>NC_139392.1:16055000-16680000 GCF_054392235.1 Sus scrofa | reverse complement strand
TTGATTTTGGTGTGATGATCTGTGAACTCTTGTTGGGGATCAGGATTTCCTTGAAACTCTTTAGCATTAATACTTTGGGGTAAAAGGGATCCCTCAGACTCATCCAGCCCTTCGGTGCTGACCAGCAGAGTCACTAGTGGATGCCGACGTTACATGAGCTATGTGTTAAATCTTTAAAGTCTCCAAAATAAACATCCCAACCTTGACCCCACCTGGCTGATGGTTTAGTCCATTGCTGCCCGCTCTACTTACATGTTTTATGAGAGCCCATAGTTACAGTGCCCTCTAATTTGAAATCCTGTGTTAATAGTCTACATGAGGTACATCTGACTTTGATCGCAGGTCACCATTTTTAAAACTTAAAAACGTAAGACCTCACAGATTATAGTAGAAAAAGAAATTGCCTAAATTTGATCTTGTTCTGAATGACCTAGATTGTTTTTGCTTCCGGTGCAACTGTTTAGTTGAGAGTTATATCACAGATAATTATTTTCTGAATAATCTTAATATAGAATGTTCAAACACAATTGATAATTGAACTGTCAGGATACATAGAACACTTCAAACATCCGTCTTGGCAAACCTCCACAAACTCGGTTTTTTTCTCTTCATCTGGTACTCGTGCTACCAGTAGCAAAGCAAAATTAATTCATTTTCTTGTCTTGATTTGGCTTTATAGAGCATCTCAAATTGAAACTTTTCTATATAAGAATATAGTTAGGGATTTTGTAAACTCACATTGGCACCTACTGAATGAAAATATATAAAGTCATTTAAATATAATTCAGTGTATGGGAAATAACATTGCACTAATATGGAAATCACTGCCAGAGATAGTCCATTTTCTTTTAATTTGATACTACTTAGGCCCAAACCCTACAGGATTCCACTTTGGAATAACTTGAGAGAATTGGAAATGTGTATTCCCGTGCTTAAATTTTTTATAGCTTTAATCTGTATTATGTCTTCATTGATGGGAAGAGGCACATCTTTGTTTTCCCTACTGAAAACAAGTAGGGCTTAATTGCCTCAAATTTGTATAAGTGATTGACTAGTCTAGAGAGTATTGTTTTCAGAAGGGAGGGTGGTGTAGATAGAAAATGACAAATCTGGCAATATACACATAATGTAATTATATGTTGTTACTGAAATACTTAGATTTTTAAGATTTCAAATCATAAATCACTTCTTGTAGGAGGATTTCCATCGATTAGCTGCAATATGTACAATTCACTACATAAGGGGCTATTTTGTGTGTGTTGCATTTCTTTCTGTTTTTTTAATACCTGGTTTTGTACATAACTCACTCTTTTCTCTTTTGGTTGTTCAGAAACTGGATTATTTTCTCCTAAGCGAGGCTTACTTTGTCTTTTTTAGTTTTAATTCAGTAGTCCTAGCTTCAAGGTGTCCGTACTGTTACATCTGGAAGATTTGTCAAGTTGTCCATCACTCTCATGTATATATGGTATAGAAACCGTGGGGTTAGGCACTTCCTGGCTTTTTTTTTTTTTTAATGAGAAAATACTGTATTTAAAATGTAAAATAAACTTTTAAAAAGCAGGCACTAATATATATTTCTTCCAGCCTTTGATTACAGATTTGTCCTTGCACCTGTTAAGATGAACTATCCTCTAAATATATTGTTCTTGGGAGCAGTGTATGTTACTTGACATATAGCAGCAGTTCCTGTCACATACTCATGTCAGAACATTTTTGGTTTTAAACTTTTTTTATTGCCTTTGGCTGTTGATTAGTATATTACAAGTGCGATTTCAAAAAGATCTTGAAAATAATATATTTAATCAATTAAAATGTTTATCTGTAACTTGTTGATGTTTCATTAATATAGTTAACTCCCTGAAGCATTAGTTCTGTGTTTCATCATTTGGGTAGGACAAGAGGAAATGTTTTCAGTGATCTTTTCTGTTTTAAAAAGTTAAACAACAACAGAGTGTTTCTGGCTGATTATTTAGTATTTGCTATGAATTACCCTACATTGTTAAATAGGTTAGTAGTTTTTCAGACTTCTTGATGGAAGGGAAAGCACTGACCTTTTTTTTTTTTTTTTGGCTGCACCCGTGGCATATATAAGTTCTCAGGCTAGTGGTCGAATTGGAACTGTAGCTGCTGGCGTACACCACAGCCACAACAACTCGGGATCCAAGCGGCATCTTTGACCTACTCCACAGCTCAGGGCAATGCCGATCCTTAACCCGCTGAGCGAGGCCAGGGACTGAACCCACATCTTCATGGATTCCAGTAGGGTTTGTTACCCGCTGAGCCACAACGGGAACTCCCAGCACTGACTTTTCGTGTTGAAAGTGACTTATTATCGGATTATTTCCCCTGCAAAGCCGTGTGTGTAGCATACTCCCGAAGACCTGCTTTAGAATACCTCCTGCGTTGTGGCACCTGGGAAGCAGCGGTGAGAGGCGTGCCGCCGCTGTGTGATGTGGGGTGCCACAGACTATGCCAGAAATGACCCTGCTGGAGTGCAGGCTGACTTGGACATTAATTTTTTTTTCCTTTGGAAGTTTGGAGAGACTTTTATTTTTTTTTTATAAATTTTATTATTTATTTATTTATTTATTTATTTATTTATTTTGTCTTTCTGCCATTTCTTGGGCCGCTCCCGCAGCATATGGAGTTTCCCAGGCTAGGGGGCCAATGGGAGCTGTAGCCGCCAGCCTATGCCAGAGCCACAGCAACGCAGGAACCAAGCCGCGTCTGCGACCTACACCACAGCTCACGGCAATGCCGGATCGTCAACCCACTGAGCAAGGGCAGGGACCGAACCCGCAACCCCATGGTTGCTAGTCGGATTCGTTAACCACTGCGCCACGACGGGAACTCCTGGAGAGGCTTTTAAATGAGGTTACCATCTTGTTTTTTTTCTGGGAGGGTGGGTGGCGCTGGGGTTCTTTTCCTGTTTTGTTTCATTGCTGCCATGAGGGCAGACCAGAATGGTTAAAGAGAGTTGTGGGTGCGTGAGGGCATCTTGGAAACCATGTCGCTGAGTTTTGACCATCTGTCTTATGGAAGAGAAGAAACAGCTCATTCAAAGGAACAAGTGATTGGGGCTCAGAGTACAGTAGCCCACAGCCAGAGTCATCTTCGTGTCTGTTTTTCTCAGCTCAGCACTTCTGTCAGCAGCCTGAGACAGTAGGGATGTAAACTTGAGTTAGAGCACATCTGCATTTCCATTGACTAACTTCAAAGTGCGGTATGAATCAGTATTGGACTTTTATCTCTGTGCGTTTGCCTGGGGTTCTTCAACTTCCTTATGGCAAGTTTTTTAAATACCAATACTTTTCAGCACCCTTACTTTGAATGTATCACATTATTTTTTCAGGTGCCTATTATGTTGCTTGGATGGAAGCGGTTGCTTGGATGGAAGCGGTAGCTTTTTTTTTTTTTTGCAGGGGGGTGGGGGGGCTGCACTCATGGCATGCAGAAGTTTCCAGGGATCAAACTCGCACCACAGCAGTGATAACATCAGATCCTTAACCTGCCGAACCACCAGGGAACTCCATTAGCTCTATTTTTAATTAGTTGACATGCCACTTGTGAAGTTGCAGATTTGCTTAGGGGTCTTAGTTTAGTCCCAGAAAACAAAAGGGCTGACTTTTCCATGACATTTCCTTTCAAATGACCTTGGCATTTGACTCAGGCAGTCAAACAGGTAAACATATAAATTAAGCAGTTAACTCATCTGTAACGAGAGCTCGTGTATAATTGTTCCGTACAAATTGAATTATAAATGTCGATTTCTTTTTAACTTTGCTTTAATGGCATATCTATATAATTAGAACTTTTTTTTTTTTTCTTTTTTTTGGGGGGCGGAGGTGCTGCACACATGGCATATGAAAGTTCCCAGGCTAGGGGTCAAATCAGAGCTGTAGCTGCTCACTACCACAGCCACAAGAACGTGGGGGTCCGAGCCATATCTGCAACCTACACCACAGCTCATGGCAACACTAGATCCTTAACCCATTGAGCAAGGCCAGGGATCAAACTTGTGTCCTCATAGATACTAGTTGGGTTCATTAACACTGAATCACTATGGGAACTACACAATTATAACATGTTTTCTAAGATCATTAATTTAAATATATCCAGATTAAAGATAAAGTAACTTTTTTTTTTTTTTGGCACAGCAGAATACAGAAATGTAAACATGTTTTTCAAAAGGTTTACATTTTGCAACTTTTAAAATTCTAGGTTGTGTTTTGGGGAACTTCCCATTAGTAGGTATGGATTGACTGTGTTCTTTCAGTCTGCTGAGTGTTATTCTCTGTAGAGTGGCTCTTTGGACATTTTTTGTTGGTGAGCATTTTTATTGTTATAAATGGTTTTCCAGTGAATGCTCTTTAATATATCTCTGCAAATGTGCATGACTTTTCAGGAGTTAAATACCAAGTAGTGGAATTGTTGGATGGTAAGTTCTGTGCATTTTTAATTTTAGTAGACCTTACCAAATTGTTTCCCAAAGTGGATGTATTCATTTTCCCTCTAGTACGCTATAATGGCCAATGACTGAGAAGTCTGCTTTTTTCTCTTTTAATGCTTGAACTCATCAGACTTAAGTTTTGGTTAATCTGATGGGTGAAAAATGAAATTTCATACTGTGTTTCCCTGATAACTAGTAAGATTAAGTATCTCTTTTTATTGGTTATGTGTATTTCTCCCTATAAATTGCCTGTTTGTATCCTTTACCCATTTTAGCTGGGTAATTTTTTTTGTCTGTCTTTTTAAGGAAGTTCCCAGGCTAGGAGTCAAATCAGAGCTGTAACCGCCACTCTGTGCCACAGCAACGAGGGATTTGAGCCATGTCTGTGACCTACACTACAACTCATGGCAATAGCCAGATCCTTAACGCACTGAGCAAAGCCAGGGATTGAACCCGCATCCTCAAGGATACTACTTGGGATCGCCGCCACTGAGTCACCATGGGAATTAGTGGGTAATTTTATATTGATTTATTAACATTTAAAAGTGTAGTTTGTATACTTATACATGATATATATATATATATATATATATATAAGTATTTTCTCCTGGTTTGTTGCTAGTGTGTTAATTATATTTATAGTGGGTTTGTTTTGTTGTTTTTTTTTTTTTTGGTGGCGTTTGTGTGTGCGTGTTTGGTCATAGATATTATAAACTGTTGTCTTTTTTTAATTTTTTTGTCTTTTTGTCTTTTTGTCTCTTTAGGACCACACCTGAGGCATAGGGAGGTTCCCAGGCTAGGGGTTGAATCGGAGCTGTAGCCTCCAACCACAGCCACAGCCACAGCCATAGCAATGCAATATCCAAGCTGCATCTGTGATCTACACCACAGCTCATGGCAATGCCAGATCCTTAACTTACTGAGGGACTGAACCCTCGTCTCATGGATGCTAGTTGGGTTTGTTAACCACTGAGCCACGACAGGAACTCCTGTGATGTCAGTTTTATTCTTTTTTTCCTTATGGCTTTTATATATATATATATATATATATATATATATGAGAATTTGTTTCTGAACTCTTCCATTTATCTGTTTGACCATTTACGTGCTAATACTACACTTTAAATCATTGAGTTTTAAAATATATTATGATACAAGGCGTGTCTCCCCTGTTTGATACTTTTTCTTGGCTATTTTTGTACCTTTTTTCCATATGAGTTAATCAATAGCTTGTCACATTTCATGAAAAACCTTTTTGGATTTACACTGGAATACCGTATTGAATTTCTAGAGGAATTGGTGGCGATTCTACCAGGGCTCTCCAGTGAAGTTTAGCCTGCTGTTCTAAGATGAATAGTTTTTTGTTCTTTTTGAATTACCATTTATCGTAACTTGGGTAGAAGAAGTGGACAGTAGGACGCTTATGTGGTCTTTCCTGCCATTATTCATTGGAATACTGGCCAATCTGGGACAAGAGACACTAAATTAAAGTAGTTCAAGTAAGATGGTTTGCTCTCCCACACAGGCCAAAGGAGGCAAGTGGTGCATGAAGCAATTGGAAACTCCAGATTTCTGTAACATTGCTGCTCCACCACCCTGCGGAAGGTATTGTGTTTTGTTTTGTCCTTTTTTTGCTTTTTAGGGCCACACCTGTGGCACATGGAAGTTCCCAGGCCAGGGGTCAAATCGGAGCTACAGTTGCCGGCCTACACCACAGTCACAGCAACACAGGATCTGAGACCTACACCACCAGCTCATGGCAGTGCCGGCTCCCTGACCCACTGAGAAAGGCTAGGGATCGAACCCACATCCTCTTGGATACTAGTTCTGGGTTCAAGTCTGCTGCGCCACAGTGGGAACTCTAGGAATGTATTGGTTTTGTATTCACGGTTGGATCACATTCCAGATTCAACAGGTGGAGGGGGGCGTTTTCATGCCTCATTTAAGTGGAGAACCATAATTTCTGTTCATTTTCCATTAGTACGCACTTAGTTACATGGTCCCCTCTAGCTGCAGTGTCTCTAGCTGGGTGGTCATGTGCCCAGCCCAACTCAGAGGGGCAAGTGTGTCTGTTACGAAAGGAAATGGATTCTAGTGGACATTTAGCAGACTTGGAATTATCAGGTGAGTTTTAAAATAAATAACTGATTTTTTTTCCAGTATAAAAGTCATCTCCTTTTATTATAGAAGATTTAGACAGTATACATAGGTAAAAAGAATAAAATTACAAACCTGCCACTAGAAGGTAATAGTTACCATTTGGGAATTTCCGTTCTTGTCTTCTTTGCTAATTTTCAATTATGCTGTAGTTCTAGTTTACAGAAAGGTATAGGGCAATGTTGCCACCACCCACTTTACTCATGTTTGCCATGCTTCACTCACTTCAGATCTTGTCTGAGTAATGACACATTGATGAGGAGTTCCCGCCGTGGCTCAGTGGTAACGAAACTGACTAGTATCCATGAGGATACAGGTTCCATCCCTGGCCTTGCTCAGTGGGTCAGGGATCTGGCGTTGCCATGGGTGTGGTGTAGGTTGTAGACGTGGCTTGGATCTGATGTGGCTGTGGCTGTGGAGGGCAGCTGCAGCTCCAATTAGACCCCTAGCCTGGGAACTTCCATATGTCACAGGTGTGGCCCTAAGAAGACCAAAAAGAAAAAAAAGAAAAAAACTCATTTGTGGTTTAATTACATGTCCTTAATAACCAGTGAAAATAAGCATCTCTTTATTTTACCAACCTTTTGTGGAGCGCATATTTATATCCTGTATCTATTCTCTTGGGCTTCTTGATTTGTAAGTGTGCTATAAATATTGTGGATCCACCATTTTTTGTTGTTGTTGTTCATGTGCATCACAAGTAACTGGTGCCACACTTTAAGTTGTCTTTTTACCTTATTTATCATGTCCTTACTATTTAGAAGTTTTTACTTTAAATTTACTGAACTTTCATGGTTTGTGTTTTCCATAGCTACTTTAAGAAGTTTTCCTTAGCCCTGAGGATGTAAAGATTCTCTTGGATTTTAAATGGTGCTTTGCAGGGGTTCCCTGATGGTCTAGTGGTTAGGATTCAGTGCTTTCACCACTGCAGTCCAGGTTCAGTCTCTGGTCTGGGAATTGAGATCTCATGGCTGCACATCGTGGCCAAAAAAAAAGCGTTTTGCATTTAGGTCTCAAGTACACATCAATTTTTTTTTCTTTTCTTTTTTGGTCACCCTTAGTGTGCTGAGCTAGGGATCAAACCTGCATCCCAGCGCTGCAGAGACATCCCATTGAACCATAGCAGGAACTCCTCAAATTTATATCTGATACGAAGTAGTTTAATATTAATTTGTTATCTGTAGGGATAACTAAAATTATTCCCTTATCATTGATAGACTAGTTATCTGTGCGTAATTTTTATTTGTATGAGTGATATATAGAGACAAAAAAAATATATGTATATATATTCATTGTGTGTGTGTGTCTGGGGCTCTCTCTATTCTGATGTTATGTTTTATCTCCTTTTGTACCAATATCACACTATCTTAATTACTTAGCTTTAAAATAAGTCCTACTATTTGGGAGAGTGACATTCTCTTCTCTAACTTTTCAAAATTGTTTTGACTAGCTTTGTACTTTGCTTTTCCACATGAACTTTTTTTCTTTATTTATTTAGGTCTTTTTAGGGCTGCATCAGAGGCATATGGAGGTTCCCAGGCTAGAGGTTGAGCAGAGCTGCAACTTCTGGTCTACATCACAGCCATGGCAATGCCAGATCTGAGCTATGTCTGCGACCTGCACCACAGCTCACAGCAACGCCAGATCTTAATCCACTGAGTGAGGCCAGGGATCGAACCTGTGTCCTCATGGATACTTGTCAGGTTTGTTACCACTGAGCCACAACAGGAACTCCTTGATGGGTGGTTGTGACAATTCCTGTCAGCTCACACCCTGCTCCCCCCAACCAAGTTAATGATCACAAAATTCCCCTCTAGCTCTGAAACTCAAGGTCCTGGATCTGGGTGGTTTCCTTTCCAGAGGCTTGGCCCTTAGGTTGCTCTGTTGCTTCCTGGAGGGTGGGGACTTGCAGGCACCCTCCCTGGCCAAGGGCCGACTCTGCTCTCATTTGTTTGTTCACTTCGCTCCTCCCCAGGGGCTGAGGCTCCCTGGGGGAAGCAGGTACCAAGGAGGCTGGGCACTTCTGTGCTTAGCCTTGTTTCCATAGTGCCCGGCCGCCTGGCCCGGTAGATGTAGGTTGCACCTGGTTGACACCCAGAGGACCTTGGCTGCCTCATTACCTGCTGCACTGCTGGATTGCACGGAGGATGAGGTTCTGGGACATGCAATAAGCTGGGCTTTGCAGGACCCAAACTCAGCCTTTCACCCAGCCCTCTGGAAGTTTGGGCTCCAACCAGCAGTAGTAATAGGAGTTCCCACTGGTGCAGGGGGGTAAGAATCCAACTTCAGTGCCTTGGGTTGCTGCAGAGGTGCAAGTTTGATTCTTTGCTCATCACAGTGGGTTAAAGGATCAGGCGTTGCCACAGCTGCAGCATAGGTCACAGCTGCAGCTTGGATGCAGTCCCTGGCCCAGGAACTTCCATATAGGTGCAGCCATTAAAAAATAAATAGGAGTTCACGTCATGGTGCAGCAGAAATGAATCTAAGAACCATGAGGTTGCAGGTTCAATCCTTGGCCACACTCAGTGGGTTAAGGATCTAGCACTGCCGTGAGCTGTGTTGTAGGTTGCAGATGTGGCTTGGATCTGGTATTGCTGTGGCTGTGGTGTAAGCTGGCAGCTGCAGCTCTGATTTGACCCCTATCCTGGGAACCTTCGTATGCTGCGGGTGCGGCCCTAAAAAACAAAAAATAAATAATTTTTAAAAGCAATAGCACATGGGAACCTGTTAGAACTGGAGAAATGCAAAAAAATTATTGGATCCCACACTAGCCCCACTAAATTCTGGGGTACAGCCCAACTATCTGGATTTTAATGAATCCCCAGGTCTTGGGTTTCATTTTCTGATGCTATGAAACACCTAAAACAATATTATTTTGTTAATGAATCTGCAGTTTGTGCAGGGCCAGCCCATCTCTAACCCCGCTCTGAGTTAGCTGTGGCAGCTCAAAGACTGGGGTTTGTGTCTTCAGAAGATCTGGTTCCTACAGTTCCCTGGGGGCTCAGTTAAGGATCTGGCATTGTCACTGCTGTGGCACAGGTTCAATCCCTGGCCCGGGAGCTTCTGAAAACCGTGGGCTCAGCAAAAAAAAAAAAAAAAAAAAAAAATTTGGCTCCTGTGCTGAGACTGGGATAGGTCCTCCCAATCGCTGGCTGTGTGTGGTCCCTCCATCCTGGTGGCTTTAGGGTAGATGGCCTTCTCACTGTCACTCAGGGCTCCCAAGGGGTCATGTCCCAAGAGAGAGAATGCGCGGGGGGGGGGGGGGGCAGTCTCTAGTCATGGAACTTGACTTCCACTTTCGAAGTGAGGATAGGAGCCCCAGATTCCAGGAGATAAGCAGACCCCACCCTCTACGGAGGGTGTGATGTCGCCCCCATGTGGTTGGAGATGCTCATCCCTCTTCCTGCCACACCTTGTCTCCTGCCCTAGCACAAAAATGAACTAATCAGCCAGTCCATTCCTCCTCCCTGCTTCCTTCTGACTTTAAAAAGCTCACCGAGGAGGAGTTCTGTTGTGGGCAGAGCGGAAACAAATCCGACTAGGAACCATGAGGTTGCTGGTTCTATCCCTGGCCTCGCTCAGTCGGTTAAGGATCCGGCATTGCCATGAGCTGTGCTGTAGGTCGCAATCGCAGCTTGGTCTGGCGTGGGCCCCCAGCAGCAGCTCCAATTTGACTCCTGGCCTGGGAACTTCCATATGCAGCGGGTGAGGCTCTAAAAAAGAAGGGAGGAAAAAAAGCCTGATGTCCTGGAAGCCTGGGGCAGCTTCTTATCCTAGGAGAGGATCACACTTGGGGTGCTGAGCAGCAGGGTAGGCTCTCAACTTAGGGACGGTGAGGGATGGGAGAGGAGGGAGGAAGGGAGGGAAATTCTGAGGTTGCTGCTGCTTTGCGACTTTCCTGGATAAATGGCGACTCAGGCCACCTGGATGAGAGAGGGGTTAAGGATCATCACAGCAGTGCCCAAAACACCAACTGTGTCGGTCAGGCCTCCACGCCCTGGCACCACACTGAAAAGAGGCTCATCTCAAAAGGCAAGAACAAAATTTCACTAGGTCTCTTGAGCGAAAAATGCACAGGGATTAGCATAGCTGCCCATCATCATGCCACCCAAGTCCCCCATTCATTCATCAGCACCAGCCTCTCTCTCCACATCCCTAAAGCCCCAACGGACAGGGGCTTGAAAATGGCCAGCTCACGATTCAACACAGATGCTGTGTGGGTCTAGGCTCCTGCCTCTGGAGGAACACAAGGCATTCCAAAACCCTGTAAAAACCTTAAGCATTCTAAACACACTGCCACCCAACCAGGCTGTCCAGACACATCCAGTGCTGAAGGGACACCTGTGTCCTCCGCCTGACGTGACACATCTTGGAGCAGAGTCCCAGGTGCCCAGAAAACAAACCCAAACCTCTGGGTGCTTGCTGTGGGTTCTGCTCAACACACCATCAACCCCACCTCTGAGCCTGCTCCTGCAGCCTTTGCAGGGAACCTGGGTCCACAAGGTCCTCTGGTGCTGTCTTGTGGACATCTGCTCTAACAGAAACTCTCAGGATTTTCCTCCTCTGAGTCAGCATCCCCTGGGGCTGCACTGGCAAAGAAGGGGGCTCGATGTTGTTCCCTGACCTCTAGAGCAGCACCTCACTGCTTCCACACGCCAAGTGCGAGAGGCTGCCTCTAGGGACCCCCAAACCCCAGGCCTGCTCACACCCTCCACCTCCACGCCGGCCCCCACAGGTCTGTCCTGCAGTCCAAGATCTTCCTTTTGGTAGAAAGGTCGCAGAGGTTCTAGCCAGCCACTCTCTGGTGCCATCTGCGTGGCTGCGAATGGCCTCTGGCGGGGGCGGTGTCGGGGCGGCGGGGGGTGCGGGGGTTTCTGGGGCTGCGCCGTATTCCATGTTGTATACGTGCCACGTCGTCATCATCCCTTCCTCTGTCGATGGACGCGGCGCTTGTTTCCACGTCTCGGCTTGCTGTGTTTCCTCAGCGCCGAGGTGATCTGCGTGTCTCTCCGGATGCGTGAGGGTGCGAGGGTTTTGCGGGGCCTGGTGCCCTCTGGATATCGGGTGGAGGGAAATGCCTCCTCAGGCCCCGGGTCCATTTTTCGACCGGGGTGTCGGGTGTGTTTATGTGCTTCTTTACTCACTTATTTCCTGGGGGCTGGCTTGTTTCCGTGGTTGAGCTGGGAATAGGGAAGCCCCATCCCGACCTGGGCTTTGGGGCCCGGGTCGGGTGACTGCGCGTCGTGCAGGGAAGGCGGGACAGAGGTGACAGCGGGGTGAGCCGCCGCGCCCCTCCCGGTGTGCCTTCTCCCAGGAGGTCTCCTGAACCTCCGCCTTTGGCTTTCCCTGTGAGCCGCTTTGGTTCTGGCCAAACACCTGGTATGAAGAGCTGCTCTCGAGCCAGCTCGGGCCATCGCAGGCCGGTAGCACGAGAGCAGGAAAGACCTCCCGGAGGTCCCTCCAGGCTCCCTGGGGAAAAGGTCTGTCTGGGTCGCTGGGGCCAGCTTGGCACCCTCTGTGGCTGGCCGACCCTCGAGGGCGGGCGACCGACGCTCGCCTCAGGTGGGGTCCATAAAGCAAGAGAGAACGAGGGAAGGAGAGACAGGGACAGGGACAGGGACGGGGACGGGGACGGGGACAGGAAGGAAGGAAGGAAGCAAGGAAGCCAGAACGAAACCAGAAGGGAAAGAATCACGAGTTTATTATTGGACGACCGAAGGAATACCACTTGGAAACGCAAGGCAAGAGCAAGAGCTCCATATATACACACACGCGCGCGGGGCCCTCCATAGCCCAGGGCAGGCCCGTCTGAGCAAGGGCGACGCTGTCCTGACAGGATGGGTCCGGAGCTGACGGCGGGGGGGGGGGGTAGGGGGATGTGGGTGGAACGGAGGGGCTTGGGGCAGGTGGGCCTGAGGGCTCTGAGAGCCTCTGAGCGAGAAGGAGCCCCCTTGGACAGGTTCTTCTTGGGAGTTCCCTCAAGGGGAGGGAGAGAACCCACCCAGCCCCGGGCCCCGGGCCCAGGGCCCAGGCCCCAGGCAGCCCCGGGGGCCTGCTGAGCCAGAGCGAGGAGGAACCCCTGGGACTTGCTGTTCGAGCAGATGTCCACAAGGCGGCGCCAGAGGACCTCGCCGCCCCAGGTGCGCTCTGCCCAGGCGGCAGGAGCAGGCTCGGAGGTGGGGCGGAGGGGGTGCTGGGCGGAACCCCCCCCCCCCGCCCCGCACGGCAAGCACCCCGAGGACCGGCTTTGTGCTCTGGGCCCCTGGGGCGAGGGCAAGGTCCTTCTGGCCTGGGGAGACGAGCCGCCCTTTGCAGTTCGGCGCGAGGGCGGGCAGGCCTCCCCGACACCAGGTTCGAGGAATGAAGCCGCCTTGATGCGTTCCACCGGGAAGGCTCTCAGCGAGTTCTCTCGGGGCTGCCAGGCGGAAGCGTCTCTGTCTGTCACTGCGGTGTCTGCGGTAAGTGCCGCTTTGGGAGAGCAACCCCTGGCCAGACAACATCCCAGGTGGCACGTGGCACCCAGGTAAACTGAGCCATACGACGTCCTTTGGAGCCCAGGACCTCAGCGCGCACAGAGCCCACCCAGGCAGGCAGACAGCCATGCCTGCGGAGGAGCCGAGGTTATGGGTAGCGAAGGCAGTAAGAAGGGGCCTCCGGGCACGACACCTCCGCTGGCAGAGGGTTTTCAGGAGGGGCCTGGGCTTGTCAGAGCAGCGGCCAGCGTTCGATTCCCGGCCAGATGCTGCTGGCCATCTCCTACTCTGGTCCGCGCCGCGTCGCTAAAGGGTTTTGTTTTTCCTCCTTCTTCTTTTTTATTTCCTGCTCCTTCTTCTCCCTCTTGTTCTTCTTCGTCTCTCTCCTTATCCCATTTATACTTCGATTTGAGCAGATTGAAAGGGCTCTCTTTCCCGTACACAGCAACGGGATCCAGTCGGGCCGGGACGTATACCTGTCATTTTTCTCACGTTATCCTCAACCTCGTTGCAAAGAAGGGGGCTCGATGTTGTTCCCTGACCTCTAGAGCAGCACCTCACTGCTTCCACACGCCAAGTGCGAGAGGCTGCCTCTAGGGACCCCCAAACCCCAGGCCTGCTCACACCCTCCACCTCCACGCCGGCCCCCACAGGTCTGTCCTGCAGTCCAAGATCTTCCTTTTGGTAGAAAGGTCGCAGAGGTTCTAGCCAGCCACTCTCTGGTGCCATCTGCGTGGCTGCGAATGGCCTCTGGCGGGGGCGGTGTCGGGGCGGCGGGGGGTGCGGGGGTTTCTGGGGCTGCGCCGTATTCCATGTTGTATACGTGCCACGTCGTCATCATCCCTTCCTCTGTCGATGGACGCGGCGCTTGTTTCCACGTCTCGGCTTGCTGTGTTTCCTCAGCGCCGAGGTGATCTGCGTGTCTCTCCGGATGCGTGAGGGTGCGAGGGTTTTGCGGGGCCTGGTGCCCTCTGGATATCGGGTGGAGGGAAATGCCTCCTCAGGCCCCGGGTCCATTTTTCGACCGGGGTGTCGGGTGTGTTTATGTGCTTCTTTACTCACTTATTTCCTGGGGGCTGGCTTGTTTCCGTGGTTGAGCTGGGAATAGGGAAGCCCCATCCCGACCTGGGCTTTGGGGCCCGGGTCGGGTGACTGCGCGTCGTGCAGGGAAGGCGGGACAGAGGTGACAGCGGGGTGAGCCGCCGCGCCCCTCCCGGTGTGCCTTCTCCCAGGAGGTCTCCTGAACCTCCGCCTTTGGCTTTCCCTGTGAGCCGCTTTGGTTCTGGCCAAACACCTGGTATGAAGAGCTGCTCTCGAGCCAGCTCGGGCCATCGCAGGCCGGTAGCACGAGAGCAGGAAAGACCTCCCGGAGGTCCCTCCAGGCTCCCTGGGGAAAAGGTCTGTCTGGGTCGCTGGGGCCAGCTTGGCACCCTCTGTGGCTGGCCGACCCTCGAGGGCGGGCGACCGACGCTCGCCTCAGGTGGGGTCCATAAAGCAAGAGAGAACGAGGGAAGGAGAGACAGGGACAGGGACAGGGACGGGGACGGGGACGGGGACAGGAAGGAAGGAAGCAAGGAAGCCAGAACGAAACCAGAAGGGAAAGAATCACGAGTTTATTATTGGACGACCGAAGGAATACCACTTGGAAACGCAAGGCAAGAGCAAGAGCTCCATATATACACACACGCGCGCGGGGCCCTCCATAGCCCAGGGCAGGCCCGTCTGAGCAAGGGCGACGCTGTCCTGACAGGATGGGTCCGGAGCTGACGGGGGGGGGGGGTAGGGGGATGTGGGTGGAACGGAGGGGCTTGGGGCAGGTGGGCCTGAGGGCTCTGAGAGCCTCTGAGCGAGAAGGAGCCCCCTTGGACAGGTTCTTCTTGGGAGTTCCCTCAAGGGGAGGGAGAGAACCCACCCAGCCCCGGGCCCCGGGCCCAGGGCCCAGGCCCCAGGCAGCCCCGGGGGCCTGCTGAGCCAGAGCGAGGAGGAACCCCTGGGACTTGCTGTTCGAGCAGATGTCCACAAGGCGGCGCCAGAGGACCTCGCCGCCCCAGGTGCGCTCTGCCCAGGCGGCAGGAGCAGGCTCGGAGGTGGGGCGGAGGGGGTGCTGGGCGGAACCCCCCCCCCCCGCTCCGCACGGCAAGCACCCCGAGGACCGGCTTTGTGCTCTGGGCCCCTGGGGCGAGGGCAAGGTCCTTCTGGCCTGGGGAGACGAGCCGCCCTTTGCAGTTCGGCGCGAGGGCGGGCAGGCCTCCCCGACACCAGGTTCGAGGAATGAAGCCGCCTTGATGCGTTCCACCGGGAAGGCTCTCAGCGAGTTCTCTCGGGGCTGCCAGGCGGAAGCGTCTCTGTCTGTCACTGCGGTGTCTGCGGTAAGTGCCGCTTTGGGAGAGCAACCCCTGGCCAGACAACATCCCAGGTGGCACGTGGCACCCAGGTAAACTGAGCCATACGACGTCCTTTGGAGCCCAGGACCTCAGCGCGCACAGAGCCCACCCAGGCAGGCAGACAGCCATGCCTGCGGAGGAGCCGAGGTTATGGGTAGCGAAGGCAGTAAGAAGGGGCCTCCGGGCACGACACCTCCGCTGGCAGAGGGTTTTCAGGAGGGGCCTGGGCTTGTCAGAGCAGCGGCCAGCGTTCGATTCCCGGCCAGATGCTGCTGGCCATCTCCTACTCTGGTCCGCGCCGCGTCGCTAAAGGGTTTTGTTTTTCCTCCTTCTTCTTTTTTATTTCCTGCTCCTTCTTCTCCCTCTTGTTCTTCTTCGTCTCTCTCCTTATCCCATTTATACTTCGATTTGAGCAGATTTAAAGGGCTCTCTTTCCCGTACACAGCAACGGGATCCAGTCGGGCCGGGACGTATACCTGTCATTTTTCTCACGTTATCCTCAACCTCGTTGCAAAGAAGGGGGCTCGATGTTGTTCCCTGACCTCTAGAGCAGCACCTCACTGCTTCCACACGCCAAGTGCGAGAGGCTGCCTCTAGGGACCCCCAAACCCCAGGCCTGCTCACACCCTCCACCTCCACGCCGGCCCCCACAGGTCTGTCCTGCAGTCCAAGATCTTCCTTTTGGTAGAAAGGTCGCAGAGGTTCTAGCCAGCCACTCTCTGGTGCCATCTGCGTGGCTGCGAATGGCCTCTGGCGGGGGCGATGTCGGGGCGGCGGGGGGTGCGGGGGTTTCTGGGGCTGCGCCGTATTCCATGTTGTATACGTGCCACGTCGTCATCATCCCTTCCTCTGTCGATGGACGCGGCGCTTGTTTCCACGTCTCGGCTTGCTGTGTTTCCTCAGCGCCGAGGTGATCTGCGTGTCTCTCCGGATGCGTGAGGGTGCGAGGGTTTTGCGGGGCCTGGTGCCCTCTGGATATCGGGTGGAGGGAAATGCCTCCTCAGGCCCCGGGTCCATTTTTCGACCGGGGTGTCGGGTGTGTTTATGTGCTTCTTTACTCACTTATTTCCTGGGGGCTGGCTTGTTTCCGTGGTTGAGCTGGGAATAGGGAAGCCCCATCCCGACCTGGGCTTTGGGGCCCGGGTCGGGTGACTGCGCGTCGTGCAGGGAAGGCGGGACAGAGGTGACAGCGGGGTGAGCCGCCGCGCCCCTCCCGGTGTGCCTTCTCCCAGGAGGTCTCCTGAACCTCCGCCTTTGGCTTTCCCTGTGAGCCGCTTTGGTTCTGGCCAAACACCTGGTATGAAGAGCTGCTCTCGAGCCAGCTCGGGCCATCGCAGGCCGGTAGCACGAGAGCAGGAAAGACCTCCCGGAGGTCTCTCCAGGCTCCCTGGGGAAAAGGTCTGTCTGGGTCGCTGGGGCCAGCTTGGCACCCTCTGTGGCTGGCCGACCCTCGAGGGCGGGCGACCGACGCTCGCCTCAGGTGGGGTCCATAAAGCAAGAGAGAACGAGGGAAGGAGAGACAGGGACAGGGACAGGGACGGGGACGGGGACAGGAAGGAAGGAAGCAAGGAAGCCAGAACGAAACCAGAAGGGAAAGAATCACGAGTTTATTATTGGACGACCGAAGGAATACCACTTGGAAACGCAAGGCAAGAGCAAGAGCTCCATATATACACACACGCGCGCGGGGCCCTCCATAGCCCAGGGCAGGCCCGTCTGAGCAAGGGCGACGCTGTCCTGACAGGATGGGTCCGGAGCTGACGGGGGGGAGGTAGGGGGTAGGGGGTGGAACGGAGGGGCTTGGGGCAGGTGGGCCTGAGGGCTCTGAGAGCCTCTGAGCGAGAAGGAGCCCCCTTGGACAGGTTCTTCTTGGGAGTTCCCTCAAGGGGAGGGAGAGAACCCACCCAGCCCCGGGCCCCGGGCCCAGGGCCCAGGCCCCAGGCAGCCCCGGGGGCCTGCTGAGCCAGAGCGAGGAGGAACCCCTGGGACTTGCTGTTCGAGCAGATGTCCACAAGGCGGCGCCAGAGGACCTCGCCGCCCCAGGTGCGCTCTGCCCAGGCGGCAGGAGCAGGCTCGGAGGTGGGGCGGAGGGGGTGCTGGGCGGAACCCCCCCCCCGCCCCGCACGGCAAGCACCCCGAGGACCGGCTTTGTGCTCTGGGCCCCTGGGGCGAGGGCAAGGTCCTTCTGGCCTGGGGAGACGAGCCGCCCTTTGCAGTTCGGCGCGAGGGCGGGCAGGCCTCCCCGACACCAGGTTCGAGGAATGAAGCCGCCTTGATGCGTTCCACCGGGAAGGCTCTCAGCGAGTTCTCTCGGGGCTGCCAGGCGGAAGCGTCTCTGTCTGTCACTGCGGTGTCTGCGGTAAGTGCCGCTTTGGGAGAGCAACCCCTGGCCAGACAACATCCCAGGTGGCACGTGGCACCCAGGTAAACTGAGCCATACGACGTCCTTTGGAGCCCAGGACCTCAGCGCGCACAGAGCCCACCCAGGCAGGCAGACAGCCATGCCTGCGGAGGAGCCGAGGTTATGGGTAGCGAAGGCAGTAAGAAGGGGCCTCCGGGCACGACACCTCCGCTGGCAGAGGGTTTTCAGGAGGGGCCTGGGCTTGTCAGAGCAGCGGCCAGCGTTCGATTCCCGGCCAGATGCTGCTGGCCATCTCCTACTCTGGTCCGCGCCGCGTCGCTAAAGGGTTTTGTTTTTCCTCCTTCTTCTTTTTTATTTCCTGCTCCTTCTTCTCCCTCTTGTTCTTCTTCGTCTCTCTCCTTATCCCATTTATACTTCGATTTGAGCAGATTTAAAGGGCTCTCTTTCCCGTACACAGCAACGGGATCCAGTCGGGCCGGGACGTATACCTGTCATTTTTCTCACGTTATCCTCAACCTCGTTGCAAAGAAGGGGGCTCGATGTTGTTCCCTGACCTCTAGAGCAGCACCTCACTGCTTCCACACGCCAAGTGCGAGAGTCTGCCTCTAGGGACCCCCAAACCCCAGGCCTGCTCACACCCTCCACCTCCACGCCGGCCCCCACAGGTCTGTCCTGCAGTCCAAGATCTTCCTTTTGGTAGAAAGGTCGCAGAGGTTCTAGCCAGCCACTCTCTGGTGCCATCTGCGTGGCTGCGAATGGCCTCTGGCGGGGGCGGTGACGCGGGCGGCGGGGGGTTGGGGGGCGGGGGGTTTCTGGGGCTGCGCCGTATTCCCTGTTGTATACGTGCCACGTCGTCATCATCCCTTCCTCTGTCGATGGACGCGGCGCTTGTTTCCACGTCTCGGCTTGCTGTGTTTCCTCAGCGCCGAGGTGATCTGCGTGTCTCTCCGGATGCGTGAGGGTGCGAGGGTTTTGCGGGGCCTGGTGCCCTCTGGATATCGGGTGGAGGGAAATGCCTCCTCAGGCCCCGGGTCCATTTTTCGACCGGGGTGTCGGGTGTGTTTATGTGCTTCTTTACTCACTTATTTCCTGGGGGCTGGCTTGTTTCCGTGGTTGAGCTGGGAATAGGGAAGCCCCATCCCGACCTGGGCTTTGGGGCCCGGGTCGGGTGACTGCGCGTCGTGCAGGGAAGGCGGGACAGAGGTGACAGCGGGGTGAGCCGCCGCGCCCCTCCCGGTGTGCCTTCTCCCAGGAGGTCTCCTGAACCTCCGCCTTTGGCTTTCCCTGTGAGCCGCTTTGGTTCTGGCCAAACACCTGGTATGAAGAGCTGCTCTCGAGCCAGCTCGGGCCATCGCAGGCCGGTAGCACGAGAGCAGGAAAGACCTCCCGGAGGTCCCTCCAGGCTCCCTGGGGAAAAGGTCTGTCTGGGTCGCTGGGG
Organism: Sus scrofa; assembly: GCF_054392235.1. Taxonomy (NCBI): domain Eukaryota; kingdom Metazoa; phylum Chordata; class Mammalia; order Artiodactyla; family Suidae; genus Sus; species Sus scrofa. Next base: position 16,660,736 of record NC_139392.1, on the reverse strand, counting down.
CCAGCTTGGCACCCTCTGTGGCTGGCCGACCCTCGAGGGCGGGCGACCGACGCTCGCCTCAGGTGGGGTCCATAAAGCAAGAGAGAACGAGGGAAGGAGAGACAGGGACAGGGACAGGGACGGGGACGGGGACGGGGACAGGAAGGAAGGAAGCAAGGAAGCCAGAACGAAACCAGAAGGGAAAGAATCACGAGTTTATTATTGGACGACCGAAGGAATACCACTTGGAAACGCAAGGCAAGAGCAAGAGCTCCATATATACACACACGCGCGCGGGGCCCTCCATAGCCCAGGGCAGGCCCGTCTGAGCAAGGGCGACGCTGTCCTGACAGGATGGGTCCGGAGCTGACGGGGGGGGAGGTAGGGGGATGTGGGTGGAACGGAGGGGCTTGGGGCAGGTGGGCCTGAGGGCTCTGAGAGCCTCTGAGCGAGAAGGAGCCCCCTTGGACAGGTTCTTCTTGGGAGTTCCCTCAAGGGGAGGGAGAGAACCCACCCAGCCCCGGGCCCCGGGCCCAGGGCCCAGGCCCCAGGCAGCCCCGGGGGCCTGCTGAGCCAGAGCGAGGAGGAACCCCTGGGACTTGCTGTTCGAGCAGATGTCCACAAGGCGGCGCCAGAGGACCTCGCCGCCCCAGGTGCGCTCTGCCCAGGCGGCAGGAGCAGGCTCGGAGGTGGGGCGGAGGGGGTGCTGGGCGGAACCCCCCCCCCCGCCCCGCACGGCAAGCACCCCGAGGACCGGCTTTGTGCTCTGGGCCCCTGGGGCGAGGGCAAGGTCCTTCTGGCCTGGGGAGACGAGCCGCCCTTTGCAGTTCGGCGCGAGGGCGGGCAGGCCTCCCCGACACCAGGTTCGAGGAATGAAGCCGCCTTGATGCGTTCCACCGGGAAGGCTCTCAGCGAGTTCTCTCGGGGCTGCCAGGCGGAAGCGTCTCTGTCTGTCACTGCGGTGTCTGCGGTAAGTGCCGCTTTGGGAGAGCAACCCCTGGCCAGACAACATCCCAGGTGGCACGTGGCACCCAGGTAAACTGAGCCATACGACGTCCTTTGGAGCCCAGGACCTCAGCGCGCACAGAGCCCACCCAGGCAGGCAGACAGCCATGCCTGCGGAGGAGCCGAGGTTATGGGTAGCGAAGGCAGTAAGAAGGGGCCTCCGGGCACGACACCTCCGCTGGCAGAGGGTTTTCAGGAGGGGCCTGGGCTTGTCAGAGCAGCGGCCAGCGTTCGATTCCCGGCCAGATGCTGCTGGCCATCTCCTACTCTGGTCCGCGCCGCGTCGCTAAAGGGTTTTGTTTTTCCTCCTTCTTCTTTTTTATTTCCTGCTCCTTCTTCTCCCTCTTGTTCTTCTTCGTCTCTCTCCTTATCCCATTTATACTTCGATTTGAGCAGATTTAAAGGGCTCTCTTTCCCGTACACAGCAACGGGATCCAGTCGGGCCGGGACGTATACCTGTCATTTTTCTCACGTTATCCTCAACCTCGTTGCAAAGAAGGGGGCTCGATGTTGTTCCCTGACCTCTAGAGCAGCACCTCACTGCTTCCACACGCCAAGTGCGAGAGGCTGCCTCTAGGGACCCCCAAACCCCAGGCCTGCTCACACCCTCCACCTCCACGCCGGCCCCCACAGGTCTGTCCTGCAGTCCAAGATCTTCCTTTTGGTAGAAAGGTCGCAGAGGTTCTAGCCAGCCACTCTCTGGTGCCATCTGCGTGGCTGCGAATGGCCTCTGGCGGGGGCGGTGACGCGGGCGGCGGGGGGTTGGGGTGCGGGGGGTTTCTGGGGCTGCGCCGTATTCCATGTTGTATACGTGCCACGTCGTCATCATCCCTTCCTCTGTCGATGGACGCGGCGCTTGTTTCCACGTCTCGGCTTGCTGTGTTTCCTCAGCGCCGAGGTGATCTGCGTGTCTCTCCGGATGCGTGAGGGTGCGAGGGTTTTGCGGGGCCTGGTGCCCTCTGGATATCGGGTGGAGGGAAATGCCTCCTCAGGCCCCGGGTCCATTTTTCGACCGGGGTGTCGGGTGTGTTTATGTGCTTCTTTACTCACTTATTTCCTGGGGGCTGGCTTGTTTCCGTGGTTGAGCTGGGAATAGGGAAGCCCCATCCCGACCTGGGCTTTGGGGCCCGGGTCGGGTGACTGCGCGTCGTGCAGGGAAGGCGGGACAGAGGTGACAGCGGGGTGAGCCGCCGCGCCCCTCCCGGTGTGCCTTCTCCCAGGAGGTCTCCTGAACCTCCGCCTTTGGCTTTCCCTGTGAGCCGCTTTGGTTCTGGCCAAACACCTGGTATGAAGAGCTGCTCTCGAGCCAGCTCGGGCCATCGCAGGCCGGTAGCATGAGAGCAGGAAAGACCTCCCGGAGGTCCCTCCAGGCTCCCTGGGGAAAAGGTCTGTCTGGGTCGCTGGGGCCAGCTTGGCACCCTCTGTGGCTGGCCGACCCTCGAGGGCGGGCGACCGACGCTCGCCTCAGGTGGGGTCCATAAAGCAAGAGAGAACGAGGGAAGGAGAGACAGGGACAGGGACAGGGACAGGGACGGGGACGGGGACAGGAAGGAAGGAAGCAAGGAAGCCAGAACGAAACCAGAAGGGAAAGAATCACGAGTTTATTATTGGACGACCGAAGGAATACCACTTGGAAACGCAAGGCAAGAGCAAGAGCTCCATATATACACACACGCGCCCGGGGCCCTCCATAGCCCAGGGCAGGCCCGTCTGAGCAAGGGCCACCCTGTCCTGACAGGATGGGTCCGGAGCTGACCGGGGGGTGTGGGGGATGTGGGTGGAACGGAGGGGCTTGGGGCAGGTGGGCCTGAGGGCTCTGAGAGCCTCTGAGCGAGAAGGAGCCCCCTTGGACAGGTTCTTCTTGGGAGTTCCCTCAAGGGGAGGGAGAGAACCCACCCAGCCCCGGGCCCCGGGCCCAGGGCCCAGGCCCCAGGCAGCCCCGGGGGCCTGCTGAGCCAGAGCGAGGAGGAACCCCTGGGACTTGCTGTTCGAGCAGATGTCCACAAGGCGGCGCCAGAGGACCTCGCCGCCCCAGGTGCGCTCTGCCCAGGCGGCAGGAGCAGGCTCGGAGGTGGGGCGGAGGGGGTGCTGGGCGGAACCCCCCCCCCCCCGCCCCGCACGGCAAGCACCCCGAGGACCGGCTTTGTGCTCTGGGCCCCTGGGGCGAGGGCAAGGTCCTTCTGGCCTGGGGAGACGAGCCGCCCTTTGCAGTTCGGCGCGAGGGCGGGCAGGCCTCCCCGACACCAGGTTCGAGGAATGAAGCCGCCTTGATGCGTTCCACCGGGAAGGCTCTCAGCGAGTTCTCTCGGGGCTGCCAGGCGGAAGCGTCTCTGTCTGTCACTGCGGTGTCTGCGGTAAGTGCCGCTTTGGGAGAGCAACCCCTGGCCAGACAACATCCCAGGTGGCACGTGGCACCCAGGTAAACTGAGCCATACGACGTCCTTTGGAGCCCAGGACCTCAGCGCGCACAGAGCCCACCCAGGCAGGCAGACAGCCATGCCTGCGGAGGAGCCGAGGTTATGGGTAGCGAAGGCAGTAAGAAGGGGCCTCCGGGCACGACACCTCCGCTGGCAGAGGGTTTTCAGGAGGGGCCTGGGCTTGTCAGAGCAGCGGCCAGCGTTCGATTCCCGGCCAGATGCTGCTGGCCATCTCCTACTCTGGTCCGCGCCGCGTCGCTAAAGGGTTTTGTTTTTCCTCCTTCTTCTTTTTTATTTCCTGCTCCTTCTTCTCCCTCTTGTTCTTCTTCGTCTCTCTCCTTATCCCATTTATACTTCGATTTGAGCAGATTTAAAGGGCTCTCTTTCCCGTACACAGCAACGGGATCCAGTCGGGCCGGGACGTATACCTGTCATTTTTCTCACGTTATCCTCAACCTCGTTGCAAAGAAGGGGGCTCGATGTTGTTCCCTGACCTCTAGAGCAGCACCTCACTGCTTCCACACGCCAAGTGCGAGAGTCTGCCTCTAGGGACCCCCAAACCCCAGGCCTGCTCACACCCTCCACCTCCACGCCGGCCCCCACAGGTCTGTCCTGCAGTCCAAGATCTTCCTTTTGGTAGAAAGGTCGCAGAGGTTCTAGCCAGCCACTCTCTGGTGCCATCTGCGTGGTTGCGAATGGCCTCTGGCGGGGGCGGTGACGGGGGCGGCGGCGGTGGGGGGGTGCGGGGGGTTTCTGGGGCTGCGCCGTATTCCATGTTGTATACGTGCCACGTCGTCATCATCCCTTCCTCTGTCGATGGACGCGGCGCTTGTTTCCACGTCTCGGCTTGCTGTGTTTCCTCAGCGCCGAGGTGATCTGCGTGTCTCTCCGGATGCGTGAGGGTGCGAGGGTTTTGCGGGGCCTGGTGCCCTCTGGATATCGGGTGGAGGGAAATGCCTCCTCAGGCCCCGGGTCCATTTTTCGACGGGGGTGTCGGGTGTGTTTATGTGCTTCTTTACTCACTTATTTCCTGGGGGCTGGCTTGTTTCCGTGGTTGAGCTGGGAATAGGGAAGCCCCATCCCGACCTGGGCTTTGGGGCCCGGGTCGGGTGACTGCGCGTCGTGCAGGGAAGGCGGGACAGAGGTGACAGCGGGGTGAGCCGCCGCGCCCCTCCCGGTGTGCCTTCTCCCAGGAGGTCTCCTGAACCTCCGCCTTTGGCTTCCCCTGTGAGCCGCTTTGGTTCTGGCCAAACACCTGGTATGAAGAGCTGCTCTCGAGCCAGCTCGGGCCATCGCAGGCCGGTAGCACGAGAGCAGGAAAGACCTCCCGGAGGTCCCTCCAGGCTCCCTGGGGAAAAGGTCTGTCTGGGTCGCTGGGGCCAGCTTGGCACCCTCTGTGGCTGGCCGACCCTCGAGGGCGGGCGACCGACGCTCGCCTCAGGTGGGGTCCATAAAGCAAGAGAGAACGAGGGAAGGAGAGACAGGGACAGGGACAGGGACAGGGACGGGGACGGGGACAGGAAGGAAGGAAGCAAGGAAGCCAGAACGAAACCAGAAGGGAAAGAATCACGAGTTTATTATTGGACGACCGAAGGAATACCACTTGGAAACGCAAGGCAAGAGCAAGAGCTCCATATATACACACACGCGCGCGGGGCCCTCCATAGCCCAGGGCAGGCCCGTCTGAGCAAGGGCGACGCTGTCCTGACAGGATGGGTCCGGAGCTGACGGGGGGGGGGGGGGTAGGGGGATGTGGGTGGAACGGAGGGGCTTGGGGCAGGTGGGCCTGAGGGCTCTGAGAGCCTCTGAGCGAGAAGGAGCCCCCTTGGACAGGTTCTTCTTGGGAGTTCCCTCAAGGGGAGAGAGAGAACCCACCCAGCCCCGGGCCCCGGGCCCAGGGCCCAGGCCCCAGGCAGCCCCGGGGGCCTGCTGAGCCAGAGCGAGGAGGAACCCCTGGGACTTGCTGTTCGAGCAGATGTCCACAAGGCGGCGCCAGAGGACCTCGCCGCCCCAGGTGCGCTCTGCCCAGGCGGCAGGAGCAGGCTCGGAGGTGGGGCGGAGGGGGTGCTGGGCGGAACCCCCCCCCCCCCCCCCGCCCCGCACGGCAAGCACCCCGAGGACCGGCTTTGTGCTCTGGGCCCCTGGGGCGAGGGCAAGGTCCTTCTGGCCTGGGGAGACGAGCCGCCCTTTGCAGTTCGGCGCGAGGGCGGGCAGGCCTCCCCGACACCAGGTTCGAGGAATGAAGCCGCCTTGATGCGTTCCACCGGGAAGGCTCTCAGCGAGTTCTCTCGGGGCTGCCAGGCGGAAGCGTCTCTGTCTGTCACTGCGGTGTCTGCGGTAAGTGCCGCTTTGGGAGAGCAACCCCTGGCCAGACAACATCCCAGGTGGCACGTGGCACCCAGGTAAACTGAGCCATACGACGTCCTTTGGAGCCCAGGACCTCAGCGCGCACAGAGCCCACCCAGGCAGGCAGACAGCCATGCCTGCGGAGGAGCCGAGGTTATGGGTAGCGAAGGCAGTAAGAAGGGGCCTCCGGGCACGACACCTCCGCTGGCAGAGGGTTTTCAGGAGGGGCCTGGGCTTGTCAGAGCAGCGGCCAGCGTTCGATTCCCGGCCAGATGCTGCTGGCCATCTCCTACTCTGGTCCGCGCCGCGTCGCTAAAGGGTTTTGTTTTTCCTCCTTCTTCTTTTTTATTTCCTGCTCCTTCTTCTCCCTCTTGTTCTTCTTCGTCTCTCTCCTTATCCCATTTATACTTCGATTTGAGCAGATTTAAAGGGCTCTCTTTCCCGTACACAGCAACGGGATCCAGTCGGGCCGGGACGTATACCTGTCATTTTTCTCACGTTATCCTCAACCTCGTTGCAAAGAAGGGGGCTCGATGTTGTTCCCTGACCTCTAGAGCAGCACCTCACTGCTTCCACACGCCAAGTGCGAGAGGCTGCCTCTAGGGACCCCCAAACCCCAGGCCTGCTCACACCCTCCACCTCCACGCCGGCCCCCACAGGTCTGTCCTGCAGTCCAAGATCTTCCTTTTGGTGGAAAGGTCGCAGAGGTTCTAGCCAGCCACTCTCTGGTGCCATCTGCGTGGCTGCGAATGGCCTCTGGCGGGGGCGGTGACGCGGGCGGCGGGGGGTTGGGGTGCGGGGGGTTTCTGGGGCTGCGCCGTATTCCATGTTGTATACGTGCCACGTCGTCATCATCCCTTCCTCTGTCGATGGACGCGGCGCTTGTTTCCACGTCTCGGCTTGCTGTGTTTCCTCAGCGCCGAGGTGATCTGCGTGTCTCTCCGGATGCGTGAGGGTGCGAGGGTTTTGCGGGGCCTGGTGCCCTCTGGATATCGGGTGGAGGGAAATGCCTCCTCAGGCCCCGGGTCCATTTTTCGACCGGGGTGTCGGGTGTGTTTATGTGCTTCTTTACTCACTTATTTCCTGGGGGCTGGCTTGTTTCCGTGGTTGAGCTGGGAATAGGGAAGCCCCATCCCGACCTGGGCTTTGGGGCCCGGGTCGGGTGACTGCGCGTCGTGCAGGGAAGGCGGGACAGAGGTGACAGCGGGGTGAGCCGCCGCGCCCCTCCCGGTGTGCCTTCTCCCAGGAGGTCTCCTGAACCTCCGCCTTTGGCTTTCCCTGTGAGCCGCTTTGGTTCTGGCCAAACACCTGGTATGAAGAGCTGCTCTCGAGCCAGCTCGGGCCATCGCAGGCCGGTAGCACGAGAGCAGGAAAGACCTCCCGGAGGTCCCTCCAGGCTCCCTGGGGAAAAGGTCTGTCTGGGTCGCTGGGGCCAGCTTGGCACCCTCTGTGGCTGGCCGACCCTCGAGGGCGGGCGACCGACGCTCGCCTCAGGTGGGGTCCATAAAGCAAGAGAGAACGAGGGAAGGAGAGACAGGGACAGGGACAGGGACAGGGACGGGGACGGGGACAGGAAGGAAGGAAGCAAGGAAGCCAGAACGAAACCAGAAGGGAAAGAATCACGAGTTTATTATTGGACGACCGAAGGAATACCACTTGGAAACGCAAGGCAAGAGCAAGAGCTCCATATATACACACACGCGCCCGGGGCCCTCCATAGCCCAGGGCAGGCCCGTCTGAGCAAGGGCCACCCTGTCCTGACAGGATGGGTCCGGAGCTGATCGGGGGGTGTGGGGGATGTGGGTGGAACGGAGGGGCTTGGGGCAGGTGGGCCTGAGGGCTCTGAGAGCCTCTGAGCGAGAAGGAGCCCCCTTGGACAGGTTCTTCTTGGGAGTTCCCTCAAGGGGAGGGAGAGAACCCACCCAGCCCCGGGCCCCGGGCCCAGGGCCCAGGCCCCAGGCAGCCCCGGGGGCCTGCTGAGCCAGAGCGAGGAGGAACCCCTGGGACTTGCTGTTCGAGCAGATGTCCACAAGGCGGCGCCAGAGGACCTCGCCGCCCCAGGTGCGCTCTGCCCAGGCGGCAGGAGCAGGCTCGGAGGTGGGGCGGAGGGGGTGCTGGGCGGAACCCCCCCCCCCCGCCCCGCACGGCAAGCACCCCGAGGACCGGCTTTGTGCTCTGGGCCCCTGGGGCGAGGGCAAGGTCCTTCTGGCCTGGGGAGACGAGCCGCCCTTTGCAGTTCGGCGCGAGGGCGGGCAGGCCTCCCCGACACCAGGTTCGAGGAATGAAGCCGCCTTGATGCGTTCCACCGGGAAGGCTCTCAGCGAGTTCTCTCGGGGCTGCCAGGCGGAAGCGTCTCTGTCTGTCACTGCGGTGTCTGCGGTAAGTGCCGCTTTGGGAGAGCAACCCCTGGCCAGACAACATCCCAGGTGGCACGTGGCACCCAGGTAAACTGAGCCATACGACGTCCTTTGGAGCCCAGGACCTCAGCGCGCACAGAGCCCACCCAGGCAGGCAGACAGCCATGCCTGCGGAGGAGCCGAGGTTATGGGTAGCGAAGGCAGTAAGAAGGGGCCTCCGGGCACGACACCTCCGCTGGCAGAGGGTTTTCAGGAGGGGCCTGGGCTTGTCAGAGCAGCGGCCAGCGTTCGATTCCCGGCCAGATGCTGCTGGCCATCTCCTACTCTGGTCCGCGCCGCGTCGCTAAAGGGTTTTGTTTTTCCTCCTTCTTCTTTTTTATTTCCTGCTCCTTCTTCTCCCTCTTGTTCTTCTTCGTCTCTCTCCTTATCCCATTTATACTTCGATTTGAGCAGATTTAAAGGGCTCTCTTTCCCGTACACAGCAACGGGATCCAGTCGGGCCGGGACGTATACCTGTCATTTTTCTCACGTTATCCTCAACCTCGTTGCAAAGAAGGGGGCTCGATGTTGTTCCCTGACCTCTAGAGCAGCACCTCACTGCTTCCACACGCCAAGTGCGAGAGGCTGCCTCTAGGGACCCCCAAACCCCAGGCCTGCTCACACCCTCCACCTCCACGCCGGCCCCCACAGGTCTGTCCTGCAGTCCAAGATCTTCCTTTTGGTAGAAAGGTCGCAGAGGTTCTAGCCAGCCACTCTCTGGTGCCATCTGCGTGGCTGCGAATGGCCTCTGGCGGGGGCGGTGACGCGGGCGGCGGGGGGTTGGGGGGCGGGGGGTTTCTGGGGCTGCGCCGTATTCCATGTTGTATACGTGCCACGTCGTCATCATCCCTTCCTCTGTCGATGGACGCGGCGCTTGTTTCCACGTCTCGGCTTGCTGTGTTTCCTCAGCGCCGAGGTGATCTGCGTGTCTCTCCGGATGCGTGAGGGTGCGAGGGTTTTGCGGGGCCTGGTGCCCTCTGGATATCGGGTGGAGGGAAATGCCTCCTCAGGCCCCGGGTCCATTTTTCGACCGGGGTGTCGGGTGTGTTTATGTGCTTCTTTACTCACTTATTTCCTGGGGGCTGGCTTGTTTCCGTGGTTGAGCTGGGAATAGGGAAGCCCCATCCCGACCTGGGCTTTGGGGCCCGGGTCGGGTGACTGCGCGTCGTGCAGGGAAGGCGGGACAGAGGTGACAGCGGGGTGAGCCGCCGCGCCCCTCCCGGTGTGCCTTCTCCCAGGAGGTCTCCTGAACCTCCGCCTTTGGCTTTCCCTGTGAGCCGCTTTGGTTCTGGCCAAACACCTGGTATGAAGAGCTGCTCTCGAGCCAGCTCGGGCCATCGCAGGCCGGTAGCACGAGAGCAGGAAAGACCTCCCGGAGGTCCCTCCAGGCTCCCTGGGGAAAAGGTCTGTCTGGGTCGCTGGGGCCAGCTTGGCACCCTCTGTGGCTGGCCGACCCTCGAGGGCGGGCGACCGACGCTCGCCTCAGGTGGGGTCCATAAAGCAAGAGAGAACGAGGGAAGGAGAGACAGGGACAGGGACAGGGACAGGGACGGGGACGGGGACAGGAAGGAAGGAAGCAAGGAAGCCAGAACGAAACCAGAAGGGAAAGAATCACGAGTTTATTATTGGACGACCGAAGGAATACCACTTGGAAACGCAAGGCAAGAGCAAGAGCTCCATATATACACACACGCGCCCGGGGCCCTCCATAGCCCAGGGCAGGCCCGTCTGAGCAAGGGCCACCCTGTCCTGACAGGATGGGTCCGGAGCTGATCGGGGGGTGTGGGGGATGTGGGTGGAACGGAGGGGCTTGGGGCAGGTGGGCCTGAGGGCTCTGAGAGCCTCTGAGCGAGAAGGAGCCCCCTTGGACAGGTTCTTCTTGGGAGTTCCCTCAAGGGGAGGGAGAGAACCCACCCAGCCCCGGGCCCCGGGCCCAGGGCCCAGGCCCCAGGCAGCCCCGGGGGCCTGCTGAGCCAGAGCGAGGAGGAACCCCTGGGACTTGCTGTTCGAGCAGATGTCCACAAGGCGGCGCCAGAGGACCTCGCCGCCCCAGGTGCGCTCTGCCCAGGCGGCAGGAGCAGGCTCGGAGGTGGGGCGGAGGGGGTGCTGGGCGGAACCCCCCCCCCCCGCCCCGCACGGCAAGCACCCCGAGGACCGGCTTTGTGCTCTGGGCCCCTGGGGCGAGGGCAAGGTCCTTCTGGCCTGGGGAGACGAGCCGCCCTTTGCAGTTCGGCGCGAGGGCGGGCAGGCCTCCCCGACACCAGGTTCGAGGAATGAAGCCGCCTTGATGCGTTCCACCGGGAAGGCTCTCAGCGAGTTCTCTCGGGGCTGCCAGGCGGAAGCGTCTCTGTCTGTCACTGCGGTGTCTGCGGTAAGTGCCGCTTTGGGAGAGCAACCCCTGGCCAGACAACATCCCAGGTGGCACGTGGCACCCAGGTAAACTGAGCCATACGACGTCCTTTGGAGCCCAGGACCTCAGCGCGCACAGAGCCCACCCAGGCAGGCAGACAGCCATGCCTGCGGAGGAGCCGAGGTTATGGGTAGCGAAGGCAGTAAGAAGGGGCCTCCGGGCACGACACCTCCGCTGGCAGAGGGTTTTCAGGAGGGGCCTGGGCTTGTCAGAGCAGCGGCCAGCGTTCGATTCCCGGCCAGATGCTGCTGGCCATCTCCTACTCTGGTCCGCGCCGCGTCGCTAAAGGGTTTTGTTTTTCCTCCTTCTTCTTTTTTATTTCCTGCTCCTTCTTCTCCCTCTTGTTCTTCTTCGTCTCTCTCCTTATCCCATTTATACTTCGATTTGAGCAGATTTAAAGGGCTCTCTTTCCCGTACACAGCAACGGGATCCAGTCGGGCCGGGACGTATACCTGTCATTTTTCTCACGTTATCCTCAACCTCGTTGCAAAGAAGGGGGCTCGATGTTGTTCCCTGACCTCTAGAGCAGCACCTCACTGCTTCCACACGCCAAGTGCGAGAGGCTGCCTCTAGGGACCCCCAAACCCCAGGCCTGCTCACACCCTCCACCTCCACGCCGGCCCCCACAGGTCTGTCCTGCAGTCCAAGATCTTCCTTTTGGTAGAAAGGTCGCAGAGGTTCTAGCCAGCCACTCTCTGGTGCCATCTGCGTGGCTGCGAATGGCCTCTGGCGGGGGCGGTGACGCGGGCGGCGGGGGGTTGGGGGGCGGGGGGTTTCTGGGGCTGCGCCGTATTCCATGTTGTATACGTGCCACGTCGTCATCATCCCTTCCTCTGTCGATGGACGCGGCGCTTGTTTCCACGTCTCGGCTTGCTGTGTTTCCTCAGCGCCGAGGTGATCTGCGTGTCTCTCCGGATGCGTGAGGGTGCGAGGGTTTTGCGGGGCCTGGTGCCCTCTGGATATCGGGTGGAGGGAAATGCCTCCTCAGGCCCCGGGTCCATTTTTCGACCGGGGTGTCGGGTGTGTTTATGTGCTTCTTTACTCACTTATTTCCTGGGGGCTGGCTTGTTTCCGTGGTTGAGCTGGGAATAGGGAAGCCCCATCCCGACCTGGGCTTTGGGGCCCGGGTCGGGTGACTGCGCGTCGTGCAGGGAAGGCGGGACAGAGGTGACAGCGGGGTGAGCCGCCGCGCCCCTCCCGGTGTGCCTTCTCCCAGGAGGTCTCCTGAACCTCCGCCTTTGGCTTCCCCTGTGAGCCGCTTTGGTTCTGGCCAAACACCTGGTATGAAGAGCTGCTCTCGAGCCAGCTCGGGCCATCGCAGGCCGGTAGCACGAGAGCAGGAAAGACCTCCCGGAGGTCCCTCCAGGCTCCCTGGGGAAAAGGTCTGTCTGGGTCGCTGGGGCCAGCTTGGCACCCTCTGTGGCTGGCCGACCCTCGAGGGCGGGCGACCGACGCTCGCCTCAGGTGGGGTCCATAAAGCAAGAGAGAACGAGGGAAGGAGAGACAGGGACAGGGACAGGGACGGGGACGGGGACGGGGACAGGAAGGAAGGAAGCAAGGAAGCCAGAACGAAACCAGAAGGGAAAGAATCACGAGTTTATTATTGGACGACCGAAGGAATACCACTTGGAAACGCAAGGCAAGAGCAAGAGCTCCATATATACACACACGCGCCCGGGGCCCTCCATAGCCCAGGGCAGGCCCGTCTGAGCAAGGGCCACCCTGTCCTGACAGGATGGGTCCGGAGCTGATCGGGGGGTGTGGGGGATGTGGGTGGAACGGAGGGGCTTGGGGCAGGTGGGCCTGAGGGCTCTGAGAGCCTCTGAGCGAGAAGGAGCCCCCTTGGACAGGTTCTTCTTGGGAGTTCCCTCAAGGGGAGGGAGAGAACCCACCCAGCCCCGGGCCCAGGGCCCAGGGCCCAGGCCCCAGGCAGCCCCGGGGGCCTGCTGAGCCAGAGCGAGGAGGAACCCCTGGGACTTGCTGTTCGAGCAGATGTCCACAAGGCGGCGCCAGAGGACCTCGCCGCCCCAGGTGCGCTCTGCCCAGGCGGCAGGAGCAGGCTCGGAGGTGGGGCGGAGGGGGTGCTGGGCGGAACCCCCCCCCCCCCCGCCGCCCCGCACGGCAAGCACCCCGAGGACCGGCTTTGTGCTCTGGGCCCCTGGGGCGAGGGCAAGGTCCTTCTGGCCTGGGGAGACGAGCCGCCCTTTGCAGTTCGGCGCGAGGGCGGGCAGGCCTCCCCGACACCAGGTTCGAGGAATGAAGCCGCCTTGATGCGTTCCACCGGGAAGGCTCTCAGCGAGTTCTCTCGGGGCTGCCAGGCGGAAGCGTCTCTGTCTGTCACTGCGGTGTCTGCGGTAAGTGCCGCTTTGGGAGAGCAACCCCTGGCCAGACAACATCCCAGGTGGCACGTGGCACCCAGGTAAACTGAGCCATACGACGTCCTTTGGAGCCCAGGACCTCAGCGCGCACAGAGCCCACCCAGGCAGGCAGACAGCCATGCCTGCGGAGGAGCCGAGGTTATGGGTAGCGAAGGCAGTAAGAAGGGGCCTCCGGGCACGACACCTCCGCTGGCAGAGGGTTTTCAGGAGGGGCCTGGGCTTGTCAGAGCAGCGGCCAGCGTTCGATTCCCGGCCAGATGCTGCTGGCCATCTCCTACTCTGGTCCGCGCCGCGTCGCTAAAGGGTTTTGTTTTTCCTCCTTCTTCTTTTTTATTTCCTGCTCCTTCTTCTCCCTCTTGTTCTTCTTCGTCTCTCTCCTTATCCCATTTATACTTCGATTTGAGCAGATTTAAAGGGCTCTCTTTCCCGTACACAGCAACGGGATCCAGTCGGGCCGGGACGTATACCTGTCATTTTTCTCACGTTATCCTCAACCTCGTTGCAAAGAAGGGGGCTCGATGTTGTTCCCTGACCTCTAGAGCAGCACCTCACTGCTTCCACACGCCAAGTGCGAGAGGCTGCCTCTAGGGACCCCCAAACCCCAGGCCTGCTCACACCCTCCACCTCCACGCCGGCCCCCACAGGTCTGTCCTGCAGTCCAAGATCTTCCTTTTGGTAGAAAGGTCGCAGAGGTTCTAGCCAGCCACTCTCTGGTGCCATCTGCGTGGCTGCGAATGGCCTCTGGCGGGGGCGGTGACGCGGGCGGCGGGGGGTTGGGGGGCGGGGGGTTTCTGGGGCTGCGCCGTATTCCATGTTGTATACGTGCCACGTCGTCATCATCCCTTCCTCTGTCGATGGACGCGGCGCTTGTTTCCACGTCTCGGCTTGCTGTGTTTCCTCAGCGCCGAGGTGATCTGCGTGTCTCTCCGGATGCGTGAGGGTGCGAGGGTTTTGCGGGGCCTGGTGCCCTCTGGATATCGGGTGGAGGGAAATGCCTCCTCAGGCCCCGGGTCCATTTTTCGACGGGGGTGTCGGGTGTGTTTATGTGCTTCTTTACTCACTTATTTCCTGGGGGCTGGCTTGTTTCCGTGGTTGAGCTGGGAATAGGGAAGCCCCATCCCGACCTGGGCTTTGGGGCCCGGGTCGGGTGACTGCGCGTCGTGCAGGGAAGGCGGGACAGAGGTGACAGCGGGGTGAGCCGCCGCGCCCCTCCCGGTGTGCCTTCTCCCAGGAGGTCTCCTGAACCTCCGCCTTTGGCTTCCCCTGTGAGCCGCTTTGGTTCTGGCCAAACACCTGGTATGAAGAGCTGCTCTCGAGCCAGCTCGGGCCATCGCAGGCCGGTAGCACGAGAGCAGGAAAGACCTCCCGGAGGTCCCTCCAGGCTCCCTGGGGAAAAGGTCTGTCTGGGTCGCTGGGGCCAGCTTGGCACCCTCTGTGGCTGGCCGACCCTCGAGGGCGGGCGACCGACGCTCGCCTCAGGTGGGGTCCATAAAGCAAGAGAGAACGAGGGAAGGAGAGACAGGGACAGGGACAGGGACAGGGACGGGGACGGGGACAGGAAGGAAGGAAGCAAGGAAGCCAGAACGAAACCAGAAGGGAAAGAATCACGAGTTTATTATTGGACGACCGAAGGAATACCACTTGGAAACGCAAGGCAAGAGCAAGAGCTCCATATATACACACACGCGCGCGGGGCCCTCCATAGCCCAGGGCAGGCCCGTCTGAGCAAGGGCGACGCTGTCCTGACAGGATGGGTCCGGAGCTGACGGCGGGGGGGGGGGGTAGGGGGATGTGGGTGGAACGGAGGGGCTTGGGGCAGGTGGGCCTGAGGGCTCTGAGAGCCTCTGAGCGAGAAGGAGCCCCCTTGGACAGGTTCTTCTTGGGAGTTCCCTCAAGGGGAGGGAGAGAACCCACCCAGCCCCGGGCCCCGGGCCCAGGGCCCAGGCCCCAGGCAGCCCCGGGGGCCTGCTGAGCCAGAGCGAGGAGGAACCCCTGGGACTTGCTGTTCGAGCAGATGTCCACAAGGCGGCGCCAGAGGACCTCGCCGCCCCAGGTGCGCTCTGCCCAGGCGGCAGGAGCAGGCTCGGAGGTGGGGCGGAGGGGGTGCTGGGCGGAACCCCCCCCCCCCGCCCCGCACGGCAAGCACCCCGAGGACCGGCTTTGTGCTCTGGGCCCCTGGGGCGAGGGCAAGGTCCTTCTGGCCTGGGGAGACGAGCCGCCCTTTGCAGTTCGGCGCGAGGGCGGGCAGGCCTCCCCGACACCAGGTTCGAGGAATGAAGCCGCCTTGATGCGTTCCACCGGGAAGGCTCTCAGCGAGTTCTCTCGGGGCTGCCAGGCGGAAGCGTCTCTGTCTGTCACTGCGGTGTCTGCGGTAAGTGCCGCTTTGGGAGAGCAACCCCTGGCCAGACAACATCCCAGGTGGCACGTGGCACCCAGGTAAACTGAGCCATACGACGTCCTTTGGAGCCCAGGACCTCAGCGCGCACAGAGCCCACCCAGGCAGGCAGACAGCCATGCCTGCGGAGGAGCCGAGGTTATGGGTAGCGAAGGCAGTAAGAAGGGGCCTCCGGGCACGACACCTCCGCTGGCAGAGGGTTTTCAGGAGGGGCCTGGGCTTGTCAGAGCAGCGGCCAGCGTTCGATTCCCGGCCAGATGCTGCTGGCCATCTCCTACTCTGGTCCGCGCCGCGTCGCTAAAGGGTTTTGTTTTTCCTCCTTCTTCTTTTTTATTTCCTGCTCCTTCTTCTCCCTCTTGTTCTTCTTCGTCTCTCTCCTTATCCCATTTATACTTCGATTTGAGCAGATTTAAAGGGCTCTCTTTCCCGTACACAGCAACGGGATCCAGTCGGGCCGGGACGTATACCTGTCATTTTTCTCACGTTATCCTCAACCTCGTTGCAAAGAAGGGGGCTCGATGTTGTTCCCTGACCTCTAGAGCAGCACCTCACTGCTTCCACACGCCAAGTGCGAGAGGCTGCCTCTAGGGACCCCCAAACCCCAGGCCTGCTCACACCCTCCACCTCCACGCCGGCCCCCACAGGTCTGTCCTGCAGTCCAAGATCTTCCTTTTGGTAGAAAGGTCGCAGAGGTTCTAGCCAGCCACTCTCTGGTGCCATCTGCGTGGCTGCGAATGGCCTCTGGCGGGGGCGGTGACGCGGGCGGCGGGGGGTTGGGGGGCGGGGGGTTTCTGGGGCTGCGCCGTATTCCATGTTGTATACGTGCCACGTCGTCATCATCCCTTCCTCTGTCGATGGACGCGGCGCTTGTTTCCACGTCTCGGCTTGCTGTGTTTCCTCAGCGCCGAGGTGATCTGCGTGTCTCTCCGGATGCGTGAGGGTGCGAGGGTTTTGCGGGGCCTGGTGCCCTCTGGATATCGGGTGGAGGGAAATGCCTCCTCAGGCCCCGGGTCCATTTTTCGACCGGGGTGTCGGGTGTGTTTATGTGCTTCTTTACTCACTTATTTCCTGGGGGCTGGCTTGTTTCCGTGGTTGAGCTGGGAATAGGGAAGCCCCATCCCGACCTGGGCTTTGGGGCCCGGGTCGGGTGACTGCGCGTCGTGCAGGGAAGGCGGGACAGAGGTGACAGCGGGGTGAGCCGCCGCGCCCCTCCCGGTGTGCCTTCTCCCAGGAGGTCTCCTGAACCTCCGCCTTTGGCTTCCCCTGTGAGCCGCTTTGGTTCTGGCCAAACACCTGGTATGAAGAGCTGCTCTCGAGCCAGCTCGGGCCATCGCAGGCCGGTAGCACGAGAGCAGGAAAGACCTCCCGGAGGTCCCTCCAGGCTCCCTGGGGAAAAGGTCTGTCTGGGTCGCTGGGGCCAGCTTGGCACCCTCTGTGGCTGGCCGACCCTCGAGGGCGGGCGACCGACGCTCGCCTCAGGTGGGGTCCATAAAGCAAGAGAGAACGAGGGAAGGAGAGACAGGGACAGGGACAGGGACAGGGACGGGGACGGGGACAGGAAGGAAGGAAGCAAGGAAGCCAGAACGAAACCAGAAGGGAAAGAATCACGAGTTTATTATTGGACGACCGAAGGAATACCACTTGGAAACGCAAGGCAAGAGCAAGAGCTCCATATATACACACACGCGCCCGGGGCCCTCCATAGCCCAGGGCAGGCCCGTCTGAGCAAGGGCGACGCTGTCCTGACAGGATGGGTCCGGAGCTGACGGGGGGGAGGTAGGGGGTAGGGGGTGGAACGGAGGGGCTTGGGGCAGGTGGGCCTGAGGGCTCTGAGAGCCTCTGAGCGAGAAGGAGCCCCCTTGGACAGGTTCTTCTTGGGAGTTCCCTCAAGGGGAGGGAGAGAACCCACCCAGCCCCGGGCCCCGGGCCCAGGGCCCAGGCCCCAGGCAGCCCCGGGGGCCTGCTGAGCCAGAGCGAGGAGGAACCCCTGGGACTTGCTGTTCGAGCAGATGTCCACAAGGCGGCGCCAGAGGACCTCGCCGCCCCAGGTGCGCTCTGCCCAGGCGGCAGGAGCAGGCTCGGAGGTGGGGCGGAGGGGGTGCTGGGCGGAACCCCCCCCCCCCGCCCCGCACGGCAAGCACCCCGAGGACCGGCTTTGTGCTCTGGGCCCCTGGGGCGAGGGCAAGGTCCTTCTGGCCTGGGGAGACGAGCCGCCCTTTGCAGTTCGGCGCGAGGGCGGGCAGGCCTCCCCGACACCAGGTTCGAGGAATGAAGCCGCCTTGATGCGTTCCACCGGGAAGGCTCTCAGCGAGTTCTCTCGGGGCTGCCAGGCGGAAGCGTCTCTGTCTGTCACTGCGGTGTCTGCGGTAAGTGCCGCTTTGGGAGAGCAACCCCTGGCCAGACAACATCCCAGGTGGCACGTGGCACCCAGGTAAACTGAGCCATACGACGTCCTTTGGAGCCCAGGACCTCAGCGCGCACAGAGCCCACCCAGGCAGGCAGACAGCCATGCCTGCGGAGGAGCCGAGGTTATGGGTAGCGAAGGCAGTAAGAAGGGGCCTCCGGGCACGACACCTCCGCTGGCAGAGGGTTTTCAGGAGGGGCCTGGGCTTGTCAGAGCAGCGGCCAGCGTTCGATTCCCGGCCAGATGCTGCTGGCCATCTCCTACTCTGGTCCGCGCCGCGTCGCTAAAGGGTTTTGTTTTTCCTCCTTCTTCTTTTTTATTTCCTGCTCCTTCTTCTCCCTCTTGTTCTTCTTCGTCTCTCTCCTTATCCCATTTATACTTCGATTTGAGCAGATTGAAAGGGCTCTCTTTCCCGTACACAGCAACGGGATCCAGTCGGGCCGGGACGTATACCTGTCATTTTTCTCACGTTATCCTCAACCTCGTTGCAAAGAAGGGGGCTCGATGTTGTTCCCTGACCTCTAGAGCAGCACCTCACTGCTTCCACACGCCAAGTGCGAGAGGCTGCCTCTAGGGACCCCCAAACCCCAGGCCTGCTCACACCCTCCACCTCCACGCCGGCCCCCACAGGTCTGTCCTGCAGTCCAAGATCTTCCTTTTGGTAGAAAGGTCGCAGAGGTTCTAGCCAGCCACTCTCTGGTGCCATCTGCGTGGCTGCGAATGGCCTCTGGCGGGGGCGGTGACGGGGGCGGCGGTGGGGGGGTGCGGGGGGTTTCTGGGGCTGCGCCGTATTCCATGTTGTATACGTGCCACGTCGTCATCATCCCTTCCTCTGTCGATGGACGCGGCGCTTGTTTCCACGTCTCGGCTTGCTGTGTTTCCTCAGCGCCGAGGTGATCTGCGTGTCTCTCCGGATGCGTGAGGGTGCGAGGGTTTTGCGGGGCCTGGTGCCCTCTGGATATCGGGTGGAGGGAAATGCCTCCTCAGGCCCCGGGTCCATTTTTCGACCGGGGTGTCGGGTGTGTTTATGTGCTTCTTTACTCACTTATTTCCTGGGGGCTGGCTTGTTTCCGTGGTTGAGCTGGGAATAGGGAAGCCCCATCCCGACCTGGGCTTTGGGGCCCGGGTCGGGTGACTGCGCGTCGTGCAGGGAAGGCGGGACAGAGGGGACAGCGGGGTGAGCCGCCGCGCCCCTCCCGGTGTGCCTTCTCCCAGGAGGTCTCCTGAACCTCCGCCTTTGGCTTTCCCTGTGAGCCGCTTTGGTTCTGGCCAAACACCTGGTATGAAGAGCTGCTCTCGAGCCAGCTCGGGCCATCGCAGGCCGGTAGCACGAGAGCAGGAAAGACCTCCCGGAGGTCCCTCCAGGCTCCCTGGGGAAAAGGTCTGTCTGGGTCGCTGGGGCCAGCTTGGCACCCTCTGTGGCTGGCCGACCCTCGAGGGCGGGCGACCGACGCTCGCCTCAGGTGGGGTCCATAAAGCAAGAGAGAACGAGGGAAGGAGAGACAGGGACAGGGACAGGGACAGGGACGGGGACGGGGACAGGAAGGAAGGAAGCAAGGAAGCCAGAACGAAACCAGAAGGGAAAGAATCACGAGTTTATTATTGGACGACCGAAGGAATACCACTTGGAAACGCAAGGCAAGAGCAAGAGCTCCATATATACACACACGCGCGCGGGGCCCTCCATAGCCCAGGGCAGGCCCGTCTGAGCAAGGGCGACGCTGTCCTGACAGGATGGGTCCGGAGCTGACGGGGGGGGGGGGGGGGGGTAGGGGGATGTGGGTGGAACGGAGGGGCTTGGGGCAGGTGGGCCTGAGGGCTCTGAGAGCCTCTGAGCGAGAAGGAGCCCCCTTGGACAGGTTCTTCTTGGGAGTTCCCTCAAGGGGAGGGAGAGAACCCACCCAGCCCCGGGCCCCGGGCCCAGGGCCCAGGCCCCAGGCAGCCCCGGGGGCCTGCTGAGCCAGAGCGAGGAGGAACCCCTGGGACTTGCTGTTCGAGCAGATGTCCACAAGGCGGCGCCAGAGGACCTCGCCGCCCCAGGTGCGCTCTGCCCAGGCGGCAGGAGCAGGCTCGGAGGTGGGGCGGAGGGGGTGCTGGGCGGAACCCCCCCCCCCCGCCCCGCACGGCAAGCACCCCGAGGACCGGCTTTGTGCTCTGGGCCCCTGGGGCGAGGGCAAGGTCCTTCTGGCCTGGGGAGACGAGCCGCCCTTTGCAGTTCGGCGCGAGGGCGGGCAGGCCTCCCCGACACCAGGTTCGAGGAATGAAGCCGCCTTGATGCGTTCCACCGGGAAGGCTCTCAGCGAGTTCTCTCGGGGCTGCCAGGCGGAAGCGTCTCTGTCTGTCACTGCGGTGTCTGCGGTAAGTGCCGCTTTGGGAGAGCAACCCCTGGCCAGACAACATCCCAGGTGGCACGTGGCACCCAGGTAAACTGAGCCATACGACGTCCTTTGGAGCCCAGGACCTCAGCGCGCACAGAGCCCACCCAGGCAGGCAGACAGCCATGCCTGCGGAGGAGCCGAGGTTATGGGTAGCGAAGGCAGTAAGAAGGGGCCTCCGGGCACGACACCTCCGCTGGCAGAGGGTTTTCAGGAGGGGCCTGGGCTTGTCAGAGCAGCGGCCAGCGTTCGATTCCCGGCCAGATGCTGCTGGCCATCTCCTACTCTGGTCCGCGCCGCGTCGCTAAAGGGTTTTGTTTTTCCTCCTTCTTCTTTTTTATTTCCTGCTCCTTCTTCTCCCTCTTGTTCTTCTTCGTCTCTCTCCTTATCCCATTTATACTTCGATTTGAGCAGATTGAAAGGGCTCTCTTTCCCGTACACAGCAACGGGATCCAGTCGGGCCGGGACGTATACCTGTCATTTTTCTCACGTTATCCTCAACCTCGTTGCAAAGAAGGGGGCTCGATGTTGTTCCCTGACCTCTAGAGCAGCACCTCACTGCTTCCACACGCCAAGTGCGAGAGGCTGCCTCTAGGGACCCCCAAACCCCAGGCCTGCTCACACCCTCCACCTCCACGCCGGCCCCCACAGGTCTGTCCTGCAGTCCAAGATCTTCCTTTTGGTAGAAAGGTCGCAGAGGTTCTAGCCAGCCACTCTCTGGTGCCATCTGCGTGGCTGCGAATGGCCTCTGGCGGGGGCGGTGACGCGGGCGGCGGGGGGTTGGGGGGCGGGGGGTTTCTGGGGCTGCGCCGTATTCCATGTTGTATACGTGCCACGTCGTCATCATCCCTTCCTCTGTCGATGGACGCGGCGCTTGTTTCCACGTCTCGGCTTGCTGTGTTTCCTCAGCGCCGAGGTGATCTGCGTGTCTCTCCGGATGCGTGAGGGTGCGAGGGTTTTGCGGGGCCTGGTGCCCTCTGGATATCGGGTGGAGGGAAATGCCTCCTCAGGCCCCGGGTCCATTTTTCGACCGGGGTGTCGGGTGTGTTTATGTGCTTCTTTACTCACTTATTTCCTGGGGGCTGGCTTGTTTCCGTGGTTGAGCTGGGAATAGGGAAGCCCCATCCCGACCTGGGCTTTGGGGCCCGGGTCGGGTGACTGCGCGTCGTGCAGGGAAGGCGGGACAGAGGTGACAGCGGGGTGAGCCGCCGCGCCCCTCCCGGTGTGCCTTCTCCCAGGAGGTCTCCTGAACCTCCGCCTTTGGCTTCCCCTGTGAGCCGCTTTGGTTCTGGCCAAACACCTGGTATGAAGAGCTGCTCTCGAGCCAGCTCGGGCCATCGCAGGCCGGTAGCACGAGAGCAGGAAAGACCTCCCGGAGGTCCCTCCAGGCTCCCTGGGGAAAAGGTCTGTCTGGGTCGCTGGGGCCAGCTTGGCACCCTCTGTGGCTGGCCGACCCTCGAGGGCGGGCGACCGACGCTCGCCTCAGGTGGGGTCCATAAAGCAAGAGAGAACGAGGGAAGGAGAGACAGGGACAGGGACAGGGACAGGGACGGGGACGGGGACAGGAAGGAAGGAAGCAAGGAAGCCAGAACGAAACCAGAAGGGAAAGAATCACGAGTTTATTATTGGACGACCGAAGGAATACCACTTGGAAACGCAAGGCAAGAGCAAGAGCTCCATATATACACACACGCGCGCGGGGCCCTCCATAGCCCAGGGCAGGCCCGTCTGAGCAAGGGCGACGCTGTCCTGACAGGATGGGTCCGGAGCTGACGGGGGGGGGGGGGGGGGGTAGGGGGATGTGGGTGGAACGGAGGGGCTTGGGGCAGGTGGGCCTGAGGGCTCTGAGAGCCTCTGAGCGAGAAGGAGCCCCCTTGGACAGGTTCTTCTTGGGAGTTCCCTCAAGGGGAGGGAGAGAACCCACCCAGCCCCGGGCCCCGGGCCCAGGGCCCAGGCCCCAGGCAGCCCCGGGGGCCTGCTGAGCCAGAGCGAGGAGGAACCCCTGGGACTTGCTGTTCGAGCAGATGTCCACAAGGCGGCGCCAGAGGACCTCGCCGCCCCAGGTGCGCTCTGCCCAGGCGGCAGGAGCAGGCTCGGAGGTGGGGCGGAGGGGGTGCTGGGCGGAACCCCCCCCCCCCGCCCCGCACGGCAAGCACCCCGAGGACCGGCTTTGTGCTCTGGGCCCCTGGGGCGAGGGCAAGGTCCTTCTGGCCTGGGGAGACGAGCCGCCCTTTGCAGTTCGGCGCGAGGGCGGGCAGGCCTCCCCGACACCAGGTTCGAGGAATGAAGCCGCCTTGATGCGTTCCACCGGGAAGGCTCTCAGCGAGTTCTCTCGGGGCTGCCAGGCGGAAGCGTCTCTGTCTGTCACTGCGGTGTCTGCGGTAAGTGCCGCTTTGGGAGAGCAACCCCTGGCCAGACAACATCCCAGGTGGCACGTGGCACCCAGGTAAACTGAGCCATACGACGTCCTTTGGAGCCCAGGACCTCAGCGCGCACAGAGCCCACCCAGGCAGGCAGACAGCCATGCCTGCGGAGGAGCCGAGGTTATGGGTAGCGAAGGCAGTAAGAAGGGGCCTCCGGGCACGACACCTCCGCTGGCAGAGGGTTTTCAGGAGGGGCCTGGGCTTGTCAGAGCAGCGGCCAGCGTTCGATTCCCGGCCAGATGCTGCTGGCCATCTCCTACTCTGGTCCGCGCCGCGTCGCTAAAGGGTTTTGTTTTTCCTCCTTCTTCTTTTTTATTTCCTGCTCCTTCTTCTCCCTCTTGTTCTTCTTCGTCTCTCTCCTTATCCCATTTATACTTCGATTTGAGCAGATTGAAAGGGCTCTCTTTCCCGTACACAGCAACGGGATCCAGTCGGGCCGGGACGTATACCTGTCATTTTTCTCACGTTATCCTCAACCTCGTTGCAAAGAAGGGGGCTCGATGTTGTTCCCTGACCTCTAGAGCAGCACCTCACTGCTTCCACACGCCAAGTGCGAGAGGCTGCCTCTAGGGACCCCCAAACCCCAGGCCTGCTCACACCCTCCACCTCCACGCCGGCCCCCACAGGTCTGTCCTGCAGTCCAAGATCTTCCTTTTGGTAGAAAGGTCGCAGAGGTTCTAGCCAGCCACTCTCTGGTGCCATCTGCGTGGCTGCGAATGGCCTCTGGCGGGGGCGGTGACGCGGGCGGCGGGGGGTTGGGGGGCGGGGGGTTTCTGGGGCTGCGCCGTATTCCATGTTGTATACGTGCCACGTCGTCATCATCCCTTCCTCTGTCGATGGACGCGGCGCTTGTTTCCACGTCTCGGCTTGCTGTGTTTCCTCAGCGCCGAGGTGATCTGCGTGTCTCTCCGGATGCGTGAGGGTGCGAGGGTTTTGCGGGGCCTGGTGCCCTCTGGATATCGGGTGGAGGGAAATGCCTCCTCAGGCCCCGGGTCCATTTTTCGACCGGGGTGTCGGGTGTGTTTATGTGCTTCTTTACTCACTTATTTCCTGGGGGCTGGCTTGTTTCCGTGGTTGAGCTGGGAATAGGGAAGCCCCATCCCGACCTGGGCTTTGGGGCCCGGGTCGGGTGACTGCGCGTCGTGCAGGGAAGGCGGGACAGAGGTGACAGCGGGGTGAGCCGCCGCGCCCCTCCCGGTGTGCCTTCTCCCAGGAGGTCTCCTGAACCTCCGCCTTTGGCTTCCCCTGTGAGCCGCTTTGGTTCTGGCCAAACACCTGGTATGAAGAGCTGCTCTCGAGCCAGCTCGGGCCATCGCAGGCCGGTAGCACGAGAGCAGGAAAGACCTCCCGGAGGTCCCTCCAGGCTCCCTGGGGAAAAGGTCTGTCTGGGTCGCTGGGGCCAGCTTGGCACCCTCTGTGGCTGGCCGACCCTCGAGGGCGGGCGACCGACGCTCGCCTCAGGTGGGGTCCATAAAGCAAGAGAGAACGAGGGAAGGAGAGACAGGGACAGGGACAGGGACAGGGACGGGGACGGGGACAGGAAGGAAGGAAGCAAGGAAGCCAGAACGAAACCAGAAGGGAAAGAATCACGAGTTTATTATTGGACGACCGAAGGAATACCACTTGGAAACGCAAGGCAAGAGCAAGAGCTCCATATATACACACACGCGCGCGGGGCCCTCCATAGCCCAGGGCAGGCCCGTCTGAGCAAGGGCCACCCTGTCCTGACAGGATGGGTCCGGAGCTGATCGGGGGGTGTGGGGGATGTGGGTGGAACGGAGGGGCTTGGGGCAGGTGGGCCTGAGGGCTCTGAGAGCCTCTGAGCGAGAAGGAGCCCCCTTGGACAGGTTCTTCTTGGGAGTTCCCTCAAGGGGAGGGAGAGAACCCACCCAGCCCCGGGCCCCGGGCCCAGGGCCCAGGCCCCAGGCAGCCCCGGGGGCCTGCTGAGCCAGAGCGAGGAGGAACCCCTGGGACTTGCTGTTCGAGCAGATGTCCACAAGGCGGCGCCAGAGGACCTCGCCGCCCCAGGTGCGCTCTGCCCAGGCGGCAGGAGCAGGCTCGGAGGTGGGGCGGAGGGGGTGCTGGGCGGAACCCCCCCCCCCGCCCCGCACGGCAAGCACCCCGAGGACCGGCTTTGTGCTCTGGGCCCCTGGGGCGAGGGCAAGGTCCTTCTGGCCTGGGGAGACGAGCCGCCCTTTGCAGTTCGGCGCGAGGGCGGGCAGGCCTCCCCGACACCAGGTTCGAGGAATGAAGCCGCCTTGATGCGTTCCACCGGGAAGGCTCTCAGCGAGTTCTCTCGGGGCTGCCAGGCGGAAGCGTCTCTGTCTGTCACTGCGGTGTCTGCGGTAAGTGCCGCTTTGGGAGAGCAACCCCTGGCCAGACAACATCCCAGGTGGCACGTGGCACCCAGGTAAACTGAGCCATACGACGTCCTTTGGAGCCCAGGACCTCAGCGCGCACAGAGCCCACCCAGGCAGGCAGACAGCCATGCCTGCGGAGGAGCCAAGGTTATGGGTAGCGAAGGCAGTAAGAAGGGGCCTCCGGGCACGACACCTCCGCTGGCAGAGGGTTTTCAGGAGGGGCCTGGGCTTGTCAGAGCAGCGGCCAGCATTCGATTCCCGGCCAGATGCTGCTGGCCATCTCCTACTCTGGTCCGCGCCGCGTCGCTAAAGGGTTTTGTTTTTCCTCCTTCTTCTTTTTTATTTCCTGCTCCTTCTTCTCCCTCTTGTTCTTCTTCGTCTCTCTCCTTATCCCATTTATACTTCGATTTGAGCAGATTTAAAGGGCTCTCTTTCCCGTACACAGCAACGGGATCCAGTCGGGCCGGGACGTATACCTGTCATTTTTCTCACGTTATCCTCAACCTCGTTGCAAAGAAGGGGGCTCGATGTTGTTCCCTGACCTCTAGAGCAGCACCTCACTGCTTCCACACGCCAAGTGCGAGAGGCTGCCTCTAGGGACCCCCAAACCCCAGGCCTGCTCACACCCTCCACCTCCACGCCGGCCCCCACAGGTCTGTCCTGCAGTCCAAGATCTTCCTTTTGGTAGAAAGGTCGCAGAGGTTCTAGCCAGCCACTCTCTGGTGCCATCTGCGTGGTTGCGAATGGCCTCTGGCGGGGGCGGTGACGGGGGCGGCGGCGGGGGGGGGTGCGGGGGGTTTCTGGGGCTGCGCCGTATTCCATGTTGTATACGTGCCACGTCGTCATCATCCCTTCCTCTGTCGATGGACGCGGCGCTTGTTTCCACGTCTCGGCTTGCTGTGTTTCCTCAGCGCCGAGGTGATCTGCGTGTCTCTCCGGATGCGTGAGGGTGCGAGGGTTTTGCGGGGCCTGGTGCCCTCTGGATATCGGGTGGAGGGAAATGCCTCCTCAGGCCCCGGGTCCATTTTTCGACGGGGGTGTCGGGTGTGTTTATGTGCTTCTTTACTCACTTATTTCCTGGGGGCTGGCTTGTTTCCGTGGTTGAGCTGGGAATAGGGAAGCCCCATCCCGACCTGGGCTTTGGGGCCCGGGTCGGGTGACTGCGCGTCGTGCAGGGAAGGCGGGACAGAGGTGACAGCGGGGTGAGCCGCCGCGCCCCTCCCGGTGTGCCTTCTCCCAGGAGGTCTCCTGAACCTCCGCCTTTGGCTTCCCCTGTGAGCCGCTTTGGTTCTGGCCAAACACCTGGTATGAAGAGCTGCTCTCGAGCCAGCTCGGGCCATCGCAGGCCGGTAGCACGAGAGCAGGAAAGACCTCCCGGAGGTCCCTCCAGGCTCCCTGGGGAAAAGGTCTGTCTGGGTCGCTGGGGCCAGCTTGGCACCCTCTGTGGCTGGCCGACCCTCGAGGGCGGGCGACCGACGCTCGCCTCAGGTGGGGTCCATAAAGCAAGAGAGAACGAGGGAAGGAGAGACAGGGACAGGGACAGGGATGGGGACGGGGACGGGGACAGGAAGGAAGGAAGCAAGGAAGCCAGAACGAAACCAGAAGGGAAAGAATCACGAGTTTATTATTGGACGACCGAAGGAATACCACTTGGAAACGCAAGGCAAGAGCAAGAGCTCCATATATACACACACGCGCCCGGGGCCCTCCATAGCCCAGGGCAGGCCCGTCTGAGCAAGGGCGACGCTGTCCTGACAGGATGGGTCCGGAGCTGACGGGGGGGAGGTAGGGGGTAGGGGGTGGAACGGAGGGGCTTGGGGCAGGTGGGCCTGAGGGCTCTGAGAGCCTCTGAGCGAGAAGGAGCCCCCTTGGACAGGTTCTTCTTGGGAGTTCCCTCAAGGGGAGGGAGAGAACCCACCCAGCCCCGGGCCCCGGGCCCAGGGCCCAGGCCCCAGGCAGCCCCGGGGGCCTGCTGAGCCAGAGCGAGGAGGAACCCCTGGGACTTGCTGTTCGAGCAGATGTCCACAAGGCGGCGCCAGAGGACCTCGCCGCCCCAGGTGCGCTCTGCCCAGGCGGCAGGAGCAGGCTCGGAGGTGGGGCGGAGGGGGTGCTGGGCGGAACCCCCCCCCCCCCGCCCCGCACGGCAAGCACCCCGAGGACCGGCTTTGTGCTCTGGGCCCCTGGGGCGAGGGCAAGGTCCTTCTGGCCTGGGGAGACGAGCCGCCCTTTGCAGTTCGGCGCGAGGGCGGGCAGGCCTCCCCGACACCAGGTTCGAGGAATGAAGCCGCCTTGATGCGTTCCACCGGGAAGGCTCTCAGCGAGTTCTCTCGGGGCTGCCAGGCGGAAGCGTCTCTGTCTGTCACTGCGGTGTCTGCGGTAAGTGCCGCTTTGGGAGAGCAACCCCTGGCCAGACAACATCCCAGGTGGCACGTGGCACCCAGGTAAACTGAGCCATACGACGTCCTTTGGAGCCCAGGACCTCAGCGCGCACAGAGCCCACCCAGGCAGGCAGACAGCCATGCCTGCGGAGGAGCCGAGGTTATGGGTAGCGAAGGCAGTAAGAAGGGGCCTCCGGGCACGACACCTCCGCTGGCAGAGGGTTTTCAGGAGGGGCCTGGGCTTGTCAGAGCAGCGGCCAGCGTTCGATTCCCGGCCAGATGCTGCTGGCCATCTCCTACTCTGGTCCGCGCCGCGTCGCTAAAGGGTTTTGTTTTTCCTCCTTCTTCTTTTTTATTTCCTGCTCCTTCTTCTCCCTCTTGTTCTTCTTCGTCTCTCTCCTTATCCCATTTATACTTCGATTTGAGCAGATTGAAAGGGCTCTCTTTCCCGTACACAGCAACGGGATCCAGTCGGGCCGGGACGTATACCTGTCATTTTTCTCACGTTATCCTCAACCTCGTTGCAAAGAAGGGGGCTCGATGTTGTTCCCTGACCTCTAGAGCAGCACCTCACTGCTTCCACACGCCAAGTGCGAGAGGCTGCCTCTAGGGACCCCCAAACCCCAGGCCTGCTCACACCCTCCACCTCCACGCCGGCCCCCACAGGTCTGTCCTGCAGTCCAAGATCTTCCTTTTGGTAGAAAGGTCGCAGAGGTTCTAGCCAGCCACTCTCTGGTGCCATCTGCGTGGCTGCGAATGGCCTCTGGCGGGGGCGGTGACGCGGGCGGCGGGGGGTTGGGGGGCGGGGGGTTTCTGGGGCTGCGCCGTATTCCATGTTGTATACGTGCCACGTCGTCATCATCCCTTCCTCTGTCGATGGACGCGGCGCTTGTTTCCACGTCTCGGCTTGCTGTGTTTCCTCAGCGCCGAGGTGATCTGCGTGTCTCTCCGGATGCGTGAGGGTGCGAGGGTTTTGCGGGGCCTGGTGCCCTCTGGATATCGGGTGGAGGGAAATGCCTCCTCAGGCCCCGGGTCCATTTTTCGACCGGGGTGTCGGGTGTGTTTATGTGCTTCTTTACTCACTTATTTCCTGGGGGCTGGCTTGTTTCCGTGGTTGAGCTGGGAATAGGGAAGCCCCATCCCGACCTGGGCTTTGGGGCCCGGGTCGGGTGACTGCGCGTCGTGCAGGGAAGGCGGGACAGAGGTGACAGCGGGGTGAGCCGCCGCGCCCCTCCCGGTGTGCCTTCTCCCAGGAGGTCTCCTGAACCTCCGCCTTTGGCTTCCCCTGTGAGCCGCTTTGGTTCTGGCCAAACACCTGGTATGAAGAGCTGCTCTCGAGCCAGCTCGGGCCATCGCAGGCCGGTAGCACGAGAGCAGGAAAGACCTCCCGGAGGTCCCTCCAGGCTCCCTGGGGAAAAGGTCTGTCTGGGTCGCTGGGGCCAGCTTGGCACCCTCTGTGGCTGGCCGACCCTCGAGGGCGGGCGACCGACGCTCGCCTCAGGTGGGGTCCATAAAGCAAGAGAGAACGAGGGAAGGAGAGACAGGGACAGGGACAGGGACAGGGACGGGGACGGGGACAGGAAGGAAGGAAGCAAGGAAGCCAGAACGAAACCAGAAGGGAAAGAATCACGAGTTTATTATTGGACGACCGAAGGAATACCACTTGGAAACGCAAGGCAAGAGCAAGAGCTCCATATATACACACACGCGCCCGGGGCCCTCCATAGCCCAGGGCAGGCCCGTCTGAGCAAGGGCGACGCTGTCCTGACAGGATGGGTCCGGAGCTGACGGGGGGGAGGTAGGGGGTAGGGGGTGGAACGGAGGGGCTTGGGGCAGGTGGGCCTGAGGGCTCTGAGAGCCTCTGAGCGAGAAGGAGCCCCCTTGGACAGGTTCTTCTTGGGAGTTCCCTCAAGGGGAGGGAGAGAACCCACCCAGCCCCGGGCCCCGGGCCCAGGGCCCAGGCCCCAGGCAGCCCCGGGGGCCTGCTGAGCCAGAGCGAGGAGGAACCCCTGGGACTTGCTGTTCGAGCAGATGTCCACAAGGCGGCGCCAGAGGACCTCGCCGCCCCAGGTGCGCTCTGCCCAGGCGGCAGGAGCAGGCTCGGAGGTGGGGCGGAGGGGGTGCTGGGCGGAACCCCCCCCCCCGCCCCGCACGGCAAGCACCCCGAGGACCGGCTTTGTGCTCTGGGCCCCTGGGGCGAGGGCAAGGTCCTTCTGGCCTGGGGAGACGAGCCGCCCTTTGCAGTTCGGCGCGAGGGCGGGCAGGCCTCCCCGACACCAGGTTCGAGGAATGAAGCCGCCTTGATGCGTTCCACCGGGAAGGCTCTCAGCGAGTTCTCTCGGGGCTGCCAGGCGGAAGCGTCTCTGTCTGTCACTGCGGTGTCTGCGGTAAGTGCCGCTTTGGGAGAGCAACCCCTGGCCAGACAACATCCCAGGTGGCACGTGGCACCCAGGTAAACTGAGCCATACGACGTCCTTTGGAGCCCAGGACCTCAGCGCGCACAGAGCCCACCCAGGCAGGCAGACAGCCATGCCTGCGGAGGAGCCGAGGTTATGGGTAGCGAAGGCAGTAAGAAGGGGCCTCCGGGCACGACACCTCCGCTGGCAGAGGGTTTTCAGGAGGGGCCTGGGCTTGTCAGAGCAGCGGCCAGCGTTCGATTCCCGGCCAGATGCTGCTGGCCATCTCCTACTCTGGTCCGCGCCGCGTCGCTAAAGGGTTTTGTTTTTCCTCCTTCTTCTTTTTTATTTCCTGCTCCTTCTTCTCCCTCTTGTTCTTCTTCGTCTCTCTCCTTATCCCATTTATACTTCGATTTGAGCAGATTGAAAGGGCTCTCTTTCCCGTACACAGCAACGGGATCCAGTCGGGCCGGGACGTATACCTGTCATTTTTCTCACGTTATCCTCAACCTCGTTGCAAAGAAGGGGGCTCGATGTTGTTCCCTGACCTCTAGAGCAGCACCTCACTGCTTCCACACGCCAAGTGCGAGAGGCTGCCTCTAGGGACCCCCAAACCCCAGGCCTGCTCACACCCTCCACCTCCACGCCGGCCCCCACAGGTCTGTCCTGCAGTCCAAGATCTTCCTTTTGGTAGAAAGGTCGCAGAGGTTCTAGCCAGCCACTCTCTGGTGCCATCTGCGTGGTTGCGAATGGCCTCTGGCGGGGGCGGTGACGCGGGCGGCGGGGGGGTTGGGGTGCGGGGGGTTTCTGGGGCTGCGCCGTATTCCATGTTGTATATGTGCCACGTCGTCATCATCCCTTCCTCTGTCGATGGACGCGGCGCTTGTTTCCACGTCTCGGCTTGCTGTGTTTCCTCAGCGCCGAGGTGATCTGCGTGTCTCTCCGGATGCGTGAGGGTGCGAGGGTTTTGCGGGGCCTGGTGCCCTCTGGATATCGGGTGGAGGGAAATGCCTCCTCAGGCCCCGGGTCCATTTTTCGACCGGGGTGTCGGGTGTGTTTATGTGCTTCTTTACTCACTTATTTCCTGGGGGCTGGCTTGTTTCCGTGGTTGAGCTGGGAATAGGGAAGCCCCATCCCGACCTGGGCTTTGGGGCCCGGGTCGGGTGACTGCGCGTCGTGCAGGGAAGGCGGGACAGAGGGGACAGCGGGGTGAGCCGCCGCGCCCCTCCCGGTGTGCCTTCTCCCAGGAGGTCTCCTGAACCTCCGCCTTTGGCTTTCCCTGTGAGCCGCTTTGGTTCTGGCCAAACACCTGGTATGAAGAGCTGCTCTCGAGCCAGCTCGGGCCATCGCAGGCCGGTAGTACGAGAGCAGGAAAGACCTCCCGGAGGTCCCTCCAGGCTCCCTGGGGAAAAGGTCTGTCTGGGTCGCTGGGGCCAGCTTGGCACCCTCTGTGGCTGGCCGACCCTCGAGGGCGGGCGACCGACGCTCGCCTCAGGTGGGGTCCATAAAGCAAGAGAGAACGAGGGAAGGAGAGACAGGGACAGGGACAGGGACGGGGACGGGGACGGGGACAGGAAGGAAGGAAGCAAGGAAGCCAGAACGAAACCAGAAGGGAAAGAATCACGAGTTTATTATTGGACGACCGAAGGAATACCACTTGGAAACGCAAGGCAAGAGCAAGAGCTCCATATATACACACACGCGCGCGGGGCCCTCCATAGCCCAGGGCAGGCCCGTCTGAGCAAGGGCGACGCTGTCCTGACAGGATGGGTCCGGAGCTGACGGGGGGGGGGGTAGGGGGATGTGGGTGGAACGGAGGGGCTTGGGGCAGGTGGGCCTGAGGGCTCTGAGAGCCTCTGAGCGAGAAGGAGCCCCCTTGGACAGGTTCTTCTTGGGAGTTCCCTCAAGGGGAGGGAGAGAACCCACCCAGCCCCGGGCCCCGGGCCCAGGGCCCAGGCCCCAGGCAGCCCCGGGGGCCTGCTGAGCCAGAGCGAGGAGGAACCCCTGGGACTTGCTGTTCGAGCAGATGTCCACAAGGCGGCGCCAGAGGACCTCGCCGCCCCAGGTGCGCTCTGCCCAGGCGGCAGGAGCAGGCTCGGAGGTGGGGCGGAGGGGGTGCTGGGCGGAACCCCCCCCCCCCCCGCCCCGCACGGCAAGCACCCCGAGGACCGGCTTTGTGCTCTGGGCCCCTGGGGCGAGGGCAAGGTCCTTCTGGCCTGGGGAGACGAGCCGCCCTTTGCAGTTCGGCGCGAGGGCGGGCAGGCCTCCCCGACACCAGGTTCGAGGAATGAAGCCGCCTTGATGCGTTCCACCGGGAAGGCTCTCAGCGAGTTCTCTCGGGGCTGCCAGGCGGAAGCGTCTCTGTCTGTCACTGCGGTGTCTGCGGTAAGTGCCGCTTTGGGAGAGCAACCCCTGGCCAGACAACATCCCAGGTGGCACGTGGCACCCAGGTAAACTGAGCCATACGACGTCCTTTGGAGCCCAGGACCTCAGCGCGCACAGAGCCCACCCAGGCAGGCAGACAGCCATGCCTGCGGAGGAGCCGAGGTTATGGGTAGCGAAGGCAGTAAGAAGGGGCCTCCGGGCACGACACCTCCGCTGGCAGAGGGTTTTCAGGAGGGGCCTGGGCTTGTCAGAGCAGCGGCCAGCGTTCGATTCCCGGCCAGATGCTGCTGGCCATCTCCTACTCTGGTCCGCGCCGCGTCGCTAAAGGGTTTTGTTTTTCCTCCTTCTTCTTTTTTATTTCCTGCTCCTTCTTCTCCCTCTTGTTCTTCTTCGTCTCTCTCCTTATCCCATTTATACTTCGATTTGAGCAGATTGAAAGGGCTCTCTTTCCCGTACACAGCAACGGGATCCAGTCGGGCCGGGACGTATACCTGTCATTTTTCTCACGTTATCCTCAACCTCGTTGCAAAGAAGGGGGCTCGATGTTGTTCCCTGACCTCTAGAGCAGCACCTCACTGCTTCCACACGCCAAGTGCGAGAGGCTGCCTCTAGGGACCCCCAAACCCCAGGCCTGCTCACACCCTCCACCTCCACGCCGGCCCCCACAGGTCTGTCCTGCAGTCCAAGATCTTCCTTTTGGTAGAAAGGTCGCAGAGGTTCTAGCCAGCCACTCTCTGGTGCCATCTGCGTGGTTGCGAATGGCCTCTGGCGGGGGCGGTGACGCGGGCGGCGGGGGGGTTGGGGTGCGGGGGGTTTCTGGGGCTGCGCCGTATTCCATGTTGTATATGTGCCACGTCGTCATCATCCCTTCCTCTGTCGATGGACGCGGCGCTTGTTTCCACGTCTCGGCTTGCTGTGTTTCCTCAGCGCCGAGGTGATCTGCGTGTCTCTCCGGATGCGTGAGGGTGCGAGGGTTTTGCGGGGCCTGGTGCCCTCTGGATATCGGGTGGAGGGAAATGCCTCCTCAGGCCCCGGGTCCATTTTTCGACCGGGGTGTCGGGTGTGTTTATGTGCTTCTTTACTCACTTATTTCCTGGGGGCTGGCTTGTTTCCGTGGTTGAGCTGGGAATAGGGAAGCCCCATCCCGACCTGGGCTTTGGGGCCCGGGTCGGGTGACTGCGCGTCGTGCAGGGAAGGCGGGACAGAGGGGACAGCGGGGTGAGCCGCCGCGCCCCTCCCGGTGTGCCTTCTCCCAGGAGGTCTCCTGAACCTCCGCCTTTGGCTTTCCCTGTGAGCCGCTTTGGTTCTGGCCAAACACCTGGTATGAAGAGCTGCTCTCGAGCCAGCTCGGGCCATCGCAGGCCGGTAGTACGAGAGCAGGAAAGACCTCCCGGAGGTCCCTCCAGGCTCCCTGGGGAAAAGGTCTGTCTGGGTCGCTGGGGCCAGCTTGGCACCCTCTGTGGCTGGCCGACCCTCGAGGGCGGGCGACCGACGCTCGCCTCAGGTGGGGTCCATAAAGCAAGAGAGAACGAGGGAAGGAGAGACAGGGACAGGGACAGGGACGGGGACGGGGACGGGGACAGGAAGGAAGGAAGCAAGGAAGCCAGAACGAAACCAGAAGGGAAAGAATCACGAGTTTATTATTGGACGACCGAAGGAATACCACTTGGAAACGCAAGGCAAGAGCAAGAGCTCCATATATACACACACGCGCGCGGGGCCCTCCATAGCCCAGGGCAGGCCCGTCTGAGCAAGGGCGACGCTGTCCTGACAGGATGGGTCCGGAGCTGACGGGGGGGGGGGTAGGGGGATGTGGGTGGAACGGAGGGGCTTGGGGCAGGTGGGCCTGAGGGCTCTGAGAGCCTCTGAGCGAGAAGGAGCCCCCTTGGACAGGTTCTTCTTGGGAGTTCCCTCAAGGGGAGGGAGAGAACCCACCCAGCCCCGGGCCCCGGGCCCAGGGCCCAGGCCCCAGGCAGCCCCGGGGGCCTGCTGAGCCAGAGCGAGGAGGAACCCCTGGGACTTGCTGTTCGAGCAGATGTCCACAAGGCGGCGCCAGAGGACCTCGCCGCCCCAGGTGCGCTCTGCCCAGGCGGCAGGAGCAGGCTCGGAGGTGGGGCGGAGGGGGTGCTGGGCGGAACCCCCCCCCCCCCCGCCCCGCACGGCAAGCACCCCGAGGACCGGCTTTGTGCTCTGGGCCCCTGGGGCGAGGGCAAGGTCCTTCTGGCCTGGGGAGACGAGCCGCCCTTTGCAGTTCGGCGCGAGGGCGGGCAGGCCTCCCCGACACCAGGTTCGAGGAATGAAGCCGCCTTGATGCGTTCCACCGGGAAGGCTCTCAGCGAGTTCTCTCGGGGCTGCCAGGCGGAAGCGTCTCTGTCTGTCACTGCGGTGTCTGCGGTAAGTGCCGCTTTGGGAGAGCAACCCCTGGCCAGACAACATCCCAGGTGGCACGTGGCACCCAGGTAAACTGAGCCATACGACGTCCTTTGGAGCCCAGGACCTCAGCGCGCACAGAGCCCACCCAGGCAGGCAGACAGCCATGCCTGCGGAGGAGCCGAGGTTATGGGTAGCGAAGGCAGTAAGAAGGGGCCTCCGGGCACGACACCTCCGCTGGCAGAGGGTTTTCAGGAGGGGCCTGGGCTTGTCAGAGCAGCGGCCAGCGTTCGATTCCCGGCCAGATGCTGCTGGCCATCTCCTACTCTGGTCCGCGCCGCGTCGCTAAAGGGTTTTGTTTTTCCTCCTTCTTCTTTTTTATTTCCTGCTCCTTCTTCTCCCTCTTGTTCTTCTTCGTCTCTCTCCTTATCCCATTTATACTTCGATTTGAGCAGATTGAAAGGGCTCTCTTTCCCGTACACAGCAACGGGATCCAGTCGGGCCGGGACGTATACCTGTCATTTTTCTCACGTTATCCTCAACCTCGTTGCAAAGAAGGGGGCTCGATGTTGTTCCCTGACCTCTAGAGCAGCACCTCACTGCTTCCACACGCCAAGTGCGAGAGGCTGCCTCTAGGGACCCCCAAACCCCAGGCCTGCTCACACCCTCCACCTCCACGCCGGCCCCCACAGGTCTGTCCTGCAGTCCAAGATCTTCCTTTTGGTAGAAAGGTCGCAGAGGTTCTAGCCAGCCACTCTCTGGTGCCATCTGCGTGGCTGCGAATGGCCTCTGGCGGGGGCGGTGACGGGGGCGGCGGCTGGGGGGGTGCGGGGGGTTTCTGAGGCTGCGCCGTATTCCATGTTGTATACGTGCCACGTCGTCATCATCCCTTCCTCTGTCGATGGACGCGGCGCTTGTTTCCACGTCTCGGCTTGCTGTGTTTCCTCAGCGCCGAGGTGATCTGCGTGTCTCTCCAGATGCGTGAGGGTGCGAGGGTTTTGCGGGGCCTGGTGCCCTCTGGATATCGGGTGGAGGGAAATGCCTCCTCAGGCCCCGGGTCCATTTTTCGACCGGGGTGTCGGGTGTGTTTATGTGCTTCTTTACTCACTTATTTCCTGGGGGCTGGCTTGTTTCCGTGGTTGAGCTGGGAATAGGGAAGCCCCATCCCGACCTGGGCTTTGGGGCCCGGGTCGGGTGACTGCGCGTCGTGCAGGGAAGGCGGGACAGAGGGGACAGCGGGGTGAGCCGCCGCGCCCCTCCCGGTGTGCCTTCTCCCAGGAGGTCTCCTGAACCTCCGCCTTTGGCTTTCCCTGTGAGCCGCTTTGGTTCTGGCCAAACACCTGGTATGAAGAGCTGCTCTCGAGCCAGCTCGGGCCATCGCAGGCCGGTAGCACGAGAGCAGGAAAGACCTCCCGGAGGTCCCTCCAGGCTCCCTGGGGAAAAGGTCTGTCTGGGTCGCTGGGGCCAGCTTGGCACCCTCTGTGGCTGGCCGACCCTCGAGGGCGGGCGACCGACGCTCGCCTCAGGTGGGGTCCATAAAGCAAGAGAGAACGAGGGAAGGAGAGACAGGGACAGGGACAGGGACGGGGACGGGGACGGGGACAGGAAGGAAGGAAGCAAGGAAGCCAGAACGAAACCAGAAGGGAAAGAATCACGAGTTTATTATTGGACGACCGAAGGAATACCACTTGGAAACGCAAGGCAAGAGCAAGAGCTCCATATATACACACACGCGCGCGGGGCCCTCCATAGCCCAGGGCAGGCCCGTCTGAGCAAGGGCGACGCTGTCCTGACAGGATGGGTCCGGAGCTGACGGGGGGGGGGGGGGGGGGTAGGGGGTGGAACGGAGGGGCTTGGGGCAGGTGGGCCTGAGGGCTCTGAGAGCCTCTGAGCGAGAAGGAGCCCCCTTGGACAGGTTCTTCTTGGGAGTTCCCTCAAGGGGAGGGAGAGAACCCACCCAGCCCCGGGCCCCGGGCCCAGGGCCCAGGCCCCAGGCAGCCCCGGGGGCCTGCTGAGCCAGAGCGAGGAGGAACCCCTGGGACTTGCTGTTCGAGCAGATGTCCACAAGGCGGCGCCAGAGGACCTCGCCGCCCCAGGTGCGCTCTGCCCAGGCGGCAGGAGCAGGCTCGGAGGTGGGGCGGAGGGGGTGCTGGGCGGAACCCCCCCCCCCCCGCCCCGCACGGCAAGCACCCCGAGGACCGGCTTTGTGCTCTGGGCCCCTGGGGCGAGGGCAAGGTCCTTCTGGCCTGGGGAGACGAGCCGCCCTTTGCAGTTCGGCGCGAGGGCGGGCAGGCCTCCCCGACACCAGGTTCGAGGAATGAAGCCGCCTTGATGCGTTCCACCGGGAAGGCTCTCAGCGAGTTCTCTCGGGGCTGCCAGGCGGAAGCGTCTCTGTCTGTCACTGCGGTGTCTGCGGTAAGTGCCGCTTTGGGAGAGCAACCCCTGGCCAGACAACATCCCAGGTGGCACGTGGCACCCAGGTAAACTGAGCCATACGACGTCCTTTGGAGCCCAGGACCTCAGCGCGCACAGAGCCCACCCAGGCAGGCAGACAGCCATGCCTGCGGAGGAGCCGAGGTTATGGGTAGCGAAGGCAGTAAGAAGGGGCCTCCGGGCACGACACCTCCGCTGGCAGAGGGTTTTCAGGAGGGGCCTGGGCTTGTCAGAGCAGCGGCCAGCGTTCGATTCCCGGCCAGATGCTGCTGGCCATCTCCTACTCTGGTCCGCGCCGCGTCGCTAAAGGGTTTTGTTTTTCCTCCTTCTTCTTTTTTATTTCCTGCTCCTTCTTCTCCCTCTTGTTCTTCTTCGTCTCTCTCCTTATCCCATTTATACTTCGATTTGAGCAGATTGAAAGGGCTCTCTTTCCCGTACACAGCAACGGGATCCAGTCGGGCCGGGACGTATACCTGTCATTTTTCTCACGTTATCCTCAACCTCGTTGCAAAGAAGGGGGCTCGATGTTGTTCCCTGACCTCTAGAGCAGCACCTCACTGCTTCCACACGCCAAGTGCGAGAGGCTGCCTCTAGGGACCCCCAAACCCCAGGCCTGCTCACACCCTCCACCTCCACGCCGGCCCCCACAGGTCTGTCCTGCAGTCCAAGATCTTCCTTTTGGTGGAAAGGTCGCAGAGGTTCTAGCCAGCCACTCTCTGGTGCCATCTGCGTGGCTGCGAATGGCCTCTGGCGGGGGCGGTGACGGGGGCGGCGGTGGGGGGGGGGCGGGGGGTTTCTGGGGCTGCGCCGTATTCCATGTTGTATACGTGCCACGTCGTCATCATCCCTTCCTCTGTCGATGGACGCGGCGCTTGTTTCCACGTCTCGGCTTGCTGTGTTTCCTCAGCGCCGAGGTGATCTGCGTGTCTCTCCGGATGCGTGAGGGTGCGAGGGTTTTGCGGGGCCTGGTGCCCTCTGGATATCGGGTGGAGGGAAATGCCTCCTCAGGCCCCGGGTCCATTTTTCGACCGGGGTGTCGGGTGTGTTTATGTGCTTCTTTACTCACTTATTTCCTGGGGGCTGGCTTGTTTCCGTGGTTGAGCTGGGAATAGGGAAGCCCCATCCCGACCTGGGCTTTGGGGCCCGGGTCGGGTGACTGCGCGTCGTGCAGGGAAGGCGGGACAGAGGGGACAGCGGGGTGAGCCGCCGCGCCCCTCCCGGTGTGCCTTCTCCCAGGAGGTCTCCTGAACCTCCGCCTTTGGCTTTCCCTGTGAGCCGCTTTGGTTCTGGCCAAACACCTGGTATGAAGAGCTGCTCTCGAGCCAGCTCGGGCCATCGCAGGCCGGTAGCACGAGAGCAGGAAAGACCTCCCGGAGGTCCCTCCAGGCTCCCTGGGGAAAAGGTCTGTCTGGGTCGCTGGGGCCAGCTTGGCACCCTCTGTGGCTGGCCGACCCTCGAGGGCGGGCGACCGACGCTCGCCTCAGGTGGGGTCCATAAAGCAAGAGAGAACGAGGGAAGGAGAGACAGGGACAGGGACAGGGACGGGGACGGGGACGGGGACAGGAAGGAAGGAAGCAAGGAAGCCAGAACGAAACCAGAAGGGAAAGAATCACGAGTTTATTATTGGACGACCGAAGGAATACCACTTGGAAACGCAAGGCAAGAGCAAGAGCTCCATATATACACACACGCGCGCGGGGCCCTCCATAGCCCAGGGCAGGCCCGTCTGAGCAAGGGCGACGCTGTCCTGACAGGATGGGTCCGGAGCTGACGGGGGGGAGGTAGGGGGTAGGGGGTGGAACGGAGGGGCTTGGGGCAGGTGGGCCTGAGGGCTCTGAGAGCCTCTGAGCGAGAAGGAGCCCCCTTGGACAGGTTCTTCTTGGGAGTTCCCTCAAGGGGAGGGAGAGAACCCACCCAGCCCCGGGCCCCGGGCCCAGGGCCCAGGCCCCAGGCAGCCCCGGGGGCCTGCTGAGCCAGAGCGAGGAGGAACCCCTGGGACTTGCTGTTCGAGCAGATGTCCACAAGGCGGCGCCAGAGGACCTCGCCGCCCCAGGTGCGCTCTGCCCAGGCGGCAGGAGCAGGCTCGGAGGTGGGGCGGAGGGGGTGCTGGGCGGAACCCCCCCCCCCCCGCCCCGCACGGCAAGCACCCCGAGGACCGGCTTTGTGCTCTGGGCCCCTGGGGCGAGGGCAAGGTCCTTCTGGCCTGGGGAGACGAGCCGCCCTTTGCAGTTCGGCGCGAGGGCGGGCAGGCCTCCCCGACACCAGGTTCGAGGAATGAAGCCGCCTTGATGCGTTCCACCGGGAAGGCTCTCAGCGAGTTCTCTCGGGGCTGCCAGGCGGAAGCGTCTCTGTCTGTCACTGCGGTGTCTGCGGTAAGTGCCGCTTTGGGAGAGCAACCCCTGGCCAGACAACATCCCAGGTGGCACGTGGCACCCAGGTAAACTGAGCCATACGACGTCCTTTGGAGCCCAGGACCTCAGCGCGCACAGAGCCCACCCAGGCAGGCAGACAGCCATGCCTGCGGAGGAGCCGAGGTTATGGGTAGCGAAGGCAGTAAGAAGGGGCCTCCGGGCACGACACCTCCGCTGGCAGAGGGTTTTCAGGAGGGGCCTGGGCTTGTCAGAGCAGCGGCCAGCGTTCGATTCCCGGCCAGATGCTGCTGGCCATCTCCTACTCTGGTCCGCGCCGCGTCGCTAAAGGGTTTTGTTTTTCCTCCTTCTTCTTTTTTATTTCCTGCTCCTTCTTCTCCCTCTTGTTCTTCTTCGTCTCTCTCCTTATCCCATTTATACTTCGATTTGAGCAGATTGAAAGGGCTCTCTTTCCCGTACACAGCAACGGGATCCAGTCGGGCCGGGACGTATACCTGTCATTTTTCTCACGTTATCCTCAACCTCGTTGCAAAGAAGGGGGCTCGATGTTGTTCCCTGACCTCTAGAGCAGCACCTCACTGCTTCCACACGCCAAGTGCGAGAGGCTGCCTCTAGGGACCCCCAAACCCCAGGCCTGCTCACACCCTCCACCTCCACGCCGGCCCCCACAGGTCTGTCCTGCAGTCCAAGATCTTCCTTTTGGTGGAAAGGTCGCAGAGGTTCTAGCCAGCCACTCTCTGGTGCCATCTGCGTGGCTGCGAATGGCCTCTGGCGGGGGCGGTGACGGGGGCGGCGGTGGGGGGGGGGCGGGGGGTTTCTGGGGCTGCGCCGTATTCCATGTTGTATACGTGCCACGTCGTCATCATCCCTTCCTCTGTCGATGGACGCGGCGCTTGTTTCCACGTCTCGGCTTGCTGTGTTTCCTCAGCGCCGAGGTGATCTGCGTGTCTCTCCGGATGCGTGAGGGTGCGAGGGTTTTGCGGGGCCTGGTGCCCTCTGGATATCGGGTGGAGGGAAATGCCTCCTCAGGCCCCGGGTCCATTTTTCGACCGGGGTGTCGGGTGTGTTTATGTGCTTCTTTACTCACTTATTTCCTGGGGGCTGGCTTGTTTCCGTGGTTGAGCTGGGAATAGGGAAGCCCCATCCCGACCTGGGCTTTGGGGCCCGGGTCGGGTGACTGCGCGTCGTGCAGGGAAGGCGGGACAGAGGGGACAGCGGGGTGAGCCGCCGCGCCCCTCCCGGTGTGCCTTCTCCCAGGAGGTCTCCTGAACCTCCGCCTTTGGCTTTCCCTGTGAGCCGCTTTGGTTCTGGCCAAACACCTGGTATGAAGAGCTGCTCTCGAGCCAGCTCGGGCCATCGCAGGCCGGTAGCACGAGAGCAGGAAAGACCTCCCGGAGGTCCCTCCAGGCTCCCTGGGGAAAAGGTCTGTCTGGGTCGCTGGGGCCAGCTTGGCACCCTCTGTGGCTGGCCGACCCTCGAGGGCGGGCGACCGACGCTCGCCTCAGGTGGGGTCCATAAAGCAAGAGAGAACGAGGGAAGGAGAGACAGGGACAGGGACAGGGACGGGGACGGGGACGGGGACAGGAAGGAAGGAAGCAAGGAAGCCAGAACGAAACCAGAAGGGAAAGAATCACGAGTTTATTATTGGACGACCGAAGGAATACCACTTGGAAACGCAAGGCAAGAGCAAGAGCTCCATATATACACACACGCGCGCGGGGCCCTCCATAGCCCAGGGCAGGCCCGTCTGAGCAAGGGCGACGCTGTCCTGACAGGATGGGTCCGGAGCTGACGGGGGGGAGGTAGGGGGTAGGGGGTGGAACGGAGGGGCTTGGGGCAGGTGGGCCTGAGGGCTCTGAGAGCCTCTGAGCGAGAAGGAGCCCCCTTGGACAGGTTCTTCTTGGGAGTTCCCTCAAGGGGAGGGAGAGAACCCACCCAGCCCCGGGCCCCGGGCCCAGGGCCCAGGCCCCAGGCAGCCCCGGGGGCCTGCTGAGCCAGAGCGAGGAGGAACCCCTGGGACTTGCTGTTCGAGCAGATGTCCACAAGGCGGCGCCAGAGGACCTCGCCGCCCCAGGTGCGCTCTGCCCAGGCGGCAGGAGCAGGCTCGGAGGTGGGGCGGAGGGGGTGCTGGGCGGAACCCCCCCCCCCCCGCCCCGCACGGCAAGCACCCCGAGGACCGGCTTTGTGCTCTGGGCCCCTGGGGCGAGGGCAAGGTCCTTCTGGCCTGGGGAGACGAGCCGCCCTTTGCAGTTCGGCGCGAGGGCGGGCAGGCCTCCCCGACACCAGGTTCGAGGAATGAAGCCGCCTTGATGCGTTCCACCGGGAAGGCTCTCAGCGAGTTCTCTCGGGGCTGCCAGGCGGAAGCGTCTCTGTCTGTCACTGCGGTGTCTGCGGTAAGTGCCGCTTTGGGAGAGCAACCCCTGGCCAGACAACATCCCAGGTGGCACGTGGCACCCAGGTAAACTGAGCCATACGACGTCCTTTGGAGCCCAGGACCTCAGCGCGCACAGAGCCCACCCAGGCAGGCAGACAGCCATGCCTGCGGAGGAGCCGAGGTTATGGGTAGCGAAGGCAGTAAGAAGGGGCCTCCGGGCACGACACCTCCGCTGGCAGAGGGTTTTCAGGAGGGGCCTGGGCTTGTCAGAGCAGCGGCCAGCGTTCGATTCCCGGCCAGATGCTGCTGGCCATCTCCTACTCTGGTCCGCGCCGCGTCGCTAAAGGGTTTTGTTTTTCCTCCTTCTTCTTTTTTATTTCCTGCTCCTTCTTCTCCCTCTTGTTCTTCTTCGTCTCTCTCCTTATCCCATTTATACTTCGATTTGAGCAGATTGAAAGGGCTCTCTTTCCCGTACACAGCAACGGGATCCAGTCGGGCCGGGACGTATACCTGTCATTTTTCTCACGTTATCCTCAACCTCGTTGCAAAGAAGGGGGCTCGATGTTGTTCCCTGACCTCTAGAGCAGCACCTCACTGCTTCCACACGCCAAGTGCGAGAGGCTGCCTCTAGGGACCCCCAAACCCCAGGCCTGCTCACACCCTCCACCTCCACGCCGGCCCCCACAGGTCTGTCCTGCAGTCCAAGATCTTCCTTTTGGTAGAAAGGTCGCAGAGGTTCTAGCCAGCCACTCTCTGGTGCCATCTGCGTGGCTGCGAATGGCCTCTGGCGGGGGCGGTGACGGGGGCGGCGGTGGGGGGGGGGCGGGGGGTTTCTGGGGCTGCGCCGTATTCCATGTTGTATACGTGCCACGTCGTCATCATCCCTTCCTCTGTCGATGGACGCGGCGCTTGTTTCCACGTCTCGGCTTGCTGTGTTTCCTCAGCGCCGAGGTGATCTGCGTGTCTCTCCGGATGCGTGAGGGTGCGAGGGTTTTGCGGGGCCTGGTGCCCTCTGGATATCGGGTGGAGGGAAATGCCTCCTCAGGCCCCGGGTCCATTTTTCGACCGGGGTGTCGGGTGTGTTTATGTGCTTCTTTACTCACTTATTTCCTGGGGGCTGGCTTGTTTCCGTGGTTGAGCTGGGAATAGGGAAGCCCCATCCCGACCTGGGCTTTGGGGCCCGGGTCGGGTGACTGCGCGTCGTGCAGGGAAGGCGGGACAGAGGGGACAGCGGGGTGAGCCGCCGCGCCCCTCCCGGTGTGCCTTCTCCCAGGAGGTCTCCTGAACCTCCGCCTTTGGCTTTCCCTGTGAGCCGCTTTGGTTCTGGCCAAACACCTGGTATGAAGAGCTGCTCTCGAGCCAGCTCGGGCCATCGCAGGCCGGTAGCACGAGAGCAGGAAAGACCTCCCGGAGGTCCCTCCAGGCTCCCTGGGGAAAAGGTCTGTCTGGGTCGCTGGGGCCAGCTTGGCACCCTCTGTGGCTGGCCGACCCTCGAGGGCGGGCGACCGACGCTCGCCTCAGGTGGGGTCCATAAAGCAAGAGAGAACGAGGGAAGGAGAGACAGGGACAGGGACAGGGACGGGGACGGGGACAGGAAGGAAGGAAGCAAGGAAGCCAGAACGAAACCAGAAGGGAAAGAATCACGAGTTTATTATTGGACGACCGAAGGAATACCACTTGGAAACGCAAGGCAAGAGCAAGAGCTCCATATATACACACACGCGCCCGGGGCCCTCCATAGCCCAGGGCAGGCCCGTCTGAGCAAGGGCGACGCTGTCCTGACAGGATGGGTCCGGAGCTGACGGGGGGGAGGTAGGGGGTAGGGGGTGGAACGGAGGGGCTTGGGGCAGGTGGGCCTGAGGGCTCTGAGAGCCTCTGAGCGAGAAGGAGCCCCCTTGGACAGGTTCTTCTTGGGAGTTCCCTCAAGGGGAGGGAGAGAACCCACCCAGCCCCGGGCCCCGGGCCCAGGGCCCAGGCCCCAGGCAGCCCCGGGGGCCTGCTGAGCCAGAGCGAGGAGGAACCCCTGGGACTTGCTGTTCGAGCAGATGTCCACAAGGCGGCGCCAGAGGACCTCGCCGCCCCAGGTGCGCTCTGCCCAGGCGGCAGGAGCAGGCTCGGAGGTGGGGCGGAGGGGGTGCTGGGCGGAACCCCCCCCCCCCCGCTCCGCACGGCAAGCACCCCGAGGACCGGCTTTGTGCTCTGGGCCCCTGGGGCGAGGGCAAGGTCCTTCTGGCCTGGGGAGACGAGCCGCCCTTTGCAGTTCGGCGCGAGGGCGGGCAGGCCTCCCCGACACCAGGTTCGAGGAATGAAGCCGCCTTGATGCGTTCCACCGGGAAGGCTCTCAGCGAGTTCTCTCGGGGCTGCCAGGCGGAAGCGTCTCTGTCTGTCACTGCGGTGTCTGCGGTAAGTGCCGCTTTGGGAGAGCAACCCCTGGCCAGACAACATCCCAGGTGGCACGTGGCACCCAGGTAAACTGA
Organism: Sus scrofa; assembly: GCF_054392235.1. Lineage (NCBI taxonomy): Eukaryota > Metazoa > Chordata > Mammalia > Artiodactyla > Suidae > Sus > Sus scrofa. Next base: position 16,616,666 of record NC_139392.1, on the reverse strand, counting down.
GCCATACGACGTCCTTTGGAGCCCAGGACCTCAGCGCGCACAGAGCCCACCCAGGCAGGCAGACAGCCATGCCTGCGGAGGAGCCGAGGTTATGGGTAGCGAAGGCAGTAAGAAGGGGCCTCCGGGCACGACACCTCCGCTGGCAGAGGGTTTTCAGGAGGGGCCTGGGCTTGTCAGAGCAGCGGCCAGCGTTCGATTCCCGGCCAGATGCTGCTGGCCATCTCCTACTCTGGTCCGCGCCGCGTCGCTAAAGGGTTTTGTTTTTCCTCCTTCTTCTTTTTTATTTCCTGCTCCTTCTTCTCCCTCTTGTTCTTCTTCGTCTCTCTCCTTATCCCATTTATACTTCGATTTGAGCAGATTTAAAGGGCTCTCTTTCCCGTACACAGCAACGGGATCCAGTCGGGCCGGGACGTATACCTGTCATTTTTCTCACGTTATCCTCAACCTCGTTGCAAAGAAGGGGGCTCGATGTTGTTCCCTGACCTCTAGAGCAGCACCTCACTGCTTCCACACGCCAAGTGCGAGAGGCTGCCTCTAGGGACCCCCAAACCCCAGGCCTGCTCACACCCTCCACCTCCACGCCGGCCCCCACAGGTCTGTCCTGCAGTCCAAGATCTTCCTTTTGGTAGAAAGGTCGCAGAGGTTCTAGCCAGCCACTCTCTGGTGCCATCTGCGTGGCTGCGAATGGCCTCTGGCGGGGGCGGTGACGGGGGCGGCGGTGGGGGGGGGCGGGGGGTTTCTGGGGCTGCGCCGTATTCCATGTTGTATACGTGCCACGTCGTCATCATCCCTTCCTCTGTCGATGGACGCGGCGCTTGTTTCCACGTCTCGGCTTGCTGTGTTTCCTCAGCGCCGAGGTGATCTGCGTGTCTCTCCGGATGCGTGAGGGTGCGAGGGTTTTGCGGGGCCTGGTGCCCTCTGGATATCGGGTGGAGGGAAATGCCTCCTCAGGCCCCGGGTCCATTTTTCGACCGGGGTGTCGGGTGTGTTTATGTGCTTCTTTACTCACTTATTTCCTGGGGGCTGGCTTGTTTCCGTGGTTGAGCTGGGAATAGGGAAGCCCCATCCCGACCTGGGCTTTGGGGCCCGGGTCGGGTGACTGCGCGTCGTGCAGGGAAGGCGGGACAGAGGGGACAGCGGGGTGAGCCGCCGCGCCCCTCCCGGTGTGCCTTCTCCCAGGAGGTCTCCTGAACCTCCGCCTTTGGCTTTCCCTGTGAGCCGCTTTGGTTCTGGCCAAACACCTGGTATGAAGAGCTGCTCTCGAGCCAGCTCGGGCCATCGCAGGCCGGTAGCACGAGAGCAGGAAAGACCTCCCGGAGGTCCCTCCAGGCTCCCTGGGGAAAAGGTCTGTCTGGGTCGCTGGGGCCAGCTTGGCACCCTCTGTGGCTGGCCGACCCTCGAGGGCGGGCGACCGACGCTCGCCTCAGGTGGGGTCCATAAAGCAAGAGAGAACGAGGGAAGGAGAGACAGGGACAGGGACAGGGACGGGGACGGGGACGGGGACAGGAAGGAAGGAAGCAAGGAAGCCAGAACGAAACCAGAAGGGAAAGAATCACGAGTTTATTATTGGACGACCGAAGGAATACCACTTGGAAACGCAAGGCAAGAGCAAGAGCTCCATATATACACACACGCGCGCGGGGCCCTCCATAGCCCAGGGCAGGCCCGTCTGAGCAAGGGCGACGCTGTCCTGACAGGATGGGTCCGGAGCTGACGGGGGGGAGGTAGGGGGTAGGGGGTGGAACGGAGGGGCTTGGGGCAGGTGGGCCTGAGGGCTCTGAGAGCCTCTGAGCGAGAAGGAGCCCCCTTGGACAGGTTCTTCTTGGGAGTTCCCTCAAGGGGAGGGAGAGAACCCACCCAGCCCCGGGCCCCGGGCCCAGGGCCCAGGCCCCAGGCAGCCCCGGGGGCCTGCTGAGCCAGAGCGAGGAGGAACCCCTGGGACTTGCTGTTCGAGCAGATGTCCACAAGGCGGCGCCAGAGGACCTCGCCGCCCCAGGTGCGCTCTGCCCAGGCGGCAGGAGCAGGCTCGGAGGTGGGGCGGAGGGGGTGCTGGGCGGAACCCCCCCCCCCCCCGCCCCGCACGGCAAGCACCCCGAGGACCGGCTTTGTGCTCTGGGCCCCTGGGGCGAGGGCAAGGTCCTTCTGGCCTGGGGAGACGAGCCGCCCTTTGCAGTTCGGCGCGAGGGCGGGCAGGCCTCCCCGACACCAGGTTCGAGGAATGAAGCCGCCTTGATGCGTTCCACCGGGAAGGCTCTCAGCGAGTTCTCTCGGGGCTGCCAGGCGGAAGCGTCTCTGTCTGTCACTGCGGTGTCTGCGGTAAGTGCCGCTTTGGGAGAGCAACCCCTGGCCAGACAACATCCCAGGTGGCACGTGGCACCCAGGTAAACTGAGCCATACGACGTCCTTTGGAGCCCAGGACCTCAGCGCGCACAGAGCCCACCCAGGCAGGCAGACAGCCATGCCTGCGGAGGAGCCGAGGTTATGGGTAGCGAAGGCAGTAAGAAGGGGCCTCCGGGCACGACACCTCCGCTGGCAGAGGGTTTTCAGGAGGGGCCTGGGCTTGTCAGAGCAGCGGCCAGCGTTCGATTCCCGGCCAGATGCTGCTGGCCATCTCCTACTCTGGTCCGCGCCGCGTCGCTAAAGGGTTTTGTTTTTCCTCCTTCTTCTTTTTTATTTCCTGCTCCTTCTTCTCCCTCTTGTTCTTCTTCGTCTCTCTCCTTATCCCATTTATACTTCGATTTGAGCAGATTTAAAGGGCTCTCTTTCCCGTACACAGCAACGGGATCCAGTCGGGCCGGGACGTATACCTGTCATTTTTCTCACGTTATCCTCAACCTCGTTGCAAAGAAGGGGGCTCGATGTTGTTCCCTGACCTCTAGAGCAGCACCTCACTGCTTCCACACGCCAAGTGCGAGAGGCTGCCTCTAGGGACCCCCAAACCCCAGGCCTGCTCACACCCTCCACCTCCACGCCGGCCCCCACAGGTCTGTCCTGCAGTCCAAGATCTTCCTTTTGGTAGAAAGGTCGCAGAGGTTCTAGCCAGCCACTCTCTGGTGCCATCTGCGTGGCTGCGAATGGCCTCTGGCGGGGGCGGTGACGGGGGCGGCGGTGGGGGGGGGGCGGGGTGATTCTGGGGCTGCGCCGTATTCCATGTTGTATACGTGCCACGTCGTCATCATCCCTTCCTCTGTCGATGGACGCGGCGCTTGTTTCCACGTCTCGGCTTGCTGTGTTTCCTCAGCGCCGAGGTGATCTGCGTGTCTCTCCGGATGCGTGAGGGTGCGAGGGTTTTGCGGGGCCTGGTGCCCTCTGGATATCGGGTGGAGGGAAATGCCTCCTCAGGCCCCGGGTCCATTTTTCGACCGGGGTGTCGGGTGTGTTTATGTGCTTCTTTACTCACTTATTTCCTGGGGGCTGGCTTGTTTCCGTGGTTGAGCTGGGAATAGGGAAGCCCCATCCCGACCTGGGCTTTGGGGCCCGGGTCGGGTGACTGCGCGTCGTGCAGGGAAGGCGGGACAGAGGGGACAGCGGGGTGAGCCGCCGCGCCCCTCCCGGTGTGCCTTCTCCCAGGAGGTCTCCTGAACCTCCGCCTTTGGCTTTCCCTGTGAGCCGCTTTGGTTCTGGCCAAACACCTGGTATGAAGAGCTGCTCTCGAGCCAGCTCGGGCCATCGCAGGCCGGTAGCACGAGAGCAGGAAAGACCTCCCGGAGGTCCCTCCAGGCTCCCTGGGGAAAAGGTCTGTCTGGGTCGCTGGGGCCAGCTTGGCACCCTCTGTGGCTGGCCGACCCTCGAGGGCGGGCGACCGACGCTCGCCTCAGGTGGGGTCCATAAAGCAAGAGAGAACGAGGGAAGGAGAGACAGGGACAGGGACAGGGACGGGGACGGGGACAGGAAGGAAGGAAGCAAGGAAGCCAGAACGAAACCAGAAGGGAAAGAATCACGAGTTTATTATTGGACGACCGAAGGAATACCACTTGGAAACGCAAGGCAAGAGCAAGAGCTCCATATATACACACACGCGCGCGGGGCCCTCCATAGCCCAGGGCAGGCCCGTCTGAGCAAGGGCGACGCTGTCCTGACAGGATGGGTCCGGAGCTGACGGGGGGGGGGGTAGGGGGTAGGGGGTGGAACGGAGGGGCTTGGGGCAGGTGGGCCTGAGGGCTCTGAGAGCCTCTGAGCGAGAAGGAGCCCCCTTGGACAGGTTCTTCTTGGGAGTTCCCTCAAGGGGAGGGAGAGAACCCACCCAGCCCCGGGCCCCGGGCCCAGGGTCCAGGCCCCAGGCAGCCCCGGGGGCCTGCTGAGCCAGAGCGAGGAGGAACCCCTGGGACTTGCTGTTCGAGCAGATGTCCACAAGGCGGCGCCAGAGGACCTCGCCGCCCCAGGTGCGCTCTGCCCAGGCGGCAGGAGCAGGCTCGGAGGTGGGGCGGAGGGGGTGCTGGGCGGAACCCCCCCCCCCCCGCCCCGCACGGCAAGCACCCCGAGGACCGGCTTTGTGCTCTGGGCCCCTGGGGCGAGGGCAAGGTCCTTCTGGCCTGGGGAGACGAGCCGCCCTTTGCAGTTCGGCGCGAGGGCGGGCAGGCCTCCCCGACACCAGGTTCGAGGAATGAAGCCGCCTTGATGCGTTCCACCGGGAAGGCTCTCAGCGAGTTCTCTCGGGGCTGCCAGGCGGAAGCGTCTCTGTCTGTCACTGCGGTGTCTGCGGTAAGTGCCGCTTTGGGAGAGCAACCCCTGGCCAGACAACATCCCAGGTGGCACGTGGCACCCAGGTAAACTGAGCCATACGACGTCCTTTGGAGCCCAGGACCTCAGCGCGCACAGAGCCCACCCAGGCAGGCAGACAGCCATGCCTGCGGAGGAGCCGAGGTTATGGGTAGCGAAGGCAGTAAGAAGGGGCCTCCGGGCACGACACCTCCGCTGGCAGAGGGTTTTCAGGAGGGGCCTGGGCTTGTCAGAGCAGCGGCCAGCGTTCGATTCCCGGCCAGATGCTGCTGGCCATCTCCTACTCTGGTCCGCGCCGCGTCGCTAAAGGGTTTTGTTTTTCCTCCTTCTTCTTTTTTATTTCCTGCTCCTTCTTCTCCCTCTTGTTCTTCTTCGTCTCTCTCCTTATCCCATTTATACTTCGATTTGAGCAGATTGAAAGGGCTCTCTTTCCCGTACACAGCAACGGGATCCAGTCGGGCCGGGACGTATACCTGTCATTTTTCTCACGTTATCCTCAACCTCGTTGCAAAGAAGGGGGCTCGATGTTGTTCCCTGACCTCTAGAGCAGCACCTCACTGCTTCCACACGCCAAGTGCGAGAGGCTGCCTCTAGGGACCCCCAAACCCCAGGCCTGCTCACACCCTCCACCTCCACGCCGGCCCCCACAGGTCTGTCCTGCAGTCCAAGATCTTCCTTTTGGTGGAAAGGTCGCAGAGGTTCTAGCCAGCCACTCTCTGGTGCCATCTGCGTGGCTGCGAATGGCCTCTGGCGGGGGCGGTGACGGGGGCGGCGGCTGGGGGGGTGCGGGGGGTTTCTGGGGCTGCGCCGTATTCCATGTTGTATACGTGCCACGTCGTCATCATCCCTTCCTCTGTCGATGGACGCGGCGCTTGTTTCCACGTCTCGGCTTGCTGTGTTTCCTCAGCGCCGAGGTGATCTGCGTGTCTCTCCGGATGCGTGAGGGTGCGAGGGTTTTGCGGGGCCTGGTGCCCTCTGGATATCGGGTGGAGGGAAATGCCTCCTCAGGCCCCGGGTCCATTTTTCGACCGGGGTGTCGGGTGTGTTTATGTGCTTCTTTACTCACTTATTTCCTGGGGGCTGGCTTGTTTCCGTGGTTGAGCTGGGAATAGGGAAGCCCCATCCCGACCTGGGCTTTGGGGCCCGGGTCGGGTGACTGCGCGTCGTGCAGGGAAGGCGGGACAGAGGGGACAGCGGGGTGAGCCGCCGCGCCCCTCCCGGTGTGCCTTCTCCCAGGAGGTCTCCTGAACCTCCGCCTTTGGCTTTCCCTGTGAGCCGCTTTGGTTCTGGCCAAACACCTGGTATGAAGAGCTGCTCTCGAGCCAGCTCGGGCCATCGCAGGCCGGTAGCACGAGAGCAGGAAAGACCTCCCGGAGGTCCCTCCAGGCTCCCTGGGGAAAAGGTCTGTCTGGGTCGCTGGGGCCAGCTTGGCACCCTCTGTGGCTGGCCGACCCTCGAGGGCGGGCGACCGACGCTCGCCTCAGGTGGGGTCCATAAAGCAAGAGAGAACGAGGGAAGGAGAGACAGGGACAGGGACAGGGACGGGGACGGGGACGGGGACAGGAAGGAAGGAAGCAAGGAAGCCAGAACGAAACCAGAAGGGAAAGAATCACGAGTTTATTATTGGACGACCGAAGGAATACCACTTGGAAACGCAAGGCAAGAGCAAGAGCTCCATATATACACACACGCGCGCGGGGCCCTCCATAGCCCAGGGCAGGCCCGTCTGAGCAAGGGCGACGCTGTCCTGACAGAATGGGTGCGGAGCTGACGGGGGGGGGGGGGGGTAGGGGGATGTGGGTGGAACGGAGGGGCTTGGGGCAGGTGGGCCTGAGGGCTCTGAGAGCCTCTGAGCGAGAAGGAGCCCCCTTGGACAGGTTCTTCTTGGGAGTTCCCTCAAGGGGAGGGAGAGAACCCACCCAGCCCCGGGCCCCGGGCCCAGGGCCCAGGCCCCAGGCAGCCCCGGGGGCCTGCTGAGCCAGAGCGAGGAGGAACCCCTGGGACTTGCTGTTCGAGCAGATGTCCACAAGGCGGCGCCAGAGGACCTCGCCGCCCCAGGTGCGCTCTGCCCAGGCGGCAGGAGCAGGCTCGGAGGTGGGGCGGAGGGGGTGCTGGGCGGAACCCCCCCCCCCGCCCCGCACGGCAAGCACCCCGAGGACCGGCTTTGTGCTCTGGGCCCCTGGGGCGAGGGCAAGGTCCTTCTGGCCTGGGGAGACGAGCCGCCCTTTGCAGTTCGGCGCGAGGGCGGGCAGGCCTCCCCGACACCAGGTTCGAGGAATGAAGCCGCCTTGATGCGTTCCACCGGGAAGGCTCTCAGCGAGTTCTCTCGGGGCTGCCAGGCGGAAGCGTCTCTGTCTGTCACTGCGGTGTCTGCGGTAAGTGCCGCTTTGGGAGAGCAACCCCTGGCCAGACAACATCCCAGGTGGCACGTGGCACCCAGGTAAACTGAGCCATACGACGTCCTTTGGAGCCCAGGACCTCAGCGCGCACAGAGCCCACCCAGGCAGGCAGACAGCCATGCCTGCGGAGGAGCCGAGGTTATGGGTAGCGAAGGCAGTAAGAAGGGGCCTCCGGGCACGACACCTCCGCTGGCAGAGGGTTTTCAGGAGGGGCCTGGGCTTGTCAGAGCAGCGGCCAGCGTTCGATTCCCGGCCAGATGCTGCTGGCCATCTCCTACTCTGGTCCGTGCCGCGTCACTAAAGGGTTTTGTTTTTCCTCCTTCTTCTTTTTTATTTCCTGCTCCTTCTTCTCCCTCTTGTTCTTCTTCGTCTCTCTCCTTATCCCATTTATACTTCGATTTGAGCAGATTTAAAGGGCTCTCTTTCCCGTACACAGCAACGGGATCCAGTCGGGCCGGGACGTATACCTGTCATTTTTCTCACGTTATCCTCAACCTCGTTGCAAAGAAGGGGGCTCGATGTTGTTCCCTGACCTCTAGAGCAGCACCTCACTGCTTCCACACGCCAAGTGCGAGAGGCTGCCTCTAGGGACCCCCAAACCCCAGGCCTGCTCACACCCTCCACCTCCACGCCGGCCCCCACAGGTCTGTCCTGCAGTCCAAGATCTTCCTTTTGGTAGAAAGGTCGCAGAGGTTCTAGCCAGCCACTCTCTGGTGCCATCTGCGTGGCTGCGAATGGCCTCTGGAGGGGGCGGTGACGGGGGCGGCTGCGGGGCGGGGGGGGGGGGGGCGGGGTGTTTCTGGGGCTGCGCCGTATTCCATGTTGTATACGTGCCACGTCGTCATCATCCCTTCCTCTGTCGATGGACGCGGCGCTTGTTTCCACGTCTCGGCTTGCTGTGTTTCCTCAGCGCCGAGGTGATCTGCGTGTCTCTCCGGATGCGTGAGGGTGCGAGGGTTTTGCGGGGCCTGGTGCCCTCTGGATATCGGGTGGAGGGAAATGCCTCCTCAGGCCCCGGGTCCATTTTTCGACCGGGGTGTCGGGTGTGTTTATGTGCTTCTTTACTCACTTATTTCCTGGGGGCTGGCTTGTTTCCGTGGTTGAGCTGGGAATAGGGAAGCCCCATCCCGACCTGGGCTTTGGGGCCCGGGTCGGGTGACTGCGCGTCGTGCAGGGAAGGCGGGACAGAGGGGACAGCGGGGTGAGCCGCCGCGCCCCTCCCGGTGTGCCTTCTCCCAGGAGGTCTCCTGAACCTCCGCCTTTGGCTTTCCCTGTGAGCCGCTTTGGTTCTGGCCAAACACCTGGTATGAAGAGCTGCTCTCGAGCCGGCTCGGGCGATCGCAGGCCGGTAGCACGAGAGCAGGAAAGACCTCCCGGAGGTCCCTCCAGGCTCCCTGGGGAAAAGGTCTGTCTGGGTCGCTGGGGCCAGCTTGGCACCCTCTGTGGCTGGCCGACCCTCGAGGGCGGGCGACCGACGCTCGCCTCAGGTGGGGTCCATAAAGCAAGAGAGAACGAGGGAAGGAGAGACAGGGACAGGGACAGGGACGGGGACGGGGACGGGGACAGGAAGGAAGGAAGCAAGGAAGCCAGAACGAAACCAGAAGGGAAAGAATCACGAGTTTATTATTGGACGACCGAAGGAATACCACTTGGAAACGCAAGGCAAGAGCAAGAGCTCCATATATACACACACGCGCGCGGGGCCCTCCATAGCCCAGGGCAGGCCCGTCTGAGCAAGGGCGACGCTGTCCTGACAGAATGGGTCCGGAGCTGACGGGGGGGGGGGTAGGGGGTGGGGGGTGGAACGGAGGGGCTTGGGGCAGGTGGGCCTGAGGGCTCTGAGAGCCTCTGAGCGAGAAGGAGCCCCCTTGGACAGGTTCTTCTTGGGAGTTCCCTCAAGGGGAGGGAGAGAACCCACCCAGCCCCGGGCCCCGGGCCCAGGGCCCAGGCCCCAGGCAGCCCCGGGGGCCTGCTGAGCCAGAGCGAGGAGGAACCCCTGGGACTTGCTGTTCGAGCAGATGTCCACAAGGCGGCGCCAGAGGACCTCGCCGCCCCAGGTGCGCTCTGCCCAGGCGGCAGGAGCAGGCTCGGAGGTGGGGCGGAGGGGGTGCTGGGCGGAACCCCCCCCCCCCGCCCCGCACGGCAAGCACCCCGAGGACCGGCTTTGTGCTCTGGGCCCCTGGGGCGAGGGCAAGGTCCTTCTGGCCTGGGGAGACGAGCCGCCCTTTGCAGTTCGGCGCGAGGGCGGGCAGGCCTCCCCGACACCAGGTTCGAGGAATGAAGCCGCCTTGATGCGTTCCACCGGGAAGGCTCTCAGCGAGTTCTCTCGGGGCTGCCAGGCGGAAGCGTCTCTGTCTGTCACTGCGGTGTCTGCGGTAAGTGCCGCTTTGGGAGAGCAACCCCTGGCCAGACAACATCCCAGGTGGCACGTGGCACCCAGGTAAACTGAGCCATACGACGTCCTTTGGAGCCCAGGACCTCAGCGCGCACAGAGCCCACCCAGGCAGGCAGACAGCCATGCCTGCGGAGGAGCCGAGGTTATGGGTAGCGAAGGCAGTAAGAAGGGGCCTCCGGGCACGACACCTCCGCTGGCAGAGGGTTTTCAGGAGGGGCCTGGGCTTGTCAGAGCAGCGGCCAGCATTCGATTCCCGGCCAGATGCTGCTGGCCATCTCCTACTCTGGTCCGCGCCGCGTCGCTAAAGGGTTTTGTTTTTCCTCCTTCTTCTTTTTTATTTCCTGCTCCTTCTTCTCCCTCTTGTTCTTCTTCGTCTCTCTCCTTATCCCATTTATACTTCGATTTGAGCAGATTTAAAGGGCTCTCTTTCCCGTACACAGCAACGGGATCCAGTCGGGCCGGGACGTATACCTGTCATTTTTCTCACGTTATCCTCAACCTCGTTGCAAAGAAGGGGGCTCGATGTTGTTCCCTGACCTCTAGAGCAGCACCTCACTGCTTCCACACGCCAAGTGCGAGAGGCTACCTCTAGGGACCCCCAAACCCCAGGCCTGCTCACACCCTCCACCTCCACGCCGGCCCCCACAGGTCTGTCCTGCAGTCCAAGATCTTCCTTTTGGTGGAAAGGTCGCAGAGGTTCTAGCCAGCCACTCTCTGGTGCCATCTGCGTGGCGGCGAATGGCCTCTGGCGGGGGCGGTGACGGGGGCGGCGGCGGGGGGGGGGGCGGGGGGTTTCTGGGGCTGCGCCGTATTCCATGTTGTATACGTGCCACGTCGTCATCATCCCTTCCTCTGTCGATGGACGCGGCGCTTGTTTCCACGTCTCGGCTTGCTGTGTTTCCTCAGCGCCGAGGTGATCTGCGTGTCTCTCCGGATGCGTGAGGGTGCGAGGGTTTTGCGGGGCCTGGTGCCCTCTGGATATCGGGTGGAGGGAAATGCCTCCTCAGGCCCCGGGTCCATTTTTCGACCGGGGTGTCGGGTGTGTTTATGTGCTTCTTTACTCACTTATTTCCTGGGGGCTGGCTTGTTTCCGTGGTTGAGCTGGGAATAGGGAAGCCCCATCCCGACCTGGGCTTTGGGGCCCGGGTCGGGTGACTGCGCGTCGTGCAGGGAAGGCGGGACAGAGGGGACAGCGGGGTGAGCCGCCGCGCCCCTCCCGGTGTGCCTTCTCCCAGGAGGTCTCCTGAACCTCCGCCTTTGGCTTTCCCTGTGAGCCGCTTTGGTTCTGGCCAAACACCTGGTATGAAGAGCTGCTCTCGAGCCGGCTCGGGCGATCGCAGGCCGGTAGCACGAGAGCAGGAAAGACCTCCCGGAGGTCCCTCCAGGCTCCCTGGGGAAAAGGTCTGTCTGGGTCGCTGGGGCCAGCTTGGCACCCTCTGTGGCTGGCCGACCCTCGAGGGCGGGCGACCGACGCTCGCCTCAGGTGGGGTCCATAAAGCAAGAGAGAACGAGGGAAGGAGAGACAGGGACAGGGACAGGGACAGGGACGGGGACGGGGACAGGAAGGAAGGAAGCAAGGAAGCCAGAACGAAACCAGAAGGGAAAGAATCACGAGTTTACTATTGGACGACCGAAGGAATACCACTTGGAAACGCAAGGCAAGAGCAAGAGCTCCATATATACACACACGCGCGCGGGGCCCTCCATAGCCCAGGGCAGGCCCGTCTGAGCAAGGGCGACGCTGTCCTGACAGGATGGGTCCGGAGCTGACCGGGGGGTGGGGGGGGATGTGGGTGGAACGGAGGGGCTTGGGGCAGGTGGGCCTGAGGGCTCTGAGAGCCTCTGAGCGAGAAGGAGCCCCCTTGGACAGGTTCTTCTTGGGAGTTCCCTCAAGGGGAGGGAGAGAACCCACCCAGCCCCGGGCCCCGGGCCCAGGGCCCAGGCCCCAGGCAGCCCCGGGGGCCTGCTGAGCCAGAGCGAGGAGGAACCCCTGGGACTTGCTGTTCGAGCAGATGTCCACAAGGCGGCGCCAGAGGACCTCGCCGCCCCAGGTGCGCTCTGCCCAGGCGGCAGGAGCAGGCTCGGAGGTGGGGCGGAGGGGGTGCTGGGCGGAACCCCCCCCCCCCGCCCCGCACGGCAAGTACCCCGAGGACCGGCTTTGTGCTCTGGGCCCCTGGGGCGAGGGCAAGGTCCTTCTGGCCTGGGGAGACGAGCCGCCCTTTGCAGTTCGGCGCGAGGGCGGGCAGGCCTCCCCGACACCAGGTTCGAGGAATGAAGCCGCCTTGATGCGTTCCACCGGGAAGGCTCTCAGCGAGTTCTCTCGGGGCTGCCAGGCGGAAGCGTCTCTGTCTGTCACTGCGGTGTCTGCGGTAAGTGCCGCTTTGGGAGAGCAACCCCTGGCCAGACAACATCCCAGGTGGCACGTGGCACCCAGGTAAACTGAGCCATACGACGTCCTTTGGAGCCCAGGACCTCAGCGCGCACAGAGCCCACCCAGGCAGGCAGACAGCCATGCCTGCGGAGGAGCCGAGGTTATGGGTAGCGAAGGCAGTAAGAAGGGGCCTCCGGGCACGACACCTCCGCTGGCAGAGGGTTTTCAGGAGGGGCCTGGGCTTGTCAGAGCAGCGGCCAGCGTTCGATTCCCGGCCAGATGCTGCTAGCCATCTCCTACTCTGGTCCGCGCCGCGTCGCTAAAGGGTTTTGTTTTTCCTCCTTCTTCTTTTTTATTTCCTGCTCCTTCTTCTCCCTCTTGTTCTTCTTCGTCTCTCTCCTTATCCCATTTATACTTCGATTTGAGCAGATTTAAAGGGCTCTCTTTCCCGTACACAGCAACGGGATCCAGTCGGGCCGGGACGTATACCTGTCATTTTTCTCACGTTATCCTCAACCTCGTTGCAAAGAAGGGGGCTCGATGTTGTTCCCTGACCTCTAGAGCAGCACCTCACTGCTTCCACACGCCAAGTGCGAGAGTCTGCCTCTAGGGACCCCCAAACCCCAGGCCTGCTCACACCCTCCACGTCCACGCCGGCCCCCACAGGTCTGTCCTGCAGTCCAAGATCTTCCTTTTGGTAGAAAGGTCGCAGAGGTTCTAGCCAGCCACTCTCTGGTGCCATCTGCGTGGCTGCGAATGGCCTCTGGCGGGGGCGGTGACGGGGGCGGCGGGGGGTTGGGGGGCGGGGGGTTTCTGGGGCTGCGCCGTATTCCATGTTGTATACGTGCCACGTCGTCATCATCCCTTCCTCTGTCGATGGACGCGGCGCTTGTTTCCACGTCTCGGCTTGCTGTGTTTCCTCAGCGCCGAGGTGATCTGCGTGTCTCTCCGGATGCGTGAGGGTGCGAGGGTTTTGCGGGGCCTGGTGCCCTCTGGATATCGGGTGGAGGGAAATGCCTCCTCAGGCCCCGGGTCCATTTTTCGACCGGGGTGTCGGGTGTGTTTATGTGCTTCTTTACTCACTTATTTCCTGGGGGCTGGCTTGTTTCCGTGGTTGAGCTGGGAATAGGGAAGCCCCATCCCGACCTGGGCTTTGGGGCCCGGGTCGGGTGACTGCGCGTCGTGCAGGGAAGGCGGGACAGAGGGGACAGCGGGGTGAGCCGCCGCGCCCCTCCCGGTGTGCCTTCTCCCAGGAGGTCTCCTGAACCTCCGCCTTTGGCTTTCCCTGTGAGCCGCTTTGGTTCTGGCCAAACACCTGGTATGAAGAGCTGCTCTCGAGCCGGCTCGGGCGATCGCAGGCCGGTAGCACGAGAGCAGGAAAGACCTCCCGGAGGTCCCTCCAGGCTCCCTGGGGAAAAGGTCTGTCTGGGTCGCTGGGGCCAGCTTGGCACCCTCTGTGGCTGGCCGACCCTCGAGGGCGGGCGACCGACGCTCGCCTCAGGTGGGGTCCATAAAGCAAGAGAGAACGAGGGAAGGAGAGACAGGGACAGGGACAGGGACAGGGACGGGGACGGGGACAGGAAGGAAGGAAGCAAGGAAGCCAGAACGAAACCAGAAGGGAAAGAATCACGAGTTTATTATTGGACGACCGAAGGAATACCACTTGGAAACGCAAGGCAAGAGCAAGAGCTCCATATATACACACACGCGCGCGGGGCCCTCCATAGCCCAGGGCAGGCCCGTCTGAGCAAGGGCGACGCTGTCCTGACAGAATGGGTCCGGAGCTGACGGGGGGGGGGTAGGGGGTGGGGGGTGGAACGGAGGGGCTTGGGGCAGGTGGGCCTGAGGGCTCTGAGAGCCTCTGAGCGAGAAGGAGCCCCCTTGGACAGGTTCTTCTTGGGAGTTCCCTCAAGGGGAGGGAGAGAACCCACCCAGCCCCGGGCCCCGGGCCCAGGGCCCAGGCCCCAGGCAGCCCCGGGGGCCTGCTGAGCCAGAGCGAGGAGGAACCCCTGGGACTTGCTGTTCGAGCAGATGTCCACAAGGCGGCGCCAGAGGACCTCGCCGCCCCAGGTGCGCTCTGCCCAGGCGGCAGGAGCAGGCTCGGAGGTGGGGCGGAGGGGGTGCTGGGCGGAACCCCCCCCCCCCCGCCCCGCACGGCAAGCACCCCGAGGACCGGCTTTGTGCTCTGGGCCCCTGGGGCGAGGGCAAGGTCCTTCTGGCCTGGGGAGACGAGCCGCCCTTTGCAGTTCGGCGCGAGGGCGGGCAGGCCTCCCCGACACCAGGTTCGAGGAATGAAGCCGCCTTGATGCGTTCCACCGGGAAGGCTCTCAGCGAGTTCTCTCGGGGCTGCCAGGCGGAAGCGTCTCTGTCTGTCACTGCGGTGTCTGCGGTAAGTGCCGCTTTGGGAGAGCAACCCCTGGCCAGACAACATCCCAGGTGGCACGTGGCACCCAGGTAAACTGAGCCATACGACGTCCTTTGGAGCCCAGGACCTCAGCGCGCACAGAGCCCACCCAGGCAGGCAGACAGCCATGCCTGCGGAGGAGCCGAGGTTATGGGTAGCGAAGGCAGTAAGAAGGGGCCTCCGGGCACGACACCTCCGCTGGCAGAGGGTTTTCAGGAGGGGCCTGGGCTTGTCAGAGCAGCGGCCAGCATTCGATTCCCGGCCAGATGCTGCTGGCCATCTCCTACTCTGGTCCGCGCCGCGTCGCTAAAGGGTTTTGTTTTTCCTCCTTCTTCTTTTTTATTTCCTGCTCCTTCTTCTCCCTCTTGTTCTTCTTCGTCTCTCTCCTTATCCCATTTATACTTCGATTTGAGCAGATTTAAAGGGCTCTCTTTCCCGTACACAGCAACGGGATCCAGTCGGGCCGGGACGTATACCTGTCATTTTTCTCACGTTATCCTCAACCTCGTTGCAAAGAAGGGGGCTCGATGTTGTTCCCTGACCTCTAGAGCAGCACCTCACTGCTTCCACACGCCAAGTGCGAGAGGCTACCTCTAGGGACCCCCAAACCCCAGGCCTGCTCACACCCTCCACCTCCACGCCGGCCCCCACAGGTCTGTCCTGCAGTCCAAGATCTTCCTTTTGGTGGAAAGGTCGCAGAGGTTCTAGCCAGCCACTCTCTGGTGCCATCTGCGTGGCGGCGAATGGCCTCTGGCGGGGGCGGTGACGGGGGCGGCGGCGGGGGGGGGGCGGGGGGTTTCTGGGGCTGCGCCGTATTCCATGTTGTATACGTGCCACGTCGTCATCATCCCTTCCTCTGTCGATGGACGCGGCGCTTGTTTCCACGTCTCGGCTTGCTGTGTTTCCTCAGCGCCGAGGTGATCTGCGTGTCTCTCCGGATGCGTGAGGGTGCGAGGGTTTTGCGGGGCCTGGTGCCCTCTGGATATCGGGTGGAGGGAAATGCCTCCTCAGGCCCCGGGTCCATTTTTCGACCGGGGTGTCGGGTGTGTTTATGTGCTTCTTTACTCACTTATTTCCTGGGGGCTGGCTTGTTTCCGTGGTTGAGCTGGGAATAGGGAAGCCCCATCCCGACCTGGGCTTTGGGGCCCGGGTCGGGTGACTGCGCGTCGTGCAGGGAAGGCGGGACAGAGGGGACAGCGGGGTGAGCCGCCGCGCCCCTCCCGGTGTGCCTTCTCCCAGGAGGTCTCCTGAACCTCCGCCTTTGGCTTTCCCTGTGAGCCGCTTTGGTTCTGGCCAAACACCTGGTATGAAGAGCTGCTCTCGAGCCGGCTCGGGCGATCGCAGGCCGGTAGCACGAGAGCAGGAAAGACCTCCCGGAGGTCCCTCCAGGCTCCCTGGGGAAAAGGTCTGTCTGGGTCGCTGGGGCCAGCTTGGCACCCTCTGTGGCTGGCCGACCCTCGAGGGCGGGCGACCGACGCTCGCCTCAGGTGGGGTCCATAAAGCAAGAGAGAACGAGGGAAGGAGAGACAGGGACAGGGACAGGGACAGGGACGGGGACGGGGACAGGAAGGAAGGAAGCAAGGAAGCCAGAACGAAACCAGAAGGGAAAGAATCACGAGTTTATTATTGGACGACCGAAGGAATACCACTTGGAAACGCAAGGCAAGAGCAAGAGCTCCATATATACACACACGCGCCCGGGGCCCTCCATAGCCCAGGGCAGGCCCGTCTGAGCAAGGGCGACGCTGTCCTGACAGAATGGGTCCGGAGCTGACGGGGGGGGGGGTAGGGGGTGGGGGGTGGAACGGAGGGGCTTGGGGCAGGTGGGCCTGAGGGCTCTGAGAGCCTCTGAGCGAGAAGGAGCCCCCTTGGACAGGTTCTTCTTGGGAGTTCCCTCAAGGGGAGGGAGAGAACCCACCCAGCCCCGGGCCCCGGGCCCAGGGCCCAGGCCCCAGGCAGCCCCGGGGGCCTGCTGAGCCAGAGCGAGGAGGAACCCCTGGGACTTGCTGTTCGAGCAGATGTCCACAAGGCGGCGCCAGAGGACCTCGCCGCCCCAGGTGCGCTCTGCCCAGGCGGCAGGAGCAGGCTCGGAGGTGGGGCGGAGGGGGTGCTGGGCGGAACCCCCCCCCCCGCCCCGCACGGCAAGCACCCCGAGGACCGGCTTTGTGCTCTGGGCCCCTGGGGCGAGGGCAAGGTCCTTCTGGCCTGGGGAGACGAGCCGCCCTTTGCAGTTCGGCGCGAGGGCGGGCAGGCCTCCCCGACACCAGGTTCGAGGAATGAAGCCGCCTTGATGCGTTCCACCGGGAAGGCTCTCAGCGAGTTCTCTCGGGGCTGCCAGGCGGAAGCGTCTCTGTCTGTCACTGCGGTGTCTGCGGTAAGTGCCGCTTTGGGAGAGCAACCCCTGGCCAGACAACATCCCAGGTGGCACGTGGCACCCAGGTAAACTGAGCCATACGACGTCCTTTGGAGCTCAGGACCTCAGCGCGCACAGAGCCCACCCAGGCAGGCAGACAGCCATGCCTGCGGAGGAGCCGAGGTTATGGGTAGCGAAGGCAGTAAGAAGGGGCCTCCGGGCACGACACCTCCGCTGGCAGAGGGTTTTCAGGAGGGGCCTGGGCTTGTCAGAGCAGCGGCCAGCATTCGATTCCCGGCCAGATGCTGCTGGCCATCTCCTACTCTGGTCCGCGCCGCGTCGCTAAAGGGTTTTGTTTTTCCTCCTTCTTCTTTTTTATTTCCTGCTCCTTCTTCTCCCTCTTGTTCTTCTTCGTCTCTCTCCTTATCCCATTTATACTTCGATTTGAGCAGATTGAAAGGGCTCTCTTTCCCGTACACAGCAACGGGATCCAGTCGGGCCGGGACGTATACCTGTCATTTTTCTCACGTTATCCTCAACCTCGTTGCAAAGAAGGGGGCTCGATGTTGTTCCCTGACCTCTAGAGCAGCACCTCACTGCTTCCACACGCCAAGTGCGAGAGGCTGCCTCTAGGGACCCCCAAACCCCAGGCCTGCTCACACCCTCCACCTCCACGCCGGCCCCCACAGGTCTGTCCTGCAGTCCAAGATCTTCCTTTTGGTGGAAAGGTCGCAGAGGTTCTAGCCAGCCACTCTCTGGTGCCATCTGCGTGGCTGCGAATGGCCTCTGGCGGGGGCGGTGACGCGGGCGGCGGGGGGTTGGGGGGCGGGGGGTTTCTGGGGCTGCGCCGTATTCCATGTTGTATACGTGCCACGTCGTCATCATCCCTTCCTCTGTCGATGGACGCGGCGCTTGTTTCCACGTCTCGGCTTGCTGTGTTTCCTCAGCGCCGAGGTGATCTGCGTGTCTCTCCGGATGCGTGAGGGTGCGAGGGTTTTGCGGGGCCTGGTGCCCTCTGGATATCGGGTGGAGGGAAATGCCTCCTCAGGCCCCGGGTCCATTTTTCGACCGGGGTGTCGGGTGTGTTTATGTGCTTCTTTACTCACTTATTTCCTGGGGGCTGGCTTGTTTCCGTGGTTGAGCTGGGAATAGGGAAGCCCCATCCCGACCTGGGCTTTGGGGCCCGGGTCGGGTGACTGCGCGTCGTGCAGGGAAGGCGGGACAGAGGTGACAGCGGGGTGAGCCGCCGCGCCCCTCCCGGTGTGCCTTCTCCCAGGAGGTCTCCTGAACCTCCGCCTTTGGCTTTCCCTGTGAGCCGCTTTGGTTCTGGCCAAACACCTGGTATGAAGAGCTGCTCTCGAGCCGGCTCGGGCGATCGCAGGCCGGTAGCACGAGAGCAGGAAAGACCTCCCGGAGGTCCCTCCAGGCTCCCTGGGGAAAAGGTCTGTCTGGGTCGCTGGGGCCAGCTTGGCACCCTCTGTGGCTGGCCGACCCTCGAGGGCGGGCGACCGACGCTCGCCTCAGGTGGGGTCCATAAAGCAAGAGAGAACGAGGGAAGGAGAGACAGGGACAGGGACAGGGACAGGGACGGGGACGGGGACAGGAAGGAAGGAAGCAAGGAAGCCAGAACGAAACCAGAAGGGAAAGAATCACGAGTTTACTATTGGACGACCGAAGGAATACCACTTGGAAACGCAAGGCAAGAGCAAGAGCTCCATATATACACACACGCGCGCGGGGCCCTCCATAGCCCAGGGCAGGCCCGTCTGAGCAAGGGCGACGCTGTCCTGACAGGATGGGTCCGGAGCTGACCGGGGGGTGGGGGGGATGTGGGTGGAACGGAGGGGCTTGGGGCAGGTGGGCCTGAGGGCTCTGAGAGCCTCTGAGCGAGAAGGAGCCCCCTTGGACAGGTTCTTCTTGGGAGTTCCCTCAAGGGGAGGGAGAGAACCCACCCAGCCCCGGGCCCCGGGCCCAGGGCCCAGGCCCCAGGCAGCCCCGGGGGCCTGCTGAGCCAGAGCGAGGAGGAACCCCTGGGACTTGCTGTTCGAGCAGATGTCCACAAGGCGGCGCCAGAGGACCTCGCCGCCCCAGGTGCGCTCTGCCCAGGCGGCAGGAGCAGGCTCGGAGGTGGGGCGGAGGGGGTGCTGGGCGGAACCCCCCCCCCCCGCCCCGCACGGCAAGCACCCCGAGGACCGGCTTTGTGCTCTGGGCCCCTGGGGCGAGGGCAAGGTCCTTCTGGCCTGGGGAGACGAGCCGCCCTTTGCAGTTCGGCGCGAGGGCGGGCAGGCCTCCCCGACACCAGGTTCGAGGAATGAAGCCGCCTTGATGCGTTCCACCGGGAAGGCTCTCAGCGAGTTCTCTCGGGGCTGCCAGGCGGAAGCGTCTCTGTCTGTCACTGCGGTGTCTGCGGTAAGTGCCGCTTTGGGAGAGCAACCCCTGGCCAGACAACATCCCAGGTGGCACGTGGCACCCAGGTAAACTGAGCCATACGACGTCCTTTGGAGCCCAGGACCTCAGCGCGCACAGAGCCCACCCAGGCAGGCAGACAGCCATGCCTGCGGAGGAGCCGAGGTTATGGGTAGCGAAGGCAGTAAGAAGGGGCCTCCGGGCACGACACCTCCGCTGGCAGAGGGTTTTCAGGAGGGGCCTGGGCTTGTCAGAGCAGCGGCCAGCGTTCGATTCCCGGCCAGATGCTGCTAGCCATCTCCTACTCTGGTCCGCGCCGCGTCGCTAAAGGGTTTTGTTTTTCCTCCTTCTTCTTTTTTATTTCCTGCTCCTTCTTCTCCCTCTTGTTCTTCTTCGTCTCTCTCCTTATCCCATTTATACTTCGATTTGAGCAGATTGAAAGGGCTCTCTTTCCCGTACACAGCAACGGGATCCAGTCGGGCCGGGACGTATACCTGTCATTTTTCTCACGTTATCCTCAACCTCGTTGCAAAGAAGGGGGCTCGATGTTGTTCCCTGACCTCTAGAGCAGCACCTCACTGCTTCCACACGCCAAGTGCGAGAGTCTGCCTCTAGGGACCCCCAAACCCCAGGCCTGCTCACACCCTCCACGTCCACGCCGGCCCCCACAGGTCTGTCCTGCAGTCCAAGATCTTCCTTTTGGTAGAAAGGTCGCAGAGGTTCTAGCCAGCCACTCTCTGGTGCCATCTGCGTGGCTGCGAATGGCCTCTGGCGGGGGCGGTGACGGGGGCGGCGGGGGGTTGGGGGGCGGGGGGTTTCTGGGGCTGCGCCGTATTCCATGTTGTATACGTGCCACGTCGTCATCATCCCTTCCTCTGTCGATGGACGCGGCGCTTGTTTCCACGTCTCGGCTTGCTGTGTTTCCTCAGCGCCGAGGTGATCTGCGTGTCTCTCCGGATGCGTGAGGGTGCGAGGGTTTTGCGGGGCCTGGTGCCCTCTGGATATCGGGTGGAGGGAAATGCCTCCTCAGGCCCCGGGTCCATTTTTCGACCGGGGTGTCGGGTGTGTTTATGTGCTTCTTTACTCACTTATTTCCTGGGGGCTGGCTTGTTTCCGTGGTTGAGCTGGGAATAGGGAAGCTCCATCCCGACCTGGGCTTTGGGGCCCGGGTCGGGTGACTGCGCGTCGTGCAGGGAAGGCGGGACAGAGGTGACAGCGGGGTGAGCCGCCGCGCCCCTCCCGGTGTGCCTTCTCCCAGGAGGTCTCCTGAACCTCCGCCTTTGGCTTTCCCTGTGAGCCGCTTTGGTTCTGGCCAAACACCTGGTATGAAGAGCTGCTCTCGAGCCAGCTCGGGCCATCGCAGGCCGGTAGCACGAGAGCAGGAAAGACCTCCCGGAGGTCCCTCCAGGCTCCCTGGGGAAAAGGTCTGTCTGGGTCGCTGGGGCCAGCTTGGCACCCTCTGTGGCTGGCCGACCCTCGAGGGCGGGCGACCGACGCTCGCCTCAGGTGGGGTCCATAAAGCAAGAGAGAACGAGGGAAGGAGAGACAGGGACAGGGACAGGGACAGGGACGGGGACAGGAAGGAAGGAAGCAAGGAAGCCAGAACGAAACCAGAAGGGAAAGAATCACGAGTTTATTATTGGACGACCGAAGGAATACCACTTGGAAACGCAAGGCAAGAGCAAGAGCTCCATATATACACACACGCGCGCGGGGCCCTACCATAGCCCAGGGCAGGCCCGTCTGAGCAAGGGCGACGCTGTCCTGACAGAATGGGTCCGGAGCTGACGGGGGGGGGGTAGGGGGTGGGGGGTGGAACGGAGGGGCTTGGGGCAGGTGGGCCTGAGGGCTCTGAGAGCCTCTGAGCGAGAAGGAGCCCCCTTGGACAGGTTCTTCTTGGGAGTTCCCTCAAGGGGAGGGAGAGAACCCATCCAGCCCCGGGCCCCGGGCCCAGGGCCCAGGCCCCAGGCAGCCCCGGGGGCCTGCTGAGCCAGAGCGAGGAGGAACCCCTGGGACTTGCTGTTCGAGCAGATGTCCACAAGGCGGCGCCAGAGGACCTCGCCGCCCCAGGTGCGCTCTGCCCAGGCGGCAGGAGCAGGCTCGGAGGTGGGGCGGAGGGGGTGCTGGGCGGAACCCCCCCCCCCCGCCCCGCACGGCAAGCACCTCGAGGACCGGCTTTGTGCTCTGGGCCCCTGGGGCGAGGGCAAGGTCCTTCTGGCCTGGGGAGACGAGCCGCCCTTTGCAGTTCGGCGCGAGGGCGGGCAGGCCTCCCCGACACCAGGTTCGAGGAATGAAGCCGCCTTGATGCGTTCCACCGGGAAGGCTCTCAGCGAGTTCTCTCGGGGCTGCCAGGCGGAAGCGTCTCTGTCTGTCACTGCGGTGTCTGCGGTAAGTGCCGCTTTGGGAGAGCAACCCCTGGCCAGACAACATCCCAGGTGGCACGTGGCACCCAGGTAAACTGAGCCATACGACGTCCTTTGGAGCCCAGGACCTCAGCGCGCACAGAGCCCACCCAGGCAGGCAGACAGCCATGCCTGCGGAGGAGCCGAGGTTATGGGTAGCGAAGGCAGTAAGAAGGGGCCTCCGGGCACGACACCTCCGCTGGCAGAGGGTTTTCAGGAGGGGCCTGGGCTTGTCAGAGCAGCGGCCAGCGTTCGATTCCCGGCCAGATGCTGCTGGCCATCTCCTACTCTGGTCCGCGCCGCGTCGCTAAAGGGTTTTGTTTTTCCTCCTTCTTCTTTTTTATTTCCTGCTCCTTCTTCTCCCTCTTGTTCTTCTTCGTCTCTCTCCTTATCCCATTTATACTTCGATTTGAGCAGATTTAAAGGGCTCTCTTTCCCGTACACGGCAACGGGATCCAGTCGGGCCGGGACGTATACCTGTCATTTTTCTCACGTTATCCTCAACCTCGTTGCAAAGAAGGGGGCTCGATGTTGTTCCCTGACCTCTAGAGCAGCACCTCACTGCTTCCACACGCCAAGTGCGAGAGGCTGCCTCTAGGGACCCCCAAACCCCAGGCCTGCTCACACCCTCCACCTCCACGCCGGCCCCCACAGGTCTGTCCTGCAGTCCAAGATCTTCCTTTTGGTGGAAAGGTCGCAGAGGTTCTAGCCAGCCACTCTCTGGTGCCATCTGCGTGGCTGCGAATGGCCTCTGGCGGGGGCGGTGACGGGGGCGGCGGTGGGGGGGGGGCGGGGGGTTTCTGGGGCTGCGCCGTATTCCATGTTGTATACGTGCCACGTCGTCATCATCCCTTCCTCTGTCGATGGACGCGGCGCTTGTTTCCACGTCTCGGCTTGCTGTGTTTCCTCAGCGCCGAGGTGATCTGCGTGTCTCTCCGGATGCGTGAGGGTGCGAGGGTTTTGCGGGGCCTGGTGCCCTCTGGATATCGGGTGGAGGGAAATGCCTCCTCAGGCCCCGGGTCCATTTTTCGACCGGGGTGTCGGGTGTGTTTATGTGCTTCTTTACTCACTTATTTCCTGGGGGCTGGCTTGTTTCCGTGGTTGAGCTGGGAATAGGGAAGCCCCATCCCGACCTGGGCTTTGGGGCCCGGGTCGGGTGACTGCGCGTCGTGCAGGGAAGGCGGGACAGAGGGGACAGCGGGGTGAGCCGCCGCGCCCCTCCCGGTGTGCCTTCTCCCAGGAGGTCTCCTGAACCTCCGCCTTTGGCTTTCCCTGTGAGCCGCTTTGGTTCTGGCCAAACACCTGGTATGAAGAGCTGCTCTCGAGCCAGCTCGGGCGATCGCAGGCCGGTAGCACGAGAGCAGGAAAGACCTCCCGGAGGTCCCTCCAGGCTCCCTGGGGAAAAGGTCTGTCTGGGTCGCTGGGGCCAGCTTGGCACCCTCTGTGGCTGGCCGACCCTCGAGGGCGGGCGACCGACGCTCGCCTCAGGTGGGGTCCATAAAGCAAGAGAGAACGAGGGAAGGAGAGACAGGGACAGGGACAGGGACAGGGACGGGGACAGGGACAGGAAGGAAGGAAGCAAGGAAGCCAGAACGAAACCAGAAGGGAAAGAATCACGAGTTTATTATTGGACGACCGAAGGAATACCACTTGGAAACGCAAGGCAAGAGCAAGAGCTCCATATATACACACACGCGCGCGGGGCCCTACCATAGCCCAGGGCAGGCCCGTCTGAGCAAGGGCGACGCTGTCCTGACAGAATGGGTCCGGAGCTGACGGGGGGGGGGGGGGGGGTAGGGGGTGGGGGGTGGAACGGAGGGGCTTGGGGCAGGTGGGCCTGAGGGCTCTGAGAGCCTCTGAGCGAGAAGGAGCCCCCTTGGACAGGTTCTTCTTGGGAGTTCCCTCAAGGGGAGGGAGAGAACCCATCCAGCCCCGGGCCCCGGGCCCAGGGCCCAGGCCCCAGGCAGCCCCGGGGGCCTGCTGAGCCAGAGCGAGGAGGAACCCCTGGGACTTGCTGTTCGAGCAGATGTCCACAAGGCGGCGCCAGAGGACCTCGCCGCCCCAGGTGCGCTCTGCCCAGGCGGCAGGAGCAGGCTCGGAGGTGGGGCGGAGGGGGTGCTGGGCGGAACCCCCCCCCCCCCGCCCCGCACGGCAAGCACCTCGAGGACCGGCTTTGTGCTCTGGGCCCCTGGGGCGAGGGCAAGGTCCTTCTGGCCTGGGGAGACGAGCCGCCCTTTGCAGTTCGGCGCGAGGGCGGGCAGGCCTCCCCGACACCAGGTTCGAGGAATGAAGCCGCCTTGATGCGTTCCACCGGGAAGGCTCTCAGCGAGTTCTCTCGGGGCTGCCAGGCGGAAGCGTCTCTGTCTGTCACTGCGGTGTCTGCGGTAAGTGCCGCTTTGGGAGAGCAACCCCTGGCCAGACAACATCCCAGGTGGCACGTGGCACCCAGGTAAACTGAGCCATACGACGTCCTTTGGAGCCCAGGACCTCAGCGCGCACAGAGCCCACCCAGGCAGGCAGACAGCCATGCCTGCGGAGGAGCCGAGGTTATGGGTAGCGAAGGCAGTAAGAAGGGGCCTCCGGGCACGACACCTCCGCTGGCAGAGGGTTTTCAGGAGGGGCCTGGGCTTGTCAGAGCAGCGGCCAGCGTTCGATTCCCGGCCAGATGCTGCTGGCCATCTCCTACTCTGGTCCGCGCCGCGTCGCTAAAGGGTTTTGTTTTTCCTCCTTCTTCTTTTTTATTTCCTGCTCCTTCTTCTCCCTCTTGTTCTTCTTCGTCTCTCTCCTTATCCCATTTATACTTCGATTTGAGCAGATTGAAAGGGCTCTCTTTCCCGTACACAGCAACGGGATCCAGTCGGGCCGGGACGTATACCTGTCATTTTTCTCACGTTATCCTCAACCTCGTTGCAAAGAAGGGGGCTCGATGTTGTTCCCTGACCTCTAGAGCAGCACCTCACTGCTTCCACACGCCAAGTGCGAGAGGCTGCCTCTAGGGACCCCCAAACCCCAGGCCTGCTCACACCCTCCACCTCCACGCCGGCCCCCACAGGTCTGTCCTGCAGTCCAAGATCTTCCTTTTGGTGGAAAGGTCGCAGAGGTTCTAGCCAGCCACTCTCTGGTGCCATCTGCGTGGCTGCGAATGGCCTCTGGCGGGGGCGGTGACGGGGGCGGCGGTGGGGGGGGGGCGGGGGGTTTCTGGGGCTGCGCCGTATTCCATGTTGTATACGTGCCACGTCGTCATCATCCCTTCCTCTGTCGATGGACGCGGCGCTTGTTTCCACGTCTCGGCTTGCTGTGTTTCCTCAGCGCCGAGGTGATCTGCGTGTCTCTCCGGATGCGTGAGGGTGCGAGGGTTTTGCGGGGCCTGGTGCCCTCTGGATATCGGGTGGAGGGAAATGCCTCCTCAGGCCCCGGGTCCATTTTTCGACCGGGGTGTCGGGTGTGTTTATGTGCTTCTTTACTCACTTATTTCCTGGGGGCTGGCTTGTTTCCGTGGTTGAGCTGGGAATAGGGAAGCCCCATCCCGACCTGGGCTTTGGGGCCCGGGTCGGGTGACTGCGCGTCGTGCAGGGAAGGCGGGACAGAGGGGACAGCGGGGTGAGCCGCCGCGCCCCTCCCGGTGTGCCTTCTCCCAGGAGGTCTCCTGAACCTCCGCCTTTGGCTTTCCCTGTGAGCCGCTTTGGTTCTGGCCAAACACCTGGTATGAAGAGCTGCTCTCGAGCCAGCTCGGGCGATCGCAGGCCGGTAGCACGAGAGCAGGAAAGACCTCCCGGAGGTCCCTCCAGGCTCCCTGGGGAAAAGGTCTGTCTGGGTCGCTGGGGCCAGCTTGGCACCCTCTGTGGCTGGCCGACCCTCGAGGGCGGGCGACCGACGCTCGCCTCAGGTGGGGTCCATAAAGCAAGAGAGAACGAGGGAAGGAGAGACAGGGACAGGGACAGGGACGGGGACGGGGACGGGGACAGGAAGGAAGGAAGCAAGGAAGCCAGAACGAAACCAGAAGGGAAAGAATCACGAGTTTATTATTGGACGACCGAAGGAATACCACTTGGAAACGCAAGGCAAGAGCAAGAGCTCCATATATACACACACGCGCGCGGGGCCCTACCATAGCCCAGGGCAGGCCCGTCTGAGCAAGGGCGACGCTGTCCTGACAGAATGGGTCCGGAGCTGACGGGGGGGGGGGTAGGGGGTGGGGGGTGGAACGGAGGGGCTTGGGGCAGGTGGGCCTGAGGGCTCTGAGAGCCTCTGAGCGAGAAGGAGCCCCCTTGGACAGGTTCTTCTTGGGAGTTCCCTCAAGGGGAGGGAGAGAACCCACCCAGCCCCGGGCCCCGGGCCCAGGGCCCAGGCCCCAGGCAGCCCCGGGGGCCTGCTGAGCCAGAGCGAGGAGGAACCCCTGGGACTTGCTGTTCGAGCAGATGCACACAAGGCGGCGCCAGAGGACCTCGCCGCCCCAGGTGCGCTCTGCCCAGGCGGCAGGAGCAGGCTCGGAGGTGGGGCGGAGGGGGTGCTGGGCGGAACCCCCCCCCCCCCCGCCCCGCACGGCAAGCACCCCGAGGACCGGCTTTGTGCTCTGGGCCCCTGGGGCGAGGGCAAGGTCCTTCTGGCCTGGGGAGACGAGCCGCCCTTTGCAGTTCGGCGCGAGGGCGGGCAGGCCTCCCCGACACCAGGTTCGAGGAATGAAGCCGCCTTGATGCGTTCCACCGGGAAGGCTCTCAGCGAGTTCTCTCGGGGCTGCCAGGCGGAAGCGTCTCTGTCTGTCACTGCGGTGTCTGCGGTAAGTGCCGCTTTGGGAGAGCAACCCCTGGCCAGACAACATCCCAGGTGGCACGTGGCACCCAGGTAAACTGAGCCATACGACGTCCTTTGGAGCCCAGGACCTCAGCGCGCACAGAGCCCACCCAGGCAGGCAGACAGCCATGCCTGCGGAGGAGCCGAGGTTATGGGTAGCGAAGGCAGTAAGAAGGGGCCTCCGGGCACGACACCTCCGCTGGCAGAGGGTTTTCAGGAGGGGCCTGGGCTTGTCAGAGCAGCGGCCAGCGTTCGATTCCCGGCCAGATGCTGCTGGCCATCTCCTACTCTGGTCCGCGCCGCGTCGCTAAAGGGTTTTGTTTTTCCTCCTTCTTCTTTTTTATTTCCTGCTCCTTCTTCTCCCTCTTGTTCTTCTTCGTCTCTCTCCTTATCCCATTTATACTTCGATTTGAGCAGATTGAAAGGGCTCTCTTTCCCGTACACAGCAACGGGATCCAGTCGGGCCGGGACGTATACCTGTCATTTTTCTCACGTTATCCTCAACCTCGTTGCAAAGAAGGGGGCTCGATGTTGTTCCCTGACCTCTAGAGCAGCACCTCACTGCTTCCACACGCCAAGTGCGAGAGGCTGCCTCTAGGGACCCCCAAACCCCAGGCCTGCTCACACCCTCCACCTCCACGCCGGCCCCCACAGGTCTGTCCTGCAGTCCAAGATCTTCCTTTTGGTAGAAAGGTCGCAGAGGTTCTAGCCAGCCACTCTCTGGTGCCATCTGCGTGGCTGCGAATGGCCTCTGGCGGGGGCGGTGACGCGGGCGGCGGGGGGTTGGGAGGCGGGGGGTTTCTGGGGCTGCGCCGTATTCCATGTTGTATACGTGCCACGTCGTCATCATCCCTTCCTCTGTCGATGGACGCGGCGCTTGTTTCCACGTCTCGGCTTGCTGTGTTTCCTCAGCGCCGAGGTGATCTGCGTGTCTCTCCGGATGCGTGAGGGTGCGAGGGTTTTGCGGGGCCTGGTGCCCTCTGGATATCGGGTGGAGGGAAATGCCTCCTCAGGCCCCGGGTCCATTTTTCGACCGGGGTGTCGGGTGTGTTTATGTGCTTCTTTACTCACTTATTTCCTGGGGGCTGGCTTGTTTCCGTGGTTGAGCTGGGAATAGGGAAGCCCCATCCCGACCTGGGCTTTGGGGCCCGGGTCGGGTGACTGCGCGTCGTGCAGGGAAGGCGGGACAGAGGTGACAGCGGGGTGAGCCGCCGCGCCCCTCCCGGTGTGCCTTCTCCCAGGAGGTCTCCTGAACCTCCGCCTTTGGCTTTCCCTGTGAGCCGCTTTGGTTCTGGCCAAACACCTGGTATGAAGAGCTGCTCTCGAGCCAGCTCGGGCGATCGCAGGCCGGTAGCACGAGAGCAGGAAAGACCTCCCGGAGGTCCCTCCAGGCTCCCTGGGGAAAAGGTCTGTCTGGGTCGCTGGGGCCAGCTTGGCACCCTCTGTGGCTGGCCGACCCTCGAGGGCGGGCGACCGACGCTCGCCTCAGGTGGGGTCCATAAAGCAAGAGAGAACGAGGGAAGGAGAGACAGGGACAGGGACAGGGACGGGGACGGGGACGGGGACAGGAAGGAAGGAAGCAAGGAAGCCAGAACGAAACCAGAAGGGAAAGAATCACGAGTTTATTATTGGACGACCGAAGGAATACCACTTGGAAACGCAAGGCAAGAGCAAGAGCTCCATATATACACACACGCGCGCGGGGCCCTACCATAGCCCAGGGCAGGCCCGTCTGAGCAAGGGCGACGCTGTCCTGACAGAATGGGTCCGGAGCTGACGGGGGGGGGGGGTAGGGGGTGGGGGGTGGAACGGAGGGGCTTGGGGCAGGTGGGCCTGAGGGCTCTGAGAGCCTCTGAGCGAGAAGGAGCCCCCTTGGACAGGTTCTTCTTGGGAGTTCCCTCAAGGGGAGGGAGAGAACCCATCCAGCCCCGGGCCCCGGGCCCAGGGCCCAGGCCCCAGGCAGCCCCGGGGGCCTGCTGAGCCAGAGCGAGGAGGAACCCCTGGGACTTGCTGTTCGAGCAGATGTCCACAAGGCGGCGCCAGAGGACCTCGCCGCCCCAGGTGCGCTCTGCCCAGGCGGCAGGAGCAGGCTCGGAGGTGGGGCGGAGGGGGTGCTGGGCGGAACCCCCCCCCCCCGCCCCGCACGGCAAGCACCTCGAGGACCGGCTTTGTGCTCTGGGCCCCTGGGGCGAGGGCAAGGTCCTTCTGGCCTGGGGAGACGAGCCGCCCTTTGCAGTTCGGCGCGAGGGCGGGCAGGCCTCCCCGACACCAGGTTCGAGGAATGAAGCCGCCTTGATGCGTTCCACCGGGAAGGCTCTCAGCGAGTTCTCTCGGGGCTGCCAGGCGGAAGCGTCTCTGTCTGTCACTGCGGTGTCTGCGGTAAGTGCCGCTTTGGGAGAGCAACCCCTGGCCAGACAACATCCCAGGTGGCACGTGGCACCCAGGTAAACTGAGCCATACGACGTCCTTTGGAGCCCAGGACCTCAGCGCGCACAGAGCCCACCCAGGCAGGCAGACAGCCATGCCTGCGGAGGAGCCGAGGTTATGGGTAGCGAAGGCAGTAAGAAGGGGCCTCCGGGCACGACACCTCCGCTGGCAGAGGGTTTTCAGGAGGGGCCTGGGCTTGTCAGAGCAGCGGCCAGCGTTCGATTCCCGGCCAGATGCTGCTGGCCATCTCCTACTCTGGTCCGCGCCGCGTCGCTAAAGGGTTTTGTTTTTCCTCCTTCTTCTTTTTTATTTCCTGCTCCTTCTTCTCCCTCTTGTTCTTCTTCGTCTCTCTCCTTATCCCATTTATACTTCGATTTGAGCAGATTGAAAGGGCTCTCTTTCCCGTACACAGCAACGGGATCCAGTCGGGCCGGGACGTATACCTGTCATTTTTCTCACGTTATCCTCAACCTCGTTGCAAAGAAGGGGGCTCGATGTTGTTCCCTGACCTCTAGAGCAGCACCTCACTGCTTCCACACGCCAAGTGCGAGAGGCTGCCTCTAGGGACCCCCAAACCCCAGGCCTGCTCACACCCTCCACCTCCACGCCGGCCCCCACAGGTCTGTCCTGCAGTCCAAGATCTTCCTTTTGGTAGAAAGGTCGCAGAGGTTCTAGCCAGCCACTCTCTGGTGCCATCTGCGTGGCTGCGAATGGCCTCTGGCGGGGGCGGTGACGGGGGCGGCGGTGGGGGGGGGGGGCGGGGGGTTTCTGGGGCTGCGCCGTATTCCATGTTGTATACGTGCCACGTCGTCATCATCCCTTCCTCTGTCGATGGACGCGGCGCTTGTTTCCACGTCTCGGCTTGCTGTGTTTCCTCAGCGCCGAGGTGATCTGCGTGTCTCTCCGGATGCGTGAGGGTGCGAGGGTTTTGCGGGGCCTGGTGCCCTCTGGATATCGGGTGGAGGGAAATGCCTCCTCAGGCCCCGGGTCCATTTTTCGACCGGGGTGTCGGGTGTGTTTATGTGCTTCTTTACTCACTTATTTCCTGGGGGCTGGCTTGTTTCCGTGGTTGAGCTGGGAATAGGGAAGCCCCATCCCGACCTGGGCTTTGGGGCCCGGGTCGGGTGACTGCGCGTCGTGCAGGGAAGGCGGGACAGAGGTGACAGCGGGGTGAGCCGCCGCGCCCCTCCCGGTGTGCCTTCTCCCAGGAGGTCTCCTGAACCTCCGCCTTTGGCTTTCCCTGTGAGCCGCTTTGGTTCTGGCCAAACACCTGGTATGAAGAGCTGCTCTCGAGCCAGCTCGGGCGATCGCAGGCCGGTAGCACGAGAGCAGGAAAGACCTCCCGGAGGTCCCTCCAGGCTCCCTGGGGAAAAGGTCTGTCTGGGTCGCTGGGGCCAGCTTGGCACCCTCTGTGGCTGGCCGACCCTCGAGGGCGGGCGACCGACGCTCGCCTCAGGTGGGGTCCATAAAGCAAGAGAGAACGAGGGAAGGAGAGACAGGGACAGGGACAGGGACGGGGACGGGGACGGGGACAGGAAGGAAGGAAGCAAGGAAGCCAGAACGAAACCAGAAGGGAAGGAATCACGAGTTTACTATTGGACGACCGAAGGAATACCACTTGGAAACGCAAGGCAAGAGCAAGAGCTCCATATATACACACACGCGCGCGGGGCCCTCCATAGCCCAGGGCAGGCCCGTCTGAGCAAGGGCGACGCTGTCCTGACAGGATGGGTCCGGAGCTGACCGGGGTGTGGGGGGGATGTGGGTGGAACGGAGGGGCTTGGGGCAGGTGGGCCTGAGGGCTCTGAGAGCCTCTGAGCGAGAAGGAGCCCCCTTGGACAGGTTCTTCTTGGGAGTTCCCTCAAGGGGAGGGAGAGAACCCATCCAGCCCCGGGCCCCGGGCCCAGGGCCCAGGCCCCAGGCAGCCCCGGGGGCCTGCTGAGCCAGAGCGAGGAGGAACCCCTGGGACTTGCTGTTCGAGCAGATGTCCACAAGGCGGCGCCAGAGGACCTCGCCGCCCCAGGTGCGCTCTGCCCAGGCGGCAGGAGCAGGCTCGGAGGTGGGGCGGAGGGGGTGCTGGGCGGAACCCCCCCCCCCCGCCCCGCACGGCAAGCACCTCGAGGACCGGCTTTGTGCTCTGGGCCCCTGGGGCGAGGGCAAGGTCCTTCTGGCCTGGGGAGACGAGCCGCCCTTTGCAGTTCGGCGCGAGGGCGGGCAGGCCTCCCCGACACCAGGTTCGAGGAATGAAGCCGCCTTGATGCGTTCCACCGGGAAGGCTCTCAGCGAGTTCTCTCGGGGCTGCCAGGCGGAAGCGTCTCTGTCTGTCACTGCGGTGTCTGCGGTAAGTGCCGCTTTGGGAGAGCAACCCCTGGCCAGACAACATCCCAGGTGGCACGTGGCACCCAGGTAAACTGAGCCATACGACGTCCTTTGGAGCCCAGGACCTCAGCGCGCACAGAGCCCACCCAGGCAGGCAGACAGCCATGCCTGCGGAGGAGCCGAGGTTATGGGTAGCGAAGGCAGTAAGAAGGGGCCTCCGGGCACGACACCTCCGCTGGCAGAGGGTTTTCAGGAGGGGCCTGGGCTTGTCAGAGCAGCGGCCAGCGTTCGATTCCCGGCCAGATGCTGCTGGCCATCTCCTACTCTGGTCCGCGCCGCGTCGCTAAAGGGTTTTGTTTTTCCTCCTTCTTCTTTTTTATTTCCTGCTCCTTCTTCTCCCTCTTGTTCTTCTTCGTCTCTCTCCTTATCCCATTTATACTTCGATTTGAGCAGATTGAAAGGGCTCTCTTTCCCGTACACAGCAACGGGATCCAGTCGGGCCGGGACGTATACCTGTCATTTTTCTCACGTTATCCTCAACCTCGTTGCAAAGAAGGGGGCTCGATGTTGTTCCCTGACCTCTAGAGCAGCACCTCACTGCTTCCACACGCCAAGTGCGAGAGGCTGCCTCTAGGGACCCCCAAACCCCAGGCCTGCTCACACCCTCCACCTCCACGCCGGCCCCCACAGGTCTGTCCTGCAGTCCAAGATCTTCCTTTTGGTGGAAAGGTCGCAGAGGTTCTAGCCAGCCACTCTCTGGTGCCATCTGCGTGGCTGCGAATGGCCTCTGGCGGGGGCGGTGACGGGGGCGGCGGTGGGGGGGGGGCGGGGGGTTTCTGGGGCTGCGCCGTATTCCATGTTGTATACGTGCCACGTCGTCATCATCCCTTCCTCTGTCGATGGACGCGGCGCTTGTTTCCACGTCTCGGCTTGCTGTGTTTCCTCAGCGCCGAGGTGATCTGCGTGTCTCTCCGGATGCGTGAGGGTGCGAGGGTTTTGCGGGGCCTGGTGCCCTCTGGATATCGGGTGGAGGGAAATGCCTCCTCAGGCCCCGGGTCCATTTTTCGACCGGGGTGTCGGGTGTGTTTATGTGCTTCTTTACTCACTTATTTCCTGGGGGCTGGCTTGTTTCCGTGGTTGAGCTGGGAATAGGGAAGCCCCATCCCGACCTGGGCTTTGGGGCCCGGGTCGGGTGACTGCGCGTCGTGCAGGGAAGGCGGGACAGAGGTGACAGCGGGGTGAGCCGCCGCGCCCCTCCCGGTGTGCCTTCTCCCAGGAGGTCTCCTGAACCTCCGCCTTTGGCTTTCCCTGTGAGCCGCTTTGGTTCTGGCCAAACACCTGGTATGAAGAGCTGCTCTCGAGCCAGCTCGGGCGATCGCAGGCCGGTAGCACGAGAGCAGGAAAGACCTCCCGGAGGTCCCTCCAGGCTCCCTGGGGAAAAGGTCTGTCTGGGTCGCTGGGGCCAGCTTGGCACCCTCTGTGGCTGGCCGACCCTCGAGGGCGGGCGACCGACGCTCGCCTCAGGTGGGGTCCATAAAGCAAGAGAGAACGAGGGAAGGAGAGACAGGGACAGGGACAGGGACGGGGACGGGGACGGGGACAGGAAGGAAGGAAGCAAGGAAGCCAGAACGAAACCAGAAGGGAAAGAATCACGAGTTTATTATTGGACGACCGAAGGAATACCACTTGGAAACGCAAGGCAAGAGCAAGAGCTCCATATATACACACACGCGCGCGGGGCCCTACCATAGCCCAGGGCAGGCCCGTCTGAGCAAGGGCGACGCTGTCCTGACAGAATGGGTCCGGAGCTGACGGGGGGGGGGGGGGTAGGGGGTGGGGGGTGGAACGGAGGGGCTTGGGGCAGGTGGGCCTGAGGGCTCTGAGAGCCTCTGAGCGAGAAGGAGCCCCCTTGGACAGGTTCTTCTTGGGAGTTCCCTCAAGGGGAGGGAGAGAACCCATCCAGCCCCGGGCCCCGGGCCCAGGGCCCAGGCCCCAGGCAGCCCCGGGGGCCTGCTGAGCCAGAGCGAGGAGGAACCCCTGGGACTTGCTGTTCGAGCAGATGTCCACAAGGCGGCGCCAGAGGACCTCGCCGCCCCAGGTGCGCTCTGCCCAGGCGGCAGGAGCAGGCTCGGAGGTGGGGCGGAGGGGGTGCTGGGCGGAATCCCCCCCCCCCGCCCCGCACGGCAAGCACCTCGAGGACCGGCTTTGTGCTCTGGGCCCCTGGGGCGAGGGCAAGGTCCTTCTGGCCTGGGGAGACGAGCCGCCCTTTGCAGTTCGGCGCGAGGGCGGGCAGGCCTCCCCGACACCAGGTTCGAGGAATGAAGCCGCCTTGATGCGTTCCACCGGGAAGGCTCTCAGCGAGTTCTCTCGGGGCTGCCAGGCGGAAGCGTCTCTGTCTGTCACTGCGGTGTCTGCGGTAAGTGCCGCTTTGGGAGAGCAACCCCTGGCCAGACAACATCCCAGGTGGCACGTGGCACCCAGGTAAACTGAGCCATACGACGTCCTTTGGAGCCCAGGACCTCAGCGCGCACAGAGCCCACCCAGGCAGGCAGACAGCCATGCCTGCGGAGGAGCCGAGGTTATGGGTAGCGAAGGCAGTAAGAAGGGGCCTCCGGGCACGACACCTCCGCTGGCAGAGGGTTTTCAGGAGGGGCCTGGGCTTGTCAGAGCAGCGGCCAGCGTTCGATTCCCGGCCAGATGCTGCTGGCCATCTCCTACTCTGGTCCGCGCCGCGTCGCTAAAGGGTTTTGTTTTTCCTCCTTCTTCTTTTTTATTTCCTGCTCCTTCTTCTCCCTCTTGTTCTTCTTCGTCTCTCTCCTTATCCCATTTATACTTCGATTTGAGCAGATTGAAAGGGCTCTCTTTCCCGTACACAGCAACGGGATCCAGTCGGGCCGGGACGTATACCTGTCATTTTTCTCACGTTATCCTCAACCTCGTTGCAAAGAAGGGGGCTCGATGTTGTTCCCTGACCTCTAGAGCAGCACCTCACTGCTTCCACACGCCAAGTGCGAGAGGCTGCCTCTAGGGACCCCCAAACCCCAGGCCTGCTCACACCCTCCACCTCCACGCCGGCCCCCACAGGTCTGTCCTGCAGTCCAAGATCTTCCTTTTGGTGGAAAGGTCGCAGAGGTTCTAGCCAGCCACTCTCTGGTGCCATCTGCGTGGCTGCGAATGGCCTCTGGCGGGGGCGGTGACGGGGGCGGCGGTGGGGGGGGGGCGGGGGGTTTCTGGGGCTGCGCCGTATTCCATGTTGTATACGTGCCACGTCGTCATCATCCCTTCCTCTGTCGATGGACGCGGCGCTTGTTTCCACGTCTCGGCTTGCTGTGTTTCCTCAGCGCCGAGGTGATCTGCGTGTCTCTCCGGATGCGTGAGGGTGCGAGGGTTTTGCGGGGCCTGGTGCCCTCTGGATATCGGGTGGAGGGAAATGCCTCCTCAGGCCCCGGGTCCATTTTTCGACCGGGGTGTCGGGTGTGTTTATGTGCTTCTTTACTCACTTATTTCCTGGGGGCTGGCTTGTTTCCGTGGTTGAGCTGGGAATAGGGAAGCCCCATCCCGACCTGGGCTTTGGGGCCCGGGTCGGGTGACTGCGCGTCGTGCAGGGAAGGCGGGACAGAGGTGACAGCGGGGTGAGCCGCCGCGCCCCTCCCGGTGTGCCTTCTCCCAGGAGGTCTCCTGAACCTCCGCCTTTGGCTTTCCCTGTGAGCCGCTTTGGTTCTGGCCAAACACCTGGTATGAAGAGCTGCTCTCGAGCCAGCTCGGGCGATCGCAGGCCGGTAGCACGAGAGCAGGAAAGACCTCCCGGAGGTCCCTCCAGGCTCCCTGGGGAAAAGGTCTGTCTGGGTCGCTGGGGCCAGCTTGGCACCCTCTGTGGCTGGCCGACCCTCGAGGGCGGGCGACCGACGCTCGCCTCAGGTGGGGTCCATAAAGCAAGAGAGAACGAGGGAAGGAGAGACAGGGACAGGGACAGGGACAGGGACGGGGACGGGGACAGGAAGGAAGGAAGCAAGGAAGCCAGAACGAAACCAGAAGGGAAGGAATCACGAGTTTACTATTGGACGACCGAAGGAATACCACTTGGAAACGCAAGGCAAGAGCAAGAGCTCCATATATACACACACGCGCGCGGGGCCCTCCATAGCCCAGGGCAGGCCCGTCTGAGCAAGGGCGACGCTGTCCTGACAGGATGGGTCCGGAGCTGACCGGGGGGTGGGGGGGATGTGGGTGGAACGGAGGGGCTTGGGGCAGGTGGGCCTGAGGGCTCTGAGAGCCTCTGAGCGAGAAGGAGCCCCCTTGGACAGGTTCTTCTTGGGAGTTCCCTCAAGGGGAGGGAGAGAACCCATCCAGCCCCGGGCCCCGGGCCCAGGGCCCAGGCCCCAGGCAGCCCCGGGGGCCTGCTGAGCCAGAGCGAGGAGGAACCCCTGGGACTTGCTGTTCGAGCAGATGTCCACAAGGCGGCGCCAGAGGACCTCGCCGCCCCAGGTGCGCTCTGCCCAGGCGGCAGGAGCAGGCTCGGAGGTGGGGCGGAGGGGGTGCTGGGCGGAACCCCCCCCCCCCGCCCCGCACGGCAAGCACCTCGAGGACCGGCTTTGTGCTCTGGGCCCCTGGGGCGAGGGCAAGGTCCTTCTGGCCTGGGGAGACGAGCCGCCCTTTGCAGTTCGGCGCGAGGGCGGGCAGGCCTCCCCGACACCAGGTTCGAGGAATGAAGCCGCCTTGATGCGTTCCACCGGGAAGGCTCTCAGCGAGTTCTCTCGGGGCTGCCAGGCGGAAGCGTCTCTGTCTGTCACTGCGGTGTCTGCGGTAAGTGCCGCTTTGGGAGAGCAACCCCTGGCCAGACAACATCCCAGGTGGCACGTGGCACCCAGGTAAACTGAGCCATACGACGTCCTTTGGAGCCCAGGACCTCAGCGCGCACAGAGCCCACCCAGGCAGGCAGACAGCCATGCCTGCGGAGGAGCCGAGGTTATGGGTAGCGAAGGCAGTAAGAAGGGGCCTCCGGGCACGACACCTCCGCTGGCAGAGGGTTTTCAGGAGGGGCCTGGGCTTGTCAGAGCAGCGGCCAGCGTTCGATTCCCGGCCAGATGCTGCTGGCCATCTCCTACTCTGGTCCGCGCCGCGTCGCTAAAGGGTTTTGTTTTTCCTCCTTCTTCTTTTTTATTTCCTGCTCCTTCTTCTCCCTCTTGTTCTTCTTCGTCTCTCTCCTTATCCCATTTATACTTCGATTTGAGCAGATTGAAAGGGCTCTCTTTCCCGTACACAGCAACGGGATCCAGTCGGGCCGGGACGTATACCTGTCATTTTTCTCACGTTATCCTCAACCTCGTTGCAAAGAAGGGGGCTCGATGTTGTTCCCTGACCTCTAGAGCAGCACCTCACTGCTTCCACACGCCAAGTGCGAGAGGCTGCCTCTAGGGACCCCCAAACCCCAGGCCTGCTCACACCCTCCACCTCCACGCCGGCCCCCACAGGTCTGTCCTGCAGTCCAAGATCTTCCTTTTGGTGGAAAGGTCGCAGAGGTTCTAGCCAGCCACTCTCTGGTGCCATCTGCGTGGCTGCGAATGGCCTCTGGCGGGGGCGGTGACGGGGGCGGCGGTGGGGGGGGGGCGGGGGGTTTCTGGGGCTGCGCCGTATTCCATGTTGTATACGTGCCACGTCGTCATCATCCCTTCCTCTGTCGATGGACGCGGCGCTTGTTTCCACGTCTCGGCTTGCTGTGTTTCCTCAGCGCCGAGGTGATCTGCGTGTCTCTCCGGATGCGTGAGGGTGCGAGGGTTTTGCGGGGCCTGGTGCCCTCTGGATATCGGGTGGAGGGAAATGCCTCCTCAGGCCCCGGGTCCATTTTTCGACCGGGGTGTCGGGTGTGTTTATGTGCTTCTTTACTCACTTATTTCCTGGGGGCTGGCTTGTTTCCGTGGTTGAGCTGGGAATAGGGAAGCTCCATCCCGACCTGGGCTTTGGGGCCCGGGTCGGGTGACTGCGCGTCGTGCAGGGAAGGCGGGACAGAGGTGACAGCGGGGTGAGCCGCCGCGCCCCTCCCGGTGTGCCTTCTCCCAGGAGGTCTCCTGAACCTCCGCCTTTGGCTTTCCCTGTGAGCCGCTTTGGTTCTGGCCAAACACCTGGTATGAAGAGCTGCTCTCGAGCCAGCTCGGGCCATCGCAGGCCGGTAGCACGAGAGCAGGAAAGACCTCCCGGAGGTCCCTCCAGGCTCCCTGGGGAAAAGGTCTGTCTGGGTCGCTGGGGCCAGCTTGGCACCCTCTGTGGCTGGCCGACCCTCGAGGGCGGGCGACCGACGCTCGCCTCAGGTGGGGTCCATAAAGCAAGAGAGAACGAGGGAAGGAGAGACAGGGACAGGGACAGGGACGGGGACGGGGACGGGGACAGGAAGGAAGGAAGCAAGGAAGCCAGAACGAAACCAGAAGGGAAAGAATCACGAGTTTATTATTGGACGACCGAAGGAATACCACTTGGAAACGCAAGGCAAGAGCAAGAGCTCCATATATACACACACGCGCGCGGGGCCCTACCATAGCCCAGGGCAGGCCCGTCTGAGCAAGGGCGACGCTGTCCTGACAGAATGGGTCCGGAGCTGACGGGGGGGGGGGGTAGGGGGTGGGGGGTGGAACGGAGGGGCTTGGGGCAGGTGGGCCTGAGGGCTCTGAGAGCCTCTGAGCGAGAAGGAGCCCCCTTGGACAGGTTCTTCTTGGGAGTTCCCTCAAGGGGAGGGAGAGAACCCATCCAGCCCCGGGCCCCGGGCCCAGGGCCC
The DNA here is from genome assembly GCF_054392235.1 of Sus scrofa. Lineage (NCBI taxonomy): Eukaryota > Metazoa > Chordata > Mammalia > Artiodactyla > Suidae > Sus > Sus scrofa. The sequence continues at coordinate 16,578,914 of NC_139392.1, read as the reverse complement.
AGGCCCCAGGCAGCCCCGGGGGCCTGCTGAGCCAGAGCGAGGAGGAACCCCTGGGACTTGCTGTTCGAGCAGATGTCCACAAGGCGGCGCCAGAGGACCTCGCCGCCCCAGGTGCGCTCTGCCCAGGCGGCAGGAGCAGGCTCGGAGGTGGGGCGGAGGGGGTGCTGGGCGGAACCCCCCCCCCCCCCGCCCCGCACGGCAAGCACCCCGAGGACCGGCTTTGTGCTCTGGGCCCCTGGGGCGAGGGCAAGGTCCTTCTGGCCTGGGGAGACGAGCCGCCCTTTGCAGTTCGGCGCGAGGGCGGGCAGGCCTCCCCGACACCAGGTTCGAGGAATGAAGCCGCCTTGATGCGTTCCACCGGGAAGGCTCTCAGCGAGTTCTCTCGGGGCTGCCAGGCGGAAGCGTCTCTGTCTGTCACTGCGGTGTCTGCGGTAAGTGCCGCTTTGGGAGAGCAACCCCTGGCCAGACAACATCCCAGGTGGCACGTGGCACCCAGGTAAACTGAGCCATACGACGTCCTTTGGAGCCCAGGACCTCAGCGCGCACAGAGCCCACCCAGGCAGGCAGACAGCCATGCCTGCGGAGGAGCCGAGGTTATGGGTAGCGAAGGCAGTAAGAAGGGGCCTCCGGGCACGACACCTCCGCTGGCAGAGGGTTTTCAGGAGGGGCCTGGGCTTGTCAGAGCAGCGGCCAGCGTTCGATTCCCGGCCAGATGCTGCTGGCCATCTCCTACTCTGGTCCGCGCCGCGTCGCTAAAGGGTTTTGTTTTTCCTCCTTCTTCTTTTTTATTTCCTGCTCCTTCTTCTCCCTCTTGTTCTTCTTCGTCTCTCTCCTTATCCCATTTATACTTCGATTTGAGCAGATTGAAAGGGCTCTCTTTCCCGTACACAGCAACGGGATCCAGTCGGGCCGGGACGTATACCTGTCATTTTTCTCACGTTATCCTCAACCTCGTTGCAAAGAAGGGGGCTCGATGTTGTTCCCTGACCTCTAGAGCAGCACCTCACTGCTTCCACACGCCAAGTGCGAGAGGCTGCCTCTAGGGACCCCCAAACCCCAGGCCTGCTCACACCCTCCACCTCCACGCCGGCCCCCACAGGTCTGTCCTGCAGTCCAAGATCTTCCTTTTGGTGGAAAGGTCGCAGAGGTTCTAGCCAGCCACTCTCTGGTGCCATCTGCGTGGCTGCGAATGGCCTCTGGCGGGGGCCGTGACGCGGGCGGCGGTGGGGGGGGGGCGGGGGGTTTCTGGGGCTGCGCCGTATTCCATGTTGTATACGTGCCACGTCGTCATCATCCCTTCCTCTGTCGATGGACGCGGCGCTTGTTTCCACGTCTCGGCTTGCTGTGTTTCCTCAGCGCCGAGGTGATCTGCGTGTCTCTCCGGATGCGTGAGGGTGCGAGGGTTTTGCGGGGCCTGGTGCCCTCTGGATATCGGGTGGAGGGAAATGCCTCCTCAGGCCCCGGGTCCATTTTTCGACCGGGGTGTCGGGTGTGTTTATGTGCTTCTTTACTCACTTATTTCCTGGGGGCTGGCTTGTTTCCGTGGTTGAGCTGGGAATAGGGAAGCCCCATCCCGACCTGGGCTTTGGGGCCCGGGTCGGGTGACTGCGCGTCGTGCAGGGAAGGCGGGACAGAGGGGACAGCGGGGTGAGCCGCCGCGCCCCTCCCGGTGTGCCTTCTCCCAGGAGGTCTCCTGAACCTCCGCCTTTGGCTTTCCCTGTGAGCCGCTTTGGTTCTGGCCAAACACCTGGTATGAAGAGCTGCTCTCGAGCCAGCTCGGGCGATCGCAGGCCGGTAGCACGAGAGCAGGAAAGACCTCCCGGAGGTCCCTCCAGGCTCCCTGGGGAAAAGGTCTGTCTGGGTCGCTGGGGCCAGCTTGGCACCCTCTGTGGCTGGCCGACCCTCGAGGGCGGGCGACCGACGCTCGCCTCAGGTGGGGTCCATAAAGCAAGAGAGAACGAGGGAAGGAGAGACAGGGACAGGGACAGGGACGGGGACGGGGACGGGGACAGGAAGGAAGGAAGCAAGGAAGCCAGAACGAAACCAGAAGGGAAAGAATCACGAGTTTATTATTGGACGACCGAAGGAATACCACTTGGAAACGCAAGGCAAGAGCAAGAGCTCCATATATACACACACGCGCGCGGGGCCCTACCATAGCCCAGGGCAGGCCCGTCTGAGCAAGGGCGACGCTGTCCTGACAGAATGGGTCCGGAGCTGACGGGGGGGGGGGGGTAGGGGGTGGGGGGTGGAACGGAGGGGCTTGGGGCAGGTGGGCCTGAGGGCTCTGAGAGCCTCTGAGCGAGAAGGAGCCCCCTTGGACAGGTTCTTCTTGGGAGTTCCCTCAAGGGGAGGGAGAGAACCCATCCAGCCCCGGGCCCCGGGCCCAGGGCCCAGGCCCCAGGCAGCCCCGGGGGCCTGCTGAGCCAGAGCGAGGAGGAACCCCTGGGACTTGCTGTTCGAGCAGATGTCCACAAGGCGGCGCCAGAGGACCTCGCCGCCCCAGGTGCGCTCTGCCCAGGCGGCAGGAGCAGGCTCGGAGGTGGGGCGGAGGGGGTGCTGGGCGGAACCCCCCCCCCCCGCCCCGCACGGCAAGCACCCCGAGGACCGGCTTTGTGCTCTGGGCCCCTGGGGCGAGGGCAAGGTCCTTCTGGCCTGGGGAGACGAGCCGCCCTTTGCAGTTCGGCGCGAGGGCGGGCAGGCCTCCCCGACACCAGGTTCGAGGAATGAAGCCGCCTTGATGCGTTCCACCGGGAAGGCTCTCAGCGAGTTCTCTCGGGGCTGCCAGGCGGAAGCGTCTCTGTCTGTCACTGCGGTGTCTGCGGTAAGTGCCGCTTTGGGAGAGCAACCCCTGGCCAGACAACATCCCAGGTGGCACGTGGCACCCAGGTAAACTGAGCCATACGACGTCCTTTGGAGCCCAGGACCTCAGCGCGCACAGAGCCCACCCAGGCAGGCAGACAGCCATGCCTGCGGAGGAGCCGAGGTTATGGGTAGCGAAGGCAGTAAGAAGGGGCCTCCGGGCACGACACCTCCGCTGGCAGAGGGTTTTCAGGAGGGGCCTGGGCTTGTCAGAGCAGCGGCCAGCGTTCGATTCCCGGCCAGATGCTGCTGGCCATCTCCTACTCTGGTCCGCGCCGCGTCGCTAAAGGGTTTTGTTTTTCCTCCTTCTTCTTTTTTATTTCCTGCTCCTTCTTCTCCCTCTTGTTCTTCTTCGTCTCTCTCCTTATCCCATTTATACTTCGATTTGAGCAGATTGAAAGGGCTCTCTTTCCCGTACACAGCAACGGGATCCAGTCGGGCCGGGACGTATACCTGTCATTTTTCTCACGTTATCCTCAACCTCGTTGCAAAGAAGGGGGCTCGATGTTGTTCCCTGACCTCTAGAGCAGCACCTCACTGCTTCCACACGCCAAGTGCGAGAGGCTGCCTCTAGGGACCCCCAAACCCCAGGCCTGCTCACACCCTCCACCTCCACGCCGGCCCCCACAGGTCTGTCCTGCAGTCCAAGATCTTCCTTTTGGTGGAAAGGTCGCAGAGGTTCTAGCCAGCCACTCTCTGGTGCCATCTGCGTGGCTGCGAATGGCCTCTGGCGGGGGCGGTGACGGGGGCGGCGGTGGGGGGGGGGGCGGGGGGTTTCTGGGGCTGCGCCGTATTCCATGTTGTATACGTGCCACGTCGTCATCATCCCTTCCTCTGTCGATGGACGCGGCGCTTGTTTCCACGTCTCGGCTTGCTGTGTTTCCTCAGCGCCGAGGTGATCTGCGTGTCTCTCCGGATGCGTGAGGGTGCGAGGGTTTTGCGGGGCCTGGTGCCCTCTGGATATCGGGTGGAGGGAAATGCCTCCTCAGGCCCCGGGTCCATTTTTCGACCGGGGTGTCGGGTGTGTTTATGTGCTTCTTTACTCACTTATTTCCTGGGGGCTGGCTTGTTTCCGTGGTTGAGCTGGGAATAGGGAAGCCCCATCCCGACCTGGGCTTTGGGGCCCGGGTCGGGTGACTGCGCGTCGTGCAGGGAAGGCGGGACAGAGGTGACAGCGGGGTGAGCCGCCGCGCCCCTCCCGGTGTGCCTTCTCCCAGGAGGTCTCCTGAACCTCCGCCTTTGGCTTTCCCTGTGAGCCGCTTTGGTTCTGGCCAAACACCTGGTATGAAGAGCTGCTCTCGAGCCAGCTCGGGCGATCGCAGGCCGGTAGCACGAGAGCAGGAAAGACCTCCCGGAGGTCCCTCCAGGCTCCCTGGGGAAAAGGTCTGTCTGGGTCGCTGGGGCCAGCTTGGCACCCTCTGTGGCTGGCCGACCCTCGAGGGCGGGCGACCGACGCTCGCCTCAGGTGGGGTCCATAAAGCAAGAGAGAACGAGGGAAGGAGAGACAGGGACAGGGACAGGGACGGGGACGGGGACGGGGACAGGAAGGAAGGAAGCAAGGAAGCCAGAACGAAACCAGAAGGGAAAGAATCACGAGTTTATTATTGGACGACCGAAGGAATACCACTTGGAAACGCAAGGCAAGAGCAAGAGCTCCATATATACACACACGCGCGCGGGGCCCTACCATAGCCCAGGGCAGGCCCGTCTGAGCAAGGGCGACGCTGTCCTGACAGAATGGGTCCGGAGCTGACGGGGGGGGGGGGTTAGGGGGTGGGGGGTGGAACGGAGGGGCTTGGGGCAGGTGGGCCTGAGGGCTCTGAGAGCCTCTGAGCGAGAAGGAGCCCCCTTGGACAGGTTCTTCTTGGGAGTTCCCTCAAGGGGAGGGAGAGAACCCATCCAGCCCCGGGCCCCGGGCCCAGGGCCCAGGCCCCAGGCAGCCCCGGGGGCCTGCTGAGCCAGAGCGAGGAGGAACCCCTGGGACTTGCTGTTCGAGCAGATGTCCACAAGGCGGCGCCAGAGGACCTCGCCGCCCCAGGTGCGCTCTGCCCAGGCGGCAGGAGCAGGCTCGGAGGTGGGGCGGAGGGGGTGCTGGGCGGAACCCCCCCCCCCGCCCCGCACGGCAAGCACCTCGAGGACCGGCTTTGTGCTCTGGGCCCCTGGGGCGAGGGCAAGGTCCTTCTGGCCTGGGGAGACGAGCCGCCCTTTGCAGTTCGGCGCGAGGGCGGGCAGGCCTCCCCGACACCAGGTTCGAGGAATGAAGCCGCCTTGATGCGTTCCACCGGGAAGGCTCTCAGCGAGTTCTCTCGGGGCTGCCAGGCGGAAGCGTCTCTGTCTGTCACTGCGGTGTCTGCGGTAAGTGCCGCTTTGGGAGAGCAACCCCTGGCCAGACAACATCCCAGGTGGCACGTGGCACCCAGGTAAACTGAGCCATACGACGTCCTTTGGAGCCCAGGACCTCAGCGCGCACAGAGCCCACCCAGGCAGGCAGACAGCCATGCCTGCGGAGGAGCCGAGGTTATGGGTAGCGAAGGCAGTAAGAAGGGGCCTCCGGGCACGACACCTCCGCTGGCAGAGGGTTTTCAGGAGGGGCCTGGGCTTGTCAGAGCAGCGGCCAGCGTTCGATTCCCGGCCAGATGCTGCTGGCCATCTCCTACTCTGGTCCGCGCCGCGTCGCTAAAGGGTTTTGTTTTTCCTCCTTCTTCTTTTTTATTTCCTGCTCCTTCTTCTCCCTCTTGTTCTTCTTCGTCTCTCTCCTTATCCCATTTATACTTCGATTTGAGCAGATTGAAAGGGCTCTCTTTCCCGTACACAGCAACGGGATCCAGTCGGGCCGGGACGTATACCTGTCATTTTTCTCACGTTATCCTCAACCTCGTTGCAAAGAAGGGGGCTCGATGTTGTTCCCTGACCTCTAGAGCAGCACCTCACTGCTTCCACACGCCAAGTGCGAGAGGCTGCCTCTAGGGACCCCCAAACCCCAGGCCTGCTCACACCCTCCACCTCCACGCCGGCCCCCACAGGTCTGTCCTGCAGTCCAAGATCTTCCTTTTGGTGGAAAGGTCGCAGAGGTTCTAGCCAGCCACTCTCTGGTGCCATCTGCGTGGCTGCGAATGGCCTCTGGCGGGGGCCGTGACGCGGGCGGCGGGGGGTTGGGGGGCGGGGGGTTTCTGGGGCTGCGCCGTATTCCATGTTGTATACGTGCCACGTCGTCATCATCCCTTCCTCTGTCGATGGACGCGGCGCTTGTTTCCACGTCTCGGCTTGCTGTGTTTCCTCAGCGCCGAGGTGATCTGCGTGTCTCTCCGGATGCGTGAGGGTGCGAGGGTTTTGCGGGGCCTGGTGCCCTCTGGATATCGGGTGGAGGGAAATGCCTCCTCAGGCCCCGGGTCCATTTTTCGACCGGGGTGTCGGGTGTGTTTATGTGCTTCTTTACTCACTTATTTCCTGGGGGCTGGCTTGTTTCCGTGGTTGAGCTGGGAATAGGGAAGCCCCATCCCGACCTGGGCTTTGGGGCCCGGGTCGGGTGACTGCGCGTCGTGCAGGGAAGGCGGGACAGAGGTGACAGCGGGGTGAGCCGCCGCGCCCTTCCCGGTGTGCCTTCTCCCAGGAGGTCTCCTGAACCTCCGCCTTTGGCTTTCCCTGTGAGCCGCTTTCGTTCTGGCCAAACACCTGGTATGAAGAGCTGCTCTCGAGCCAGCTCGGGCGATCGCAGGCCGGTAGCACGAGAGCAGGAAAGACCTCCCGGAGGTCCCTCCAGGCTCCCTGGGGAAAAGGTCTGTCTGGGTCGCTGGGGCCAGCTTGGCACCCTCTGTGGCTGGCCGACCCTCGAGGGCGGGCGACCGACGCTCGCCTCAGGTGGGGTCCATAAAGCAAGAGAGAACGAGGGAAGGAGAGACAGGGACAGGGACAGGGACAGGGACGGGGACAGGAAGGAAGGAAGCAAGGAAGCCAGAACGAAACCAGAAGGGAAAGAATCACGAGTTTATTATTGGACGACCGAAGGAATACCACTTGGAAACGCAAGGCAAGAGCAAGAGCTCCATATATACACACACGCGCGCGGGGCCCTCCATAGCCCAGGGCAGGCCCGTCTGAGCAAGGGCGACGCTGTCCTGACAGAATGGGTCCGGAGCTGACGGGGGGGGGGGGGTAGGGGGATGTGGGTGGAACGGAGGGGCTTGGGGCAGGTGGGCCTGAGGGCTCTGAGAGCCTCTGAGCGAGAAGGAGCCCCCTTGGACAGGTTCTTCTTGGGAGTTCCCTCAAGGGGAGGGAGAGAACCCACCCAGCCCCGGGCCCAGGGCCCCGGGCCCAGGACCCAGGCCCCAGGCAGCCCCGGGGGCCTGCTGAGCCAGAGCGAGGAGGAACCCCTGGGACTTGCTGTTCGAGCAGATGCACACAAGGCGGCGCCAGAGGACCTCGCCGCCCCAGGTGCGCTCTGCCCAGGCGGCAGGAGCAGGCTCGGAGGTGGGGCGGAGGGGGTGCTGGGCGGAACCCCCCCCCCCCCGCCCCGCACGGCAAGCACCCCGAGGACCGGCTTTGTGCTCTGGGCCCCTGGGGCGAGGGCAAGGTCCTTCTGGCCTGGGGAGACGAGCCGCCCTTTGCAGTTCGGCGCGAGGGCGGGCAGGCCTCCCCGACACCAGGTTCGAGGAATGAAGCCGCCTTGATGCGTTCCACCGGGAAGGCTCTCAGCGAGTTCTCTCGGGGCTGCCAGGCGGAAGCGTCTCTGTCTGTCACTGCGGTGTCTGCGGTAAGTGCCGCTTTGGGAGAGCAACCCCTGGCCAGACAACATCCCAGGTGGCACGTGGCACCCAGGTAAACTGAGCCATACGACGTCCTTTGGAGCCCAGGACCTCAGCGCGCACAGAGCCCACCCAGGCAGGCAGACAGCCATGCCTGCGGAGGAGCCGAGGTTATGGGTAGCGAAGGCAGTAAGAAGGGGCCTCCGGGCACGACACCTCCGCTGGCAGAGGGTTTTCAGGAGGGGCCTGGGCTTGTCAGAGCAGCGGCCAGCATTCGATTCCCGGCCAGATGCTGCTGGCCATCTCCTACTCTGGTCCGCGCCGCGTCGCTAAAGGGTTTTGTTTTTCCTCCTTCTTCTTTTTTATTTCCTGCTCCTTCTTCTCCCTCTTGTTCTTCTTCGTCTCTCTCCTTATCCCATTTATACTTCGATTTGAGCAGATTGAAAGGGCTCTCTTTCCCGTACACAGCAACGGGATCCAGTCGGGCCGGGACGTATACCTGTCATTTTTCTCACGTTATCCTCAACCTCGTTGCAAAGAAGGGGGCTCGATGTTGTTCCCTGACCTCTAGAGCAGCACCTCACTGCTTCCACACGCCAAGTGCGAGAGGCTGCCTCTAGGGACCCCCAAACCCCAGGCCTGCTCACACCCTCCACCTCCACGCCGGCCCCCACAGGTCTGTCCTGCAGTCCAAGATCTTCCTTTTGGTGGAAAGGTCGCAGAGGTTCTAGCCAGCCACTCTCTGGTGCCATCTGCGTGGCTGCGAATGGCCTCTGGCGGGGGCGGTGACGCGGGCGGCGGGGGGTTGGGGGGCGGGGGGTTTCTGGGGCTGCGCCGTATTCCATGTTGTATACGTGCCACGTCGTCATCATCCCTTCCTCTGTCGATGGACGCGGCGCTTGTTTCCACGTCTCGGCTTGCTGTGTTTCCTCAGCGCCGAGGTGATCTGCGTGTCTCTCCGGATGCGTGAGGGTGCGAGGGTTTTGCGGGGCCTGGTGCCCTCTGGATATCGGGTGGAGGGAAATGCCTCCTCAGGCCCCGGGTCCATTTTTCGACCGGGGTGTCGGGTGTGTTTATGTGCTTCTTTACTCACTTATTTCCTGGGGGCTGGCTTGTTTCCGTGGTTGAGCTGGGAATAGGGAAGCCCCATCCCGACCTGGGCTTTGGGGCCCGGGTCGGGTGACTGCGCGTCGTGCAGGGAAGGCGGGACAGAGGGGACAGCGGGGTGAGCCGCCGCGCCCTTCCCGGTGTGCCTTCTCCCAGGAGGTCTCCTGAACCTCCGCCTTTGGCTTTCCCTGTGAGCCGCTTTCGTTCTGGCCAAACACCTGGTATGAAGAGCTGCTCTCGAGCCAGCTCGGGCGATCGCAGGCCGGTAGCACGAGAGCAGGAAAGACCTCCCGGAGGTCCCTCCAGGCTCCCTGGGGAAAAGGTCTGTCTGGGTCGCTGGGGCCAGCTTGGCACCCTCTGTGGCTGGCCGACCCTCGAGGGCGGGCGACCGACGCTCGCCTCAGGTGGGGTCCATAAAGCAAGAGAGAACGAGGGAAGGAGAGACAGGGACAGGGACAGGGACAGGGACGGGGACGGGGACAGGAAGGAAGGAAGCAAGGAAGCCAGAACGAAACCAGAAGGGAAAGAATCACGAGTTTATTATTGGACGACCGAAGGAATACCACTTGGAAACACAAGGCAAGAGCAAGAGCTCCATATACACACACACGCGCGCGCGGGGCCCTCCATAGCCCAGGGCAGGCCCGTCTGAGCAAGGGCGACGCTGTCCTGACAGAATGGGTCCGGAGCTGACGGGGGGGGGGGTAGGGGGTGGGGGGTGGAACGGAGGGGCTTGGGGCAGGTGGGCCTGAGGGCTCTGAGAGCCTCTGAGCGAGAAGGAGCCCCCTTGGACAGGTTCTTCTTGGGAGTTCCCTCAAGGGGAGGGAGAGAACCCACCCAGCCCCGGGCCCCGGGCCCAGGGCCCAGGACCCAGGCCCCAGGCAGCCCCGGGGGCCTGCTGAGCCAGAGCGAGGAGGAACCCCTGGGACTTGCTGTTCGAGCAGATGTCCACAAGGCGGCGCCAGAGGACCTCGCCGCCCCAGGTGCGCTCTGCCCAGGCGGCAGGAGCAGGCTCGGAGGTGGGGCGGAGGGGGTGCTGGGCGGAACCCCCCCCCCCCCCCCGCCCCGCACGGCAAGCACCCCGAGGACCGGCTTTGTGCTCTGGGCCCCTGGGGCGAGGGCAAGGTCCTTCTGGCCTGGGGAGACGAGCCGCCCTTTGCAGTTCGGCGCGAGGGCGGGCAGGCCTCCCCGACACCAGGTTCGAGGAATGAAGCCGCCTTGATGCGTTCCACCGGGAAGGCTCTCAGCGAGTTCTCTCGGGGCTGCCAGGCGGAAGCGTCTCTGTCTGTCACTGCGGTGTCTGCGGTAAGTGCCGCTTTGGGAGAGCAACCCCTGGCCAGACAACATCCCAGGTGGCACGTGGCACCCAGGTAAACTGAGCCATACGACGTCCTTTGGAGCCCAGGACCTCAGCGCGCACAGAGCCCACCCAGGCAGGCAGACAGCCATGCCTGCGGAGGAGCCGAGGTTATGGGTAGCGAAGGCAGTAAGAAGGGGCCTCCGGGCACGACACCTCCGCTGGCAGAGGGTTTTCAGGAGGGGCCTGGGCTTGTCAGAGCAGCGGCCAGCGTTCGATTCCCGGCCAGATGCTGCTGGCCATCTCCTACTCTGGTCCGCGCCGCGTCGCTAAAGGGTTTTGTTTTTCCTCCTTCTTCTTTTTTATTTCCTGCTCCTTCTTCTCCCTCTTGTTCTTCTTCGTCTCTCTCCTTATCCCATTTATACTTCGATTTGAGCAGATTGAAAGGGCTCTCTTTCCCGTACACAGCAACGGGATCCAGTCGGGCCGGGACGTATACCTGTCATTTTTCTCACGTTATCCTCAACCTCGTTGCAAAGAAGGGGGCTCGATGTTGTTCCCTGACCTCTAGAGCAGCACCTCACTGCTTCCACACGCCAAGTGCGAGAGGCTGCCTCTAGGGACCCCCAAACCCCAGGCCTGCTCACACCCTCCACCTCCACGCCGGCCCCCACAGGTCTGTCCTGCAGTCCAAGATCTTCCTTTTGGTGGAAAGGTCGCAGAGGTTCTAGCCAGCCACTCTCTGGTGCCATTTGCGTGGCTGCGAATGGCCTCTGGCGGGGGCGGTGACGGGGGCGGCGGGGGGGTGCGGGGCGGGGGGTTTCTGGGGCTGCGCCGTATTCCATGTTGTATACGTGCCACGTCGTCATCATCCCTTCCTCTGTCGATGGACGCGGCGCTTGTTTCCACGTCTCGGCTTGCTGTGTTTCCTCAGCGCCGAGGTGATCTGCGTGTCTCTCCGGATGCGTGAGGGTGCGAGGGTTTTGCGGGGCCTGGTGCCCTCTGGATATCGGGTGGAGGGAAATGCCTCCTCAGGCCCCGGGTCCATTTTTCGACCGGGGTGTCGGGTGTGTTTATGTGCTTCTTTACTCACTTATTTCCTGGGGGCTGGCTTGTTTCCGTGGTTGAGCTGGGAATAGGGAAGCTCCATCCCGACCTGGGCTTTGGGGCCCGGGTCGGGTGACTGCGCGTCGTGCAGGGAAGGCGGGACAGAGGTGACAGCGGGGTGAGCCGCCGCGCCCTTCCCGGTGTGCCTTCTCCCAGGAGGTCTCCTGAACCTCCGCCTTTGGCTTTCCCTGTGAGCCGCTTTGGTTCTGGCCAAACACCTGGTATGAAGAGCTGCTCTCGAGCCAGCACGGGCGATCGCAGGCCGGTAGCACGAGAGCAGGAAAGACCTCCCGGAGGTCCCTCCAGGCTCCCTGGGGAAAAGGTCTGTCTGGGTCGCTGGGGCCAGCTTGGCACCCTCTGTGGCTGGCCGACCCTCGAGGGCGGGCGACCGACGCTCGCCTCAGGTGGGGTCCATAAAGCAAGAGAGAACGAGGGAAGGAGAGACAGGGACAGGGACGGGGACGGGGACAGGAAGGAAGGAAGCAAGGAAGCCAGAACGAAACCAGTAGGGAAAGAACCACGAGTTTATTATTGGACGACCGAAGGAATACCACTTGGAAACGCAAGGCAAGAGCAAGAGCTCCATATATACACACACGCGCGCGGGGCCCTCCATAGCCCAGGGCAGGCCCGTCTGAGCAAGGGCGACGCTGTCCTGACAGAATGGGTCCGGAGCTGACGGGGGGGGGGGGGTAGGGGGTGGGGGGTGGAACGGAGGGGCTTGGGGCAGGTGGGCCTGAGGGCTCTGAGAGCCTCTGAGCGAGAAGGAGCCCCCTTGGACAGGTTCTTCTTGGGAGTTCCCTCAAGGGGAGGGAGAGAACCCACCCAGCCCCGGGCCCCGGGCCCAGGGCCCAGGCCCCAGGCAGCCCCGGGGGCCTGCTGAGCCAGAGCGAGGAGGAACCCCTGGGACTTGCTGTTCGAGCAGATGTCCACAAGGCGGCGCCAGAGGACCTCGCCGCCCCAGGTGCGCTCTGCCCAGGCGGCAGGAGCAGGCTCGGAGGTGGGGCGGAGGGGGTGCTGGGCGGAACCCCCCCCCCCGCCCCGCACGGCAAGCACCCCGAGGACCGGCTTTGTGCTCTGGGCCCCTGGGGCGAGGGCAAGGTCCTTCTGGCCTGGGGAGACGAGCCGCCCTTTGCAGTTTGGCGCGAGGGCGGGCAGGCCTCCCCGACACCAGGTTCGAGGAATGAAGCCGCCTTGATGCGTTCCACCGGGAAGGCTCTCAGCGAGTTCTCTCGGGGCTGCCAGGCGGAAGCGTCTCTGCCTGTCACTGCGGTGTCTGCGGTAAGTGCCGCTTTGGGAGAGCAACCCCTGGCCAGACAACATCCCAGGTGGCACGTGGCACCCAGGTAAACTGAGCCATACGACGTCCTTTGGAGCCCAGGACCTCAGCGCGCACAGAGCCCACCCAGGCAGGCAGACAGCCATGCCTGCGGAGGAGCCGAGGTTATGGGTAGCGAAGGCAGTAAGAAGGGGCCTCCGGGCACGACACCTCCGCTGGCAGAGGGTTTTCAGGAGGGGCCTGGGCTTGTCAGAGCAGCGGCCAGCGTTCGATTCCCGGCCAGATGCTGCTGGCCATCTCCTACTCTGGTCCGCGCCGCGTCGCTAAAGGGTTTTGTTTTTCCTCCTTCTTCTTTTTTATTTCCTGCTCCTTCTTCTCCCTCTTGTTCTTCTTCGTCTCTCTCCTTATCCCATTTATACTTCGATTTGAGCAGATTGAAAGGGCTCTCTTTCCCGTACACAGCAACGGGATCCAGTCGGGCCGGGACGTATACCTGTCATTTTTCTCACGTTATCCTCAACCTCGTTGCAAAGAAGGGGGCTCGATGTTGTTCCCTGACCTCTAGAGCAGCACCTCACTGCTTCCACACGCCAAGTGCGAGAGGCTGCCTCTAGGGACCCCCAAACCCCAGGCCTGCTCACACCCTCCACCTCCACGCCGGCCCCCACAGGTCTGTCCTGCAGTCCAAGATCTTCCTTTTGGTGGAAAGGTCGCAGAGGTTCTAGCCAGCCACTCTCTGGTGCCATCTGCGTGGCTGCGAATGGCCTCTGGCGGGGGCGGTGACGGGGGCGGCGGTGGGGGGGGGGCGGGGGGTTTCTGGGGCTGCGCCGTATTCCATGTTGTATACGTGCCACGTCGTCATCATCCCTTCCTCTGTCGATGGACGCGGCGCTTGTTTCCACGTCTCGGCTTGCTGTGTTTCCTCAGCGCCGAGGTGATCTGCGTGTCTCTCCGGATGCGTGAGGGTGCGAGGGTTTTGCGGGGCCTGGTGCCCTCTGGATATCGGGTGGAGGGAAATGCCTCCTCAGGCCCCGGGTCCATTTTTCGACCGGGGTGTCGGGTGTGTTTATGTGCTTCTTTACTCACTTATTTCCTGGGGGCTGGCTTGTTTCCGTGGTTGAGCTGGGAATAGGGAAGCCCCATCCCGACCTGGGCTTTGGGGCCCGGGTCGGGTGACTGCGCGTCGTGCAGGGAAGGCGGGACAGAGGTGACAGCGGGGTGAGCCGCCGCGCCCCTCCCGGTGTGCCTTCTCCCAGGAGGTCTCCTGAACCTCCGCCTTTGGCTTTCCCTGTGAGCCGCTTTGGTTCTGGCCAAACACCTGGTATGAAGAGCTGCTCTCGAGCCAGCTCGGGCGATCGCAGGCCGGTAGCACGAGAGCAGGAAAGACCTCCCGGAGGTCCCTCCAGGCTCCCTGGGGAAAAGGTCTGTCTGGGTCGCTGGGGCCAGCTTGGCACCCTCTGTGGCTGGCCGACCCTCGAGGGCGGGCGACCGACGCTCGCCTCAGGTGGGGTCCATAAAGCAAGAGAGAACGAGGGAAGGAGAGACAGGGACAGGGACAGGGACGGGGACGGGGACGGGGACAGGAAGGAAGGAAGCAAGGAAGCCAGAACGAAACCAGAAGGGAAAGAATCACGAGTTTATTATTGGACGACCGAAGGAATACCACTTGGAAACGCAAGGCAAGAGCAAGAGCTCCATATATACACACACACGCGCGCGGGGCCCTCCATAGCCCAGGGCAGGCCCGTCTGAGCAAGGGCGACGCTGTCCTGACAGAATGGGTCCGGAGCTGACGGGGGGGGGGGGGTAGGGGGTGGGGGGTGGAACGGAGGGGCTTGGGGCAGGTGGGCCTGAGGGCTCTGAGAGCCTCTGAGCGAGAAGGAGCCCCCTTGGACAGGTTCTTCTTGGGAGTTCCCTCAAGGGGAGGGAGAGAACCCACCCAGCCCCGGGCCCCGGGCCCAGGGCCCAGGCCCCAGGCAGCCCCGGGGGCCTGCTGAGCCAGAGCGAGGAGGAACCCCTGGGACTTGCTGTTCGAGCAGATGTCCACAAGGCGGCGCCAGAGGACCTCGCCGCCCCAGGTGCGCTCTGCCCAGGCGGCAGGAGCAGGCTCGGAGGTGGGGCGGAGGGGGTGCTGGGCGGAACCCCCCCCCCCCGCCCCGCACGGCAAGCACCTCGAGGACCGGCTTTGTGCTCTGGGCCCCTGGGGCGAGGGCAAGGTCCTTCTGGCCTGGGGAGACGAGCCGCCCTTTGCAGTTCGGCGCGAGGGCGGGCAGGCCTCCCCGACACCAGGTTCGAGGAATGAAGCCGCCTTGATGCGTTCCACCGGGAAGGCTCTCAGCGAGTTCTCTCGGGGCTGCCAGGCGGAAGCGTCTCTGTTTGTCACTGCGGTGTCTGCGGTAAGTGCCGCTTTGGGAGAGCAACCCCTGGCCAGACAACATCCCAGGTGGCACGTGGCACCCAGGTAAACTGAGCCATACGACGTCCTTTGGAGCCCAGGACCTCAGCGCGCACAGAGCCCACCCAGGCAGGCAGACAGCCATGCCTGCGGAGGAGCCGAGGTTATGGGTAGCGAAGGCAGTAAGAAGGGGCCTCCGGGCACGACACCTCCGCTGGCAGAGGGTTTTCAGGAGGGGCCTGGGCTTGTCAGAGCAGCGGCCAGCGTTCGATTCCCGGCCAGATGCTGCTGGCCATCTCCTACTCTGGTCCGCGCCGCGTCGCTAAAGGGTTTTGTTTTTCCTCCTTCTTCTTTTTTATTTCCTGCTCCTTCTTCTCCCTCTTGTTCTTCTTCGTCTCTCTCCTTATCCCATTTATACTTCGATTTGAGCAGATTGAAAGGGCTCTCTTTCCCGTACACAGCAACGGGATCCAGTCGGGCCGGGACGTATACCTGTCATTTTTCTCACGTTATCCTCAACCTCGTTGCAAAGAAGGGGGCTCGATGTTGTTCCCTGACCTCTAGAGCAGCACCTCACTGCTTCCACACGCCAAGTGCGAGAGGCTGCCTCTAGGGACCCCCAAACCCCAGGCCTGCTCACACCCTCCACCTCCACGCCGGCCCCCACAGGTCTGTCCTGCAGTCCAAGATCTTCCTTTTGGTGGAAAGGTCGCAGAGGTTCTAGCCAGCCACTCTCTGGTGCCATCTGCGTGGCTGCGAATGGCCTCTGGCGGGGGCGGTGACGGGGGCGGCGGGGGGGTGCGGGGCGGGGGGTTTCTGGGGCTGCGCCGTATTCCATGTTGTATACGTGCCACGTCGTCATCATCCCTTCCTCTGTCGATGGACGCGGCGCTTGTTTCCACGTCTCGGCTTGCTGTGTTTCCTCAGCGCCGAGGTGATCTGCGTGTCTCTCCGGATGCGTGAGGGTGCGAGGGTTTTGCGGGGCCTGGTGCCCTCTGGATATCGGGTGGAGGGAAATGCCTCCTCAGGCCCCGGGTCCATTTTTCGACCGGGGTGTCGGGTGTGTTTATGTGCTTCTTTACTCACTTATTTCCTGGGGGCTGGCTTGTTTCCGTGGTTGAGCTGGGAATAGGGAAGCCCCATCCCGACCTGGGCTTTGGGGCCCGGGTCGGGTGACTGCGCGTCGTGCAGGGAAGGCGGGACAGAGGGGACAGCGGGTGAGCCGCCGCGCCCCTCCCGGTGTGCCTTCTCCCAGGAGGTCTCCTGAACCTCCGCCTTTGGCTTTCCCTGTGAGCCGCTTTGGTTCTGGCCAAACACCTGGTATGAAGGGCTGCTCTCGAGCCAGCTCGGGCGATCGCAGGCCGGTAGCACGAGAGCAGGAAAGACCTCCCGGAGGTCCCTCCAGGCTCCCTGGGGAAAAGGTCTGTCTGGGTCGCTGGGGCCAGCTTGGCACCCTCTGTGGCTGGCCGACCCTCGAGGGCGGGCGACCGACGCTCGCCTCAGGTGGGGTCCATAAAGCAAGAGAGAACGAGGGAAGGAGAGACAGGGACGGGGACGGGGACGGGGACAGGAAGGAAGGAAGCAAGGAAGCCAGAACGAAACCAGAAGGGAAAGAATCACGAGTTTATTATTGGACGACCGAAGGAATACCACTTGGAAACGCAAGGCAAGAGCAAGAGCTCCATATATACACACACGCGCGCGGGGCCCTCCATAGCCCAGGGCAGGCCCGTCTGAGCAAGGGCCACCCTGTCCTGACAGGTTCTTCTTGGGAGCTCCCTCAAGGGGAGGTAGAGAACCCACCCAGCCCCGGGCCCCGGGCCCAGGGCCCAGGACCCAGGCCCCAGGCAGCCCCGGGGGCCTGCTGAGCCAGAGCGAGGAGGAACCCCTGGGACTTGCTGTTCGAGCAGATGTCCACAAGGCGGCGCCAGAGGACCTCGCCGCCCCAGGTGCGCTCTGCCCAGGCGGCAGGAGCAGGCTCGGAGGTGGGGCGGAGGGGGTGCTGGGCGGATCTCCCCCCCCCCGCGCCCCGCACGGCAAGCACCCCGAGGACCGGCTTTGTGCTCTGGGCCCCTGGGGCGAGGGCAAGGTCCTTCTGGCCTGGGGAGACGAGCCGCCCTTTGCAGTTCGGCGCGTGGGCGGGCAGGCCTCCCCGACACCAGGTTCGAGGAATGAAGCCGCCTTGATGCGTTCCACCGGGAAGGCTCTCAGCGAGTTCTCTCGGGGCTGCCAGGCGGAAGCGTCTCTGTCTGTCACTGCGGTGTCTGCGGTAAGTGCCGCTTTGGGAGAGCAACCCCTGGCCAGACAACATCCCAGGTGGCACGTGGCACCCAGGTAAACTGAGCCATACGACGTCCTTTGGAGCCCATGAACTCAGCGCGCACAGAGCCCACCCAGGTAGACAGACAGCCATGCCTGTTTGTCGCATGGAGAAAAAAGTACGGGGTTCAGGAGAGCTTTTGAGAGAAGAAGAACAGGGATTAACCTAGCGGTTCAGCAAAATATCACCTTTGTTCCACCTTCAATGCAGAAAACTGAGGCATTATCTAGTTCACAAAGCGCTGTTTAGGATTGGGTACCAAAATTACTGCCTCAACAACCGATACAATGTAACAGCAATATTTAAATAAACCCAACAACACATTTGAAAATGGGAAGCCAACTGAATGGACATTTTGTTCGAGAGCACTGAAGAGCTGAACTCTGTAGAAGGTAAGTATCTATGGATGCAGCATTCTAAAGCACAGGGTCTCCTTCAAAGCTACGAACCCACTCATCACCTTCCTTAGTAAAAGTCATGTGGGTAGAAGCCTAGGGTCTTTGCTCTTCCGAGCAGAGTGCCTCCTGGGCCCCCCTTTCTTTCCTTTTTTTTTTTTTTTTTTTGTCTTTTTAGGACCGTACCCTCAGCATATGGAGGTTCCCAGGCTACAGGTCTAACCGGAGCTATAGCTGATGGCCTACACCACAGCCGCAGCAATGAGGGATCCAAGCCGAGTCTCGACCTACACTACAGTTCTTGGCAACACTGGATCCTTAACCCACTCGGCAAGGCCAGGGATTCGTTTCCACTGCACCAAGACAGGAACTCCCTGGTCCCCCACTTCCTAGATGTAAAGTAGTCTCGTGTGTTTTGTATACTTGTGCTGTCGCTCTTCCAGGATTCGCCATTTCCCTGCAGCTCTGCATGCGACGGAGTGGCGCCCAACCTGGGGCTAGAAGAGAAGGTCTGCCTTGAGCAGGAAGAGGTGAAACTACAGTCGGGGAAACGGTAGCCTTGCACTCGAGAGAGTAGTGACTGTGAGTAGGCAAGTAGAGAGTTTAAACCAGGAGTTCCCGTTGTAGCTTAGTGGTTAACGAATCTGACAAGGCAATCTGAGGGTTCCTTGTGGGTTTGATCCCTGGCCTTGTTCAGTGGGCTGAGGATCCGGCGTTGCCATGAGCTGTGGTATAGGTCACAGACATGGCTCAGATCCTGAGTTGCTGTGGCTGTGGCGTAGGCCGGTGGCTACAGCTCCGATTAGACCCCAGCCTGGGAACCCCCATATGCTGCAGGAGCAGTCCTAGAATAAAGGCAAAAAGACAAAAAGCCAAAAAAAAAAAAAAGTTTAAACCAGGATAACAATGGGGCAGAATCAATCACTGCAAACTAAATATTATATTCAATTGCTTAAATGTATGTTGAGACAATCAGAGGTAACAGAGTCAAAAAAAAAAAAAAAAAAGAGGTTAACAGAGTCTAAGATAGAGGAATTGTTAGAAGCCGTGATCAAATAAAACCCTTCTTTTCAAAACGAAGGTACTGTGGTTGTGGAATGTTGGGAACTCGCGGGAGAAAATTTCAACTCTGACCATCAGTCTGGGGCCTGTCTTTCTGTTTCTATTTTTTCTACATGGGAATCTATCATTCCAGCTTTTTGGTTTTTTTTTGTTTTGTTTTTTTTTGCCTTTTCTAGGGTCGCTCCCACGGCATATGGAGATTCCCAGGCTAGGGGTCTAATCAGAGCTATAGCTGCTGGTCTACGCCAGAGCCACAACAACATGGGATCTGAGCCACATCTGTGACCACACCACAGCTAACAGCAATGCCATATCCTTAACCCACTGAGCAAGGCCAGGGATCGAACCTGAAACCTCATGGTTCCTAGTCAGAGTCGTTAACCACTGAGCCACGACGGGAACTCCCCAGCTTTTTGTTATATAGGAGCTGTATTTTTTAATATTTATATATGTGTGTGTGTGTGTATACATAGGGAGTAGTAAGACGTGTTTTGGAACCCTTGCAGGAGCATAAAGAAACACCACTGCCTTCTGCTCCCCCTCAGACTAATCCCTTTCTTGATGAGAGTTTAAATAAGCCTTTAGATGTGGAGGCAACACTAACTCCCCTTCAATAAGCCCTAAAATCTAGTCTAGAGGAACAGACTTTTTTAGCATGCCCTATAACTACTGCCCCTGATCCTCAATCCCCAAGACAAAATATCCATTTGCATAACCCTTTTAATTTTAAAGCTCTTAAAGCTCTTTGGGAGAGCGTAACAGAATGGAGTTACAGCTCCCTTTACGATGAGTATGGTAGAAAGTATGGGGACACTCCAGCTTCCCCCATGGGATTGGCATATGATAGCCAAAGCCACCCTAGATGGTGGAGACTACTTAATTTGGAAGTCTAGTCTTTTGGATTTTTGTCAGGAACAGGCTCGCTTAAATCAAAGAAATAATGTTCCGATTACTTTTGAAATGTTGGTTGGGACAGGCCCTTTTCTTGACTTAGCAAACCAACTGACTCATGATCCTCGGGCCTATAAGCAGTTGAGCCTGGCCACCCAAAGAGTGTGGATGACAATTCCTGAGAGAAAATCCACACGGATCTTTTGTACAGAACCTTACCCACAGTTTATGGACCGCCTAATTCAAGCGGTATGTTGCCGGCACATTCCCAGGCGGCCCATTCCCATTTAATTAAACAACTGGCATATGAAAATGCAAAAAAGACTAAAAGGGCAATGGCCCCTGTAAGAAATTCAGGAGGTATCTCTGACTTTATTAAGGTGTGTCAAGATGTAGGAAGTACAGGTTATGCTCAAACAATGCTTGCTGCAGCACTGAAAGGGATGCTTAGCAGCTCAGGAAAGAAATGTTTTAAGTGTGGAAAAGCAGCATATTTTCAGAAAGAATGTTGAACTCAATTAAAAGGGAAATCGAATATAAGACAAGACACCATCAAACTCCTAGAAGAGAATATAGGCAAAACATTCTCTGACATCAACCTTATGAATATTTTCTCAGGTCAGTCTCCCAAAGCAACAGAAATAAAAGCAAAAATAAACCAATGGGACCTAATCAAACTGACAAGCTTTTTTTTTTTTTTTTTTTTTGGTCTTTTTGCTATTTCTTGGGCCGCTCCTGCAGCATATGGACATTCCCAGGCTAGGGGTCGAATCGGAGCTGTAGCCACCGGCCTACGCCAGAGCCACAGCAACATGGGATCCAAGCCACGTCTGCAACCTATACCGCAGCTCACGGCAACGCCGAATCGTTTAACCCACTGAGCAAGGGCAGGGACCGAACCAGCAACCTCATGGTTCCTAGTCAGATTCGTTAACCACTGCACCACGATGGGAACTCCCCCGATAAGCTTTTGTACAGCAAAGAAAACCAAAAAGAAAACAAAAAGACAACTTACAGAATGGGAGAAAATAGTTTCAAATGATGCAACTGATGAGGGCTTAATCTTTAAAATATACAAGCAACTTATACAACTCAAGAGCAAAAAAGCCAACAACCCAATTGAAAAATGGGCAAAAGATCTGAGTAGACATTTTTCCAAGGAAGATGTACAGATGGCCAACAAGCACATGAAAAAATGCTCAATATCCCTGATTATTAGAGAACTGCAAATCAAAACTACCATGAGATGCCACCTCACACCAGTCAGAATGGCCATCATTCATAAGTCCACAAATAACAAATGCAGGAGGGGGTGTGGAGAGAAGGGAACCCTCCTGCACTGCTGGTGGGAATGTAAGCTGGTACAACCACTATGGAGAACAATATGGTAGTGCCTTAGAAATCCACACGTAGAACTACCATATGACCTGGCAATCCCACTCTTGGGCATATATCCAGACAAAACTTTCCTTAAAAAAGACACATGCACCCTCATGTTCATTGCAGCAATGTTCACAATAGCCAAACATGGAAACAACCCAAATGTCCATCGACAGATGATTGGATTCGAAAGATGTGGTATATATACACAATGGAATACTACTCAGCCATAAAAAAGAACGAAATAATGCCATTTGCAGCAACATGGATGGAACTAGAGATTCTCATACTGAGTGAAGTTAGTGAGAAAGAGAAAGACAAATACCATATGATATCACTTATAACTGGAATCTAATATACAGCACAAACAAACCTTTCCACAGAAAAGAAAATCATGGACTTGGAGAACAGACTTGTAGTTGCCAAGGGGGAGGGAGAGGGAATGGGGTGGATTGGGAGCTTGGGGTCAATAGATGCAAATCATTGCCTTTAGAATGGATTAGCAATGAGATCCTGCTGTGTAGCACTGGGAACTTTGTCTAGTCACTTACGATGGAGCATGATAATGTGAGAAAATAGAATGTATACATGTATATGTAACTGGGTCACCATGCTGTACAGTAGAAAAAAAAATTGTATTGGGGAAATAACAATTTAAAAAAATAAAGAAAAAAAGAAAAAATAAATAAAAGGGAAATCATCCCTAGCAACAGGATCATCTCCAGGACCTAGGCATAACCCTGGTTTATGTCCTTGTTGTCAGAAAGGAAACCATTGGGTTAATCAATGTCGGTCTAAGTTTCACCAGAAGGTCTAGGTCTGTTTCACCAAAACGGCACTCTACTAACAACTCCAGTGTCAGGAAATGGGAATCGGGGCCTGCCCTGGCCCCCTCAACCAATGAAGGCACTTGTGGCTCAAGCCAATCTTAAGATAGGAAAGAGTTGCCAGAAAGAAAAGGGAACATCAGGATTTGGAAGTTAGGGACTTCTCAAGTCTTTTGGACTCAGGAAGTCACAGCTGAAGGTCCACAAATGACTGTTAAGGTTAATGGAAAAAATCTAAGGGGATTAAGAGATACTAGAGCCGTGTTTCAGTGATTTGTGGTTATTTGTTAGAGTGACTGGCATCCTGCATGGCCTTTAATTACCCCCAAAATGAGGTTGAGGGGATTAGGAGTTAGACTACAGTCCATCAAAGTCAGCAGATGCTTTCCTGGTTCGGACCAAAAGGAAAAATGGGTTATTTTAAACTTTACGTTGCTGATATACCTGTCATTTTATGGGGAAGAGATCTTCTGTCTGCTATGAGAGTTAAATTAACAACCAAGGATGTCTATTGGGGTGATTCTAATTGTTCTTCCCCTGGATGGAAACTAATGAAAAAATTAGGATATCAAAAACTAACAGGCTTAGGAAAAAACAATCAAATTCAAAAAACCCCTCCATTTCAATATTCAGGAACTTTGATAGAAGGGCAAACTATTCAGCCACAGAAAAATGTGAATTTGTGGGGACAAATTGAATACATTAAATGTTTCAAAAATTATTGGGAGATATTAATTGGCTACGGCCTTATTTAGGAATTACTACAAATCAATTAACTCATTTTTTTAAAACATTGAAGGGCAATCCTGACCTTACCTCCCCCATATATTGTCTCCTGCAGCCCTCAAAGAATTACAGCGGGGTTGAGGAAAAAAATAAATGAAGCACAGTTGCAAGTATTGATTATGATAATCCTATTATTCTGATTGTGTTGCCTTCCATAAATTCATCTACAGCAGTCCTAGTTCAAGAAATGCCACCATTTGGCATTGTTGAATGGATCCATCATTCTAATCAAGAAGTAAAAATGGCAACACTTTATGTGGACCTTATAGCGAAAATTATTCTCCAAGGCAGATGCTATCTTAAACAATTGATTGGAACGGATCCAAATGTTATACAGGTCCCTCTAGACAAATTTATGAGAGAAACGTTATTCCATGGCAGACTGCTTTAGCTGGATATACAGGGGAACTTGATAATCATCTACCCAAAAATAAACTTATACAATTCCTACAAGAGACCTCTTCTATATTTCCAGAAGTTACCAGATCACAGCCTATTGCTAAAGCTCTTATGTTACAGATGGATCTTCAAATGGTAAAGCTGGTATTCAAGGTCTAAATATTACCAAAATTATATGAACTTCTTACACTTCAGCTCAAAAAGCGGAACTAGTAGCTGTTCAACATGTCTTAAAAATAATCTCATATCCTCGTAATACTGTTTCAGATTCTCACTATGTGGTACAATTAGTACAAAAACTAGAAACAGCAAAGTTGAAAGAACTAAATAATGAGTTATTTCAACTTTTTTTTTTTGCACACAACAAATTATTAGACAGAGGACATCACCATTTTTTATTACTCATATACGTTCTCATACTTCTTTACCAGATCCTTTACGTGATGTAATCAAAAGGTGGACTGGCTTATAACGTCTATTTTTGAAACTGCTCGTGCTTCACATGTGCTTCTCCATCAACCTGCAGCAATGCTGCATAGACAGTTTAGTCTGTCTTGTGCTGTTGCCCAAGACATTATTAAATCCTGTCCATTGTGTCAAAGCTTAGCCCAAGTGTCTACCAATGATGGGGTCAGTCCTAGAGGACTAAAAAGTAATCAACTATGGCAAATGGATGTTACCCATGTTAATAGCTTTGGTCATTTAAAATTTGTTCATATTATTGTTGACACATAGTCCTCTGTTCTTTGGGCCTCAGCTCAGGCAAGTGAGACTATTCAACATGACAAAAACCATTGTTTGGAAGCTTTTGCTATTTTGGGCCTTTCACGATGTTTTAAAATGGATAATGGTCCTGCTTATGCTAGTAAGGCTTTTGCTGAATTTTGTCAAATTTGGGGTATTTTACATGTCACTAGCATCCCTTATAATCCCCAAGGACAAGCTATAGCAGAGCATGAACATTATAAATTGAAACTCCAACTTAAAAAACAAAAGCGGGAGCAAGAATACCCCCCCACACACACAAGATTATTAAACAAGAAGGCTCCCTCCCCACAAGATTATTAAGACAAACTTTGGTTACTCTAAATTTTTTCACCTGTAATGATCAAGGAATACTGCCCATAGCCAGTGTATTCAGCATTCGATATTCATTATTAGATGTTAATATTAAAGTGTTATTTGTTTGTTTTTTGTCTTTTGTCTTTTTTAGGGCTGTACCCTCGGCATACGGAGGTTCCCAGGCTAGGGGTCTAATGCGAGCTACAGCTGCCGGCCTACACCATAGCCATAGCAACCCAGGATCCAAGCCATGTCTGAGACCTACACCACAGCTCATAGCAATGTGGGATCCTTAACCTGCTGAGCGAAGCCAGGAATCGAACCTGCAACCTCATGGTTCCTAGTAGGATTCCTTTCTGCTGCACCATGACAGGAACTCCTAATATTAATGTTTATTGATCTAATTAATATAGACATGTCTTCAGAGTCATCAACATAAGTTTAATACCTATTGTACCTAGATTGCTAAAAGTCAAATGAAATACTGAGACTTCAGTTACTAAACGGAGAAACTAAAGTCATTTCAGACTATTAATTGGACATGTTCAGTGCCAACCTGAGATGTTCCGTACAAGAAAGCGCATGCTTTTAGAAATTATAAAAGACAGTCCATGGTTGCTTCAAAAAGTAGGAAAAGGAGGCTAGTGCAAAACTTGAATTTGGATTCGGTCTCTCTGTTAAAAGGTCTTAAAATGCTGCTCTTCATAACAGATTATGTGAATTTCTTTGCCTTTAACTTGTATTTGCATTTGAGATCCTTTGTTACTTTAGTTGAATAAGTAATGTTAAACAACAATCTATGCTTCTATCTGATCAGGTATTTTTAAACTTTTCCTTGTATTTTTTTTTTTTTTTACAAACTTCCTAAATATAAGTCACAGGGGAAACACTATCAAATGAAAAATATAGCACAAAGAATTAACACCTGATTGTCAGACTTTTGCCATCCTGATGCCCCTGTAGCATGGAAACAGTCTGCTCCTAAACCTGAGAAGTTAAGGTAGGTAAACAATAGTTGTGAATTAAACAGTCAGGGCCATGGGAAATCCAGGATGGCTGCTTGGTTCATTCTGGCTCCCTGGCAAACCCAACAATGAAAAAGAAATAGTTAGAAAAAGTGTTTTCATTTGGGGTAGACTTTCTACAGTCCTCATTTGTCTACACTTGGTAAAAAATGAGGGTAACGCCCAAGCCCCCAGGGGGTGCCGAGACCTAGTGGATCAGCTGCATAGGACTGCCAGCTCCAGGCAGGACCCCCTGCAGCCCAGAAAAGTTGCAACAAGCTTGGCCGAGCCAGGAAAAGATCTCAGACGGTCTTTCTGAGTCGGGCTGCCCTGGGGAGGAGCCTCTTGGGTTTTCAGTGGCCCTGCTAGCCACCCAAGCCCTCAGGGGGTGCCCCACTCCCACGGAATAGCTGCTCAGCAACACCAGCCCCCTGGAGGAGCCCCTGCAGCCCAGAAAAGCTGCAACAAGCTTGGCCAGACTGTGAAAAGATCCGCCTACATTCTCAGGCCATCCTTCTGAGTTGGGCTGCCCTAGGGAAGAGCCTCTTAGGTTCTCAGTGACCCAGATAGCTGCTCCAGACCCCAGACTCCTGAGGAACAGCTGCCCAACACTGCCAACCCCCTACAAGAACCCCACAGCCTAAAAACACCAGAGAAAGCTCTGCATGACCAAGTGAAATCTGCTACCATCATGGTGTGGACCCCCCAGTCCTGTCTGCCCTCAGGAAGTCCTCCTTTGCTTCAAAGAAACACTGTTAGCCCCATCAACACTCCAGAAAAGCCACACTACCTCAAAAAAGATTGACCAACAACACCAGCCCTCAGGAAATATTCCACGGCAGTGACAAGGCAAACACTGCCCGATAACGGAGAGTACAACTCCCTCAGGAGAAAGAAAACAACAAGGAAGATGAAGAAGCTGAGAAACCACCCCCAGTCAAACCAACAGGAGAACTCACCTAAAACAGTCAACAATAAAACAGATCTCTGCAGTCTGACAGACCTGGAGTTCAAAAGAGAAATAGTGAAAATACTGAAGGAATTAAGAGAAGATATGAACAGTAATGCAGATACCCTCAGAAAGGAACTAGAAAATATAAGGAGCAATGTATACATCTAAGGATAACCTGACCCCCTTGCTGTACAGTGGGAAAATAAAAAAAAATAAAAAATAAAAAATAAATTAAAAAAAAAGAAAATATAAGGAGGAGCTAAGAAAAACTAGAACATTCATTTGCAGAGATGCAAACTGAACTAAGGGCAGTAAAAACCAGAATGAATAATGCAGAAGAACGAATCAGTGATATGGAAGATAGAATAATGGAAATCACCCAATCCGGTCAGCAGACAGAAAACCGAATCAAAAAACTGGAAAGCAATATAAGAGTCCTATGGGATAATATAAAGTGGGCCACTCTATGCATAATAGGAATTCCAGAAGGAGTAGAAAAAGATAAGGGAATGGAAAATATATTTGAAGAAATTATCGATGGAAACTTCCCAAATCTAAAGGATACTGGGTTCAAGATACAAGAAGCTCAGAGGGCCCCAAACAAACTGAACCCAAATAGACCCACACCAAGACACATCATAATAAAAATGGCAAAAGTTAGTGATAAAGAGAGGATCCTAAAGGCAGCAAGAGAAAAACAGAATGTTAATCTTAAGGGAACCCCCATAAGATTATCAGCTGATTTCTCTACAGAAACACTACAGGCCAGGAGGGAATGGCAAGAGATATTTAAACTGCTAAAAGGAAAAAATATGCAACCTAGAATACTCTATCCAGCAAGAATATCATTTAAAATAGAAGGGGAAATAAAAATTTTTTCCAACAAACAAAAACTTAAAGAATACAGCAACACAAAACCCAGGTTAAAGGAAATATTGAAAGGGCTTCTCTAAACCAAAAAGAAAGGAAGGAAAGGGAAGAAAAAAGAAAAGAAAAAAAAAAAAAAGAAGAAGAGGAAGAACTAGGACTGAGGAAACCGCAATCAGAGAGCAATCATTCAAATAAGCCAGCATACAGATTTAATCATGAACATGCTTCAAACAAAATAAAATTAAAAAGAAAAAAAGAAAAAAGAGTCATCAAAACCATAAAATGTGGGCAAGGGACGTTAGGAAATAAATAATCCTTTTTGTTTGTTTGTTTGTATATTTCTCTTCTTAATTTTAATATAGTAATGAAGTGTTTGAACTTACAAGACCATCAGGCTAAAACACACAATTATGGGAAGGGGTTAGCATACTTAAAAAACAGGGCAACCACAGCCAAAACCAAATATTGCATTTGCAAAAAATGAAAAAAAAAATACACTCAAGCAGATAATAACAGGAGACCATCCAACCAAAAAAAAAAAAAGAAAGGAAGAATGGAGAACCATAGAATCAACTGGAACACGAGGTTCAAAATGGCAATAAATAATCATCTATCAATTATCACCTTAAATGTCAATGGACTGAATGCCCCAATCAAAAGACACAGAGTGGCTAAGTGGATAAAAAGGCAAAAACCTTCAATATGCTGCCTACAAGAATCTCACCTTAGGACAAAAGATACATATAGATTGAAAGTGAAAGGGTGGGGAAAAATATTTCACGCCAATAGACATGACAGAAAAGCAGGAGTCGCAACGCTCATATCAGACAAAATAGACTTTAAAACAAAAGACATAAAGACAAAGAAGGACACTACTTAATGATTAAGGGATCCATCCAAGGAGAGGATGTTACTATCGTCAACATATATGCCCCAAATACAGGAGCACCCAGATACATACAACAAATATTAACAGACATAAAGGGAGATATTGATGAGAATACAATCATAGTAGGAGACCTTAATACCCCCCTCACATCAATGGACAGATCCTCTAGACAGAAAACCAATAAAGCAACAGAGATCCTAAAGGAAACAATAGAAAAGTTAGACTTAATTGATATCTTCAGGACACTACATCCAAAAAAAGCAGAATACACATTCTTCTCAAATGCTCATGGAACATTCTCAAGAATCGACCACATATTGGGACACAAAGCGAATCTCAATAAATTTAGGAGCATAGAAATTATCTCAAGTATCTTCTCTGACCACAATGCCATGAAATTAGAAATCAACCATGGGAAAAGCAAAGAGAAAAAACCTACTCCATGGAGACTAAACAACATGCTACTAAAAAACCAATGGGTCAATGAGGAAATCAAGAAGGAAATTAAAAACTACCTTGAAACAAATGATAATGAAGACACAAGCTCTCAAAATCTATGGGATGTTGCGAAAGCAGTGCTCAGAGGGAAACTTATAGCAATACAGGCCTTTCTCAAAAAAGAAGAAAGATCCCAAATTGACAACTTAACCCTCCACCTAAATGAATTAGAAAAAGAACAAAAAAGTCCTAAAGTCAGCAGAAGGAAGGAAATTATAAAGATCAAAGAAGAAATCAATAAATAGAGACTCAAAAAACAATAGAGAAAATTAATAAAACCAAGAGCTGGTTCTTTGAAAAGGTGAACAAAATTGACAAACCCCTGGCCAGACTCACTAAAAAGAGGAGAGAAATAACCCAAATAACCAAAATTATAAATGAAAAAGGAGAAATCACAACAGATACAGCAGAAATACAAAAAACCATAAGAGAATACTATGAACAACTATACGGCAACAAGTTTGACAATCTGGAAGAAATGGACAATTTTCTAGAATCTTACAGCCTGCCAAAACTGAATCAAGTAGAAACAGACCAACTGAACAGACCGATCACTAGAAATGAAATTGAAGAGGTCATAAAATCACTCCCTACAAATAAAAGTCCAGGACCAAATGGCTTCACAGGTGAATTTTATCAAACATATAAAGAGGAATTGGTGCCCACCCTCCTTAAACTCTTTCCAAAGGGAGTTCCCGTCGTGGCGCAGTGGTTAGCGAATCCGACTAGGAACCATGAGGTTGCGGGTTCGGTCCCTGCGCTTGCTCAGTGGGTTAACGATCTGGTGTTGCCGTGAGCTGTGGTGTAGGTTGCAGACACGGCTCGGATCCCGCGTGGCTGTGGCTCTGGCATAGGCCAGTGGCTGCAGCTCCAGATTCGACCCCTAGCCTGGGAACCTCCATATGCCGCGGGAGCGGCCCAAAGAAATAGCAAAAAGACAAAAAAAAAAAAAAAAACTCTTTCAAAAGGTTGAAGAAGAAGGAATACTCCCAAAGACATTCTATGAGGCCACCATCACCCTCATTCCAAAACCAGGCAGAGATACCACCAAAAAAGAAAACTATCGGCCAATATCATTGATGAATATAGATGCAAAAATTCTCAACAAAATCTTAGCCAACCAAATCCAACAACATACCAAAAAAATTATACACCATGACCAGGTTGGGTTCATCCCAGGTTCACAAGGATGGTTCAACATACGCAAATCAATCAGCATCATACACCACATTAACAAAAAAAAAGTCAAAAATCATATGATCATCTCAATAGACGCAGAAAAAGCATTTGACAAAGTCCAACATCCATTCATGATCAAGACTCTCGCCAAACTGGGTATAGAGGGAACATTCCTGAATATAATCAAAGCCATTTATGATAAACCCACAGCAAATATAATACTCAAGGGGGAAAAACTGAAAGCCTTCTCACTCAAACCTGGAACAAGACAGGGATGCCCACACTCACCACTGCTCTTCAACATAGTTTTGGAAGTCGTAGCCACAGCAATTAGACAAACAAAAGAAATAAAAGGCATCCATATAGGAAGAGAAGAGATAAAACTGTCACTGTATGCAGATGACATGAAACTATACATAGAAAACCCTAAGGACTCAACCCCAAAACTACTTGAACTGATTAATAAATTCAGCAAAGTAGCAGGATATAAGATTAACATTCAGAAGTCAGTTGCATTTCTGTATACCAGCAATGAAATATTAGAAAAGGAATACAAAAATACAATACCTTTTAAAATTGCACCTCACAAAATCAAATACCTCGGAATACACCTGACCAAGGAGGTAAAGGACCTATATGCCGAGAACTATAAAACTTTAATCAAAGAAATCAAAGAAGATGTAAAGAAATGGAAAGATATTCCATGTTCCTGGATTGGAAAAATCAATATTGTAAAAATGGCCATACTACCCAAAGCAATCTACAGATTCAATGCAATCCCTATCAAATTACCCATGACATTTTTCACAGAACTAGAACAAACAATCCAAACATTTATATGGAACAACAAAAGACCCAGAATCGCCAAAGCAATCCTGAGAAACAAAAACCAAGCAGGAGGCATAACTCTCCCAGACTTCAAGAAATACTACAAAGCCACAGTCATCAAAACAGTGTGGTACTGGTATCAAAACAGACAGACAGACCAATGGAACAGAATAGAGAATCCGGAAGTAAACCCTGACACCTATGGTCAATTAATCTTTGACAAGGGAGGCAAGAACATCAAATGGGAAAAAGAAAGTCTATTCAGCAAGCATTGCTGGGAAACCTGGACAGCTGCATGCAAAGCAATGAAACTAGAACACACCCTCACACCATGCACAAAAATAAACTCAAAATGGCTGAAAGACTTAAATATACGACAGGACACCATCAAACTCCTAGAAGAAAACATAGGCAAAACACTCTCTGACATCAACATCATGAATATTTTCTCAGGTCAGTCTCCCAAAGCAACAGAAATTAGAGCAAAAATAAACCCATGGGACCTAATCAAACTGAAAAGCTTTTGCACAACAAAGGAAACCAAAAAGAAAATAAAAAGACAACTTACAGAATGGGAGAAAATAGTTTCAAATGATGCAACTGACAAGGGCTTAATCTCTATAATATATAAACAACTTATACAACCCAACAGCAAAAAAGCCAATCAATCAATGGAAAAATGGGCAAAAGACCTGAATAGACATTTCTCCAAAGAAGATATACAGATGGCCAGCAAACACATGAAAAAATGCTCAACATCGCTGATTATAAGAGAAATGCAAATCAAAACTACCATGAGATACCACCTCACACCAGTCAGAATGGCCATCATTAATAAATCCACAAATAACAAGTGCTGGAGGGACTGTGGAGAAAAGGGAACCCTCCTGCACTGCTGGTGGGAATGTAAACTGGTACAGCCACTATGGAGAACAGTTTGGAGATACCTTAGAAATCTATACATAGAACTTCCATATGACCCCGCAATCCCACTCTTGGGCATCTATCCGGACAAAACTCACTTAAAAGAGACACGTGCACCTGCATGTTCATTGCAGCACTCTTCACAATAGCCAGGACATGGAAACAACCCAAATGTCCATCGACAGATGATTGGATTCGGAAGATGTGGTCTATATACACAATGGAATACTACTCAGCCATAAAAAAGAATGACATAATGCCATTTGCAGCAACATGGATGGAACTAGAGAATCTCATACTGAGTGAAATGAGCCAGAAAGACAAAGACAAATACCATATGATATCACTTATAACTGGAATCTAATATCCAGCACAAATGAACATCTCCTCAGAAAAGAAAATCATGGACTTGGAGAAACGACTTGTGGCTGCCTGATGGGAGGGGGAGGGAGTGGGAGGGATCGGGAGCTTGGGCTTATCAGACACAACTTAGAATAGATTTACAAGGAGATCCTGCTGAATAGCATTGAGAACTTTGTCTAGATTCTCATGTTGCAACAGAAGAAAGGGTGGGGGAAAATGTAATTGTAATGTATACATGTAAGGATAACCTGACCCCCTTGTTGTACAGTGGGAAAATAAAAAAATTATTTAAAAAAAGTTATTTTAACTATAAAAAAGGGTAATTTTAAAGAAAAAGACTGTTTTGTTTCATATTCTAGTTTTGTTTATTGAGATTAGTGTTTACTGTCTAAAACTCACCTCCCAAATAGTTCTTTGCTGCTATGTTACAGCATTATAAACTCGAACTGAGTTATTAAGAAAAATAATCTATGCTTGCCTCTGAAGCTGATTGCTGTAATCTGTCTTTGGACGAATATCAGATATGTTCCATGATAACCAGGGGAATATATATATCCATTTTGGAAAAATATCATTTAAAGGGTTGTCTCCAGCCTAGATAAAAGGTTTCTTATCAGGAATTCTTAAGTGCCATATGCCCAAATTGAAGAAAATTAACTCAAGTTTATATTTCTCACTTAAGAAGCCTCTAATAAGAAAAACACCAATGCATGGACAAAAAGAAGCCAACATTAAAAGTAGATCACTGTCCCAAGATTGTCACATCTGACTCATATGGTTATTTGTTTTACTTCTGATTGACCCTGGTGGGCTTCTCCCCTCCAAGGCTCTTATTATTGATGTTACCTAGGTGGGATCCCCTCACCTGCCTGGTTAATACCTGCTCTGACCCAGACCATAAATTCATTTCATCTAATGTAAGCAGGTTGAAAGCTCTTAACTTAAATTTTTGATTATGACTTTACTAATACTGCTATCTATATTATTAACTGTCTTCACAAAATTACTATTTCTTACATTGCCGAATTTGTACCTGAGTCTCTGATAAAATGGTATACAGTTCTGTATGAGGTCAGTGATCTCCAGATATGGGAAAGTGCAACAAGAGGGAATATTTTCCTGGACCATAACAGGCGAGGAAGATAGGTGGTCCAGAGACTTTTGGCTACTGTTAATGAGGCCTAGTCCAGTAATAGCACATTGAGTTGCCTATCAGCAAAATCTCTGCCAGATCTAGGAATATTCATTCCTAGCACCATGGGACAAAATTCAAAAAGTCTGCTTGAACTTATGACCATGGGGGAGCACTGTGAACGAAGTTTGGCACCTGCCATCAGCCTCTACATGGAGTAAAAGATGAGCCACTGCAGCTACTGACCCGCAGCACCCTCCGAGCAGAGCTCAGGGACCAGGAGTGATGCACTCTATGCTCTGGGAAAATGACAGAACAGGACTTCAGATAGTTAGATTTTAGGTCAGGATTTTTATGGGCCCAAATTCTTGCATCCTCTCATATCTAGCAAAACAAATCATTAACAGTGGCATCTGCATTGGCCAGTAGAGAGAAAAGGCAGAATGGAGCAGCTGTGGGTCAGCCATCCAAGGTAATACTAGGAGATATTATGGGTGTTGGAGACCATTGAACTGCTGAACTCTACAGAAAGCAAACTTGGTTTATGCAAAAGCACAATAAGCCAAGGAATGCTTGTGATGGCAAAAGCCAGGTAAGCATGTCTGCCGACACAGAGTTCTAAAGTGCGGGGTCTCCTGTCAAAATAAAATACGGGGCTTATACATTAACTATTGTGTTGTTTAGGCAGCTGTGCTACATCCTAGATGTATACATCTGTGATTTTTATTGCTAGTAGTCTCCCTAAATCTCACTAAGAGATAGCTTTGACACTCCCTATGCCTGCTTTTGCTCACTAACCTAAACACATCACTTTCCCTAATAAAAGTCTTGTGGGCTAGAGCCAAGGGGCCTTTGTTCAGAGACAGAGTGTGTCCCTGTCCCCCACTTTTAAAATGTAAAAGAGTCTTGTGTGTTTTGTACACCCCGCTGTACCTCTTTCAGGATCGCCCATTGACCTACAGCATAGGATACAACACGTGGGAATAATTTTAGACAAGCCTTTGTATTGCTAAGAATTTAAGGTGTATGTGCCCTGTCAGACTTGATGCCACCAGCTGTTCTTAAAGCAGCATCAGCTGGCAGCTGCAACCTTACATTTTCAAGGTCTCCTCTTTTTTTTTTTTTTTTTTTTGGTCTTTTTTGTCTTTCTTTTTGGGCCGCACCCTCAGCATATGGAGGTTCCCAGGTGAGGGGTCTAATCGGAGCTGTAGCGGCTGGCCTTCACCAGAGCCACAGCAACTCCAGATCTGAGCTGCGTCTGCACCACACCACAGCTCATGGCAACACCTGATCCTTAACCCACTGAGCAAAGCTAGGGATCGAACCCGCAACCTCATGGTCCCTAGTCCAAGGTCTCCTCCAAGGTCTCCTCTTATAACAACAGAAAGGAGGAAACATGTCTAAGGACCAACAGCTCCTGTTATTTATGTCTTAAATACCACATCAAACATTTAAACCTGCTTAGATAAAACTACACTCCTCCTTCAATAGTACCTGTATCAACCTAAATTCCAAACCTCTGTTAAATCTTATTTTTCTTTTCTTCCCATCATCTGTAGTGGGAACCTACCACATCCAGCCATCCAGTACTCGTCACTCCTAACGAGCAGGAAGCAGCTACAGAAGAGAGGACTGCTGCCCCTACCCCATAAAAAAAAGGGCTGGAATGATAGGTTCCCACGAGGATGGAGACAGACCCACACCCCTCGAATGTACCTGTTCATCTTGGAGACCTGCCACGGACGTGGTCTGCACAATCGGATTGATCCATAGAAATCTAATGAACACGCTGCAATCAAAATGTACTAAGACTGTTCTTATGCAACAAACAAAAAAAAGGGGGGGGGAGATATTGGAGACCACTGAACAGCTGAACTCTGCAGAAGACAAATATCTGTGAATGCAGCATTCTGAAGTACAGGGTCTCCTTCAAACACGAGATAGTCAAGGTACTCTATTATAAACAACTGCACTACATCCTAAGGGCACCCCCTTTGATATCACTAAGAAGATAACCTCCCTTGCCTGTGCCTGTTCTTGTCACCTGTCTTAATTCCACTAATACTAATCTCCCTCACCTTCCCCACTAATCTCATCACCTTCCTTAATAAAAGTCATGAGGGCTAAAGCCTAGGTGCCTCTGTTCTAGGAACAGAGTGCCTCCTGGTCCCCCGATTTCTAGATGTAAAGTAGTCTTGCGTGTTTTGTTATAACAGCACCATCCCTCTTCCAGGATTCCCCATTTCCCTGAAGCGCTGGACGCAGCAAAATTTCCCTAAACTGGATATACAGGGGGCAACAAGCACCAGGGAAAAAGAATCACCATGACTCATTAGGAGAAAAATGCAAATCACGATGACGCTGAAGTACCACCACACACCTGTCCCAATGGCCATCCTTAGTAAGTCTACAAATAACAAATCCTGGAGAGGGTGTGAAGAAGAGGGTGCCCTCCTACAGGGAGAGGGGCTATGCAAATTGGTACAAACACCTTGGACAACACAATCGAGGTAAACCAGAAAGTTACATACAGAACAAATGCATGACCCAGCAATCCCTTTGTTGGGCATATACCAGGACGAATATTCTTTTTAAAAGATAATTGTGCAGCTCTGTTTCTCGCAGCAATATTCACAACAGCCAAGACATGGAAACAAACTCGATGTCCATCAACAGATGGATGGATTAAGAAGACGTTGTACATATATACAATGGAATAATACGCAGCCTAAAAATCCAAAAAGGACATTCACAGCCACATCAAGGGAACTAAAAACTCTCATATGAGGTGAAATAAGTCAGAAAATGAAAAACAATACCATAGGATACCCTTGGATCTGGAATCTAACAAATAGCACAAATGAACCTTTATACCTAAAAGAAAATCTTGGACTCGAAAACATACTTGTAGTTGCCAGATTGGAGGGGGAGGGTGGGAAGGTGTGGGATTTGGAGGTTCATAGATGCAAACTCTAGTACTTGGAGTGGGTAAGCAGTGAGATCCTGCTCTATAGCACAGGGCACTATATCTAGTCACTTTTTCTTGGAACAAGTTGGAAGAAGTGGGAAAAATGATATATATATACATGTACGACTGGATCACTTTGCTATTAAAGAGAAATAGAGCACTATAAATCAGCTATAATGGAAATAAAAAAAGATAAAAATACATTACCGGCTCAGTGTTCACCAGAGAAGATGGCTGGGTCCAGACCCCTGCCTCTCGAGAAAAAACAACAGGCAGCCTGACTCCATTGAAGCTGTCAAAATTTTGTAGCAATGTGACATCCAACGGGTAATAATTCCCTAGAGTGTAAGAATTTATCTCTATTAGCATAAATAAAGAATTTATCTCTATTAACATAAATTAACATAATTAACATCTTTTTTTTTTTTTTTTACTTACCTGTTTATTTTTCTGCACCCACTTGTGGCATGCAGACACTGTCTGGCCAGAAACTGAATCCATTTTGTTACCTCAGGCCTCTAATGAAAACCCTCTGTCACCAAAGGTATAGGGTCAGGAGGTCCTTTGTTACTACTTTATCGGTTCCCTTAGCTGCTCTGGAGGAATGGATGGATGGATGTATTTATCGACTTCTTCGTTAATTGACCTCATTCATTCAACACTTCATTTGCTTAAAATCTATTTGGGTGCCACCTGCCACATGGGATATTTCCTGGCCAGGGTTTGATCTCCCAACGCAGCTCTTACCACAGCCACAGTAGTGACAGAGAGGACTCTTTTAAGCCCAGCAACCACGAGGGAACTCCCTGAGAGCGTGCTTGGTGATACCAATCCACCCTGCTTAATTCATCACACCTGGCTTTGGTCGGGCCTCCAATGCCGTGGCGCGGTAGTGAAAACAGAGGATCATCGCAAAAGGCAAGAAGGAAATTTCCCTAGGTCTCTTGAGCAAGAAAAGCACAGGGATTAGCACAGCTGCCCACCATCATGCCGCCCAAGTCTCCCCATTCTTTTGTCAGCACCAGCCTCTCTCTCCACATCCCTACAGCCCTGACAACCAGGGGCTTCAACATGGCCATCTCACCTTTCAACACAGATGCTGTGTGGGTCTCGGCTCCTGCCTCTGGAGGAACACAAGGCATTTGGAAACCCAGTGAATCCCTTCAGCATTCCAAACACACTGCCACCCAACCAGGCTGCCCAGCCACATCCAATGCTGAAGGGACACCTGTGTCCTCTGCCTGACATGAGGCATCTTAGAGTAGAGATTCCCAGGTGCCCAGCAAACAAACCCAAACCTCTGGGTGCTTGCTATGGGTTCTGCCCAACACACCATCATCCCCACCTCTGAGCCTGCAACAGCCCTGGAGCTGCACCTGGGTTCAGAAGGTCCTCTGGCCCATCTTGTGGACATCTGCTCGAACAGGTGTCCCAGGGTTTCCTCCTCTCTCTGGCTCAGCAGCCTCCAGGGCTGCACTGTCCCTGGGCACTATGCCAGGTGGATTCTCTCCCTCCCCTTGATTGAAATCCCAAGAAGAACCTGTCCAAGGGGGCTCTTTCTTGCTCAAAGGCTTTCAGAGCCCTCAGGCCAACCTACCCCAAAGCACTCCATTCAAACCATCTGCTCTGGACCCATCCTGTCATGGCAGCCTTCTTCCTTTTTTAGATAATCCTGCACTGGTATATTTATGAAGACAGGTGTGTATGTATCTGGAACTCTTGATCTTTTCTTCATTTTCCAACTGTTATTCCTTCAGTCCTACAATAAACTCGTGATTCTTTCCTTTCTTTCTTTTCTATCTTTTTCTCTTTCCCTCTTTCTTCCTTCATTGACCCCACCTGATGCGAGCTTGGGTTGTCTGCCCATCAACAGTTTGCAAGCCACAGAGGATACAAAACACACTACAGCCACGCAGATAAATCTTTTCCCCAGGGAGCCTGGAGGGATCTCCATGAAAGCTTTCTTACTACATTCTACCGGCCTTAATTCACCCAACCTGGCTTTATATCAGGTCTTCATACTGGGCATATAGACAGAACAAAAGTGGCTGGCTCACAGGGAAAGCAAAAGACAGAGTTTCAAGAGACCTCTTGAGAGAAGACATACACAGATTAGCACAGCTGCTCACCCAAAAATCAACTTTGTACCACCTTCCATGCACATAATGTAGGCACTATATCAAGTTCCCAAAGTGCAGGTCAGGATGGTTTCCAAATTCCCAGCTCAATAAGTGATACAAACCAACGCAAAAAAATAAATACATAAATAAATAAACCAAATAACCCAATTGAAAAATGGCCAAAAGACCTGAATAGACATTTCCCTAAACCTAATATACGGGGGGCAACAAGCACAGGAAAGAAAGAATCACCATCACTCATTAGGAGAAAAATGCAAATCACAGTGACCCTTTGGTACCACCTCACACCTGTCTGAATGCCATCCTTAGTAAGTCTACAAACAAATCCTGGAGAGGGCGTGGAGAAGAGGGTGCCCTCCTACAGGGAGAGGGGCTATGCAAATTGGTACAAATACCTTGGACAACACAATCGAGGTAAACCCAAAGTTACATACAGAACAAATGCATGACCCAGCAATCCCTCTCTTGGGCATGCATCTGGACAAATATTCAATTAAAATGATACTTGCACTGCTCTGTTCCTTGCAGCAATATGCACAACAACCAAGACATGGAAACAAACTCAATGTCCATCATCAGATGGATGGATTAAAAGATGTTGTACATGTACACAATGGAATAATACGCAGCCTAAAAATCCAAAAAGGACATTCACAGCCACATCAAGGGAACTAAAAACTCTCATATGAGGTGAAATAAGTCAGAAAATGAAAAACAATACCATAGGATACCCTTGGATCTGGAATCTAACAAATGGCACAAATGAACCTTTATACCTAAAAGAAAATCTTGGACTCGAAAACATACTTGTAGTTGCCAGATTGGAGGGGGAGGGTGGGAAGGTGTGGGATTTGGAGGTTCATAGATGCAAACTCTAGTACTTGGAGTGGGTAAGCAGTGAGATCCTGCTCTATAGTCACTTTTTTTGGAGTAATATGGAGGATAATGTGAGAAAAATGATATGTATATATATGTATGACTGGATCACGTTGCTGTTAAAGAGAAATAGAGCACTATAAATCAGCTATAATGGAAATTAAAAATGATAAAAATACATTTCCAGCTCAGCGTTCACCAGAGAAGATGGCTGGTCCAGACTCCTGCCTCTTGAGAAAAAAAGCAAGCAGGAGTTCCCACCGTGGCTCAGTGGTTAACAAACCCGACAAGTATCCATGAGGATGCAAGTTTGATCCCCGGCTTTGCTCAGCAGGTTGAGGATCCGGCATTGCCATGAGCTGTGGTGTAGCTTGCAGATGTGGCTCAGACCCCACATTGCTATGGCTCTGGCATAGGCTGGTGGCTACAGCTCAGATTCCACCCCTAGCCTGGGAACTCCCATATGCCACCGTTGTAGCCCTAAAAGACAAAAAGACAAAAAAAAAAAAGCAACATGGTTCCTTTTAACATGTCAAGATTTCTTAGCATTGTGACATTTGACCAGAAGTAATTTTTGAGGGTGTGTGAATTTTTTTCTATATTAACATTTACTTATTTCATTTTTTTGCTTACCTGTTTATTTTTCTGCACCCACTTATGCCATGCAGATACCATCTGACCAGGAATTGAATCCACACCACTGCTTTGAGAAGCCCAGGCCCCTCCTGAAAACCCTCTGTCACCAGAGTTGTAGTGTCAGGAGGCCCTTTATCACCTCAACTATCGGTTCACTAAGCTACTCTGGAGGAATGGATGGATGGATGTATTGACTTCTTCGTTAATTGACCTCATTCATTCAATACCTCATTTATTTATAAATCTATTTGGGCGCCACCTGCCACACGGGATATTTCCTGGCCAGCATTTGACCTCCCAATGCAGCTCTTACCACAGCCACAGCAGTGACAGAAAGGCTCTTAAGCCCAGCAGCCATGAGGGAACTCCCTGAGGGCTTGCTTGATGATACCAATCCCCTCTGCTTATTTCATCACACCTGGTTTCAATCAGACCTCCAATGTCATGGCTGTGTACTGAAAAGAGAGGCTCATCTCAAAAGGCAATAAGGAAATTTCACAAGGTCTTTTTTTTTTTTTTTTTTTGCTTTTTTTAGGGTTACACCTCGGGCATATGGGGGTTCCCAGGCGAGGGGTCAAATTGGAGCTGTAGCCGCCAGCCTGCACCACAGCCACAGCAATGAGGGATCCAAGGCGAGAATGTGACCTACACCAAAGCTCAAGGCAACGCCAGTTCCTTAACCCCCAGTCGAGGCCAGGGATCAAACCTGTAACCTCATGATTCCTAGTCAGGATCATTAACCACTGAGTCACAATGGGAACTCCTCACTAGATCTTTTGAGGGAAAAAAATCACAGGGATTGGCAGAGCTGCCCACCATCACGCCACCCTAGTCCCCCATTCTTTTATCAGCATCAGCCTCTCTCTCCACATCCCTAAAGCTCTGACAACCAGGGGCTTCATA
Organism: Sus scrofa; assembly: GCF_054392235.1. Lineage (NCBI taxonomy): Eukaryota > Metazoa > Chordata > Mammalia > Artiodactyla > Suidae > Sus > Sus scrofa. The sequence goes on along the minus strand of NC_139392.1, from coordinate 16,538,840 downwards.
TGGCCATTACACGATTCACCACCAATGCTGTGTGGGTCTCGGCTCCTGCCTCTGGAGGAACACAAGGCATTTGGAAACCCAGTGAATCCCTTCAGCATTCCAAACACATGGCCATCCAACCAGGCTGCCCAGCCACATCCAATACTGAAGGGACACCTGTGTCCTCTGCCTGACATGAGGCATCTTAGAGTAGAGATTCCCAGGTGCCCAGCAAACAAACCCAAACCTCTGGGTACTTGCTGTGGATTCCAACCAACTCAGAATAAACCCTACCTCTGGGCCTGCAACAGCCCTGGAGCTGCACCTGGGTCCAGAAAGTCCTCTGGCCCATCTTGTGGACATCTGCTCGAACAGCAACTCCCAGGGGTTCCTCCTCTCTCTGGCTCAGCAGCCCCTGGGGCTGCCTGAGCCCTGGGCAAAATGTCAGGTGGATTCTCTCCCTCCCCTTGATTGAAATCCCAAGAAGAACCTGTCCAAGGGGGCTCTTTCTTGCTCAAAGGCTTTCAGAGCCCTCAGGCCCACCTAACCCAAACCACTCTGTTCAAACCATCTGCTCTGGACCCATCCTGTCAGGACAGGTTCTTCCTTTTTAGATATGCCTGCACTATGTATTTATGAAGACAGGTGTGTACATATGAAACTATTGATTTTTTTCTTAATTTTCAAACTGTTATCCCATCATTCATATAATAAAACCTTGATTCTTTTCTTTCTATTTCTCTCTCTTTCTCCTTCCCTCGTTCTCTCTTGCTTTATGGACCCCACCTGAGGCGAGCGTCGGTCGCCCGCCCTCGAGGGTCGGCCAGCCACAGAGGGTGCCAAGCTGGCCCCAGCGACCCAGACAGACCTTTTCCCCAGGGAGCCTGGAGGGACCTCCGGGAGGTCTTTCCTGCTCTCGTGCTACCGGCCTGCGATGGCCCGAGCTGGCTCGAGAGCAGCTCTTCATACCAGGTGTTTGGCCAGAACCAAAGCGGCTCACAGGGAAAGCCAAAGGCGGAGGTTCAGGAGACCTCCTGGGAGAAGGCACACCGGGAGGGGCGCGGCGGCTCACCCCGCTGTCCCCTCTGTCCCGCCTTCCCTGCACGACGCGCAGTCACCCGACCCGGGCCCCAAAGCCCAGGTCGGGATGGGGCTTTCCTATTCCCAGCTCAACCACGGAAACAACCCAGCCCCCAGGAAATAAGTGAGTAAAGAAGCAAAGAAACACACCCGACACCCCGGTCGAAAAATGGACCCGGGGCCTGAGGAGGCATTTCCCTCCACCCGATATCCAGAGGGCACCAGGCCCCGCCAAACCCTCGCACCCTCACGCATCCGGAGAGACACGCAGATCACCTCGGCGCTGAGGAAACACAGCAAGCCGAGACGTGGAAACAAACGCCGCGTCCATCGACAGAGGAAGGGATGATGACGACGTGGCACGTATACAACATGGAATACGGCGCAGCCCCAGAAACCCCCCGCCCCCCAACCCCCCCCCCGCCGCCCGCGTCACCGCCCCCGCCAGAGGCCATTCGCAGCCACGCAGATGGCACCAGAGAGTGGCTGGCTAGAACCTCTGCGACCTTTCTACCAAAAGGAAGATCTTGGACTGCAGGACAGACCTGTGGGGGCCGGCGTGGAGGTGGAGGGTGTGAGCAGGCCTGGGGTTTGGGGGTCCCTAGAGGCAGACTCTCGCACTTGGCGTGTGGAAGCAGTGAGGTGCTGCTCTAGAGGTCAGGGAACAACATCGAGCCCCCTTCTTTGCAACGAGGTTGAGGATAACGTGAGAAAAATGACAGGTATACGTCCCGGCCCGACTGGATCCCGTTGCTGTGTACGGGAAAGAGAGCCCTTTAAATCTGCTCAAATCGAAGTATAAATGAGATAAGGAGAGAGACGAAGAAGAACAAGAGGGAGAAGAAGGAGCAGGAAATAAAAAAGAAGAAGGAGGAAAAACAAAACCCTTTAGCGACGCGGCGCGGACCAGAGTAGGAGATGGCCAGCAGCATCTGGCCGGGAATCGAACGCTGGCCGCTGCTCTGACAAGCCCAGGCCCCTCCTGAAAACCCTCTGCCAGCGGAGGTGTCGTGCCCGGAGGCCCCTTCTTACTGCCTTCGCTACCCATAACCTCGGCTCCTCCGCAGGCATGGCTGTCTGCCTGCCTGGGTGGGCTCTGTGCGCGCTGAGGTCCTGGGCTCCAAAGGACGTCGTATGGCTCAGTTTACCTGGGTGCCACGTGCCACCTGGGATGTTGTCTGGCCAGGGGTTGCTCTCCCAAAGCGGCACTTACCGCAGACACCGCAGTGACAGACAGAGACGCTTCCGCCTGGCAGCCCCGAGAGAACTCGCTGAGAGCCTTCCCGGTGGAACGCATCAAGGCGGCTTCATTCCTCGAACCTGGTGTCGGGGAGGCCTGCCCGCCCTCGCGCCGAACTGCAAAGGGCGGCTCGTCTCCCCAGGCCAGAAGGACCTTGCCCTCGCCCCAGGGGCCCAGAGCACAAAGCCGGTCCTCGGGGTGCTTGCCGTGCGGGGCGGGGGGGGTTCCGCGCACCACCCCCTCCGCCCCACCTCCGAGCCTGCTCCTGCCGCCTGGGCAGAGCGCACCTGGGGCGGCGAGGTCCTCTGGCGCCGCCTTGTGGACATCTGCTCGAACAGCAAGTCCCAGGGGTTCCTCCTCGCTCTGGCTCAGCAGGCCCCCGGGGCTGCCTGGGGCCTGGGCCCTGGGCCCTGGGCCCGGGGCTGGGTGGGTTCTCTCCCTCCCCTTGAGGGAACTCCCAAGAAGAACCTGTCCAAGGGGGCTCCTTCTCGCTCAGAGGCTCTCAGAGCCCTCAGGCCCACCTGCCCCAAGCCCCTCCGTTCCACCCACATCCCCCCCTACCCCCGTCAGCTCCGGACCCATCCTGTCAGGACAGCGTCGCCCTTGCTCAGACGGGCCTGCCCTGGGGTATGCAGGGCCCCGCGCGCGTGTGTGTATATATGGAGCTCTTGCTCTTGCCTTGCGTTTCCAAGTGGTATTCCTTCGGTCGTCCAATAATAAACTCGTGATTCTTTCCCTTCTGGTTTCGTTCTGGCTTCCTTGCTTCCTTCCTTCCTGTCCCCGTCCCTGTCCCTGTCCCTGTCCCTGTCTCTCCTTCCCTCGTTCTCTCTTGCTTTATGGACCCCACCTGAGGCGAGCGTCGGTCGCCCGCCCTCGAGGGTCGGCCAGCCACAGAGGGTGCCAAGCTGGCCCCAGCGACCCAGACAGACCTTTTCCCCAGGGAGCCTGGAGGGACCTCCGGGAGGTCTTTCCTGCTCTCGTGCTACCGGCCTGCGATCGCCCGAGCTGGCTCGAGAGCAGCTCTTCATACCAGGTGTTTGGCCAGAACCAAAGCGGCTCACAGGGAAAGCCAAAGGCGGAGGTTCAGGAGACCTCCTGGGAGAAGGCACACCGGGAGGGGCGCGGCGGCTCACCCCGCTGTCCCCTCTGTCCCGCCTTCCCTGCACGACGCGCAGTCACCCGACCCGGGCCCCAAAGCCCAGGTCGGGATGGGGCTTCCCTATTCCCAGCTCAACCACGGAAACAACCCAGCCCCCAGGAAATAAGTGAGTAAAGAAGCACAGAAACACACCCGACACCCCGGTCGAAAAATGGACCCGGGGCCTGAGGAGGCATTTCCCTCCACCTGATATCCAGGGGGCACCAGGCACCAGAAGAAATAATCACCATGACTCATTTGGAGAAAAATGCAAATCACAGTGACCCTTTGGTACCACCTCACACCTGTCTGAATGCCATCCTTAGTAAGTCTACAAACAAATCCTGGAGAGGGAGTGGAGAAGAGGGTGTGGAGAAGAGGGTGCCCTCCTACAGGGAGAGGGGGTATGCAAATTGGTACAAATACCTTGGACAACACAATCAAGGTAAACCCAAAGTTACATACAGAACAAATGCATGACCCAGCAATCCCTCTCTTGGGCATGCATCTGGACAAATATTCAATTAAAATGATACTTGCACTGCTCTGTTCCTTGCAGCAATATGCACAACAACCAAGACATGGAAACAAACTCAATGTCCATCATCAGATGGATGGATTAAAAGATGTTGTACATGTACACAATGGAATAAAACACAGCCATAAAAATCCAAAAAGGACATTCACAGCCACATCAAGGGAACTAAAAACTCTCATATGAGGTGAAATAAGTCAGAAAATGAAAAACAATACCATAGGATACCCCTTGGATCTGGAATCTAACAAATAGCACAAATGAACCTTTATACCTAAAAGAAAATCTTGGACTGGTAAACAGACTTGTGGTTGCCAGATTGGTGGGAGAGGGTGTGGGAAGGCCTGGGATTTGGGGCTTCATAGATGCAAACTCTAGTACTTGGAGTGGGTAAGCAGTGAGATCCTACTCTATAGCACAGGGCACTATATCTAGTCACTTTTTTTGGAGTAATCTGGAGGATAAAGTGAGAAAAATATGTATATATATGTATGACTGGATCACGTTGCTGTTAAATAGAAATAGAGCACTATAAATCAGCTATAATGGAAATTAAAAATGATAAAAATACATTAGCAGCTCAGCGTTCAACAGAGAAGATGGCTGGGTCCAGACTCCTGCCTCTTGAGGAAAACAAGCAACCTGACTCCATTAAATCTTAGCAATATGACATCCAACTGGAATTCCATAGGGCATATGATATTATTTCTATATTAACATCTGCATTTATTTTATATCGAACATGTTTCTTTTTCTGCACCCACTTGTGACATGCAGATACCAGGCCAGGAACTGAATCCACACTACTGCTTTTATTATCCCAAACCCCTGCTGAAAACCCTCTGTCACCAGAAGTATAGTGTCAGGAGATCCTTTTTTACTGCCTTAACTATTGATTCCTTAGCTATGCTGGAGGAATATATGTATGTATTTATTGACTTCTTTATCAACTGAGCTCATTTGCCCAATATCTCTTTCTCGATATAAATTTATTCGGGTGCCACACAAATGAACAACAACAACAAAAATGAAATGTCCATGAGAACCATGGAATGTTATGTAGTGGCTACAGGTGTGGCCTGAACCTGGTACAGAACCTCAGCAACGCCAAATCCAAGCCGCGTCTGGGACCTACACCATATCTCACAGCAACTCCGAATCCTTAACCCACTGAGCGGGGCCAGGGATGGAACCTGCCTCCTCATGGATAGTAGTCAGATTCCTTTCAGCTGAGCCACGACGGGAACTCCTTAGCCGTTTATTTACTGAGCCCCTACCATATGCCGGGTACTGGAGCCTGCGGATGGACAGAGGCCCAGGTGGTCGCTCCCTACTCGCCCCGGTCCCACCCCCACCACCCCCCTCCCCAGTCTCCGCGGCCTCTGAAGTCTTCCCGACTTCTTTGTACCACCTTCTGCTGCTCGTGTCTGTCCTGCTCTGTCCCTGAACTGGAAGGCAAGGCCCGCCCGTGCGCTGCGTTCACTGAATCCCCCCTCCCCTGCCTGGCTGCCTCTCCTAGAAGCTGGGACCAAATACCCGAAGCAGCAGCTGCAGCAAATCACCCTCTCCCGGTTCTGATTTCAGCCCAGAAAACGGCGCCTCGGACTGGGCTCTGAAAATAAAGGTGATTTTTAGAAACAAGAGGGTGCTGGGGACTTAGCCTGCAAACTGTCTCTTCCACAGCGACTGGGGCGGCCCTCCCCCGCCTGTAAGCCTTGGGCCTCCGGGGACGGGGGCCCGGGGGCGAGAGGGAGCCTTCTCCCACTTCCGCGGGAGGTTCCTGCTAGCCCTGCAGACCTGGGTTCGGGTCCTGGCCGTGCCGTGTGACCTGGAGCCAGTCACCTTCCCTCCTGGAGGTTTCTCCGCAGCGGCAGAGACGAGCAGTCAGAACCGGCGGCTTTTCTCACCCTCCAGGCGCGAGGCGGGCGAGGCGCCTGGCACCGACCCGGCCGGCGAAGCCGCAGGGGCGGGTCTCCGCGGCGGACAAAGGGCGGCGGGCGCAGCGGGGCGGTATGGAGGGCGGGGCCCGGGCGAGTGGGGGCGGGGCGTCTCCTCCTCGCCCCTCGCCCCGCCCCTCCCGCCGCCTCCCCGCCCCGGGACCCCGCGGCTCTGCCCCTCGGCGGGTGGTCGGTGCGGAACCGCGCGCCGCCGCGACAATAGCCACCATTTCCGCTCGGCTCGGCTCCCCCTGGCTCCTCCCCACGGGTCCCGAGTGGAGGGCGCCTCTCCGGTTTTACAGACCGAGTGTCCCCGTTGATTTCATTGATTGTGGTTCGGTTTACCACTAAGTGCTTCTCTTTTGTAGAAAAGAGGAGCCGGACGCGAGGCCCGGAAGCCCCCGCACACGGGTGTCCCCGACTGCTGTCGCCCCGGTCCGGCGGCAGCCCGGGGGACCCGCGCTCCTGCTTCCGCCCGCGGTGGCCACCAGAGGGCGCCCGGAACCGTCCCCTCGCCCTCCCTCGTCCTGGCCGCCGAGACCCGGCCCAGCGCTCCACCCAAACCTGGGCGGAGGGAAGCCGCGGTCCGCGACTGGCCGGCCACCTCGCTCCTGCGCAGAGCGGCGGCGACCTGCTGGCGGAGGGCAGCTAGCCTGGACTGGCGGGGAAGAGCCAGCGGCGGGGGAACGGTCTTGGAGACAATCACGAGACTCTGTCCCAGCCAAACCTCCAGAGAATGGCAGTCAGAGAACCGAGCTGGATGGTTGTGTGACCACGGGGCAGGTGCTAGCCCTCAAGGCCCCGGTTTTCCGCATGTGGACGGAGAATGAGCACTGCCCCTGAGGGTGGGGCACCCCGGAGCCCACCCGTGAAGGCCCCGCGTGCGCGCTTCCCACAACAGCGCGGAGGATGGGGCACAAACTGCCTTGCTATTGCATTTAAAATCAAAGTCGTGTGAGGTGAGAGCCAGGGCCTCTTATTCCCGAGTGCACACACCCCCAGCGCTGTGAGGTTGTCACTGCTCAGTAGAAGGCTGGGAAATCCCCAGCAGACCTTGGAGCGCTGGCGACCCGGGAAATCTGGCATCTGCTTAACAAAGGGATTCTGCCCTTTATAAAATCAATGGCATCTCTCTCAATGAACAAGTTGTAAGAAAGTGACCCTTATCGATAGAATATGCCTAACAGTCCAGGGGGCAACAGCGGATCCTTGAAACTGAATCCTTTTGTAAAATAGACTTGCCTGGTAATAACAGATACAGGGCCAAGGGCAGGGATGTGATGGGGGAGCCTGCCCAGGGCTCACCTGATAGGTGCCTTGGCCAGCTGTAGAGGGTCCAGGTCTCTCCCACTCCCTCTGTGGTCTCCCCAGCTGGGCATCAGATTATCCAATTATCTGGATTCTGTCCCACCTGGCCTGGGGCCCTTCCTGTCTCAGTTTCCCCTCCTGACTGCCCCCCTGGGAGAGATTCTGACCTGGAAGACACCTAGAGACCATTCAGGGAGCAGCCACACTGGCCAGTCAACCTAGGTGTGCCGGCCAGAGCCTCCCACCCTGCCCAGAGTGAGTGTTTCTGGAGGGGACTCCAGCTTGGGGACACCCATCCATTCCCTACTTCCACCCACACATGGGTGCAGCATTCCTGAAGTACACGGGTATCTTTCTGGAGTTCCCGTTGTGGATCGGCAGAAACGAACCAGACTGGTATCCATGAGGATGCAGGTGTGATCCCTAGCACAGCACAGTCAGTCATAGGATCTGGTGTTTCCACAGCAGCAGCATAGGTCACAACTGTGGCCTGGTTCCGATCCCGGGCCTGGGAACTTCATATGCTGAGGGGCAGCCAAAAAAAAAAAAAAAGAAAAGAAAAGAAAAGCAAAAACCGGAAAGATGCACCCCCCCGGTTTTATATTTTATTAGCGCCATACCCAGGGCATATGGAAGTTCCCAGGCCAGGGGTGGAATCAGGGCTGCAGCCACAGCCACAGCAACGCCAGATCCGAGCCTTGTCTGTTACCTACACCACAGCTCATGTCCTGGTCCTGCGACGATGCCACCGATCTAGCACCACAGTGGGAATTCCTTCTGGATGCTGGTGGATGGAGAAGGTGGCAATGTCATGCTCCAAGACGCCATGACGAGAAAGAGCTCCAAACCACCCTGCCACAAAGAAAGACTAAGTCACTTAACATAAGCAAGGAGGTCACACAAGCCTAGCCCTTCTCTAGGCGCTTTGGTGCTGGGCAGAGACCCACCACCTCTGCTCACTTGCTGCTTTTAGATCCTCTAACCCTGACAGTTGTGAATTTTTCATTAAGTCCAAAGAGCCAGGAGAGCACACAGGCACTCAGCCCCCTTAGCTGAAGGGAGATGAGCCAGTGAGTGCTGGGGTTTGGCAGGGCCCTCTTCACTCCCATTTAGGTTGGAAAGCCTCTCCACCCCACGACCCCAGCAGCCCTGGGCCTCCCTAGCCAGAAGGGGAGGGCCGAGCCCCAAGTCCCCAAAGCCTGTGGGGAGGGGCACATGACTTGGGGATTAGGTGGGGACTACCTCACCACCATCACCTGAGACTCTAAGCCCCTCCCCTACTCTGCCACAACCCCCACAACTGGTAGGGGCTTAGAGTCTTTTAGCAGATATGGCTGCATCCCCTGGGCTCCTTTGCAGAAGTCACCTCATGAGGTAGATTTACTCATCGTTTTCTAAATAGAAATACATTTTTTAATAAAAATTAAAAATTCTAAAGGATCCAGTGTTGCTGCAGATGCGGAATAGGTCACAGCTGTGGCTCAGATTCAATCCACATGAATCTGGAACGTCCATGAGAAGCAGGTGTAGCCATTTTTAATTAGGAGTTCCCGTCATGGCGCAGCAGAAACCAACCTGACTAGGAACCATGAGGTTTTGGGTTTGATCCCTGGCCTTGCTCAGTGGGTTAGAGATCTAGCATTGCCATGAGCTGTGGTGTAGGTCGCAGACACGGCTCAGATCTGGCATTACTGTGGCTGTGGTGTAGGCTGGCAGCTGTAGCTCCTATTAGACCCCCTAGCCTGGGAACCTCCATATGCTGTGGGTGCAGCCCTCAAAAGATGAAAAGACAAAAAAAGAAAAAATTACAAGACATATAAAGAAAGAGGAAAGTGTGCCCAGTATTCTGAAGGAAAAAAAAAAAAAAGAGTCACTAAAAACTCATTGAGGCTTAGCAGAAATGAATCTCACTAGTATCTGTGAGGAAGCAGGTTTGATCCCTGGCCTGGCTCAGTGGGTTAAGGATCCAGTGCTGCCATGAGCTGTGGCGTGGGTCACAGATGAGGAGGCTTGGATCTGGCCCTAAAAAAGGAAGAAAAAAGAAAAGAGGGATCATTGATCCCAGCCCAGGCAGTGTTTAAAATCAACTGAGGCATATTAATGGGAGTTTCTACTGTGGCACAGGGGAACTGAATCTGACTAGGAACCATGAGTTTGCAGGTTCGATCCCTGGCCTTGCTGAATGGGTTAAGGATCTGGCATTGCTGTGAGCTGTGGTGTAGGTCGCAGACACGGCTCAGATCCCCAGTTGTTGTGGCTGTGGTGTAGGACGGCAGCCATAGCTCCGATTAGACCCCTAGCCTGGGAACCTCCATGTACTGCGGGTACAGCCCTAGAAAAGACAAATAAATAAATAAATAAATAAATAAAATTGACTGAGGCATATTAAAAATTCTAAGTTTATTTAAGCACAAACCCATTTGAAACATCAGTAAACCGGGGATGATTAGGAGCACTCCTCCATGAGCTGGGGAAAGACTTAGACTTCTTTGTGGAAGTGAAGAAAGGAAATTATTTGCTTGGCTGTAGCTTACAGCCTAGTGGGCTGTTTATGATGTGCTGTCTTTATCATTCTGATTTCATAACCTTGAGGCATTTACAGGCTTAGATATTGGTCTCTCTAAGTAGCCCCCATACATTAAAAGCCACAATCAGTCTGATGGCCTGTTTAAGTAATTTAACAGTAGACACCCTCAAAGGTGTCTGTCACCCCCCTCCCCTTCTCAAAAGGTAAGCAGTGATGCTCCCAGGAGCCCAAAGGCGCTCGGATTTGTTCCCTCCTACAAGAGGGCACCAACCACTAGCCATTTCTTAGGTGCCTTGCAAACACCCATTCCCTCCAGTGTGGCCTTGAGGGATGGGGGAGGGGCAGCGGGATGAGGGCTCATCACTCTTAAGCTCCTTTGTAGTTAATCACGTCTCAGAAGTGGCGCCATCATTCTATTTAATAATATAAGTTGCATTCAAAGAAATGGCTGTTGGGTCCTCTTCTTCCTTCTAGTTCCTCTGACTGTTCATGCCAAAGATCAAGAGTGGGCTGTATTTCCACAGGACATAGGGGTGGGGGGTTGGCGGGGAGGTGGGGGGCGGCTAACAACACTCCAACACTCAGGGTGGGCCCTGTGTGACAAGCAGCTCCCAAGTTGCAAGCAAAGACAAAAGAACCAGGAACAAGAAAAATAAAAGGTATTAAAATAGGCTTAGCTACTTTGGGGTTTTCCTTTGTATTTATTTTTAGCAAGGATTCTGTGCCTAACTCTGCATTAAAATAGCTGATACTACCAGTCATTGTTCCAGGCCCTTGCACACTGCAGCCTGGCAGGCTTTCTGCAGCCAAAAGTGAAGGCAGCTGGCAGGGCTGGCCCACCCAAGCCGGGGAGAGGGTTTCTGTTTCACAGACAGCATGCCCCCCCCCCCAAAAAAAACCCCCTCAGTGTTGGGAATGCAAACAGAAGCAGGGTGCTTGGGGTATGGCCCAAGGCTGGGGGAGAAAGCTCACAGGAGGCCAATGTGCTTAAAGACTTAAGCCTCCAAAAAGCCCCCCTAGCTGACTGCAGCCAGCAGAGGGCTGAAATTCCTCCACAGGATCACCAAGCTTGGCATCCCAGCCAGACAGATGCAGCAGTCTGTGCTCCACGCGCTCCATCAGGGGGTTTCCTGAGTACTTTTCCTAGGAGACTCCGTTAGATAAGGCTTTCTAGTCTGCAAGTGCTACTTCAACGTCTGAGTCTGTCACATCTTCCCCTCTGGTCCACAGGCCAGTGGGGTTCTGGCCACTTGGGGGAAAAACAGTTGGGGCGGGGGAGATGAGAGTGTGGAAGAGGGAGGGGAACCTGGAGACTAAGTGAGAGGGCGCAGAGACAAACTTCCCTTTGCCCAAGTGTTTCCAAGTTTGGGCCTGCGGTGAGTGACCTCGGTGCAGAGCTAGACAGGGTCCCTGAGCAAAGCGGGGTTGATAACGTTGAGCAGGAAGGCTGCCATAGCGTCTCCGACTGACTTTGCAGCGCTAAGGACAAGGCAGCAATGTTGCTGTGTGTGACAGCTTCGGTTTTCACCCTAGAGACGTTAGTAAAGCATCTGAAGTACCCTGGTCAGGAGCCACACTCCAGAGGAGGCTGTCAACCGCTTCAAATCTCTTTATCTACGTGCGTCCCTGAGGGATGTCAAAAAAACTTTTTTTTTTTTTTTCCCCAAAAGGATTAATGTTCAAGGTGTGTGATTGGCTAGGAAGCCTAAGCGGGCACATCTGCGGTCAAGGAAGGGGACTAATAACTATGACAGGCTGGGAAGTCCTGGTGCTGTGGTCTAGAGTTACACGCGTTCCCGTGGTTCCCTTTATGGGACGATTCTGGAGGCGGTACTATAGGAAGGACCGCGTCGTATTTGCTTCCAAGGGACGCCTTCTCGCAAAATCTGTCAAACATCGGGGACCTCGCTATAGGTTAACCACTGTAACCTCGAGCAGGTTAACTTCTCGGAGCTCCATTTTCTATTGACTGGAGATAACGATAACCTTGCAGAGTGGTTGAGAGGAGTACCTGAGCTTTAAAGGGTCAAGTTTCGGCCGCAGTGCCCTCTCATCGTGTGGCTGGACCAAGGTCACATCGGGCGTCCGGACCTCGTCAGGGCTTCTGGGCCTCCCTGTCGCGTTCGCGGGCGCCCCGGCAGCGGGAGACTGCAGGGACTCGGCGCGCGGCCCACCCGCTCGCGGGGATGCGCTCTCCAGGCCGCGGTGCTCCCAGCGCCGCCTTCCCTCCCTCCCCGCCAGCGCCGGGTCCGCGTCGACCTCTGCCGGCCGAGCGGCCCTCCTCGCTCGCTCTGCCGCCCGCACTCCGGGAACCCGGGGCTGGCGCCCTCGCTCAGGTGGTAACCTCGGGGTCCGCCTCTTCCCCCTCATCCCCAGCCCTGGAGCGCGACGCTCCCGAGGGCGCCCGCCGCTGTCTTTCCTGCGCCCCACGGGGGTCCGGGCAGCTCTTGCCTCCCACGGAGAGGGACGTATCTGGGGGCACCTGGGCTGCCCCTCATCCCCACCGCCCCAGCCTTGCCGAGAACAGTCGGCAGTGCGCAGCATCAAACTGTCTCGCGACATTGAACTTGGCCCTTCCCCCCATCGCTAGGCATTTAAAGCAGCTGCCAGGAACTGAAATATTAATAGGTACAAACTTCCTGGAAAGATTTTCTGCTCTAAGATAGATGACCCCGCCTTCCTCCACCAAAATAAATAAATGAAGGGCAGCTCCTGGGCAGGCGTCGGGGGAGCCTAAAAGCCTGGAGCGGCTCGCAGGCGGGGCCGCGGCTGGCACGCGGGCAGCGGGGCGCCAGGGCGCCGGGGACAGGCCCTCCTTTGTACGCTCGGCCCGGGCGCGCGCCGGCGGCGCGGACGTACCGGCGGCGGGAGGGTGGGGGGGAATGGACCCGGGCACGCGCCCGCACCGAGCTGCCGGTGGCTGCGGAGGCCCGGCGCCCGGCTCCGAGCGGCGGCTTGGGCCTGCGCTGCCCTAGCGGGACGCAGGACGGGAAGGACTTGCGCACCGCTGTGCGTCCTGGGTCGCCCTCCCGGGCCCCACCAAACGTACCCCAGCCACCGGTTCCCCTTCGCGGAGCGCCGGTCCCGCGGGATTGGGGGGGGCGGGGAGGGGCGCTCTGGCGGCTACGTGACGCTCGGGCTTCCTGAGCCCTCAGCTCCTCCTCCCCGAACAAAGCCTGGCCCGCCCTCCTCGCTCATCCCTGGGGGCGGTTGTCATTTAGGATCCTCCACCCAAATCTCCAGCTTGCGTTTAAAGACGCGATTTGCTTTTTCAGAGTTTTTCGACATTCGGATCTCCCGGGCTTCCCTGGGCGGGGAGGCAGTTGTAGCGGAGGAAGCCAACCCGCCTTTGCCTTTTTCCTAGCCTCTCGGAAGATCACAGACCCACTGCTTTCCCAAGACATTGAGTTTGCTGCGTCCTCTCCCATTTTGCAGATAGCACAGTTCCAGTGCAGGGAGGTTTCAGTGCTCATCCCGGACCCATCACCAACCCCGGGGGCGGTCTACCCCCGCCACCCCTGTTCCAGCTTCAGGCTTCTGAAGGTTGCAGCTGCTCCTGGATTTGCTCCAGCTTTTCTCCCTGCCTGGAAGTCATTCATTTAAAATATTTATTGATGGAGTTCCCATTGTGACTCAGCGGGTTGCATACTAGACTAGTAACTATGAGGATGCGTGTTTGATCCCTGGCCTCGCTCAGTGGGTTAAGGATCCGGTGTTGCTGTGAGCTGTGGTGTAGGTCGCAGATATGGCTCGGATCCCGCGTTGCTGTGGGGTAGCCTGGTAGCTGCAGCTCCAATTCTACCCCTAGCCTGGGAACTTATATATGCCACACCTGTAGCCCTAAAAGGAAAAACAACAACAACAACAAAACAGGAAATGCCCTCCTCCCTGCAGGTCGAGGGGGTGAGGAGGGGTTGTGGGAGTGGAAGAGGCCATGGCCCCAGGGCCAGGCCACCACTTGCGGCCCTGCACCCCCATTGGTAATGAAAGGCCCTGAAGGTGCAGGCTATGGATGGTTAAAGTGTTCCAGCCACAAACTACTGAATGGGCACTGTTCTTGTTGCCAAGCCTGATTGTGTCTACAAGCATCTCAAATTAAAAGTGTCACCATAAATCAAGAGGCAGGCCCTTATTCAGTCCGGATGACTTGCTGATAACATCAATTCTGCGATTGAACTGGAGTCCAGGGGAAGACAGAGCAGCCAGGTCCAGTGGCAGCCCCGGGGGTCACCAGGAAAGGGCAGGAGCCTGCACTTCCGGTGCCCCCCCATCTAGGTGCAGCCACCTGTGACCTTCCCTTCATCTGCAGCAGTCTCTGGAGAGGTAGGGGTGATGAAGTTGCTACAGCTGAGACAACAGGGGTTCCTGAAGTCATTTGTCCAGCACGTGGCTGGGATTGGAACAGGGGCTCTCTGACCAGAAGCCCACATTTCTTTCCAGCAGGTCTGGCAGGGGCAGGGGAAGGAGGCCAGGGCCCCCCCACAGTCACTCCTGGGAGCCGAGTGCAAGCCCCGTGCTGGGAGGCCTTCTCAGAAGTGTCTTGTTGGGAGTTCCCGTTGTGGCTCCGAGGGCTAAGAACCTGACTAGTATCCATGAGGATGCAGATTCAATCCCTGTCTCCACTCAGTGAGTTAAGGATCTGGCATTGCTTTGAGCTGTGGTGTAGGTCGCAGACGTGGCTTGGGTCTGGCATTGCTGTGTCTATGGTATAGGCTGGCAGCTGATTCAACCCCTAGCTTGGGGAACTTCCATATGCTGGGGGTGCAGCCCTAAAAAGCAAAACCAAAAAAGGGTCTTTCTGGGGTTGCGCCAGTTTCTGAGCATCTCAATATGCCAAGGGTCACTATGCTGATGGCCAGATCCCAAAGTCCATGACCTCCGGAGCATGAGGAGCAAGGAGCACAAGCATAAGGCTCAGGTGCATAGGAGACTCTGGGGATGAAACTAGCTTTCCATCACTCCCTTAGGCCATTATCACATAGCATCATGTGCTGTCACTGCAGATGTTACAGACTAAGGGATATTTAGAAAGAATATCTGAAGTTTATGGTTCATTCATTCTGTTGTGAGGTGATGTTCTAAAGAGGTTAATTATACTTTCAAGAACTATGTTGTTTTAAGAATTTAACAAAGCAATGAAATATGCATGTAATATACTAGACATAATTATGTTTAAACTTCTTATCAAGGGAAGATTTGTTTGCAGACAGTTATCTAACAGAAACATGAAAAAATCTTTTAGGATACTGTAAATTTGCGGTTTTGAATTTAAGTCCTGATTTTGTGTGTGTGTGTGTTTCTTGGGGGTTTTTGGCTGTGCCCACAGCACGTGGGAATTCCAGGACCAGGGATCGAACCCATGCTACAGCAGTGCCCCAAGCCACAGCAGTGACAATGCCAGATCCTTAACCACTAGGCCACCAGGGAAATGAGTTTAAGCCCAGAATTTTTGACTTATATTTAGCTTTACTTTAAAAAATTTTTTTTATTATGGTCGATTTACAATGTTCTGTATCCACTCGTGATAGAACATGATAGCTTTACTTTTTGTTGTTGTTATTGTTGCTATTTCTTGGGCCGCTCCCGCGGCATATGGACGTTCCCAGGCTAGGGGTCGAATCGGAGCTGTAGCCACCGGCCTACGCCAGAGCCACAGCAACGCGGGATCCGAGCCGCGTCTGCAACCTACACCACAGCTCACGGCAACGCCGGATCGTTAACCCACTGTGCAAGGGCAGGGACCGAACCTGCAACCTCATGGTTCCTAGTCGGATTCGTTAACCACTGCGCCACGACGGGAACTCCTACTTTTTTTTTTTTTTTTTTGCTTTTTAGGGCCACACCCGAGTCATGTGGAAGTTCCCAGGCTAGGGGACAAATCAGAGCTGCAGCTGCTGGCCTATACCATCGCCACAGCAACTTGGGATCTGAGCCATGTCTTCGACCTACACCACAGCTCATGGCAACACCGGATCCTGGACCCACTGAGTGAGACCGGGGACTGAACCTGCATCCGCATGGATACTACTCAGATTCGTTTCCGATGCACCACGACAGGAACTCCCAATGGCTTTACTTTTAAGCTGTGTACTAACTCTCTGCATCTTCCCCCACAAGATCTGGCACCTTCCTACCTTCACCCTTCGGCTTACCGTCCCTTTTTCCAAACTTCCCATACCCCATTTTCATCTACCCAAATCCTGTCTTCGGTTGAACGCTGCTGTCTTCCCTGCTGGCGTCTTTTCTACTAGCTGTGAAGGCGACTTCTCCCTATTGTAGGTTCCCAGAGCCCCCTTGCTGGCACAAGTTATAAGGTACTCATCAGAGGAGACCTTACAGCAGGCTAATTTCCTGAGCATTGGTTGGGCTTTTCCTTGCTGTATTTTAATTCCCATTTGAGGAAAGTAGCCAGGCTCTTCTGTGCCCTTTCCTGAGGGAAGGTTAAGCCACAGGGCTTGAGACACTACCAGTATTATTTGGGTTGAGGTTAAGCTGCTATACAAAGAGACCTTAAAAATATAGTAACTCAGGAGTTCCCGTCATGGCACAGTGGAAACAAGTCTGACAAGGAACCATGAGGTTTCAGGTTCGATCCCAGGCCTCGCTCAGTGAGTTAAGGGATCTGGCGTTGCCGTGAGCTGTGGTGTGGGTTGCAGATGCAGCTTGGGTCCCTCATTGCTATGGCTGTGGTGTAGGCTGGCAGCTGTAGCTCTGATTAGACCCCTAGCCTAGGAACCTCCATATGCTGTGGGTACGGCCCTAAAAAGTAAAAATAAATAAATAAATAAATAAATAAATAAATAAATAAATAAGTCATTCAAACAAGGCAGAGGTTTACTTATTTCTCATGTGGAAATGCAGAGGAGGCCAGCTGAGGTTCAAGATGGCTAAGCTGCTCTGCTCCACAGGGTTATTCAGGGACCCAGGTTTCCTCTATCCCATTGCTCCTCCATCTCCTAGATTGTTATCATCATCTGCAGGGTTACAGCTGGGACACAATCCCATCCATCTAAGTTGGAGTGCATGAAAAAGGGAGAGTGCAGAAAAGCACATACCCACAGCTTAGAAGCAGCACATCACCCACTCACGTTCCACCATCAAGGAATGCTGAGAAATGACACCTCTAGCTGGAACAAAAATTGATTACTTTTTTTTTTTTTTTTTGGTTGAGACTGTGACATGCGGAAGTTCCCGGGGCCAGGGATTGAACCCATGCCACAGAAGTAACCTGAGCCACATCAGTGACAACAACTCAGTGAGTTAAGAATCCACATCCTCATGGATACTAGTTGGGTTCTTAACCCACTGAGCCACTTGGAGCCACAAACTCCAAGTCCAATTTAAACTGACCTAAAAAACGAAGGGACCCACTCCTAGATATTTACCCTAGAGAAACACAAACCTCTATAACCCCAAAACCTCTACACAAAGGTTTATAGCAACTTTTTAAAAGTCACTAAGCTAGAAACAAATGTTCTCCAGTGAGCAAATGCATAAACAAATGCTTTATCCAGACCATGAGACACTGCTCAGCAAAAGAAACAAACTAGGACACATGCAAGGACATGGATGAATCTCAAGGTCATTGTGCTGAGTGAAAGAAGCTGGTGTTAAAAGGTTATGTACTGTTCAAGTCCACTTAAGTGGCATTGTGGAAAAGGCAAAACTGAGGTGGAGAACAGATCAGTGATTGTCAGGGGTTAGAGGCTGGGAAGATGGTTCAACTACAAAGGGAGAACTCGAGGCAATCTTGGGGGGCGATGGAGCTGGTTGGGATCCTGCTTGTGGTGATGGTTATATGACTCCACACATTTGTTAAAACTCAGGGGAGTTCCCTTAGTGGCTCAGTGGTTAACTAACCTGACTAGGATCCATGAGGATGTGGGTTTGATCCCTGTCCTCACTCAGTGAGTTAAGGATTCAGCGTTGTCGTGAGCTGTGATGTAAGTCAAAGATCCTGCATTGCTGTGGCTGTGTTGTAGGCTGGTAGCTGTGACTCCAATTCAACCCCTAGCCTGGGAACTTCCGTATGCCACGGGTGAGGCCCTAAAATGGAAAAAAAAAAAAAAAAGGATATCCATACACATAGAAAGAAAAAACTAAAGTGCAAAAAAAAAAAAAAAAAAAGTAAGGCAAAAAGTTGAATATGGATACAGTCTTACTACCCGCCACAAAAACTACCTCCAACTGGATCACAGACCTAAGTGTAAAACGTAAAACTATAAAACTCCTAGAAGATAACATTGGAGAAAGACTTGGTGACCTTCGGTATGCTGATGGCTCTCTAGATAAAATATTCAACACTGGCTTGTCCCATGGAATGGCATGCAAGGGGCTGGGCCTGAGTGGGTTCAAAGGGTACAAGTAGGTTGGGTGAGCAGGTGGCTCAGATGCCTGTCACAGGGACTGTTTCTTCATTGCCTCTCTCCCCTTAATCCTAAGACTTCATAGAAAGTTCCTTGTGATCAGTTGGCTGAGAAGGAAAACAATTCAGGTCTGGTTTCCAGATGGTTCTGCACCATCTGCTGGCACAGAAAGTGGACAGCTGTCACCCTACAGCCCCATTCTAGGGTGGCCTTGAAGGAAAATGAAAGAAAATCCTCCTAGTGGGCAGGACTTCCAAGAGGTACTTGGCTCACTTTGTCTGGCCGAGAGATACTGGAAGTATGGCCTAAACAGAGTCATTGGCAGGGATGTGGAAGGAATGTGACTGGAAGACTTGTGACAAGGTCTGGGGAAGGAGTAGATGGGTGGAACTCTCCAAACAGGCACGGAATCTGGGGACATTTGTTCCCTCTGTGACTGCTCACTAAGGGTGAGCCTCATTGCAAAGGAGGCTGTTGCTAATAAGGCAAACAGACCGCGACGTGAGGACGCTGGTCATTCCCATTTGGAAGACTCTGCTTACTAAATGTGCAGGTAGGTCCTTGTCCTTATATGCCTCACAACATCTAACAAATCTTTCATCTTTTTCTTTTTTGGTATTTTTATTTTATTATTATTGTTATTATTTTGCTTTTCAGGGCCACACCTGCTGCATATGGAAGTTCCTATGCTAGGGGTAGAATAGAATCTGAGCAGCAACTGCTGGCCTGTACCACAGCCACACCAGATCCAAGCCACGTCTTCAACCTACACTGAAGCTCGTGGCAATGCTGGATCCTTAACCCAATGAGACCAGGGATTGAACCCACATCCTCATGGATACTAGTCAGGATCTTAACCCACTGAGCCACAATGGGAACTCTTTCTCTCTTTGTCTTTTTAGGGCCGCACCCCTGGCGTATGGAAGTTCCCAGGCTAGGGGTCCAATCAGAGCTACAGCTGCCAGCCTACACCACAAGCCACAGCAATGCAAGATCCGAGCCACATCTGTGACCTACACCACAGCTCACGGCAACGCCGGATCCTTAACCCACTGAGCGAGGCCAGGGATCAAACCGCAACCTCATGGTTCGTTTCCGCTGCACCACGACAGGAACTCTGGGGAAATATTTCTTAAGTCATCTTTCTACCAAGATTGAAGTCAAGTCCTGTCTTATAATTCTGATTCTGCCCCTGAATAGCTTGTCATTGTGATTGGTGCCTGTCATTTCATAGCTCTGAGCTTCAGTTTCCATATCTCTAAAATTGGGAGAGAGATACTCATTCCTCGGCGTTGCTGTGACGACATGAGAATGAAAGCTTGGCATGGTACTTCGCACATGGTAAGGTAGATATTCAAAAACATCCATTCATCCTGAATATGAAGCCAACTATCTCCCTTTAAATTATTTGTTGTTGTTATTTGTCTTTTTAGGGCCACCCCATAGCATATGGAGGTTTCCAGGCTAGGGGTCAAATTGGAGCTACAGCTGCTGGCCTACACCACAGCCACAGCCGAGCTGTGTCTGCAAGCTACACCACAGCTCACAGCAAAGCCAGACCCTTAACCCACTGAGCGAGGCCAGGGATTGAACCTGCATCCTCATTGATTTTAGTCAGATTCATTTCTGCTGAGCCACGATGGGAATGCCTCCCTTTAAATTGTTTGTCAACTATTTTCAGCATTAAGTCCCAGCAGCCCTAGAAATCTTGAGGTAAACCTTTGTTCTTTATTTCCCAAGCGTGGACCACAGGGAGATTTCCACAGGGTCCCCATCCCACAGTCAGCTGAGTGGAAGGGCAGAAGGCTCTCCAGAGATACCAAGTGGCACCTAGCTGGAATCCCCAGCAGTGGAGGTGGCATCTTCTATGTGCCCCTTCCTGAGGAAAATGTCCTCCTGCTCTGCTGAGGACTGTTTTAACTTGCTCTTTCTCTCAGACTCACTGCCAAGCGCATGATTCTGTGAGGAGGAAGGAAATGGTCCTGTTAAAACCTCTGGGCAGAAAGTTTGGGATAGTAAGGAACCTGACTAGTATCTGTGAGGACGAGGGTTCTATCCCTGGCCTCGAATCAGTGGGCTAAGGGTCTGGCACTGCCGTGAACTGTGATGTAAGTTGCAGATGCGCAGTGGATCCTACGTTCCTCTGGATCCCGCATTGCTGTGACTGTGGTATAAGCCGGCAGCTGTAGCTCTGATTAGACCCCTAGCCTGGAAGCTTCCATGTGCCCCGGGTGTGGCCCTAAAATTAAACAATAACAACAACAAAATCTATGGGCAGGGGCTGGGGTGTTACAGAGGCTGCCTTGTGCTGGAGCCCCCTCCCCTGGTCTTCCCAGGCCCTCTCCCTAGAAGATAGAAGGGCCTTCTCTCTCACATTTTTGGTGTCCCCCAAGACTTGACACCTCCAGGACTTGGGATTCCCTCTTTCCCAGGGATAGCTCCTCATGCCTTGCCCTGAACCTCATAGCTGATCACGCTGCAACAACCCCACATGACTTGTTCCTATGTAAAATCCTATTCTGAAGTCTCACTGGGTGCCTCCAGTCCTGATCTGTATAAATCCTGTTCATCCTGGAGGCCATCAGGAAGGCTAATCTGGACAGCCGCCCCAGCCCCCAGCCCTTTCCTTCAGCGCTGGCTCCCCTTTCCCAAGTGGCCCCTAAGGACGCCTACCTGGAACTGTCTGGTCATCCTTTCTTGCAGCTCCTAGAGGGATGCTGAGTCAAAGACTGAAGCCCTGGGTAATAAAGTTTAACCTGGAGCATTTGGATCAAGGGACCCAGGGACGCTCTGGAGGCTACAGGGGAGGCCGAGGGCACAGTGACCTACCTCGAAAGTCTGTGGTGTCCCGGGCTTTCTTCTGACAGTCCTGCTTCCTGATCAGTTTCAGCCAGGTCCAGGTGGTGTTATTTGCTTTTTTGTCTGTTTGCCTTTTCTTCTGCAGCATATGGAGATTCCCAGGCTAGGGGTCTAATCGGAGCCAGAGCCGTAGCCACTGGCCTACGCCAGAGCCACAGCAACGCGGGATCTGAGCCGCATCTTCGACCTACACCACAGCTCAAGGCAAGGCCAGATCCTTAACCCACTGAGCAAGGGCAGAGATAGAAACTGCAACCTCATGGTTCCTAGTCAGATTTGTTAACCACTGTGCCACGACGGGAACTCCAGGTCTGGGTGGTTTAAAGGCCGAAACCCACCTTCGTGGGGCAGAGACATTTGCGGGTGCAGTGGGACCAGCAACTACTGCTCTCCCAGAGCCGTGGCGAGAATTACGGCAGTAGTTACTGACTAATGGCTTCTCAGTTCATAAATGTTACATTTTCATCCACCTACTAACCAGCTTTGTTTTCCAAAGGACCAACGTGTAAGGGTTCCTTATGGCACAGCTGGTTAAGGATCCTGCATTGCTGCCACAGAAGCCCTGGTTGCTGCTTTGGCGCAGGTTCGATCCCTGGCCCATCCCTGTCCCAGGAATCTCCACGTGCGGTGGGCGACGGCCAAAAAAATAAAAAACCCATGAAGGGCCACATGTAACCCCTTGGTGGGACATGTCTTCCAGGCCGTAGTTGCAGTTCGCGGTTGGGCTTGCAGACCTCCCTGGGGCCAGGCCAGGTGCGGGGAGGTCCTGAACCGGAGGCAGTGTGGGCCAGCGGCCCCTTGTCGGTGGAAGTGGCCTCAAATCTGAGGGCCGGGAGAGGCTGCGGGGACAGCGAGCCCGGACCCTGTCGCTGGCGAAGCTAGGGTATGGGAAGCAGGCTTCATCTCGGGCGCGTGTGGCCTGGGCTGGGACGGCAGGGGGCGGGCAGGGGGCGTCCCGGGTCGTCCCTCCTGGGGGTGCGGTCGGGAGCGCCGCTGAAGTGCGCGCGGAGAGTTCAGCTCTAGGAGCTCCCAGAAGACTGCTGGCGCGGAGGGGCGTGGTCTCCGAGGGGCGTGGCGGGGTCCCAAGGGGCGTGGTCTAGCGGGGCCGCCTTCAGTGACAGCGGAAGATCGCGGCGGTGCTGCGAGGGTCCTGGAGTTGGGCGAGGCGGGAGAGGGCTGGAAAAATCAGTTTAACATTTTAGAAAGGTCTCCCTGGCGCTAGATGCTGGGAAGGGAGGGACCGCAGAGAGAGAGCCCAGGTCAGACAAGTGTGAAAAAGGAAAAGCCCTCATTAGAGTGACAACAGTGGGCATGGAGGAAAAGGAGTGGCTCGAAAGGCATAGAGGACAGGCCTCCTGACCTGAGGTCGACGGGGTGTGGGCGCGAAGGGCGGGGAGGAGCCGGAGAGCTCGGTTCTCGGTCGGTGCTCCGCCCCCCACTGGCGGCTCCCAAGGGCGGGCTGGCAGCCGCAGCCTTTCCCACATTCTCTTTCCCGAGTCTGGGCAGCGCTGTCCTTGGCCCGCGCCGTTTCGGGCGCTGAGAGCCGCGAGTCGCGCAGGACGTGCAGGAAGGACCCGATGCGCGGCCATCTGCTGACCAATCTGGAGCCAGAGCGGTCGCCTCGGCTCCGCTGGCCATGAAGCCACCGATTTCTCGAACACGCTGTCAGGTCCCAAGGGCCCTCTCTCGGCTAAGCCCGCGCCTGGGACGCCTTGAGGATGTCCGAGGCTGGTGGCAGAAATCCTTTCCACCCCTCTCTCCCCACTCCACCTCCCTCTCCTACACTCGGAATCAGAACTGCTTATTTCAAATGCAAATGTGATGATGATAACCAATAAAATCTACTGTGAATTGAGCACTCACTGTGTGTGTGTGTTCTGGCTCTGTACTAAGCATTTTTTCAAGCTTCTCTCATGAATTCCCCACTCTCCTATCACTTTCGTTATTTTGCCCTTGCCAACACCACCTGTACTATTGTACTATTATTTACTTATTAATCTTTTTTTCTTTTTAGGGCCACACCTGTGGCATATGGAAGTTTCTAGGCTAGGGGTCCAATCAGAGCTGCAGCTGCTGGCCTACCAGATTGAAACCACATTGGCTACCTACGCTGCAACTCACTCCAATGCCGGATTGTTAAGCCACTAATCTAGGCCAGGGATAGAACCTGTTTCCTTATGGATACTAGTGGCTTCCTCAACCAGCTGAGCCGAGATGGGAACTTCTGCATGAAATTTTTAAATCCACTCAAAATTTAGAGGTGCTGTCTGAAATCACAGAAGTTTGATATATGTTATTTATTATTCATATTGTATATGTAAAATATGAATTAGTAAAATATATAGATATCGCCTTAAAATGTTCATTTATGAGTCACATGAAATCACCTCATGTTCCACCAGTGGCCCCTGTTTTTCAGACTGGTAAACCTAGGTTCATGGAGGTTAAATGTCCTGCCCAGGGTTCTGGGATCGGCCAGGCTAGTTCCCTACTTAAAGCCTAAAACTGCCAGCAAACCAGACCAATGCAATGATCAAAAGATGCAACCTAGAGGGGTCCAAACAGGACAATTCCCACGAAGGGGAATTGCAAACACATGAGTGTGTTCAAGACACTAGGGCTGAGCAGAGGTGGGAAGGTAGGGATACACTGAGCCTCCATTCTCCCATCTCTGAAATGAAGGTTGTAACTGTCTACTTCTTGAGGTCCTTGCGAGACCTGAGATAAAGCAGAGTACTTAGCATAGAGCTTGGCTTGGCACATGCTCTCCATAAGTCCCTGCTGTTATAAAATGTTGGGTGACCAGCTTGTGAGGGACTGGCTCCTCTGCCAGAATGTCTGATTCCACCAACTCGGCTTTCCTTAGGCTACCACTGTTAGTGGTTTGGTGCATATCTTTCTAGACCTTTCCTATGTGTGTGCACATAGTCTCTGCGTGGGTATAATTTGTACATACACACATGCAATGATTTGGGGTTTTGTTACTGTTTTTGTTGTTAAACTCACAGAAGGAAAATGCTACACTGGCTTGAAAAGATACATGTGCTCCAATGTTCACTGCAACACTATGTAGGATAGCCAAGACACGGAAGCAACTAAATGTCCATCGACAGAGGAGTGGATGTAGAATATGTGGTGTACATGTACACAATGGAATATTACTCAGCCATAAAAAGGAATGAAATAATGGCATTTGCAGCAACCGTGGATGGACCTAGAAATCATCATGCTAAGTGAAGTCATATGCTATCACTTATATGTGGAATCAAAAAAAGTGTACAATGAACTTCTTTGCAGAACAGATACTGACTCACAGACATTGAAAAACTTAATGGTTTCCAAAGGAGATAGGTTGTGGGGGGAGGGATGGGCACTTGGATTTGGGATGGAAATGCTATAAAATTGGGTTGTGATAGTAATTGTACAACTATAATATAATAAAATTCATTCAGTTAAAAAATATTTATTTATTTATTTTTAAATGAGAGTTGCAATGTTTAATTCAGGTTCTCTCTTGTTTTTTTGTTTTTTGGGGTTTTTTTTTTTGTATTTTTTTCTCTTTTTTTGCAACAGTAAGTGGGAAATCCTGGGCCAGGGATTGAACCTACACTGCACAGCAGCAACCAGAGCCACAGGGGTGAGAATGCAGGAGCCTCAACCTGCTATGCCATTAGAGAACTTCCTAAAAAATATTTTCAAAAATATTTTCAGTTAAAAAAAAAATGCTATACTGACTCCACAGCTTGCTTTTTTATTTAACAATATAGCTTGGAAGTCTTTCCACATCAGCAAAGATAGGACTCTCTGCCTCATTCTTTTTAATGGCTACATAGTATTTCTTCATATCGATCTATAAAATTTTATTTATCCATTCTACTGACTGATATTTAGGCTATTCAGAATGTTCAGTTTTTACAAACAGTGCTGAGAAATATGTTCATCCATGCTTATCTTTGCATTTCTAGGGGACAGTTTTATAGATGCAGAGGTTTTCAAGAAGAGAACTAAAATATTGTGTTATTTCCTTTCAGTTATTTATTAATTTTATTTTTTGATGTTTAGCCTTTTAATCAATCTGAAATTAATTTTGTGGATATGAATTAGTAATATAACTGCTCCCTCATGAATAGTGCAATTATCTTACCTTTTGAAATTTGAATAGTTTCATTCTTAGCTAATGGTTTTTTAAGAGTATCTCCATCATATCTTGGATTTACATATATATATTTTTTTTTAGGGCCACACCCACAGCATATGGAGGTTCCCAGGCTAGGGTTTGAATCAGAGCTACAGCTGCCGGCCTACACCACAGTCACAGCAATGCCAGATCCGAGCTGTGTCTGCAACCTCTACCACAGCTCACAGCAACACCAGATCCTTAACCCACTGGGCAAGGCCAGGGATGGAACCTGCAACCTCATTGTTCCTAGTCAGATTCATTTCCTCTGTGCCACGATGGGAACTCCTATTTATTTATTTGCTTTTTAGAGCTGCACCCACAGACCTATGCAAGTTCCCAGGCTAGGGGTAGAAGTGAATCTGTGCTGCAGCTGCTGGCCTATACCACTACTCATGGCAATGCTGGATCCTTTAATCCACCGAGTGAGGCCAGGAATTGAATCCTCATCCTCATGGATACTAGTCGGATTCATAATCTGCTGAGACACAACGGAACTGTGCCAATTGGTTTTCATTCAAGTTTACTGTGTACTAGCACTGGGGCTACAATGGCAAAGACAGTGAACCCTCCTGGAGTTCCTGTCGTAGCTCAGTGGTTAACAGATCCGACTAGGAACCATGAGGTTGTGGGTTCGATCCCTGCCCTTGCTCAGTGGGTTAATGATCTGGCATTGCTGTGAGCTGTGGTGTAGGTCACAGCTGCGGCTCGGATCCCGCTTTGCTGTGGCTCTGGCGTAGGCTGGCAGCTACAGCTCCGATTAAACCCCTAGCCTGGGAACCTCCCCATATGCCGAGGGAGCGGCCCAAGAAATGGCAAAAAGACAAAAGACAGTGAACCTTCTGTTCTTACAGCAACTTCTGCTGGAGGTAGAATCAGTAAAAAAGTAATGTAATTCAGATGTTAAATAAGGAAGAAAAGCCATGGGATATGACAAAGGGTATGTGAGCAGAAGGTTTGGCTGCAGCTTAGTAAGCAAGTGGTGGAAAGAGAAGATTGGCAAGGCCAGATCACACAGGGCCTGCCTCATGAGCCAGTTTAGATGTTCCTCTGTGAACCATAGGAAGCCATTAGGTATTTTTAAGTGGGGAAATGATCCAAAGTGATTTATGTTTTAGAAGCATTCTCTGGGGCCTGTGTGAAGTGGCCAGAGGGAATGAGTAGATGAATGAAGACTGATCTAAGCGATGGCAATAGTCCAAGTGAGAGGTGATAGCAGCTCAGACTAGGGTGGTAGAAGTGTTAAGTGAAAAGTTTTGGATGCCCTTCTGGAGGAAGAGTCAACAGGATTTAATGGAGGTCAGGGAAAGGGAGGAATTAAAGGGGGTAGCTCAAGACTGTGCATGTGCTGAGCATCATATTAGTTTTCTTGTAATTTTTATATTCCAGACCTTTCACTCCCAATTTTTTCTCCCCCTCATCCTGCACCGCCATTTGTTTCAACTGTGAAGACTTTCCTTAATTTTAGTACTGACAGTAAATGAACTGCTCTTGCATGTTTTGGCATGCCCACAGCATGTGGAAGTTCCTGGAGCTGGGGATCAAACCCGTGCCTCAGCTGCACCCCAAGCTGAACCCCTGCATTGACATCAGATCCTTAACCGCTGTACCACTAGGGAACTGCTCCTTTTGGGAATCAGAAAGCAAGGCTTTGGATTTAGTCTACTGGGGAACAAACTCCATCTCCTCCATTTACTGTGACTTGGGGCAGGTTTCTTCACCTGAAAAATGGGGTTGTGGATTATTTAAATTCAAGTTGGAGCAGCTTTATACTTTTACATACTCAGCATCCAGAAGATCCTCAATATATTCAAATTTGAAAAGTTTGGGAGTTTCCATCATGGCGTTAACAAATCTGACTAGGAACCATGATGTTGCAGGTTCGATCCCTAGCCTTGCTCAGTGGGTTAAGGATCTGGCATTGCCGAGAGCTGTGGTGTAGGTCACAGACGAAGCTTGGAACCCACATTGCTGTGGCTGTGGTATAGGCTGGCAGCTGTAGCTCTGATTTGACCCCTAGCCTGGGACCCTCCTATGCTGTGAGTGGGGCCCTAAAATGGGAAAAAAAAAAAAAAAGCAAAGTTTAACTAATTCTCTTCAGATTCGGGGCTGTCAAAATCAAAAGGGCAAGAGCTTGGGCATTGTTCACTCTCCTGACAGTATTTAGCTAAGGGAGGATTCCCTCCACTTGCCTAAGAGAATGACATTTCCAAATTCCTTCTTAAAATTCTTCCAGAATTCCCGATTTCCCCAAAATGTACTTATCTCAAGTTATTTTTCTGGAATCTTTAGGTATTAATCAACTACTTTCATAATATACTTTATATTCACTTTATATTCACCACCTTACTGCAGATGTTAACAACTGAACTTAATTAACCAAAGGTGTGGTGTAGGCTATGGTCCTCGCACACCATTTTGGGTCCAACTCCAATTAACTACAGACTTTTCCTAGGTTAAACAGTTATATAGCCAACTCCAAAACATAGCAGGTAAGAATCCAGCCCAAGTTAATGAGCATTAACCCAGGGATCAATGGGAGTGGCCAAGCACACTCATATCTAAGTCAAAGAATAACTCTTAGTTCAACATTGTATACATACTTCCAGTGCCAAGCTCATCTACTTTGTATCAAACATACTTCTATTTCACTAAAGCTTTTGTGTATATCAATATTTTATTTTGGTGTAAAGACAAGAAGCTGGAAAATACACTGTATTTAAAATTTTCTTGCAGTTCCCATTGTGGCACAGTGGTAAATGAATCTGACTGGCATCCACGAGGATGCAGATAAGATCCCTGGCCTTGCCCAGTAGGTTAAGGATCCTGTGTTGCTGTGGCTGTGGTGTAGGCTGGCAGCTGCAGCTCTGATTCAACCCCTAGCGTGGGCCCTAAAAAAAAAAAAAAAAAAATTTCTTGGTTCCCCCTCACATTGTGGATATCCTCTCCCCCCAAGAGGTAACCTGTTCAAATACTTGGAAATTACAGCAGCAAAACAAAAGTGCAGAAAAAAGACCAGATGGAGAAGGTAGCCCGGGCCTGTCATGTCACTTGGTGTATTTCGATAAAACTTTTAGAACAAAAGACTAATTCTAAGAGCCCAAAGGATGGTTAGCTCCTATTTGTAAATAAATGGCTCATTAAGACTCTAGCAGGTAACCATTTTTTCTACCCTATTGCCATTTTCTCTAATAATTATCTCTAGAAAGAGGGGCCTATCATTTGTCTCTTTCCAGAACTGCAGAAACTCAACAGCTGACATTGGCTCTTAATAGCTTATATTGCAACGACTAGATCCCATGTTAACAATTTAGAAACAGGATCTAAAATAATTTCATATTCCCCTCACAGAAGGATTTTGTGACTTAATGATCTAAAAACTGAGTTATTAGGGATTCCCATTGTGACTCAGCAGTAATGAACCTAATAACTATGAGGATGTGGGTTGGATCCCTGGCCTCGTCCCGTCCAGTGGTTTAAGGATCCAGTGTTGCTGTGGCTGCAATGAACACCTGCAGCTGCAGCTCTAATTCCACCAATAGCCTGGAACTTCCGTATGCCGTGGGTGTGGCCCAAAAAAAAAAGTTATTGCTAAAAAGGGGCTTAAGGGAGTTCCCGTCGTGGCGCAGTGGAAACAATTGGACTACAAACCATTAAGTTGCAGGTTCGATCCCGGGCCTTGCTCAGTGGGTTAAGGATCTGGCCTTGCCATGGACTGTGGTGTAGGTTAAAGACACAGCTTGGATCTGGCATTGCTGTGGATCTGGCATAGGCTGGCAGCTGCAGCTGATTGGAACCCTAGCCTGGGAACCTCCATATGCTGTGGGTGCTGCCCTTAAAATCCAAAAAAATCTTAAGACCAATGTTTATGTTCATAAACTCAATGCTATACCTATTGACAGGTATCTGTTCTTAGCCCATTGATTAGTTCATCTCAGTTTGCTGCCAGAGCAGCTTCAAACACTCATTACTGTTACAACTAAAGTCAGTACATTAGGGATGTGTTTTCTAAGTCTTAAAAAAAGTTCATCTTCACATCCATCTATCACTCCAATGCAGAATATACACAGGGCTAAGAATGAACTATAGGTGCTTGATTAATAACTTCAGGGATTAATACACAGTATCTTAAAATAGCCAGCTCTCCAATGCAATATTTTTTGAGATGTAGACAGTTAAAATTTAAATTACCATTAAATATACATTTAATAGCATAGATTGTTTATAAATGTACTTCCACTACTTATACAGGCTTAACTATTTCCATGCGATTCTGCTGGCCAGCTAGGTTTTGGAATTGTTGGTTAAAAATTTCACATATCCAAAGAGCTAAAATCTGGTCTTAGCCAATAAAACTTTCCATCTGCAAACTTCTAAAAATGAGGAGGAAGGCCAGTAGCTCCAGATTCCTTCCCATACAAAGCTTATGTGTTCCCTCTCTCAACAGTCTTGTTTCAGATATAAAGTGACAAAACACTTGATACAATTAAAGTTATTCTGAATGTGGAACTTTCAAGTGAATAGATTGTACGGGTAAAGTTGATAGTAAAGACCAAAAGCAGGTATAGTTTAATGTATTTTAATAGCAAACTTACAGGAACAGCACAGAAGACAGACAACATTAAAAACATGTACTTGCATGTAGGACAACTCAGTTAGAAAAGTATAGTGAATGGATGGAATCTACTGTATGATAAAAATGCTACAAACACCATTTAGTTGCAGTCAATAAGAAATTTACTTGTTTTAAAAAAATCCAAATGCTGGCATTGTCCAGAAAAATTTAACAGGTTTATTTATAATTGTTATAAAGTTGAACTGCTGAAACTTGTTCACTGAAACATTTTGACTTGCATTAATGCTTTATGTCCCCGCATTTATATTAAAAATTCACACACAAATGAAAATGGAAAAACTGCCAATACCTGATTTCTGTCCCCTATTTTTCCACTTGCAATCATATACTTAGGTACCTTTTGACCCCATGGAAAAAAAATATCTAACGTTCAGAACTACCAATAACAGGAAGAAGAGAATTTTTTTTTTTTTTAAAGAATGAAATGTTTCCCATCATAGTGGATTCTTAAGCACGTTCTCCACGTATGCGGCGTGCTAGCTGGATGTCTTTTGGCATAATTGTTACACGTTTGGCATGGATAGCACACAGGTTGGTGTC
The DNA here is from genome assembly GCF_054392235.1 of Sus scrofa. Classification (NCBI taxonomy): domain Eukaryota; kingdom Metazoa; phylum Chordata; class Mammalia; order Artiodactyla; family Suidae; genus Sus; species Sus scrofa. Next base: position 16,508,518 of record NC_139392.1, on the reverse strand, counting down.
TTCAAAAAGGCCAACCAGATAGGCCTCACTTGCCTCCTACAAAAGGAATAAAGAAAAACATATTAATGTTAATGTAAACAGTTAAGATACATCTTTATCAGTTAAAATGATCAAGTTTTTGAGCCCTTTAAAATCCTACTTCAGGAGATGTTGACTATTTTACCAAATGCTCACATTTTCTTTTAATTAAATAATTAATTTGGCTGCACCCATGGCATGTGTGAGTTCCTGGGCCAGAGATCAAATTTGAGCCACAGTTGCAGCAACGTCAGATCCTTACCCCACTATGCTGGGCTGGGAATAAAATCCAGGCCTCAGCAGCAACCTACACTGGTTCCTAAACAGCTAGTGGGAACTCCCAAATGGTTACATATTATAATTTGTGGGACAAGGCTGAAAGGCAGCTTATGAAAAGTGAAAAGCTCAAGCTTGTTAATCTTTACCAAATAATACAAAACTTATTTCGTTACTTAAAAAGTTTCATTTTTTCTAACATTATGTGTGATTTCTAGTAAAGCATATCTTGAGTTAAGTCAAGAAATCCAATTTTGGAGTTCCCATAGTGGCTTACAGGTTTTAGGAACCTGACTAATATCCATGGGGATGTGGGTTCAATCCCTGGCTTTAAAGGGATTAATGTTAAAGATACGTGATGCTGTGAGCTGTGATGCAGGTTGCAGACGTGGCTTAGATCCGGCGTTGCTGTGGTGTAGGCCAGCAGCTGTAGCTCCAATTTGACCCCTAGCCTGAGAATCTCTATATGCCATGTATGAGGTCCTAAAAATATATATACATATATATATAGCTGACCACAGGTTTCCATCATAAGGTCCTTCTTCTCTACCTTTTCTTTAACACCTCAGTTTTCAGAGTACTACAGGGTCCCAGAACACTTGCGTCTTAATTTACATACATTAACCTATTTTGCTGCTGTGCCCCCTACTTTCCCCTACTAACTGTACCCCCCCCATGCACCCCAACATGTACTGGCATTTGTAACCCCCCAGAATTAATATTGACCCCTCTGGTTTTCCCCAAAACAGTATAAGATGTTTTTATAATTAACTTTTATTATACATTTTATAGTTATCTGAAAAGTTGAAGAATCCTTTAGTCCAACTTAAAACATCTGCTTACTCATTTTGAAATGAAGCTACTGTTTTGTTTTACCAGTCTAGTCATCAGTCCAACTGTTTTAGTGGATTAAGAATACTGAATGAAGACCTTATCTGGCCTCTCTACATGCAAGTTTTCTCTGTTGAAGACACATTTAAAATTATTTCCAGGAGTTCCCATTGTGGTACAGCAGAAATGAATCTGACTAGTATCCATGAAGATTGGGGTTCAATCCCTGACCTTGCTCAGTGGGTCGCTGTGAGCTGCAGTGTAGGTCACAGACACAGCTGAGATCCCAAGTTGCTATGCTGTGGCGTAGGCCAGCAGCTGTAACTCTGATTTAACCCCTAGCCTTGGATCCTCTATACGCCAGAAGGTGTGGCCTTAAAACAAAACAAAACAAACTTCAATTTGGAACCTTTAGGTAACTATAAAACAAAAAGAAACACAAAATACTTGAGCAATTCAAGCCCCTCAATACTAAATAACACACAAGATATACAAATGGGAAGAACCAGATTTACTTTTTACCAACTTTTTTCTGACTTTGCCAATAAAACTTGAGATCTGCTTTTAAAAGTACTAACAGCAACGATTAATTCAAATGGTCTACATTAGTCCACCTTATGAAAAAAACTGTAACCTTCACGTTTATGCCATTCATCTTTTTTTTTTCTTTCCTTTTTTGGAGGCTCATGGAATTCCTGGGCCAGGGATCAGATCCAAGCCACAGATGTAATCTATGCTGCAGCTGCAGCAATGCCAAATTCTTTAACCTAGAATGCTGGGCCAGGATCGAACCTGTGTCCTAGAGCTGCAGAGACACAGCCACACCATAGCAGGAACTGCACCTTTATCTTTTTAGCCTATCTCTCTTCTATAAAAATTTGTTTCACTCAAATTTTACTATCCTTACATGACTTTCTTCATCTTTTGTTATCAAGAGCCAAGTTTTATTTATCTACCTTTTAAGGCCGAGTTCAAGACTATTCCATGAAGGAGAAACCAAACACTTCTCTTGCCCCTAGTTCCCAGGTGCAGATAACTTTGAACCCCTCCTAATTCCTTGGCACTCATAATTGGCATAGTACATCAGTCACTTTTAAAGCCCTTAAATTACTTAACAGTGATCTTATTTTATACTCACACTGCCTTGCCCTCAAGTAGAGGTTTGAAAAGTATTTGCTGGGTTTTTCTTATCTAACTATAACTGAAATTTGATCTTTTCTATGCAAATAATCCCTTCTTACCTATTCCAAAGAATATATTAAAAGTAGAAGTCCCTAATATTCAGGGATTCATTCTTGGGATATTTGAGAAATAGGTAAAAAGTTTGGAAAACATAGCATATTGTAGCCTTCAGATACTAGGACTTCAGATATTAGGACCTAAGTTCCCTAAGATAGAAACCAGTTCAATTTGTCTCACCCAGCATATTTTAGGATCATGCAAACCTGGAAGGCTTTTGCAAAAACACAGCACCCTAAGCTGGTATATGGACAAGTAAACAAGTCCTACAATTCAGAGATCATTTGAAGTGGAATGATCCATTGGCTCCCCTAATACCACTCAAAGGCAGCTGGGGCTCTCACTGCTGTCTTAGAATCTGACCACAGGTTTCACAGGGTTTTGTCTGGTCAGGTCTGGGAGGAGAGTCATTACTCACAGGGAATTTAACTATGACCCATATATTTCTAATTCTATTACCAAGGTCCCAAAGTCTCCTAAACATTAAGGCTATAATGGGAATTAAAGACCTCTACATTAATTTATAGCCAAATGAACATAATTTTGAGATAATAGCAAAATAAAAAATATCTTATGACTGGAAGGAAATGTTAATTCACAACATTTTCAATATATTCAATGTCTGACTTTTCTACCATTTTAAACCACCAATGTCCATTTTTAACTCAAGGATGCCTTAGTTCAAACTATTAGTGGCAAAGACTAAATTTTAAGTTAGTTCATTCTTGATTATCTACGGCAAACTTAGACTAATTTCTCTATCATCCTCATTGGACTACTTCCCGTCCTCATGTAGCTCTTTTTAAAAAAACTTCTAACTACTAAGATTACTCTTCCAATAAAGAGCTACCTAATGCTAAAGTACTACAGGTAGCAGAGTTGAACATTTTGCTAAAAACCAGTACAACTACACTTAATGACATACATAAAATACATATCTTAATAAACAGCAACATGAAAATTCAGATACAAATTTGAAAAAGACAACAGTCTTGGACTTCCCGTCATGGCTCAGCAAAAACGAATCCGAATAGGAACCATGAGGTTGCAGGTTTGATCCCTGGCCTTGCTCAGTGGGTTAAGCATCTGGCATTGCTGTGAGCTGTGGTGTAGGCCAGCAGCTATAGCTCAGATTGGACCCCTGGCCTGGGAACCTCCATATGCAGCCCTAAAAAGCAAAAAAACAAAACAAAACAAACAAACAAACAAAAAACCAAAAACACCCCACAATAGTCTTTCACCCATACTGTTTAGTAATTAATTCACAAAGCTCCATCACTGACACTTAAGCTCAACATTGTTGGACTTTCAAGTATAATGTTGTGTTCTTCAAGAAGAGCCCTGCTAAACAAAATGAGCAGCTTTGAATCAGTGCCTGAGAATACTGTAATATCTCAATATTTAAAATTAGAGGGGAAATGTGATCAGCAATTGTAGTAATAAAATGGGCTCTAGAGATGGTCAATGATTAAAACAAAATAAAGGTTTTAGGTACTAGCATTGGAAGATTTTAGTAGTTTGAAATTTCAGTAATTTCAATTCATTGAGAATTTAATGAATGTCTACTCCTGGAATTCACCAATCAAGTGAAGTTCAGACTAACCATAGAAACAGCTCAACCAATTACACTTCAGGGTAGAATCCACCTATCAAATCTTCCTCACACATAAAGGAAAAGCTTGGCAACAGCAGCCCTGAAAAATCCTCCAATGGAATCTATGTAGATTCTGGACCCTCCCCCAAGAGATTCCAGATTCAGGTCTGTGGTGGTGCCTAACATTCCACGCATTTTTAATCACCTCCAACCCCATGCTCTGATGGAGGTGGTAGTCTTACCACACTTTGAGTTACAATGATCTAACTAATGCCAAACACATTAACATAATAGTAATAGGTTCCTTAAGTGATTGATGTTAATTATATCTATATAACTAATCAAATCTTACTTGTAGGCATTTCAAGTTTTAATTGTAGCATAAACCATCAATATTTCAAATATATAACCACAGCTAAAACAGTATTTCTCAAAGTTCTGACACACTGGAGCTAAGAGTAAATTCACTGTTTGCCATTTAAGTAGAAATCCATACATAATCCCTTTCAGCAAACAAGTCTTCGAATTTCTCTTTTACAAGCCTATCTTTTCCTCCCTATTGTCAATCCAATCCTAACTACCACTCATGCTTCTTTTACCTCAATGCACACTTAATACTGCCAATTCTCACCCCACATATTTCTGTATTTGCAATCACCTCTTCAGGTGCTGGAAGCCATTTATTCTAACTTCCCTAAAAAATTGTCACTGTTTGAATCTAATCACCAATACAGACCTTTAGCCCCATGACTTCTTAATGTCCTGCAGCAAGTCAGCTGAACTAGAGGGCTTTTTTTCCCTTTAAACATCTCAGTGTCTCAAAGTCTAAAACTACATATCTGTAAGTATGTCCTTGAGCAACTTAACCTTTCTGACACCTCAACAGTGAAATAGTTATCACGTACCTCATCAGTTTGTGGTGATTAAATTGCACAGGCATATGCAAAGATTTAGAACTGTTCTTGGTACAAAGCAGTACCGCCAACTCTTTAGAGCCTTTCCCACCCACCATTTTACCTGCAAAGCACCAATAGCTGCACTCTGGAAGCGCAGATCTGTTTTGAAGTCCTGAGCAATTTCCCGCACCAGACGCTGGAAGGGAAGCTTGCGAATCAGAAGTTCAGTGGACTTCTGATAACGTCTAATTTCACGGAGTGCCACGGTACCAGGCCTTTAAAGCAAAACACATTAAAGAAATGGTTACCAAATACATAAAGACATAAGAGTGATCAGCTTTGAAGCGATGCTGTCGCTTCCCCCCCCCCCCCCAAAAATCACCTAACTATTCTTCAGGTTTGGTATCAAATTTCACTTATCAATTTATGACCTGAATATTCAAGTCTATTAAGAGTAACACCACAATACCTTTAGAGCAAAAAGCATGGTATTAATGTAGATTCCTGGCAGGGAGTTTAATCAAAATCCCCTTTATTTTCTTCATCTTTCATATATACTTAACTAACTTCTGTAATAATTATCATATCAGCACCCTCAATTCTTCTAAAAGTCCTACCAACACAACCCAATGAGCTTCATTTAAAAATACACTTACATTAAGTTTGGTTTCCCAGAACACCTTTAGTTTGACTAGGACCATCACTCATCAATGATTAAATCTGAATACTCTTGACTGTGTGAGGTGTCTTCCATATAGAAGTTTTTTCTTTTTTTAACTGATTTTCAGCCAGAAAATTACCTCAATTCTGACTTATTTCTTCCACTGTACCAGCTTTTACTTTAGGTTAACTGTAAAATCATTCACAGAGGGCACCTAAATACGGATAACTTCTGCCCTCTAATGGCAGATGCCCTTAACAACACTGCTCAGGGTAGTTCAAAACTAATGTTTTAATAGACGGAAATAACCCAATTTAAGTAAATGAAGGACTAAAAATTCTCCCAATCGTGATAAAATTATTTTGACAACAATCAAGAGCATCCTCAAAAGGGTATTTAAAAAACAATACTTTATTATTTAAAAAACTTCTAATGTGTCAGCTAAATAAAATTTTACTCCATAGCATTAACGATATTACTGATGCAACATCTCCCTTAAGCTAAGATTACAGCTTCGAAATTAAACATGGTCCTTAATAAAACCCAACACCAAATATAAAATTTAGTAAATAACCAAAAGGGGAAAAAAATACCAGTTTCCCTAAGGCAAAAAGGATGCTTATTATACATCTTTTTATTAGATTGTATAGCTATTACTTCGGAAGATACACTTTGCCCCATTTTTTTCCCGTCTTTTTAATACCTGTAACGATGAGGTTTCTTCACCCCTCCAGTAGAGGGCGCACTCTTGCGAGCGGCTTTTGTAGCCAGTTGCTTCCTCGGTGCTTTACCACCAGTCGATTTGCGGGCGGTCTGCTTTGTACGAGCCATGGTATAGAGACCTCCTTACTTACCTACCAGCATCAAAACAAAACAAAAAAAAAAATCACCACATGCAACCACCAAACATACAAGTTTTCCTGCCACTGCCACCGCGCCCCCCCAATCTGAAAATTTGGCTCAGTATTTAAAAATGTCCGTAATGTTACATAATTTGAAAGGGTGCAGATTACGCCTACCACCCAAATATGACTTCTTGAAACAAACTGTAGTACTAGAAAATTGTTAGCATTAACACCAGTCACCTCTCAAAATGCTAAATCTGAGCGATAAATGGCAAAACAAAAAGACCCCTATCTGCCTTCGCTTCAATTTCTTTAATTAAAGTAGAAATTAGAAATGTCTGTAAACATCCGATCAACGAATAAGTCAAAATAATGAAGCCACAAACCACAGAAAGGTCGCGTCAAATTACAGCAAAAAAGGTTTTAGCCCCCCCCGCGCTGCCCCCCCCTTTACGTCTGGCAGTTGATAGACTGCTGTAAATATCAGAAAACATTCCTGATTTTGCATCTCTACAGTTCTGTTGACAAAAAGGCGTCTCCAAAAACAAGAGGGGAACAACAGCTACCACCAAGCGAGCATTCTACAAAGCCCCGTCCTCGCCGTCCAGTCCTCCGAGGCTTCGCAATGAAATAAAAACAAGTGCCCCGCACCCAGGCTTTAATTAACGCACGAGAGCGACCGACCGGTCCACCCCAAGCACGACATAAACTTTTGGTTTCGCCTCCACCGGCCCCTCGGCACAGGGTCCCCCAGCCTGCCCGTCTCGCTCCCAGCGTCTCGCGCAGCCAAACTGAGCTCCCAGACCCGAACAAAATGGAAACAATCGCAAAACGTATCCGATTCCCTACCAAAGAGACAAAACACCAAAACGCTTGAAAATACCCCGATCCCCTGCCACGTGCCGCCCTCCAAAATGCAAAAGTTTTTTTTTTTTGCATTTCAAATGCATCAAGTTTCCGCTTCTCTAAAAAAGGAGAAAAACATGTTTCTCTTTTAAAAATTGTCCTCCTTTTTTGAAATGGGGAAGAGAGAAACGGGGGAAAAAATATGGTCGGTGACCAGAGAAGAGAGACAAGATGGTGAAGCTTAGCAACAACTGTGGGGAGGCAGCAAAAAGCGAGTTACCCCAGGGTGGGAAGCAGCGGCAATTTCCACCCTTTTCCCGCCCGAAAACTGGGGGCCGGGGCCCGGGGGCTGTAGTTAAGAGGCCCGCGCGGGTCATGGTGAAGGTCTGGGGTCCCGGGAAGGGGCGCCGGGCGGGATTTCACCGAAGAAAGAGGAGCCAGGGGCGCGGGGAGGAGGGAGAGCAGGCTCGGCGACGCGGCGGTTGCTGCTGTTGGGCTGAGGCGGCGAGAGACGGGGGAGCCGCCGGAGCCGCCGCCGCCTGAGGGGAGAGGGAAACTCGCTCCTCTCCATTTCTGGGCCAAAAAGTTTGTGGGCCAAGCAGGAGGGACCGTGGGGCCCCCCTTCCGCACCGCCGGGGCCCGGCCCGGGGCTGACGGCAAGCGGGGCTCGGTTCCGGGGAAGCGGGCAAACGGGGAAACTTACCCCCCTTCTCCTTCGGCTGGAGCTCGGCGAGCTAGAGGCGGCGCTGGCGTTGGCGAGCGACGGCGGCGCGGCGGCGGCTGCGAACACAATTGAAAGATGGCTGACACCGAGGCTATCCCCCAACACACGCCGCCCCGCCCCCGCGCCGCGCGCCAACCAATCACACACAATGGAGGGAAGGCTCGGCCCCGCCCCCCGCCCCTTGCTCGCGCCCCGCCCCCGCCCCTCCCCCCGCGCTCCCGTTCGCTGGCGCGCGCTCGCCCCTCCCCCGCGCGCCGCCCGCTCCCTCCTCCCGGCAGCCTCGCGCCGTGTGTGTACAAACACAAAAGACACGCCGAAGGGCCGTCGCTCCCGCCGAGACGGCTGCCCGCCCGCCCCAGTTTTGACTCCCGCTCCCCTGCTCCGCACTCCCACCCCGCTCCGTGCGCACACGTCATCGAACTCTGGAAGCCCGGGTTTGGGGCGCCGAGGGGAAGTGAGGGGGTGGGGCGGGCCGGCCGAGGCTCGGCGGGTGAACGCCCGACCTGCGGGCGTCTCGGGCCGCAGCGGGGAGGGCGAAGGAGGGGGCGCCCCGCTCCGGCGCGGGCCCCGGCGCGCGTCCCCGAGGCACCCCGGGCGGCGTGGGGGCGGGGAGGAGGCCACGGCCGGCCGGGTCGCCGCGGCCCAGTTGAAAACACTACCCAAAAGGAAGCTTGCAAATAGAAGCCTCCCGTCTTGCGCCCACTTTCGGAGGGGGCGGCTCTAGCGGCTGGCAGGGCTGTGGGCCGGCCGTCTTCGTGCCCTCGCTTCGGGCCAGGTGCCGCTGGCTCGCCCTCAGACAACTTTATTCACTCAAGACACTGGCCCGGGGACGGAGGCGGGCCCCGCGGTGCGGGCTGCGGGCTGCGCGCACGGGCTCTGCCACCTAGGACGCCCGACTCTTCGCAGGTAGCATCTCGGAGGGGACGGGGCTCGCCTCCTTCCTGGGCCGGGATGCCTGATGCAAGATGGCTGTATTTTGTAAGCCTCTAAAACAATGTATGGAATACACAGCTAACTGCACCAGGGCCTGACTCCGGTTCTGGCCGAGTGTCCTACTAGCCTGTTGGGCCTTTTAACGATGAAATGTTAGGTAGAATTGCCAAATCAAACATTGTCAGCGGCTTCTGCATAGTTTACATGCGGTAGAAAACCGGCAGAAATAAGGAAAACGTGGTTTGGGGATGATTATATTTTTCCATTCTCAGTAGCGTAGGAAACAGACTTACCGTTTCAAGTTATCCATGTTGTTAGTTCATTGGACTCAGAATATCTGCACGGTCCCTAGTTGGTATTGACAACACTTTGCAACTATGTGTGAAGGTTTTCAATAGAAGTGTCATGCTGACATCCCATAGGATAGTGAAAGATAAATTTCATAGATGGAGGGCATTAACTACTTTTCCGCAGTTTGAAGATCTTATAAAGCATTGTAATCATAAACATTATCCTAAAAACGGATATATGGAAATCACATATGAAAAAATAGATTTGTCCAAGGTCACTTAAGTGAGGAACAGACCCAGGAGAAACAAACAAAATCCAGGCCTTCTGTTTCATTATTATTTAATGAATGTTAAGTGTCTGTGGTTGCTGTACAGAACACATGCACTCTGCAAGCCTATCCTAAAAGCATATGTGCAGAAAACCCTAGGCTGAGCTGCCAGTGAAGAGTTCTTGTAATTCCAGCCAAGAAAATGTGGTTGTATTTATTTATTTATTTTTGCCTGTTTTTTGTTTTGTTTTGAGGGAACTAAAATATCTGTTGTTTTTTTCCAAGAGTTTTCCAGGAAGGCTGTTCCATATCAATTGAATTAATCCTACATCAAGAAATTTTAAATAGCATGGGTAATGTTCTCTTTATATGCTAGATTTTTCCATAGCTTCTATTTTTTGGCTTAAAAAATACTTCTAAGGACAGGAAAGACTATTTTAGGTAAAATAGTTCTGATCTTGGATTGTCTGAACCATCTGTAAAATGGAGGAAATATTTTTATCTGTGTGAAGTTTTATTTTTTGTTTTGTTTTGTTTTGTTTTGTTTGCTTCTTAGGGCTGCACCCTAGCAATATGGAAGTGCCCAGGCTAGGGGTCAACTTGGAGCTGCAGCTGCTGGCCTATGCCACAGCCACAGCAACACAGTATCCACGATTGTCTGCTACCTACACCACAGCTCACAGCAGTGCTGGATCCTTAACCCACTGAATGAGGCCAGTAATCGAACCTGCACCCACGTGGATACTAGTTGGGCTCATAACCGATGAGCCATAACGGGAACTCCAAGACTGTTTTTTCTAGTTGTAGAATCAAATATGTTTGGCACCTGGATAGGTGCCTTGTTACCTACCAGTGGCTTCTGGAAGTTCTCTCACTGAGTGAATATTTATTGAGTGCCAACTATGTGCTGGGCCCAATTCTGGGTGCTGGAATACAACAGTGAACAATACAAGCCCTCATGGGGCTCATGGTCTCTAGAAGCATTGCCTTACACAGGGAAGTAGCACTTGGAGGAAAGGAAGGGAAGAGGTCCATTGGATTCCTAATAGAGTGGCAGAGCTGTAGCTGAGGGGAGAAAAGGGCCTTAGGGTCAGATCATAGGGGGAGCAAAGCTGTCAGGACAAAAAGGGGATCCTAAAGGGATACCAGGGTCAGTCTTAAATTGGCTCTACTGCTAGAACTCTTGGGCTAACAATGATCTCAAAATTTGGAGTTTAGGACTTCCCTGATGGCTCTGGCTGGCGTTGTCACTGCTATGGTGCAGGTTCAATTCCTGGCCCCTGGCCTGGGAACATTGGCATGGTTCGAGGGCAGCCAAAAAAGAAAAAAAAAATGGAGTTTAAAAAACAAGGGAAAGGAGACGAGCAAAAGCTTTTATTTTTTATAATTATTATTTTTATTTTTCAGTCTTTTTAGGGCCACACCTGCATCATGTAGAGGTTCCCAGGCTAGGGGTCCAATTGGAGCTGCAGCTGCTGTCCTACGCCACAGTCACAGTACCGCCAGATCCGAGCCGTGTCTTTGACATACACCACAGCTCATGGCAATGCCAGATCCTTAAACCATTGAACAAGGCCAGGGATTGAACCTGCATCCTCATGAATGAATACTAGTCAGATTCGTTTCCTCTGAGCCATGACAGGAACTCCTGTAAAAGCTTTTAAGTTAAGGCATCTTTCCTAGGAGTTCCTGTGGTGGTGCAGTGGAAATGAATCCATCTAGGAACCATGTGGTTGTGGATTTGACCTCGCTCAGTGGGTTGCAGATGCTGCTTGGATCTGGCATTGCTGTGGCTATGACTGTGGTGTAGGCCAGCAGCTGTAGCTCTGATTGGACCCCTAGCCTGAGAACCTCCATATACCATGGGTATGGCCCTAAAAAGCAAAAAAAAAAAAATCCCTAGAATAGAAAGCTTAGTCACCAATTCAGATTTGTTTATGAGTAAAAGTTTAAGAAGTAGAATGGAAATGACTCTTTTTTTTGGCTGCACTCATGGCATGCAAAAGTTCCCCAGGCCAGGGGTGCCCTTGTGACAGAGTAGTGGCCCCAGCCAGAGCAGTGACAACTCCAGATCCTTTAACCACCAGGCCACCAGGGACCTCCTAGAATGGAGAGGATCACTATTGATATCTGATTGGCTCCTGAGTCAGTCCATGCAAAGATTACTGCCTAAAGGAGCTTTTGCTTCAGGCCACTCATGTGCACACTTGATCACATCACCTTTTTTTTTTTTTTCTCACACTGATTTACATCTGTCATATTTGTTTGCTTATTTATTATCTGTCTCTTCCCCAGTAAATGGCAGCTCTGGGATAGTAGTGGTCTCCTCTGTTTCTTTCCACTGCTCTAGCACTGCTACCTTCACTCTCCTCCACCCCCAGGATGGGGCCTCTCCCCATTTGCTGAACCTCTATATTAGGTGATCTCATTCAGTTCTGTGGAATTATCAGACATACACAAAAGTAGAATAGTGTGCTGGATCTCTGTGTAGTGTACCCATCAGCTAGCTTCACCAGCATATGGAGATTCCCAGGCTAGGGGTCTAATCAGAGCTGTAGCCGCCAGCCTGCACCTCAGCCACAGCAACGAGGGATCCGAGCAGCATCTGCGGCCTACACCACGTTAATGGCAACGACAGATCCTTAACCCACTGAGCAAGGCCAAGGATTGAACCCTCAACCTCGTGGTTCCTAGTCAGATTCGTTAACCACTGAGCCACAACGGGAACTCCTAATGATAATATCTTAATGATAATATCTTTCTCAATATTCTCATCGGTATAAGGAAGATAAGTTCTTGACACTTGCTAAGTATCAATAAACAGATGAGAAAATTCTATTTCATCAAAAATCCTTTAAAAGAAAAGAGGATTATCTCTTTCTAAAAAACATCTCTTTGTACATCTTACCTAGGATGTCAGAGCTTAGCCTAGCCTACCTTAAATGTTTTTAGAACATTTACATGAGCCTTCAGTTGTGGCAAAATCACCTAACACAAAGTCTGTTTTAGAATAAATTGTTGAAGAACTCATGTAAAAATAAAAAATGAAAAACATCTTCAAGAACTGGATTAATTGTCAATTTCAAGAAAAGCAAGTTTTGGAGTTCCTGTTGTTCCTCAGCCGTAACGAACCTAACTAGCATCCATGATGCAGGATCCATCCCTGGCCTCAGTGGGTTAAGCATCTGGTGTTTCCGTGAGCTGTGGTGTAGGTTGCAGACATGCAGTTCAGACCTCACGTTGCTGTGGCTGTGGTGTAGGCTGGCAGCTGGAGCTCTGATTGGACCCCTAGCCTGGGAACCTTCATATGCCACGGGTACGGCCCTAAAAAGACAAAAAGACAAGGAGTTCCCGTCGTAGCTCAGTGGTTAACGAAACGGACTAAAAACCATGAGGTTGCAGGTTCGATCCCTGGCCTTGCTCAGTAGGCTAAGGATCCGGCGTTGCTGTGAGCTGTGGTGTAGGTTGCAGATTTGGCTTGGATCCCGAGTTGTGGCTGTGGTGTAGGCCGGCGGCTACAGCTCCAATTTGACCCTTAGCCTGGGAACCTCCATATGCTGCGGAAGCGGTCCAAGAAATGGCAAAAAAAGACACACAAAAAAAGAAATCCAACTTCAGGAGTTCAGGTTGCTGTGGAGGTGCAGATTCCATACCTAGACTGGCACAGAAGGTTAAAGGATCCCGTGTTGCCGCAGCTGTGGCTCGGATCCAATTGCGGCCGCAGAACTTCCATAAGCCACAGATTCAGCCATTAAAAGAAAAAAAAAGTCTTACTATATGCACTGTTGCCACCTACAAATTCTTATTTGTGGGCATGGACTCCCTCCACTTCCTAATCAGCCCAGTGTTTAGAAAATTTAGCAGTTAATGTATGTGCCAGGAAATGGGAAAAGAAAATTGAAAACATTGATCTAAATAATTTAGGTTCTCCATACCAAAAAAACAAACAACCCCATCCAAAAATGGGCAGAAGATCTAAACAGACAATTCTCCAAAGAAGTCATACGGATGGCCGAGAAACACATGAAAAGATGTTCAGCGTCACTCATTATTAGAGAAATGCAAATCAAAACCACGATGAGGTACCACCTTACACCAGCCAGAATGGCCATCATCCAAAAGTCTACAAACAATAAGGGCTGGAGAGGGTGTGGAGAAAAAGGAACCCTAGTACACTGTTGGTGGGATTGTAAATTGGTGCAACCACTGTGGAAAGCAGTATGGAGATTCCTCAGAAAACTAAACATAGAACTCCCATTTGATTCAGCAATCCCACTCCTGGGCATCTATCCAGAGAAAACCACGACTTGCAAAGACACATGTACTCCGATGTTCATTGCAGCACTATTTACAATAGCCAAGACATGGAAACAACCTAAATGTCCATCGACAGAGGAGTGGATCCAGAAGAGGTGGTACGTATACACAATGGACTATTACTCAGCCATTAAAAAGAACGAAATACCAGCATTTTTTGCAACATGGATGGACCTAGAAACTATCATGCTAAGTGAAGTCAGCCATACAATGAGACACCAACACCAAATGCTTTTACTGACATGTGGAATCTGAAAAAAGGACAGACGGAACTTCTTTGCAGAACAGATGCTGACTCACAGACATTGAAAAACTTATGGTCTCCGGAGGAGACAGTTTGGGGGGTGGGGGGATGTGCCTGGGCTGAGGGTTGGAAATCCTGTGAAATTAGATTGTTATGATCGTTATACAACTACAGATGTGATAAATTCATTTGAGTAATAAAAAAATAATAATTCAGGTTAAATAGTACGGACATGGACTGAATAGTTTTTTTTGTTTGTTTTGTGTTTTTTTTTTTTACTTTATTGCTGTCTATACTTTCCAAATTTTTATTTTTACGGTGAGGCTATATTACTTCTATAGTTAGAACAAATTGAAGTGCAAAAACTGGGAAAAGGCACCCACAGTTCCTGACAGAATGACTGGGAATAGCAGACACAGATAAAGGCCTTTGCTCTAGGGTTCGCCTCTTACAAATATGGCCAGATCTGCCCACAGATCTATACGGGATCTGCCAGCTGCTCACTGGGTGTGAGTAAGGGCAATTCAGGTCAGTTCAACAAATATCTGTTCAATGAATCACTACTTGGTTGTAAATTGCCATTATATGTTATATTAGAAAATGGTGGGAGTTCCCATTGTCGCTCAGTGGGTTAAGAACCAACTAGTATCCAGGAGGATGTGGGTTCAATCCCTGGCCTCGCTCAGTGGGTTAAGGATCTGGCATGGCTGTGGCAGTGACTGTGACTGGCAGCTGCAGCTCCAATTTGACCCCTAGCCTGGGAACTTCCATATGCCACAGGTTTGGCCCTAAAAAGAAAAAAAAAAAAAAAAAAAAGGAAGGAAGGAAGAAAGAAAGAAACACAGAAAGATGAAAAACTAGTAGCATTGTTCCTATATTTTACATCTAAGAGTAGAGTTAAAGAGATCAGTGTGGGGCAACAGTGCTTTGCAAGGTATTACCATAGAAATCAGACCCTCCGCATGAGAGGGAGCTGGAGCTGTTTGGAGGTTGGCATCAGACTCAAATCTGCCAAAGATCTTTTCTTCTGGAAAAGCCCCCTAATTGGGATTGCTCCACGCTGTTTATTTGCCTACCATAGTTTTTTGTTTCCCAGCAGTCCTCAGACACATCATTGGAAATTGTGGTTTAGGGCATCATTTAAGTGCTTCCCCCCACCCCACTCATCTGGCTTTGAGACACCCTTGTTAGTTTACTATTGTCAGTACGTCATCTGTTTATCATTCATTTTGTACCTGTACTTTCCCTTCTAAAATACAGGGGTGTTGCTCAATGAAACTATCATGAGAATCATTTCAGAACTTCATCTCAACACCTTGGTTTGTTGGTGATCATGACTTGGAACAGACATCCTCAGACATTGCCGATGGTTGTGGTTGTTAGCACAACTTTTGGGGGAAACAATTTGCAGTATGTATTAGAGTCATTAGGATATTCACACTCTGAGCCTGTAATTCAATTTGTAGAAACTAAACTGAAGAGGAGTTCGCTTGTGATGCAGCAGGTTAAGGTTCTGGTGCTGTCACTGCAACAGTTCCAGTTGCTGCTGTGGCACAGTTTCCCTCCCTGGCCTGGGAACTTTTTTTTTTTTCCTTTGCCTTTCTCTAAGGCCGCACCCGTGGCATATGGAGGTTCCCAGGCTAGAGGTTGAATTGGAGCTACAGCTGCCAGCCTACGCCACAGCCACAGCAATGCAGGATCTGAGCCTCGTCTGCGAACTACAGCTTAGGGCAATGCCAGATCCTTAACCACTGAGCGAGGCCAGGGATCAAACCCGCAGACTTATGGTTCCTAGTTGGATTGGTTTCCAATGCATCGCGATGGGAACTCCTAAAATGCATTCTTTACAAAAAGTTTATTAGCAATTTTTTAAAATGTAATGTTGGAGAAAGTAGGGTATAAAATCATGTATTTATTTTGGTAATATGCTGGGAAAATTATACACTTGTATATACCAATACAGAAGGATAGTGGTATTATGGGTACTTGTTTTTCTTCCTAATTTTCCAGACTTTTAATAACATGATTATTTTTATAGTGGAAAGCTTTTGTAATTTAAAAAAAGAAGAAGAAGAAGAAGGGAGTTCCTGTCATGGCTCAGTGGTTAACAAATCCAACTAGGAACCATGAGGTTGGGGGTTGATCCCTGGCCTCGCTCAGTGGGTTAAGGATCTGGTATTGCCATGAGCTGTGGTGTAGGTCACAGACACGGTTCGGATCCTGCGTTGCTGTGGCTATGGTATAGGCAGGCAGCAACAGTTCCAATCCGACCCCTAGCCTGGGAACCTCCATATGCCACAGATGTGGCCCTAAAAAGACAAAAGACAAAAAAAAAAAAAAAAAACCTGCAAAAACTCTTAGAAGTACAACTAGAACCACATGACAACGGGATGAGAATTTTTAGAACTGAAAACACTGGGACGTGTGGCCTGACTTATGATCTGGCAGCAGGACACAGGATTTGAAATTGGAATTATTCCAGAGTTCCCGTAGTAGCTCAGTGGAAACAAATCTGACTAGTATCCATGAGGATGCAAGTTCAAACCCTGGCCTTGCTCAGTGGATTAAGGATCCATTGTTGCTGTGAGCTGTGGTGTAGGTCACAGATGAGGCTCAAATCTGGCGTTGCTGTGGCTGTGGTGTAGGCCAGTGGCTACAGCTCCGATTCAACCCCTAGCCTGGGAACCACCATATGCTGTGGGTGTGGCCATAAAAAGACAAAAAAAGGGGGGGTCTATTCTCCCAAGTCCAGGACACATTCATACATGTAAACTGGCAATGATGGCTGTAAGCCAAAAGTGAGTCGGGTGACAAGGCTTTATTGCTGGTAACTGATAATTATCCTGTCAGTGACTCAAGGCCACCCATGGTGCCCTCCCTAGTCCCAGGGCAGTGCAAGCTGTGAGACCAAATGAAATCGATATCCTTTTGTGTCTAAAACAATGAATCTTTGGAGTTCCCATTGTGGCTGAGCGGTAATGAACCTGACTAGTATCCACGGGGTTTGATCCCTGGCCCCGTTCAGTGGATTAAGGATCCAGCGTTGCTGTGAGCTGCAGCTTAGGTTGTGAATGTGGCTTGGATCCACGGTTGCTGTGGCTGTGATATAGGCCAGCAGCTGCAGCTCTGATTTGCTCCCTAGCCTGGGAACTTTCATATGCCACGAGTATGGCTCTAAAAAGACAAATAAATAAATTAAAAAAATTAAACAGTAAATCTTTTCAGCAGTTGTCCCATTCCAGAAACTCCTCTGTTGGTAGTGTCATCATTCCACACATAGGCAAGTCCTACTAACATATAAATGCTAGTGCAGAAGCATTGCAATGCCTTAGCCAAAATTTAGAAGCTTTTTAATGGAATTCAGATGATGACAATCTGTTACTTTCCTCCTCTCCCAGCACATTCACTATGCTTGTCCCAGGGTAAGGGTCTTCCTCCTAGTCCCTCAGCAGCGCATCCAGGATGGTGCTGGGAAAATCCATCAGATGCTCAGGGCCATTGTTGTTTTTTGGTGTCTCTTTTCTTTCCTCCCTCCCTTCTTCCCTCCTTTCCTCTCTCTGTTTCTTTCTTTTTCTATTACATACACTCCAAATTAAGTTTTCATAAAAAGAGATTAGTGAATGCCCTGAAGTCATTTGTTCATGTATTAAAGGATTAATTTAAACAGGCATAATTTATTACCTACTGGAATTTAAAAGCACAGGAAAAAATATCCCTCCCCTTGCCTCTCAGTTTATGAGTTAAACCAAAGTCAAAGAAATTGCTGGGGGAAGTGTGTGTGTGTGTGGGGTCTGTGTGTTTAGGACCTGATGATCCCCTTAGTGGGAGCCTGTGGCGACAGGGCTCAGCTGGGGAAAGTGAGGGGCAGGAACTGTCTGCCTTCAGGGCTGTGCACAGAAGAGGCCTTGGGAGGGCTGGTGACTTACTCCTGGTGTTCAGATTAGCTGGAAATTCAGGAGATTCAGAAGGGGAAGGAGGAGACCTTGAGGGAGAAATGTCACACACTGGACAGTATTGTTTGTGTCACAAGTGAGGGAGTAGGGAGTTCCCACTGTGGCTCAGAGTGTTACCAACCTGACTAGTATCCATGAGGATGTGGGTTTGATTCCTGGCTTTGCTCAGAGGGTCAGATCCCGTGATGCTGTGGCTGTGGTGTAGGCTGGCAGCTGCAGCTCCGATTCAACCCCTAGCCTGGGAACTTCCATGTGCTGTGGGTGTGGCCGTAAAAGGCAAAAGAAAGAAAGAGAAAGAAAAAGAAAGAAAGAAAGAGAAAGAAAGAAAGAAAAAGAAAGAAAGAAAAAGAAAGAAAGAAAGAAAGAAAGAAAGAAAGAAAGAAAGAAAGAAAGAAAGAAAGAAAGAAAGAAAGAAAGAAAAGAAAAGAAAGAAAGAAAAAGAAAGAGACGGACTAGTAGGACTGTGTCTTTTTCCTTCTGGATTCACGTCTGGATTTCTCCTTTGGTGGTTCTGCTAATAGGAAAGTGTTCATGGCCGCCTACCTAGGAGGCTTTCTAGGAGATTTTTGTTTGTTTGTTTCTTTGTTTTTGTTTTGATTTTAGGGCCGTACCCATGGTATATGGAGGTTCCCAGGCTAGGGATCAAATTGGAGCCATAGCTGCCAGCTTACACCACAGCCACAACTCAGAGCAATGCTGGATCCTTAACCCACTGAGTGGGACCACTGATCAAACCCTCGACTTCATGGTTATTAGTCAGGTTCTTTATCACTGAGCCTCAATGGGAACTCCTGACCAGATTCTTTGATACCTGAGATCTGATGCTTACCAAGAGTCAGTCAGGGCAAATCTCCAAATATTAGATCTGAAGAGTCGACATTCAAGGGGCGATGAATGCTGCTAATTGCATCTTCCCCTCCAGGAGACGGGAGTAGCACAGGTTACCTCTTCCCCCACTCAGCACATGCCTCTTGGCCTGTGGGGTGATCTAGCATTGGTGGTCTTGTCTTTGACAGTATTTCTGGGGGATATCAAGGAAGAATCTTCTCCTGGAGTTCCCACTGTAGCACTGCAGGATCCACAGTGTCTCTGGAGCATGGGGACGCAGGTTCAGTCCCCAGCCCAACACACTGGGTTAAGGATCTAAAGATCCAGTGTTGCTGCAGCTGCGGCAGGGTAAAGTGGCAGCTGCAGCTCAAATCTGATCTCTGGCCCAGAAACTCCTTATGCCACGTGGTGGCAAAAAAAAAAAAAAAAAAAAAAGAGGAAAGAAACTTTTTCTTCCTAGGAGGTGGGAAGACAGAGCCGATGAGCCCAGGTCCTTCTTGGTAGATATAATTCCACTCCTTCTCTCTAGGCTCTTCCTTTCCCCCTTAATCTTTCCCCCCTCTTTTCCCCTTTTCCCCTCACTCTCCATTCTGGCCAAATGGATTAGGGAGGAGCAGATGGTCAGGCCCTGGAAATCCATTCTTTTTCTGCCCATAGCATATAGCATCCAGGAAATCCATTCTTTCTTTTTTTGCCTATAGCAAGCCCGAGGTTCCTCCATGGAAGCACACTGGATGCTGAGGTCACTCAGTTTCAAAGGCTGGCCCAGTCTGAAGTGGATCAGCTGGGTGAGGTGACCATCCCCAGACTCCTCTGGCGTCTGAGAGCAGAGTGAGCACAGGGGGGCAGGGCAGAAAGACCCAGCTGGGCTGTGGGTGCCAAGCATGTTAGGGGAAAGGAAGATCTTAACCCTTCCAGAGGTCAACACTCAGAACTCAACCTCTCTGACTCACTCCAAAAAAATTGCAAAGATTTAATTACAGGAGTTCCCATTGTGGCTCAGTAGTAATGAACCCAACTAGGATCCATGAGGATGTGGGTTTGATCCCCGGCCTCACTCAGTGGGTTAAGGATCCTGGCGCTGCCGTGAGCTGTGGTGAGGGTCACAGATGCGGCTTGGATGCCGCATTTCTGTGTTTGAGGTGTAGGCCAGCAGCTGTAGCTCTGATTGGACCCCTAGCCTGAGAACTACCATATGCAGCAGGTATGGCCCTAAAAAGCAAAAAAATTAAAAAAAATTTTTTTTTAAATTACAGAACAGTCCTACCTTACAAAACAATTGTAAAATAGAGAATAGATGAAGAATCCATCCATAATTCCAATGCCCTGTTAGATCACTCTTAATATTCCAAAAAGTTTTACTTATTCGGCTTGGTCAACATAAAGGTACACACAAAGTCTAAACTTTAAAGAAGACTCCTCTTTGAGATCACCCCTCCCGAGATATGGCCCAATTCATCCCATTGCTACTGAAATAAGTGTGCTGAGACCTTTCAGCATTCTCAACAGTAACATGATACTTGAATTCCTTTCCTTTCAGAGTTGCATGATCAAAATAAATTCCTAAGCAACATCCTTTCACATACAACTAGATGGCCCTCAGGCTTTTCTCATCGGAGATCAGGGTCAGATCTCTTTGTTATGGGCTGAATTATGTCCATTCCAAAATTCACATGTAGAAGTCCTAATCCCTAATGCCCTGGAATATGACCTTATTTAGAAATAGGGTTTTTACAGATGTAATTAGTTGACATGAGGTCATATTGAACCAATAGGATTGTTGTCATCATCAAAGGGGGAAATCTGGACACACACACACACACACACACACACACACACACACACACACACACACAGGGTTGTGAAGAGACACATCTACAAGCCTGGCCTGGAATAGATGCTTTTCTGACGGTCTTCACAAGGACCCAATCTTGCCTGTACCTTGATTTCAGACTCTGGCCTCCAGAACTATGAGACAAAAATCTCCTTCTTGTAGGAAATCCTTTTAGTCCTTTGTGATTGGTTCCAGAAAGGAACTTCCTGGCACAGGTGGGCAGTGAGAGCCCAGCCTCTCATTGGTTTCGAGGCTGCCAAACCACCCCACCTCCCCGCCCCAACACCTGAGAAGGTAGGCGATACCCACGTGAGGCCTGGGGTTTGAGGAAGGTTTCCCTTCGGCTCTGGAGCAGACTGATCCTAGCCTAGATTAACCCACATTACTCTCCCTCTGTTGACCTAGACTTGACCTCCATTCCTGAGACGACTAAGTGCGGCATTATACCTTCTTGAGGTTTTGCTTCATCAGAACTTCCTCTGGCCAGAGGCAAGGCGGCTGTAAAACACTGATTACGCAAACCTGCAAACTGGAGACTCTACAGAGGGTGACAAAGGATCACCCTTTGTCCACTGTGAACAGCGCTCCAAAGCAATGGGCCGCTGGCTCCTTTCCCAAGGCAGAATATCCAGAGATGCAGATAGGACATCTTATCCCAGAGTCCTTTGGTCTTTTCTTGTAGTTATCACTCTTTGGTTTCTGCCAAGAGAATTTTCACTGTGAAGAAGAGGGCAACTGGGTCAAGCATCAGAATGTTGTGGCACAGCGGAAATGAATCCGACCAGTATCCATTAAGACACAGGTTCCATCCCTGGCCTGGCTCAATGGGTTAAGGATCCTGGCGTTGCGGTGAGCTGTGGTGACAGTCCCAGACACTGCTCCTTACTGTGGCTGTGGCGCTGGCTGGCAGGTGCAGCTCCGATTATTTGAGCCCTGGCCCGGGAACTTCGAACTTCCATATGCTGCTAGCGCTGCTCTGTAAAGAAAAAAAAAAAAAAAAAAAAAAAGAGAGAGAGAGAGAGAGAGAGAGAGAGATGAGCAGCCACAAGAGGCGGAGCTGAAGAAACCAGAAGCCCTGGGAGAGTGGAGGAGCCTCCCTTCCGGTCCATCCGGTCCCCTAAGGCTCCTTCCGCTGCACCCTGTTTCCTGCTCTTGAATCTGAGAACCCTTGGTTGCCGGCTGCGTTGAAGCAACGCCTCCTGCCCGCTCATCCTCCTCGGACTGAGCGAACTGCAGGCGGGACCTACTTCTGGCCTGGAGCAGCCTCTCGCCCTGACTTATGGGGCTACCCAGCCACCTCTTTCCCTGGGCTGCCAGAGGACGGGACCCAGCCACACGTGTCATGACCTGTCTGGACAGATTGAAACTGCGAGGCTCACAGCTGTGCTGCTAGCTCCTAGCAACCCCTGGCAGATGGTAAAGGCTCAAGGACAGTCTTTGAATCAGACCCATCACCTCCAACCTCAGCTGGGCTCTCTCTTTTTCTCAACGACTTTTCACCTGCCCCTGCTCAGGTCTGCCTGTTTCCTCATAGAGGTTATCTCAGTTAGCCCAGTCACCCTCTCTCACCTGCTGGCCTGACAGTGAAGAGGGCTCACATGTACTGAGTACACACGTGAGCCAGGCACTGTGCTGGGTGCTTTCTGTGTGTAACTCCTTTAATCCTCTTGAACCCTAGGAGACAAATCTTGTTGCTAGCATTCCCATTCTATAGATGAGAAAGCTGAGGCATGGAGACTAGTTTACTTGTCCAACGTTACAGAACAGGTTTTGAACTAGGCAGTCTGGTTCCAGAGTCGACATCCTTAACCCCTTATTAGTTCCGTGATAATAAAGCCCTGTGGGGCTCAGCTGCGTAAATATAGAGCAAAAAAAAAAAAAAAAAAAAAAAAAATGCTTTATTCTTCAGGAAAGAATAAGACTACTTTTTCCTGGAATCATGATTGTGAAAAGGAGTGATCAACCTCTGGCTCTAGCACCTGATACAGACACTGCCTCCCAGCTCACCAAGAAAATTGGGGAATCAGGCATGAATTCCACTGATTCCTACCTGCAGACATCTTCAGGAGACCTGCCGATCACTTGCCTTCCTCAGGCTCAGGAAATTGGGTATCTCTTCCCTTTAGCTGATCTGGGTCCCTCTGGCCTGCTCTATGGCCATGCCTTGTTGGTTGCATCAGCCGGGGTCCTGGTGGAGGAGAGTTGGCCACCAGGTACCACTGGGGCTTAAAGCGAGGCTTGATGGAGAGATCGTCACTGGCAGGGCAGGATGGGCATCAGGGCACAGGTGACAACAGGAGCTGTAGCTTGCTTGCTTGTTTGCTTGCTTTTTTTTTAGGGCTGCAACCGAGGCATATGGAGGTTCCCAGGCTAGGGATCCAATCGGAGCTACAACTGCCAGCCTACACCACAGCTATAGCAGTGCCAGATCTGAGCCACATTTGCAAGCTACACTGCAGCTCATGGCAACAATGGATCCTTAACCCTCTAGCAAGGCCAGGGATCGAACCTGTGTTTTCATGGATATACTTGGGTTTGTTACTGCTGTGCCACAACAGGAACAATTCCAGCTTCTCCCCTTCCTACTGGTTTCTTTCCTCAGTTGTAGTAAAGAGAAAGTTCCCTCAACACTGTTTTCCCCCTGACTGCCCACATCTCCCCTTCCTTTCAGGGACAAATTCCTCTATAGAAGAGTTTATGAAACCTGTCTTC
Source organism: Sus scrofa (assembly GCF_054392235.1). NCBI lineage: Eukaryota > Metazoa > Chordata > Mammalia > Artiodactyla > Suidae > Sus > Sus scrofa. The sequence goes on along the minus strand of NC_139392.1, from coordinate 16,485,208 downwards.
ATTTTCTTACTACCCATTATTTTGTTTGTTTCTTTCTTTCTTTTTAGTGCCACACCCAAGGCATATGGAGGTTCCAAGGCTAGGGGTCCAATCAGAGCTCCAGCTGCCAGCCTACACCACAGCCACAGCAACGTGACGTTTGAACTGCATGTCTGCAACCTACACCACAGCTCACGGCAACACCAGATGCTTAACCCACTAATTGGGGCTTATGGATACTCTTGTTTCCACTGAGCCATGATTGGAACTCCATACCCGTTAATTCTTCAAAAAAGAAAAAAAAAATCCTATGGAGTTTTAGATTCAAACACATATCATGTGATAAAAAATACTACAAAAATATATAACACTGTAAATGTGCTTCATAATATTAGCCCCTGTACACATACCAGAAATAAACATTGTCAAAATTTTGGTGCATAATTGCCTAACATTTAAAAATATATATGTCGGGAGTTCCCGTTGTGGCGCAGTGGTTAACGAATCCGACTGGGAACCATGAGGTTTCGGGTTCGGTCCCTGCCCTTGCTCAGTGGGTTAACGATCTGGCGTTGCCGTGAGCTGTGGTGTAGGTTGCAGACGCGGCTCGGATCCCGAGTTGCTGTGGCTCTGGCGTAGGTCAGTGGCTACAGCTCCGATTAGACCCCTAGCTTGGGAACCTCCATATGCCGCAGAAGCGGCCCAAAGAAACAGCAAAAAGACAAAAAAAAAAAAAATATATATATATATATATATATATATATATATATATATATGTCGGAGTTCCCGTCGTGGTACAGTGGAAACAACGAAATTCGTTGCTGTGGCTGTGGTGTAGGCCAGCAGCTGTAGCTCCAATTAGACCCCTAGCCTGGGAGCCTCCATATGCCTCAGGTGTGGCCCTAAAAAGCAGTAAATAAATAAGTAAATATAAAAATGTATGTTAATAAGAATCAATCTATCAATCTAGTCTATAGAATCCATGTGGAGTCAAGCAGAATAAATACGAAGTTTGGGGGAGGAGGAACTAGGAGCCCAAACTGACTGCTAGCCAGAAGGGAAATTCATTTCCAGTTTTCAGAAAACTCTAAAAATCAAACTCAATTCTGTGTATACCATCATGAAACCAGCATTAGAATCTTTAAAAATAAAAATATGGGAGTTCCCGTCGTGGTGCAGTGGTTAACGAATCCGACTAGGAACCATGAGGTTGCGGGTTCGGTCCCTGCCCTTGCTCAGTGGGTTAACGATCCGGCGTTGCCGTGAGCTGTGGTGTAGGTTGCAGACGCGGCTCGGATCCCGTGTTGCTGTGGCTCTGGCGTAGGCCGGTGGCTACAGCTCCGATTCAACCCCTAGCCTGGGAACCTCCATATGCCTCGGGAGCGGCCCAAGAAATAGCAACAACAACAACAACAGACAAAAAGACAAAAGACAAAAGACAAAAAAAAATAATAATAATAAAAAAAAAAAAAAATATTGGGAGTTCCCATCGTGGCAGAGCAGAAATGAATCCGACTAGGAACCATGAGGTTGCAAGTTCGATCCCTGGCCTTGCTCAGTGGGTTAAGGATCCCGAGTTGCGGTGAGCTGTGGTGTAAGTGCAGACTTGGCTTGATCTGTCGTTGCTGTGGCAGTGGTGTGGCCGGTAGCAACAGCTTCAATTCGACACCTAGCCTAGGAACCTCCATATGCTGTGGGTGCGGCCCTAAAAAGACAAAATGAAAGAAAAAAAAACTGAAGGTATGTAAAATATGTATATACATAAAATCAGGAGTTCCCATCATGGCGCAGTGGTTAACGAACCCGACTAGGAACCATGAGGTTGTGGGTTCGGTCCCTGCCCTTGCTCAGTGGGTTAACGATCCGGCGTTGCCGTGAACTGTGGTGTAGGTTGCAGACGCGGCTCGGATCCCGCGTTGCTGTGGCTCTGGCGTAGGCCGGTGGCTACAGCTCCGATTGGACCCCTAGCCTGGGAACCTCCATATGCTGCGAGAGCGGCTCAAGAAAAGGCAAAAAGACAAAAATATGTATATACATAAAATTAGAAAGGCTAAAATGAAAATTTTTGACAACGTTGGATTTCCCGTGGTGGCCCAGAGAAATGAATCTGACTAGTAGTCATGAGGAGGCAGATTCGATCCCTTGCCTCGCTCAGTGGGTTAAGGATCCCGCTGGTGTTGGTGTAGGTCACAGATGTGGCTCGGATCCTATGTTGCTGTGGCTGTGGTGTAGGCTGGCAGCTATAGCTCGGATTGGACCCCTAGCCTGGGAACCTTCATTTGCCATGGGTGCAGCTAAATGCCAGCGAAGATAGAGAAACTGTATCTTCAGACATTGCTGATAGGAATGCAAAATGGTTACAGCCATGGCAATGCCAGATCCCGACCCACTGGCTGAGGCCAGGGATCAAAACTGTGTCCTCGTGGATGCTACTCAGATTTGTTTCCGCTGAGCCACTGAGGAACTCCCTCAGTGGATTTCAGTACATTTGCAAAGACGGGCAACTATCGCCACTTTCTAACTGTAGAACATTTTTGTAACTCCCCAAAAGAAACCACGTACTCATTAGTCATCACTCCCCAGTCTTCCTTCCTCCTGAGACTGTCTACTTTCTGTCTCTATGGATTTGCCTGTACCAGATATCTCATAAAAGTGGAATCATAAACATGGGGCTTTTTGTGTCCTCTTGCTTAACACGTCCTCAAGGTTCATGCACCTTGTAACAGGTATCAGCACTTCATTTCTTTTTAAGTCAAATAGTTCATTGTATGGACATGCTTGGTGCATATTCGGACATTTTTCTTATCCGTTTATCAGCTGATGGACATATGAGTCGTTTCCATTTGGAGGCTATTATGAATAATGCTACGAGTTGTGTGAACACACGTGTTCTCAATTCTTTTAGGTACACGCCTCAGAATGGAATTGCTGAGTCATACGGTAACTCTACATTTGAGTTTCTGAGGAACCGCGGAGCTGTTTTTCAAAGAGCCTGCTCCATTTTACATTCTCACCTCTGTATATGAAGGTTTTGATTTTGCCACATCCTTGTCATCATTTGCTATTGTCCATCTTTTTAATTTATTTTTATTTGTTATTTTATTTTATTTTTGGTCTTTTCTAGGGCTGCTTCCTGTGGCATATGGAGGTTCCCAGGTTAGGGGTCTAATTGGAGCTGTAGCTGCCAGCCTACGCCAGAGCCACAGCAATGTGGGATCCGAGCCTTGTCTATACCACAGCTCACGGCAACACTGGATGCTTAACCCACTGAGCAAAGCCAGGGATCGAACCCGCAACCTCATGGTTCCTAGTCGGATTCATTAACCACTGCGCCACAAAGGGAACTCCTGCGTATCTTTTTTATTATGACCTTTGTGACTGTGAAGTTGTATCTCAAGGTGGTTTTGTGTTATCTGACGGTCTATCTTCCACCGTCATTCCTCTCCCCAGCCTCCACCTCCTCTCCTTTGGCCCCCGCAGTCCTGGAAAACGCATGGGCAGCTATTAGAGCACTCAGGACGCCATGTCACCTGTGCCCACACTGGGCTCCCATACTAGGTTTGAGGTCCTGGAGCATAGGGCTGCTTCTTGGTCATGTGTTTGGTCATCCATCAGTGCTCAGCACAGGGCAATCGCTTAAGGAGAGTTTGTTAGGGAGTTCCCCTTGAGGTGCAGTGGAAATGAATCTGACTAGTATCCATGAGGTTGTGGGTTTAATCCCTGGCCTTGCTCAGTGGGTCAAGGATTCTGCGTTGCTGTGAGCTGTGGTGAATGTAGGTCAAAGACTCCACTCGAATCTGGCATGGCTGTAGCTATGGCTGGCAGGTGCAGCTCTGATTCGACCCTTAGCCTGGGAACTTCCATTATGCCGTGGGTGCGGCCCTAAAAAGCAAAAAGAAAAAAAGTGTTTGTTAGATGAATGCGTGGGTGAACCTCCTGGGAAAGGAACACCAATAGGGCAGAAGGACAAAGAGCTTCACCTAAGGCAGGTGGCCTCATGGAGGCTGCATCGAGGTAGAATGGAAAGTGCTTTGGGAGCAGCAGAAAGAGAGAAGGACAGGTGCAAACGAAGAGGAAAGGGAAGACGTGCCTGGGGGGCACCACCTGGGAGCCTTCGAGCCTCCTCCTCGGCTGCCCGGCTGCCCGGGATGAAGACGGAAGGAGGTGGAAAGTAAGGGAGGACGCAGATGACGGAGCAGCCTGTCGCTGCCAGTCCTCCTTTGCTAGACTCAGCACCTAAATTCTAAATTTGGAAGCCCTTTATTTACTGAAAAGATGTTCGGAAATGTCGGCCTCAAACACTTGGCACTTCTTTTCTCCTTGGGTGGAATGAGAATCTCTCTGAACAGAGGCTAGACAATGGCTTTGCTGTGTCCATGGGAACTTTTCCCTCTGGGAATAATGCCTCTTCCTAATTACATGGGTATTCTGAGTGTGCTCCTTTTTGGAAAAGTTCAAGAACAGCCCAAAGAAATGCAGTCTTTTCTAATTATAAATTTATTTTTGGGTAAAGATTTGTTCCATAGCAGGGCTGAAAAAGAATAAATTATAGGGCTCAAAGTCAGAGGAAACACCCTGGAAGAAACTTTGAACTCACCTAAGAAAAAGTTGAGTGGAATTCATTTGTTTCTTTTTGCTTCTACCTATTCTATAAATGTTTTAGAATGACTATGTCTCATTTTTGTAATAATATAAAAAAAGCACTGCATTTTTTTTTTCAAGTAAAAAAATTGCTGGAGTTCCCTGGTTGCTCAGCAACTTAAGGATCGAGCATTGTCACTGCCTGGCTCAGGTTGCTGCTGTGGTGTGGGTTTGATCCCTGGCCCAGAATTTCTGCATGCTGTGGGTGCAGAAAAAAAATAGAATTTTACTGATCAGTAGACGTGGAGTAAAAGGAAAGCAGGGGAGCTAAAGCTCCCTGACAGAGATTGGGGGCTTATGGGATAAGGGAATGTCTTTGTTCTCTATGTTGGGTAACAAATGCCCACAAACTAAAAGTGGCTTAAAATAACTCCCATTTCTTTCTTTCTTTTTTTTTTTTTTTAGGGCCGCACCTGTGGCATATGGAGATGCCCAGGCTAGGAGCTGAAGCTGCAGCTGCCGGCCTACACCACATCTCATGGCAACACTGGATCCTTAACCCACCAAGTGAGGCTGCAACCTCATGGTTCCTAGTCAGATTTATTTCCACTGCGCCACAATGGGAACTCCAAAATAACTTCCATTTCTTACACCTGAGTGGATTAGGAGTCTGGGTGGACATGGTTTAGGCTTAGATTTAACCCTCTGTAAAGCTGTCATCATGCTCTAAGCCAGACCTCGGTTCCATTGGAGGATTAACTGACAATCTTCCTTTCTTTCTTCCTTTCTTTCTTTCTTCCTTCCTTCCTCCCTCCCTCCCTCCCTCTTTCTTTCTTTCTTTCTTTCTTCCTTTCTTTCTTCCTTTCTTTCTTCCTTCCTTCCTTCCTCCCTCCCTCCCTCCCTCCCTCTTTCTTTCTTTCTTTCTTTCTTTCTTTCTTTCTTTCCTTCCTTCCTTCCTTCCTCCCTCCATTTCTTTCTTTTTTTTTTTTTTGTCTTTTTAGGGCCACACCTGCAGCATATGGAAGTTCCCAGGCTAGAGGTTGAATTGGAGCTACAGCTGCTGGCCTACACCACAGCCACAGCAACACCAGATCTGAGCTGCATCTATGATCTACACCACAACTCATGGCAATGCCAGATCCTTAACCACTGAGCAGGGCCAAGGATTGAACCTGCATCCTCATGGGTACTAGGGGAAACTCATGGATGGTTCATTACCTCTGAGCCACAGTGGGAACTCCCTGGCCAGATTGCTGACTTCTTGCTAAATTCTCACTTGGTGGGAAGGGTAAACTGACCTCCCAGGGTTTCTTTTATAAGAAAACTAATCCCATTCATGAGGGTCTGTCTTCCTGACCTAATCACTCCCCAAAGGCCCCACCTCTTAATACCATCACTGGGGGGCATTGGGTGTGAACACATGAATTTGCGGGAGGGACACAAACATTCAAACTGTGGCAGAATCCAATAAAAGGTCGTTTGTATTGCAGCCTGAACTCAGCAAGGACTGGGAATTAGAGAAGGAACTTAGCCCAGCCCTGGGAATGGAATGGCAGAAACTGAAAAATCAGACACGATCCTCAACAAGTTAGAACAAAAGTAACTAAGCTGGGAATGATTATGTTTATCATCTAAAGATGTTGTTCTCATGGAGTTCCCATTATGGCACAGCGGAAACGAATCTGACTAGGAACCATGAGGTTGTGGTTCCATCCCTGGCCTCGCTCAGTGGGTTAAGGATCTGGTGTTGCCATGAGGTGTGTTGTCAGTTGCAGACTCGGCTTGGACCTGGTGTTGCTGTGGCTATGGTGTAGGCCAGCAGCTGTAGCTCTGATTGGACCCCTAGCCTGGGAACCTCCATATGCTGTGAGTACAGCCCTAAAAAGCAAAAAAAAAAATTAAAGACACGCTGTTCTCAGATTCGTCACGGGGTCATACAGCAGGGTTTTGCCCCTAAACTGCTGGCCCCAAGTGCCACAATTTGGACACGTGGAGGAAGGGCACGAAAGAGGCAGCCAGGTAATTTTGATAATTACCAAAGTAGTAGAAATATCCAGTAGTTTTGGGTTGAGCCGGCATCTGTTGCCACTTTCTTGTTAATTTTACCCTGATTTGCCTTGAATGCCTTAAAGTCTTAAAATCACTAAGTCCCATTCCAAATCTATGACTCTACTTGCTGCATTCTTCCTTCTTGCAGTGTTCCGTAGCTCAAACTGGCACCACCCACCAAGTTGTGGGGGCTAAACACGCAGGCCTTGAAGGTTTCCTCTTCCCACAAGCCATCACCCAAGCCTGGGGTTCTACCTTCTCAATTTTTTTGTTTGTTTGTCTTTTTTAGGGCAGGGTAGGGGTCAAATCAGAGCTGAAGCTGCTGGCCTATGTCACAGCCACAGCAACACCAGATCCAAGCCAAATCTGCAACCTATGTGGCAGCTCGAGGCAATGCTGGATCCTTTAACCCACTGAGCCATGCCAGGGGTCAAACCCTCATCCTCATGATACTACTCAGGTTCTTAACCTGCTGAGCTGCAACCAGAACTCTTTTTTTTTTTTTTTTTTTTTTGCCACAAGGCAAAAGGAAGTACCTTGGGCAGGGTTTGAACGTGCTCAGCAGTAATCTGTCACAGCAGTAACAATGCCAAATCCTTAATCCATTGAGCCATCAGGGAACTCCAACCTTCTCAATTTCTTTCTTTTTCTTTTCTTTTTGTCTTTTTAGGGCCTCACCTGAGGCATATGGAGGTTCCCAGGCTAGCGGTCTAATCAGAGCAACAGCTGCCGGCCTATGCCTATGGCCTCAGCTACGCCAGATCCTTAACCCACTGAGTAAGGCCAGAGATCAAACCCAGGGTCCTCATGGATCCTAGTCAGTTTTGTTAACCGATGAGCCACAAAGGGAGCTCCAACCTTCTCAATTTCTATGGAGTCCATCCATTTCTCTCTGTACCCAGCACTCGCACAGCCCCAGTTCAGTCCTTGCCATCTCTGGACTCCCAATCTCTGTCTTCCCTAGCAGGGAATCCCTCTGGGCCACAGCCTCTGCCCCCTTCTTAGGACCCCACTCCTTGCACTCCAGTCCAAGCTGCACACACTCTCACAGCCCCACATCCCTTAATGTTTTAGCAGTTATTCGAAGTCATAACATAAAATATTTATGAGTATATTATATTATGACAAAATGAAACATAAAGAAACACAGGGACCAGCCATAAGAAGCCCCTGAGTAGTCATGACCCAGAATTGACAATGGCAACATGTTAACTTTCTGTCATACTTATTTCAAATGTTTTCCTTCCCCTTTAAAGTAAATCAAATATAAAACAGATGTGGGAGTTCCCATCGTGGCTCAGTTGTTAACAAATCCGACTAGGAACCATGAGGTTGAGGGTTCGATCCCTGGCCTCGCTCAGTGGGTTAAGGATCTGGCGTTGCCGTGAGCTGTGGTGTAGGTCGCAGACGCGGCTCGGATCCCGTGTTGCTGTGGCTCTGGTGTAGGCCGGTGGCTACAGCTCCGATTCAACCCCTAGCCTGGGAACCTCCATATGCTGCAGGTGCGGCCCTAGAAAAAGGCAAAAAAAAAAAAAAAAAAACAGATGTGGTTAAAATCCTTTTGAACTTGTCCCCTCCCCCTCACTCTGGTTCTCTTTCCCTTGTCAGAGGAACTACTATCAAGAATTTCAGGGGGTTCCCATTGTGGCTCAGCAGGTTAAGAATCCAACTAGAATCCATGAAGATGTGGGTTCGATTCCTAGCCTTGCTCAGTGGGTTAAGGATCTGGCGTTGCCACAAGCTGCGCTGTAGGTCACAGACTTGGCTGGGATCTGGTGTTGTTGTGGCTGTGGTTTAGGCTGGAAATTTGACCCCCTAGCCTGGGAATTTCCATATGCCTTGGGTGTGGCCCTAAAGAGCAAAAAAAAAGAACCCACTAATACCCCAGTGGGATGGACAATGGCATTTGTTCATCTAGAAAACATATACTTTGGGGGAGGGGGGAGGGGTGGAGAATGATGAAGTGGAAAGAACGTGACCTTTGGAGTCAGACGGCCCTGGTTCCCCTCCTGGTACTGTCTCTTCCTGGCTGTGTGTTGCTTAAGCTTTAGTTTCCGCCTCCACAGCACGAGGAGAAAAATCCCATTTTACAAGCAGTAGAGAGAATTCGGCGACAAGCGTGGAGTTTTGGGACATGATTGGATCCCCTTGAACTGAATTTGGAGAAAGTGAAAGTTCTGACTCTGGGTTGTGCCTGGGAAAGGCAACAGATGAGATGCAGATCAGGTTAAGGCGACCACACCAGTCCATGCGGTCAACTGGCCTCCAGCTGGCAGGGGCCTGCCACAGAGGGAACCGGCTTGTTTGGATCCTGTGAAGTAACCACAGTGATGGTTGGGTGTTGGGAGTGGCCTCCTGTTTTGTTTGTTTGTTTGTTTTTGCTTTTTAGGGCCACACCCACAGCATCTGGAAGTTCCCAGGGTGGGGTCGAATCAGAGCTGCAGTCACGGGCCTACACCACAGCCACAGCAACACTAGAGTCTCATCAGAGCTGTAGCCTTGGCCTAGGCCAGATCCATAGCAACATGGGATCCAAGCCAAGTTTGCGACCTACAGCACAGCTTACGGCAATGTTGGATCCTTAACCCACTGAAGCAAGGCCAGGGATCGAACCCACAACCTCATGGATACTAGCTGGGTTTGTTCCCACTGAGCCAGGACGGGAACTAGGAATGGCCTCCTTTGGTTCTTCAGTGTATCACCTTGCGTGTCTCCAACCCCAGACTCACAGGGTGTTGTTCATGTTTGGAAAGAGAGCAGTTTTCATTTTCAGAGCAACATGAATGCCATGACCTCTGCATGACTATACAGCTCCAAGGCTCCTAAGGTGGCCTGTTACACCCTGTCCTGAGTAAAAAAAGCCTTAGGATACTGTTATCAGATGTATCAGGGAGCTGTTTCCCCAAATTCACTACCTTGGCAAATCAGAATCTCTTCTTGCTTTGCAGCTGAAAGAGCCATTCTGTCTGCTGGCCTCCAGAGCCTGTCCTGGGTCTATGATTTGGCCTTTCATCTTAGGAAGGTCTTAGTGGGTAGACCAGCTGGGTTCTGTAATTCCACCTCCTGCTCCACCTTCTCCCTCGTGTAACTTCAGGCTGGAGAAATACGGCCAAAGGAAGCATACATTATTCAGGGAATGTGAGCTGGTTGGTTTCACGCCCACAGTGGGTACTGAGCACTTGCTAAAGGAGTGTGTTGTAGATGATGTGAGGGGCATCTTGTGTCCAGCAATGTGAAGCTGAAAAGATGCCCAAAGACATTGATGAGTCTCCTTCTTGGAACACACAAAGAAAAATTTGCGGGGGACAGAATTCAAGGCGATAACTTCCCTGCCTAGTCTTTAAGTCCTTTCAAGCTGGTTTCACCAGATTTTCAATAAGTCACCTAGTTGTGGGTGGGGCATTGTCTTCTGAGAACTACTCCCAGGTACCTGAAATACCATTTGGGAATGAGCAAGACCTGTTTCCAAGGCCAAGGGCTTCTCTGAGGCCCTACAATTACACTGCACTACGTGCTGATCACACATGGATTTTTGGTTTGGCTTGTCAACCTTAACAGGTGGTTTGTTTTATGAAATCATAAAATATATGATATTTATCTCTCCTTTTTTGGTTATAACACAATTGCCCTGGAGCTAAGGTGGCAGGTATCAGAAGTACTTTACATTTAGTCCATGTCTTGTAGTGTGTGCTCATTCTCAGATTCGGGCTTTGGCACAGATGCTAAACACACAGATGCCAATTAGGAAACTAAAATCCAGTCATTACTCAGAGATTAAATATTTCAACACAGTGTCTCAAACTATAATTAAAGGCTGTGAGCTTCATTATTGGGAGAACAAAAACTCAGAGAGGCAGACAACTATTTTTGGAATTGTTCTTATCTTCGATACAATCTACTCTACTTTACATTTTATTAACTTGTTTACAGTATTTCCATCCTTACAAATCAATCTAAATAAAATGCCATAAAATGACACATTTGTGAAATGGCCGAGGGAGAAGCAGGGAGGAAGCAGGCGGAAAAGAGGTGATGAGAATGCGACAGAAGGCTAGACTTTTTCTCCCCCAAAAAGGGTTAAGAAAGAAAATGAAATAATTAAAATCCGTAGACTGCATTGATTTTTTTTTTCTTTTTAGGGCCGCACCTGTGGCACATGAAAGTTCCCAGGCTAGGAATTGAATCAGAGCTGCAGGTGCCAGCCAACACCATAGCCACAGCAATAACAGATGGGGGCTGTGTCTTCCACCTACACCACAGCTCACAACACTGGATCCTTTACCCACTGAGCAAGGCCAGGGATGGAACCTGCATCCTCATGGATACTAGTCAGATTGTTTCGGCTGAGCCACGATGGGAACTCCAACACTTTACACTTCTGACTACACAGAATGTGGGGCAGATAGATGTGCGGCAGGAAGCTTTATTTAAACCAAGATTCATCTTGGTTAATTACATTTTCTGACAACTAGTGTGATGTCACAGCATCCAAATGGACTCATTTCACAGGTAAAATGCTTCAATCCACAGATAATGAGGAACTCTCCTCAAACACAAACATCTATATCTAAAAGAAATATTCATTTTTAGGGAAAATTTACAAAGAAAATGTCTAAGTATTTTCCCTCTTAGTCAGTATCCCTCTCAGTTTTATTGTGGTAGGTGTGTATCATAATACAGAAGATATTAAACCAACTGTAATGGAAAAAAATAAAAATCATTGAAAAACCCTAGAAAACAGCCAGCTACAACAGAGTTAAATAGACTCTAGTTCAGCACAGAAATGTAATTATAGTCTGAGTATTAGGAGAAACCAAAGAAGCATATATATGTATATATATATGTATATACATATATATGTATACATATATGTGTGTATACACACACACATATATATATATATATTTTTTTGGCCTTGCCCGTAGCATGCAGAAGTTCCCAGGGCAGGAATTGAAACTGCCACAGCAGTAACAATGCTGGATCTTTAACCACTAGGCCACCAGGGAACTTGAGAACATATATATGTATATATACATATTTTTCCTCTTTAGGGCCACACCTGCGGCATATGGAGATTCCCAGGCTAGGGATCCAAATGGCGCTGCAGCTGCTGGCCTACACCACAACCACAGCAATGCCAGATCCTTTGCCAAGTCTGCAACCTACACCATAGCTTACAGCAATGCTGGATCCTTAACCCACTGAGTGAAGCCAGGGATCAAACCTGTGTCCTCAAGGAACCTAGTCAGATTCATTTCCACTGTTCCACAATGAGAACTCCCTAGAACATGTATTTTTAAGAGGCACACTGAAATATGTAGGTGTGAGTTGAAATAATTTCTAGGGTTAAAAAAATAAGAGAAAAAGAGAAAGGGATAGTGCAGAAAAACTTTACTAATTGTTCTTGTCTTTTTCTTAAGCACATATATATATATATATATATATATATTTACAAATAGGTATATATATTTGTCTTTTTAGGACTGTACCTCCAGCATATGGAAGTTCCCAGACTAGGGGTCTAATTGGAGATGCAGCTGCTAGCCTACGCTACAGCCAGGGTAACACCATATCTGAGCTGTATCCAAGAACTAACCTGCAGGGTGAGGCCAGGTATTGAACCCACCTCCTCATGGATACTAGTTGGATTCTTAACCCACTGAGCCACAACAGGAACTCCCCAAATCTTGCTAATTGTTAAATCTAGATGATGGAAATATGAAGGTTTATTGCTCTGCTCTGTCCACTTCGTGTGGCTTAACATTTTTACACAATAAAAAGGTTTTTTAAAGGACATTAAAATATTTGGTTGAAGTCTATTCTTTGCATATGTAGAGTATGAATTCGAGGGAGACAGTTCTGTCATTTTTGGGACTATTAAAGGATTTTCTCTAGCTTCTAGTTCTCAAACTTGAGTATTCATCAGTCACAGGAAGTCTGGTTGAAATTCACGTGGCTGGGTTCCCCACCCTGTAGAGTTTGATTCAATAGGTCATCCCCTGAGTCCAAGAATTTGCATTTCTTTTGTGGGGGGGGGGTGGAGTTAAGTTTTATTTGGGGCAAAATGAGGACTATAGCCCAGGAGGCAGCATTTTGGGAAAATTCTCAGAGAAGGAGGCAAGCTAGGATATATATACAAATGCTGCCAAAACTCTGCCTCTGTCCACCAGTGCTGAATAGAAACCTGGAGAGTTTTGGGTGAAGGAGAAAAATATAGCCTTTATTTGTTTTGCTCGGCAAAGGAGGCCACAGCAGACTAATGCCTTAAAGACTGTGCCCACGCTTTGGGAGTGAAGAGGAGGTGGTTTTATAGTTTCGGAGTGGAAAATAGGGTCACCAATGAGGATCAGGGTGGATGCGCGCTTGCATTGTTTTTCAAAGCTGGTGTTTAGCTGGTCCCAGGATTGATTTTTTTTTTTTTTTTGTCTTTTGTCTTTGTTGTTGTTGTTGTTGTTGTTGCTATTTCTTGGGCCGCTCCCGAGGCATATGGAGGTTCCCAGGCTAGGGGTTGAATCGGAGCTGTAGCCACCGGCCTACGCCAGAGCCACAGCAACGCAGGATCCGAGCCGTGTCTGCAACCTACACCACAGCTCACGGCAACGCCGGATCGTTAACCCACTGAGCAAGGGCAGGGACCGAACCCGCAACCTCATGGTTCCTAGTCGGATTCGTTAACCACTGCGCCATGACGGGAACTCCCCAGGATTGATTTTGATGATCCTTCTTTTGGAATGAAGAGTACTTCATTAACACCTTTCATTTGTTGGGGGTTTCAGATTGAGGTCCAGGTTATGCCTTCGTGAAGAAGGAATTCAGTGAGAGACAAAGTGATAGGCAAGAAATACATTTATTAAGATATAGGATGCTTGCGAGAGATGCAAGCGGGTAGACAAGGAGGCTCTGCCGAATTTGCGTTTCTAATGTTCACATTTGAGGCTGCTGCTGCTTGTCCATGGACCACACTTTACGAACCACCAGTCTAGCTAAATCATCTCTTTTAAACCATCCTGCTTCATTTTTTCTGTAATCAATTTCATTCTTTTGTTGTTCTTTTTTTCTTTTTCTTTTAATTTTTTTTTAATTTCACATCATTCACTTTATTTCATGTCAACTATGAGTTTTAACTGTTCGCTTGGACTGGTTTCTGATCCTACTTAATTTATTTGAGAATATACTGAAAGTCAAAATCTTGAGACTTTGGTATTAAGGCTCATCACTGTTTAGTCCCAATCTACTTAGCTTTCCAATCCTATCTTTCACTCTTCTCCCAACTCCAGTAATATCAGGCTACCTTGCAAACAAGTCAGTCATACTCCTGCCTCAGTAGCTTTGCCCGTGCTATCATGCCCTCCTGGAGTGCACTTGTGCACTCACACACGTACTCACACACTGAATCCAGTTGTGTTCCTCCTCCATGAAGCTCTCCTGCGCTACCAGCATCCCTGGTCATCTCTCCCACTGAAAACCTCTCATTTTACACAAATCACATCCTGTCTTGGAATAAAATTATGTTACTATTCATTTTATGCATGCATTTTATCTCTTCTAGAAACTGTAAACTTCTTTTTTTTTTTTTTTTTTTTTTGTCTTTTTCCCTTTTCTAGGGTGGCTCCTACAACATATGGAGGTTCCCGGGCTAGAGGTCGAATTGGAGCTGTAGACGCCGGCCTCTGCCAGAGCCACAGCAACGCAGGATCCAAGCCACATCTGCAACCTACACCACAGTTCATGGCAACGCCGGATCCTTAACCCACTGAGCAAGGCCAGGGATTGAACCCACAACCTCATGGTTCCTAGTTGGATTCGTTAACCACTGAGCCGCGATGGGAACTCAGAGACTGTAAACTCCTTGAGAGCAGAACTTCTTTGTATAGCTCACAGACTTTGCCCAGGACTATAGGTAATTTCACTTATTAGGGAGGAAATACTGGCTTTTCCTCCACGGTGAATAATGAGAAAGAGCCTGAGGTCTACAGATAGAGAAGCAGCAGCAATGAGAGGCAGTAACATTTGAATATCTGTTTATCTCCAAGCAGTGCTATGAGAATAATTAATGTTTACCCAGGTCTTTGAGATGTTCAGGCGCAGGGGGTTTTAAGAGTCAGAATGATGATGACGATGCCTGTGACTCTTTCAAAGCCTGGGACCGAATATCAGAGCTCCCCTCGTTTTCTCAGGCTGGGGAGAGGGTCAAGGGTCACTCCTCTGAGGGTGGTTAACAGGGGACTTCCCCCAGTAGAGCTTGGGGTTTTTAGGGAAAACAAACTTTATTTATTTAGTATTTATTTATTTACTTACTTTTTAGGGCCCTACCTGCGGCATATGGAGATTCCCAGGCTAGGGATTGAATCAGAGCTGCAGCTGCCAGCCTACATCACAGCCACAGCCAGATCCAAGCCACGTCTTCGACCTTCACCACAGCTCACAGCAACTCCAGATCCTTAACCCACTGAGCAAGGCCAGGGATCGAACCTACGTCCTCATCCATACTAGTTAGATTCATTTCTACTGAGCCACAGGGAGAACTTCCCAACTTTAAAATAAGGCTGGAGGTGTTTTAAATTCCAACACCACAAACTCTTGGGTACCTGAGCAAAACTGAAACTGGAACTCTCATTTTCATCCTCTAGCAGAGGGATGTTGGACTCTATAGCAGATTCTGTGCATTGCCTTTTTTTTTTTTTCAGCTGCTCTCGAACTTCCCATACTTCACCTTTTTTTTTTTTTTTTTTTCTTTCTGTTTTTTAGGGCCCCACCTATAGCATATGGAAGTTCCCTGGCTAGGGGTCAAATCAGAGCTCCAGCTGCTGGCCTATACCACAGCCACAGCAACGCTGATCCGAGCCACGTCTGTGATCTACACCACAGCTCATGGCAACATCAGATCTTTAACCCACTGATCAAGGCCAGGGATGGAACCCTACTCCTCATGGATACTAGTCGGGTTCATTACCACTGAGCCACAGTGGGAACTCCCTGTGCTTTACTTCTGATACTATTCTGTTTGGTCTCCTCACTCTGAGCTCTCAGATGTTAGGCCTGTGCATGCAATTACCGGGACCAGATCCTCCACATTCAAGTTTTTGCGGCTCAAAGGCATTTTTGGTCTGAATATATATATATTGGCCTGAGTTCTGCTCTATGGAAAGATTCTCTATCTCATCGAGTAGCTCAAGAGGTCTCTCACTTACCAATTGAAAATCTGTTTGTGACCCAAGCTAGAGAATGTTACATCAACATCTCAGCTCAGATTTTCTCTAGCCCTCATTTTCCTTAATAACAAATTTCTTCTCTCTTTTTGCTTTTCTTTATTCCTGCATCCTTGTTTGGGTTGGCTTGGCTTGGTATCACTTTAGAAATAACTCGTTAACCACAAAAAATGTCTTCTTCGGAGTTTCTGCTCTGAGCAATGGTGTAAGCAATGCTGTGTTGTCTCTGCAGCAGCTTGGGTTGCTGCTGAGGCAAGGGTGTGATTCCCAGTCCTGTGCAGTGGGTTAAAGATCGTGTTGCCATGGCAGCAACCGTGGTGGGGGCAGAAACGTCCACATGCCACAGGTGTGGCCAAAAAAGAAAAATCTTCTCTGAATCCGTAACTATGACTGCCTCCCTTAGATGAAAAGCGCTCTGATGCTTTTACAACCAGGCAGATGGGGTATGGTGACAATTAAGCAGGAAATCACAACAAGATACTGTCAGAGCATGCCTCAGATGTGTTGGGAAAAGTCAGGTGTCCTCATCTGCTGGCAGGGAAGAAAGAAACAAAAAAAGAAAGAAAAAAAAACAGAAAAAGGAATAGCACAGGAATCCCTGCTGTGATTCAGCGAAAACGAATCTGACTAGCATCCATGAGGACACAGATTTGATCACTCAGTGGGTTAAGGATCTGGCATTGCCATGAGCAGTGGTGTAGGTCGCAGACATGGTTCAGATCCCAAGTTGCTGTGGCTGTGGCTGGCAGCTGCAACTCCGATTTGACCCCTGCAACTCCGATTTAACCACCACATGCCTTGGGTGGTTGCCTGAAAAAAAAAAAAGAATAGCACAGTCAAGCTTGACCTGACACACGGCTTATACCTGGTACGGTCATAAAGCCCCGCCTGGCCTGTATTTCCAGGAATAAAAAAAATCCAATGTACAAAGAACCAAGGTCATATTCCACACCAGATGCTAATTCTTTTCTTAGCAGCAAGATCAGGTCAAACCATTTCCTGGTTGGCAAGAGGCAACTTTGGTTAGACTAATTTAAATGCATGCGATTAGAAGTCCTCAGACTGAGATGACTCGTGGGCCAAGAAAGTCTGCAATTTAATGAAAAGAACAATAACAGCAACAAAAACCTTGTAAAAAGACTCCACTCCAGACCCTGAATTGGAAAGTGTTGGTTCTGAATTGGGATCTGCCGTCAGTTACCCAAGGTCCCAGGGCTCCTTCCTCTGGCCTCGTGGTGGACATTTGTCCCTGTACAAGGCTATTACTGTGGGTGGCCCTTGATTTCTGACTCAGGCTTTAGGAAAACAAACTAACAAGCAGCGGACGAGGCCCCGATCCTCAGTCTCTAACCGCCCTTTGAGCCCATTTCAGGATGTGCTTCCGTGAAAGAAGGAAGTGTCTCTCCTGGGTGAATGTAAACGAGTAATAACTTAATGATGCCTCCTCCCCGCATGACTTTTATAGGAAAATGTTCCCTGCAGTGCACACAACTGGCTTATTACCTTTGGGACACGAATTTCCCAGTAAGTGGGTGATGGTGTGTCCTCAGCATAGGACCTGACTCTGGAAGAGACCTAGCTCCGGTTTTCCCAGTGCCTTCTCTTAGAAGGTTCAAGGTAAAGGGATTGAAAGATTTGCTACAATTATAGCGTGACAGTCTGTAACATGTCTTCTAAGTGTGGTTCTGGACCATGTGGCAGCCACAGTGTCACCTGGGAACTTGTTAGAAATGCAAATTCTGGGAGGTCCTGTCGTGGCTCAATGGTGAATGAACCCGACTAGCATCCATGAGGACTCAGGTTCCATCCCTGGCCTTGCTCAGTGCATTAAGGATCCGGCATTGCCGGGAGCTGTGGTGTAGATCACAGACGTGGCTCGGATCCTGCATTGCTGTGGCTATGGTGTAGGCCGGTGGCTGCAGCTCCGATTCGACCCCTAGCCTGGGAACTTCCATATTCGGCTCTAAAAAGACAAAAGACAAAAAATAAATAAATTAAATAAATAAAATTTTTAAAAAAAGAATCAAAAACTCTAGGAATGTTTTCACCCCAACGATCTATTTTTAAATTAATTATTATTTTTTATTGTTGCTTTTTTAGGGCTATTGTGCGGCATATGGAAGTTCCCAGGCTGGGGGTTGAATTGGAGCTGTAGCTGCCAGCCTACACCACAGCCATGCCAGATTTGAGCCACATCTTTGACCTGTACCACAGTTCACAGCAACACCAGATCCTTAACCCACTGAGCGAGGCCAGGGATTGAACCTGCATCCTCATGAATACTAGTCAGGTTCGTTACCACTGCACCACACAGAAACTCCCCTCATGGGGGTTTTCCATTTACATGGATCTATGATGCAAACACATCAGGATTTTCTGGGTTCATGCAGATAATAACAAAGTATCAGTATGAATTCCTAATGCAGACATTGACAGGTTGCACATGGAACCCAGATATATAAAAGGAAAGGCAAAGAAAAGGGATCTAGCAAGAAGTCCTTTGAAGATAAAGATATACCAGAAACAAGTTCCTGGATTTCCCTGGTGGCCTAGTGGTTAAGGATCTGGCATTGTCACTGCTGCGGCTTGGTTTGTATTCCTGGGCTGGAACTTCCGAATGCTGTGAGCGTGGCTGAAAAAAAATGAGGGAGTTCCCATTGCGGCTCAGTGGGTTAAGAACCCAACTAGTATTTATGAGGGTGCAGGTTTGATCCTTGGCCTCGCTCAGTGTATTAAGGATCCGCCATTGCCATGAGCTGTCATGTAGGTCACAAATGTGGCTTGGATCTGGTGTTGCTGTGGCTGTGGTGTAGACTGGCAGCTGCAGCTCTGATTCGACCCCTAGCCTGGGAACTTTCATATGCCACAGGTGCAGCCCTAAAAAGCAAAAAAAAAAAAAGCTTCTTATAGCATTTATAGGTCTGGGATTTTTTAAAAACAATTTTTCGTTTACTATGGTTTTAGAGCACCAAGAGAGTAAGCCTTTAACTTTTTTTATTTTAGTATCTCTTTGTCCAGGCCCGTCTTTCTCCCCTCTCTTTTCCTGCACTTAAGAAGAAAGAAATAGATAGTTGTTAAATTGAATTGAACAGTTCACTCACTCTGCAGGTCTGTAAATCTCCAGTATGAGCTATGAGGATATAGGGGCCCTTCTGGACACAGTAGATTCCTTGGCGTTTTTATCGACTCCACATGTGGGCATGAAGAGGACAAGTAACGTCACTGTTTTCACCTATTACCTTATCCCCCAAGAGACGGAAAGAAGAAAGATTTAGCTCACCAGCATTAGTCCTAACCGCTTAGAAAAAATATATATAGTAAGTGGATTTTGATGGTGTGTAGAGGGAAAAAATGTGTTTTCTTTTGTGAATTAAAATGAACTGAGCTCCATAATACCCTGAGGAATTGCCTTTGTGGACAGCATCTTTGGTTTTTCATTTAGAATCCCCATAGGTTAATATCTGAAATAGATATAAAAAAAAAAATCCCAGAAATCTAATTTAAAAATGGGCAAAGTCTTCACGGCACAGGCATCTTCATTTTACAGCCAGCTCTTCCATAAGAGCTCAAGGACAGCACCCTGCCCTGCCTGATGGCCGAAGCCCCCACCCGCCACTCTTTTTCGGACTTCTACACACCGGCAAGAAGCCCGCATTTTAAGAGACCTGCAGTCACCTCCTTTAAAGAGCCCACCTTAACAATACAGCTTCCAAAGCACTTTTAATAAGATCTGCCTTGCAAAAAAAAAAAGGGGGGGGAAGGATCTGAATAGACTTTCTTTCTTTTTTTTTTTTTTTTTTGTCTTTTTAGGGCCATACCCATGGCATATGGAGGTTCCCAGGCTAGGGGTCTAGTCAGGGCTGTAGCTGCTGGTCTACACCACAGTCACAGCAACTCAGGATCCAAGCCATGTCTGCGACCTACACCACAGCTCACAGCAATGCCGGATCCTTTAACCCACTGAGCGAGGCCAGGGATCGAACCCGCAACCTCTTGGTTACTAGTCAGGCTCATTAACCACTGAGCCACGATGGGAACTCCTCTTTCTTTCTTTCTTTTTAGGGCTGAACCTGCAGCATATGGCAGTTTCTGGGCTAGGGGTAGAATCCGATCCAAGGCACAACAGTGGCCTATGCTGCAGCTTACAGCAACGTTGGATCCTTAACCCACTGAGCGAGGCCACGGATAAAACCCACAGCCTCACGGATGCTAGTCGGGTTCTTAACCTGCTGATCCACAATGGGAACTCCTGAACAAACACTTTTCTGAAGAAGATATACAAATGGCCAACAGGTACCCATGGAAAAGGTATATCACTAATCATCAGGGAAAAATGCAAATCAAAACCACAATGAGATGGAGTTCCTGTCCTGGTGCAGTGGAAACGAATCTGACTAGGAACCATGAGGTTTTGGGTTCAATCCCTGGCCTTGCTCAGTGGGTTAAGGATCTGGTGTTGCTGTGAGCTGTGGTGTAGGTCGAAGCTGTAGCTCTGATTAGATCCCTAGCCTGGGAACCTCCATATGCCGTGAGTGCAGCCCTAAAAAGACAAAAGACAAAAAAAAAAACCCACAATGAGACGTCACCTCACACATTAGAGTGGCTATTATCAAAAAGACAAGGGAGACTTCCATACCCTGTGGGTGTGGGCCTAAAAAGACAAAAAAGCAAAAGAAAGGAAGAAAACCTAATCCTGAAAAATAAAAATTCCAATCCTGGGCATGCTAATAAGTGTATCTAAAAAAGCAGTTCCGGAGTTCCCGTCGTGGCTCAGTGGTTAACGAATCCGACTAGGAACCATAGGTTGCTGGTTTGATCCCTGGCCTTACTCAGTGGGTTAAGGATCTGGCGTTGCTGTGAGCTGTGGTGTAGGTCGCAGACGCGGCTC
The DNA here is from genome assembly GCF_054392235.1 of Sus scrofa. Classification (NCBI taxonomy): domain Eukaryota; kingdom Metazoa; phylum Chordata; class Mammalia; order Artiodactyla; family Suidae; genus Sus; species Sus scrofa. The sequence continues at coordinate 16,464,502 of NC_139392.1, read as the reverse complement.
GGATCCTGCGTTGCTGTGGCTCTGGCCTAGGCCGGTGGCTACAGCTCCAATTCAACCCCTAGCCTGGAAACCTCCATATGCTGGGGGAGCAGCCCTAGAAAAGGAAAAAAGACAAAAAAAAAAAAAAGAAAGAAAGAAAGAAAATACAATTCTTATTTTATTTTTTTGCTTTGTAGGGCCACACCTGCAGCATATGGAAGTTCCCAGGCCAGGGGTGAAATCCGAGCTGTAGCTGCTGGCCTACCCCACAGCTGCAACAATTTGGGATGAGAGCCGAGTCTGCGACCTACATCACAGCTCACGGCAACGCCAAATCCCACTGAGTGAGGCCAGGGATTGAAAGCACATCCTCATGGATACTAGTTGGGTTTATTACCACTGATCCAGGACAGAACTCCTGAAAATATAATTCTTTTATACTATTGCATTGTGGTGATCTAGCATTTCATGGTATACCCTTTGGGGCACACTGCTCTCATTTAATATCAACATCCTCTGAAGACTGTATATGAATTTTTTGCATCTCCTAATAGTGGCACAAAATATACATTAGTCTCCTTTTACCAATGTCCAGAGGATTATATGATAAATATACATTGCATATCCTTTATGAATTCTCTAGCCCAGATATATGGATTGTAGATTTTTGGTAAATATTCAGAGGAAAACTCTCTACTAATTTATGGAGAATGAGAGAATTTTTGTATCATTTCCAGCCTTATCTTCTTATCCAGAGTGGCACAGATTGTCTGTCTTTCAATGCTCTGGGTAATTAAAAGAGAAGTTATGTGTTGAAATCAATCAGTCATATTATAGTAACAAGGAGGAAGTTGTTTATTTGTACACAAAGCAGTCTGTCTTACCCTCTATTTGAAATATGTTGGAATACAAAAGTTATTTGAGGGGGAGATCCCCAGCGCTTAAGACTTTCACTATGTGTAGCTTTCAGGAAACATGCGGTTCTGGATAGCTGAGTTTTTCTTTTTTCTTTTTCTTTTTTGGGCACACATACCATGTGGAAATTCCCAGGCCAGGGATCGAAACTATGCCATACCAGTGACCCAAACTGCTGCAGTGACAATGACAGATCCTTGACACACTGTGCCGCAAGGAACTCCTGAAGGTTATTTCTTTTTTCTTTTCTTCCTTTATTTTTTTATTTTATTTTTTGTCTTTTTAGGGCCACACTTGCAGAATATGGAAGTTTCCAGGCTAGGGGTTGAATCAGAGCTACAGCTGCTGGCCTAAGCCACAGCTACAGCAACGCAGGATCTGAGTGGCATCTGTGACCTACGTCACAGCTCACGGCAATGCCGGATCCTTAACCCACTGAGTGGGGCTAGGGATCAAACCTGTTTCCCCATGGATACCTAGTCGGATTTGTAAAGTGCTGAGCTACACCAGGAACTCCCTGAGGGTTATTTCTTTACTAAAGATAAGCCAGTTAGTGGATATAAGTGGTTAATTTTATGTCTCAACTTGATTGGGCCACAAGGTGCCCAGACATTTGGTGAAACGTTATTGTGGGTGTTTCTGGATGAGATTTACATTTGGGTCAGTAGAGTGTGCCAGACAGACTGCCCTCCCTGATATGGGTGGGCCCCATCCAATCAGCTGAAGGCCTGAATAGAACAAAAAGCCCGACCCTCCTCCCAGTAAGGGAGAATTCCCTCTCCTGATTGCCCTCGAGTTGGAAGGTCAGCTTTTTCCTGCCTTTAGACTGAAACATCGGCTCTTTCTGGGTCCTGAGCCTGCCAACCTTCAGGCTAGAACTACCCCATCAGCTCTCCTGGGTCTCCAGCTTGCTGACCCGCCGTGCAAATCTTGTGACTTGTCAGCCTCCTTAACTGTGTGAGGTATGAGCCAGTTCCTTTTAATAAGTCTCTCTCTCTCTCCACACACACACACACACACACACACACTGTATTTGTTCTGTTTCTCTGGAGAACCCTAATATAGTGGACAAACTCTAATGTCAATTAATTAAAGAAAAAAAAATCCTCCCAAAGACCTATCACTTCTCCAGCAGGAAAACCTCCCCTTTTGAAAGGCTTGGGTATGCAGACTTCATAAAGGATTGCAATTTCTATTGACCAGAGAGAAATGAAATTTCAATGTTGAAAAATTCCTGTGCTGAGATAACTAAATTTCTGGAAGATAGATGCCATGCCAGGTTTTTTTGCACAGTTCTAGAATGGTGAGCAAAATGACAGAAATTTAAAAATTTTAATGCAACAGCATTATGTGATAGTGATGTAGGAATGAGGATACCAAATAAGCCTTTGGAAACTACTGCTATCATGATAACACCGACAAGGTAACATCTAGGGCAATCAGGAGCAACAGAATTTATTGCTCTAAGTCCACCCTGAGTGCAGATACTTCCTTCTTGCTGATGCTGCAAAGAGGTGGGCTCCTTTTTTTTAGGGCCGTGCCCTTGGCAGGCATGCAGAAGTCTCCAGGCTGGCAGGCTAGGGGTGGAATCAGAGCTGAAGCTGCTGGCCTACACCATAGCCACAGCAGTGCAGGATCCGAGCCACCTCTGCAAACTACACTACAGCTCATTGAAATGCCATATCCTGGATCCAGTGAGAGAGGCCAGGGATTGAAACTGCATCCTCATGGATACTAGTTGGGTTAGTTTCCGCTGTTCCCCAGTGGGAACTCCAGCTTCTACATTCAGCACTGACTGTGGGTCCAGCTTTTTGTCTCTGCTCTGCACCTCCAGCCTACTCTTCTCTTTTGCCCTCTCCAGATCCTTCCCAGCATCAGCACTACACACAAACCTCTTCTACCTCTCAACTCCACCTCATCCTTGACTGTTCTGTTTTCTTCCGTCCAATAAAGGAAGCAGGGTGGAGCTGTGCCTCCACTGGCAGCCAAGCATCTTGGGTCCTTGCTTCAGGCTCCACCTCCCACACCAACCACACCAGCTTGGACTACACAGCTCTTCCCCGGGAGCTGTTTTTCCATCCTAGGAGCTGACCTCATTGTTCCTGGAGCCGGAGCCATCTACAAGGCGACATTTGCCAATTTGGGAGTTTATAGCAGTTTTGTGTTTGTGGTACAGGAGGAATCAGCCTGTCCCATTGTCTCTCTTCATAAAGATGGCATGAACAACCTCCTTTTTGGCTCCTCTGGGCACAAACATGGCTGAAAGCACAGTCGCGCAACTTGCACGATCCTCATGGATATAGACTGTGAATTCACTCGTTCAGGAGTCTTGCTGTCATTTATGAAAATTGCCAGAGTGTAGAGCTCTGCTTCCTGTTCTTGCAGACCAGCATGACATTCTGGCTCAGTCGGGCCTCTGTCATGGGTGGCCACACAAACATTGTCTGGGGCTGTCATTTCCTGGCAGTGAACAATCATTCCACATTGCCTCAGGATGCTCCCACAGTGTCCTTCTCGTGGCAGCTGACCCAGTCCTCAAAAAGCACATGTATGGCTAGAGTCAGTCTTCTGGAGAAGATGAGCAGGCACAAAGCCAGTGTGGCCTTTTTTTTTTTTTTTTTGCTATTTCAGGACCACATCATGGCATATGGAGGTTCCCAGGCTAGGGGTCCAATCAGAGCTGTACCCGCAGGCCTGCGCCACAGCCACAAAAACTTGGGATTTGAGCCCCATCTGCAACCTACATCCCATCGCTCAGCAACACTGGATCTTTAACCCACTGAACCAGGCCAGGGTTCAAACCTACATCTTCATGGATCCTAGTCAGGTTCATTAAGTGCTGAGCCAAGAAGGGAACTCCCAGTGTGGCTTATTGAAAAAAATACCAAATACAGTCCTAAGAGCACAGCTATACTCTTGATAGTAGAGGAACCATCCCCCACCCACTCACCACTTAATGTCTCAACACTCCACGTGTCTTCCTGTCCCTCCCCTACCTAACACGGAGAGGTGGGAAGGTAGCAGCTGCTGTTTCTGTTTTTCCATAACCACTGACCAGTCTGGCCACATAACACCGCCTACTGGACACCACCACACACTCTCAGCCATCCAACCAATCAGCTGTCTTTCTAGATTTGTTTTGCCACTGATGTGTGCTGTGTTTTTGGCCACAGTCCTAACTTTAGGTACCTCAATTTCCTCATTATTAGAATGTGTTTAATAATGATAATCCAAGTTGAATCTGCATCCTCAAGAAAGTGTTATATTAGTGCAAACTATGTTTATTCAGATGTATATTGGGAATAACTAGATTTACTATCTTAGTAGTTCATCAAATATCCAGTATATGTATACATATATATGTGTGTATAATATATATATATATATATATAAATTTTTTTTCCCTTTTTTGGCTGACCTGTGGCATATGGAAATTCCCCAGCCAGGGAACTCATTTGAGCCAGAGCTGTGACCTACACCACAGCTTCAGCAGTGCTGGATTAAATCTGAGCCTCCATAGAGACAAGTGGATCATTAACCCATTGTGCCACAGTGGGAACTCCAGCCAATATTTATTTAACATCTGCTTTGTGTATGTCATGGTGCTGGGTGCTTATTGTGAAGATTTAACAGATTTATATATTGCTCAGAAGATTTTTGTCTTTGAAAAAATGCTAATAATTGTTACTTCATATTTTAAATGACAGATCCATGTTCAATACTTGGGATTTTTTTTAAAAACAACAAAAATTTAAATTCAACAAAGGGATAGAGTGAACAATTTCATTTAGACTTCAGGTTTTAAGAGGACTAGTTTTAATGTTAGTTACTAATGAACGATGTGGACTTTCCTTATTAGCAAAATATATACTTGGTGAGACACCAACTGACCCCTGGTCACTAGGTCACCCTATTTGTGAAACACAGCTCTCTAGGCACAACATCTTTATTAGTTTGTGGGGGTTTTTTTGTTTGTTTGTTTGTTTTTAACCTCCTGGCATCCCCATGGAGGTCGTTTCTCTCTCACTTTCCCTCCTGGGTAAGTGAAATAAAGACAACAATTAGAATACGGAACTTCAGAGGCCTTCAAATTCTATTTTTGTTCATAATGCCACAGTTACAGGATTTCTGAATTTTTAGTTGCTTTCCCTTCAGCGGAGTTTCATTTGCCAAGTACCTGGGCACTAGAAAATTCAATTCCGTGGGCCGATACATTGGTGTTTAGTAGGCACAGATACCTCCCGAGAACCCTCCTATGTTTACACTCTACGCTTTTTAAAATTGTTCAAGATTTTAGAAATACCATAATCTCAGTATACTAAACATTAAGGGACTCCTTCAGATTCGCAGAGCCTTAAAGTTAGGCTGTGCAAATGTGTGCGAGTGTGTTTCCATGGTGCAGAATCAAAGTTATGGCAGGGTTTTTCGTAGCAGCATTACTATAAGCGTCACTTTTGCCACTGCCTTTCACAAGGGCTCACTTGCTGTGAAATATTTTGAAAACAGAGCCGAAGTGAAGATAACGCAGAGCGCAAACAGGCGGAAATACGAATAAACTGAGCAGAGCTGGCAGAAACCGAGAGGTTGGCACTTTCAGCAAAGGAAGAGAACGCTTGGTAAACCGAGAGGAAAAACCACCCAGGGCTGTTGCTGACCTCCGCTTCCCTTGCCCCTTGGGTTGGGGAAGCTCCCCAGGGCCGAGGAAGCAGCCCCCCTAAAGCCGCTTCCGGGACTGCAGCTTCCCTCCTCAGGCCCTAGGGAGCAGCGCCTTCTCAGGCCACGATTCCCTGCGACCCAAAAATAACTACACAGATGTGAGGAAAAGGGCCAAAGCCTGCACAGGGAGGTGCTTAGTTACCGTCTTATCGCTTTCAACCAGAACGCTCGAAACCTAACCCAGCGCCAGCCTTTTATAGAGAGTCCCTGGAGCCCCGCCCTAGCAACCTCTCCTAGCAACGCCTCGCCCCGGTGCTCCGCGGTCTTATCGGCCTCCGGCAGGCCCTTCCTGTTCCCCTCCCCCAACCAGCGCGGCCCGGCGGTCCCAGGTCACGTGACTATCCCGGGGGAGGGGCGGGGCCAGCCAAAGACCTGAGGGCGGGGCGCTGGAAGGCGAGCTAACGTCACCGAAATGCGCCGGGCTGTTTGTGGCGCTTATTGCCTTCTGGGAATCTCGAGGTTCAGTGGCTGGGTAAAATGGCGGAAGCTGCGGAGCTGGTGTGGCTTCGTGGCCCTGCCTTCGGGTGCAAGGCGTTGCGCGTTACCTCGACCCTGTGCTCCGTACGGGATTTTATCCACCGGCACTGCCAAGATCAGGTGAGGTTTGCGGTTCCTGGAAGGAAGGGGAACGTGGAGAACGTGGGCAAGATTGGGTGCGGACAGTGTCTGTCCCGGGCACGTTTATTCTTTGGGGTTTTCAGTTTTTGCGCCTGAGGATTCCTCAGTTTTAAAGTGCTTCCAGCTGATGCTGAGGCCTTCCTTTGCTTTTGTTTTGCGGTAGTTTTGTCTGACAGAGGGTCAAAAACCTCTCCGCTCACAGGTGCTTAGTCCGACCCTCAGTCTCTAATAACGGTTTAGACTTTGGTATTCTTTTCATCCTTAAACGAGGCAGTTGGACCAGATGAGTTTTAAGGCTCATTTACCTACGTTCACTCTTTGGCTATATGACATGCATTTTTGTCCGCTGAGAGCACAGCTCTGTTCGCTCCAACCTAGAGACGTATGTCATATCCAAACTCAGACCGAAGGATAGTTGGGAAAGAAATGGTCTGGGCAAGCACTCACATAGGTTCTGTCGAGGGCATGGTTCTTAGGGCTTGTCATTTAGATGTTTTCACTGATCATTTGATTGTCGTAATTGTCCAGGTATATTTTTGAGAACCTATCATGGACTTCTAAAATTACATGTTTATTTAATTATCAAGTAAGCAAATGTTTACAAACTGTAAGATATAAAAGCTGTTCAGATATTTAGAGAATTAGGTGGTCCCCGAATCTAATTTTAATTTCGGCATTTGCTCTAGTACTCTGTTTTTCTTTATCAGAACACCTCATTCTTACTTCCTTAGGCTGTTTCTCTTCTTGTAAGTTATAAGCTTAACATTTGTTAACACCGCAGTCCAAACCAAATCTTTTATTTGGACTAGTTCCATGAAGAAGCAGTGTGTTTTTGCAAATGTGGTTTTTGTTTCCCCATTTTCTTCCTGCTGCAATCCAGTTTAAAATCTATCAGAACTACCTTACAATCTGAATGGTGAAATACTTTCCTAAATAGTTGGATTTTAATATCTCTGAAAATAACTCTTATTTCATGAGTAGGTTTTCAGACTAACAGCTGATCCAGAGTGACCAGAAAAAATAGGATCTTGATTACGACAAGTATTTGTAAAAAATAATTTAAAATAAGAAGCAAGAAATATCAATGAATGGGTTCAGTCATATACTTAAACATGGCCATAACAAATATGAACAGAAATACAAAACTTATAATAAAGGGCATTTGATAAAGATACTGGAACAAATAAAAATAGCTCGAGTTCACATCTGTGCTTTTTAAAAACAAAACTCTTCTGACATGTGATAAAGTTAGTAGTAGCTGCCCGGGCAGAAAGTAAAAAGCAGCCCTGCTGGAGTTCCCTTTGTGGCTCAGCAGTTAATAATCCGTCTAGGACCCATGAGGATGCGGCCTCAAACCCTGACCTCAGTGGGTTAAGGATCTGGTGTTGCTGTGAGCTGTAGTGTAGGTCGCTGCTCAAATCCCAAGTTGCTGTGGCTGTGGTGTAGGCCGGCAGCTGTAGCTCTGATTCAACCCCTAGCCTGTGAACTTCCCTGTCTTGGGTGTGGCCCTAAAAAGCAAAAAAAAGGGGGGGGGGGCAACCCTGCTATTCATCAGGCTGGGTTAACAGACACAGATAAAGCCAGCCTCAAAGTTAATAAGAACAGTGTTTCCCATTACAGCAATAAATACCTACATTAAAAAAGAACAAAGAGGAAAAAAAAAAAAGAACAGTGTTTCCCCCAAGGACATGGTGCAGTGATGAAGTATCACAGTGACTTCCTTGAAAGTCTACTTCTTTCTTGTTCTTTGGAAAACCTTATCCCAAAAAACCGTAGATTGTAAGAATAAACTCCGCTGTTTGAAATTTTATCAGTAAGAATGAAGCATCCCACTCTGGCCTTGAGAATCCGTCACTTTGATACTGAGATGCACTCCTAATTTCCAAGCAGAGCTTCAGATTAGGGCTTTCTAGACACAACTTTCCCCATTTATCTCAACTTTGTAGTTTCCAAGGAAACAGGAGCCTGAATCTCCTTCATAGTCTAGACTGTGAAGCAATACAACTTTGCTGTATTTCGAGCCTCACAAAAACAGTGATTCATTTAATTTTTACCTAAATTCTACCCTTGCCCCAGATCTTATAATAACCATATCTTTTTATTTGGTGATGAGAAACCTCATGATTCCTCTGGTGTGTGGTTCCCCCTCTCCTTGCAGTGAATCAAGAAATTTGAGTTTGTTGGACTATCAGGTTTGTTCCTGGTGGCTTTAGGCTGATTGGCTTAAGGCATTTTGTGCTCAAAATGCTTTATAATACACAAATGATTAGAAGCAATTAAATTGATTCTGAATTTTCTTTGTTATTTTTTCACTAGAGTGATTATTATTATTATTATTTGTCTTTTGTCTTTTTAGGGCCACACCTGCAGTGTATGAAATTTCCCAGGCCAGGGGTCGAACTGGAGCTGCAGCCTCTGGCCTTAGCCACAGCCACAGCAACACGGGATCCAAGCCACACCTGTGACCTGTACCACAGCTCACAGCAACGCTGGATCCCTGACCCACTGAGCGAGGCCGGGGATTGAATCCTCATCCTCATGGATGCAAATAGGATTCCATTCCACTGCACCACAACAGGAACTCCACTCTCCAAGAATTCTTCCATCCCAAGGACCATACTTTGTATTCATGCAGTAAAGAGGGAATTTTCTCATACTCACACTGGTGCCTCTACCTGCCTACTGTATATTCAGCCGTCTTGTTTGTTGCTGTGGATGAACTGTCATTGTTTTACAAATAATTGCAGTTATCTTCCACTTTGTACAGTAACCTCTCTCATCTACTAAAAGTATTTTGAGATTAGTTCTCTCTCCCCTGTATTTTTTCTGGTGTTTTCCCTTTTTACTAGATCATTCCAGTAAACATGAGCCACATCCTTTACAGCCGTCAGCCTTATTTTCTCTGATTTTTCCATGTAAAAAATTGTTCTTGAACATAGAACTTTTCTCCTTTAGTTAGGCTCTTTTCTTCCCATCACTCCAGCTGAACAGCTCTTTGTCATGCTCGTCAGCGTCTTCTATGTTGTCACAGAGAGTGAGCAATTTCCAGTTTTCATCGTTCTTGGTCTGTCAGTGTCAGCTTGCACAACTGACCGTCTCCCCTTAATACATTTTCCTCACTTGTCCAGACTTCCCCCTGCATTCTCTTCCACCTCACTGGCCTCTCCTTTCCAGTCTCTTGCTGCTTCCTCCTCCTCACCTTGATCTCTGATCTTGGAGCAGCCCCTCCCTTATCCCAGTGATTTCATCCATTTTCATGGCTTTAAGTACCATCCCTGGACTTCCTGTCATGGCTCTGTGGTAACGAACCTGACTAGAATCCATGAAGATGTGGGTTCGATCCCTGGCCTCGCTCAGTGGGTTAAGTAAGGATCTGGCATTGCTCTGAGCTGTGGCAAAGGCAGGCAGCCATAGCTCCAATTCATCCCCTAGCCTGAGAACCTCCTTGTGCTGCAGGTGCAGCCCTAAAAAGCATAAATAAATAAATAAATAAATAAATAAATAAATAAATAAGTACCATCCCTATGCTGACAACTTAAATTGTAAATCTTCAACCCAAACTTCTTCCCTTGACTCCAGACTTGTATAGCCACCATTCCTACTTGGCACCTACATCTGGCTGTCTAATAGACATCTCAAACTAAAATATCCAAACTGAGACTTATTTTCTACCTTCAACTTCCTTCTCCCTCCTTTTTTGTTTTTGTTTTTTTTTTAGGGCCACACCCACGACATATGGAGGTTCCCGGGCTCTGGGTCGAATCAGAGCTACAGCTGCCAGCCTACACCACAGTCACAGCAACTTAGGATCTGAGCCGTGTCTGACCTACACCACAGCTCATGGCAACGCCAGATCCTTAACCCACTGAGTGAGGCCAGGGATTGAACCCACTTCCTCGTAGATACTGGTTGGCTTCATTAACCACTGAGCCACGATGGGAATTCTCCTTTTCCCTTTAATAAATGGCAACTCTGTTTTCCCATTCATTAAAAACACTTTTTGAATCATTTCTATTGATCTCACTCCCCTCATCCAGAGCATTAGCAAATCCTGTTGCTTTTACCTTCAGAGTATCCTCAAAATCTCACATTTCTCATTCTCAATGCCACTGCTGGCCTCATACAAATAGCCTTTATTTCTCACCTGGATTATCACAGTAGCTTCTCAGTGATCTCTCAGTACTGTTTTGTTTTGTTTTTTTGTCTTTTTTTGCCATTTCTTGGGCCGCTCCCACGGCATATGGAGGTTCCCAGGCTAGGGGTCTAATCGGAGCTGTAGCCGCTGGCCTATGCCAGAGCCACAGCAACGCTGGATCCGAGCCGCGTCTGCAACCTACACCACAGTTCATGGCAACGCCGGATCGTTAACCCACTGAGCAAGGGCAGGGATCGAACCCGCAACCTCATGGTTCCTAGTCGGATTCGTTAACCACTGCGCCACGACAGGAACTCCCATTTGTTCATTTTTGGTCTTCTCTCACTAGAATATAAGCTTCATGAGGAAGAATCTGTGTCCACTGTGGTGATCACGGTAGTATTCCAACACTTGAAAAGTGCATGGCAAATAGCACATTTAGTATTTGCAGAATGAATGAATGGGTTCCTTTGAAATAACTGTGTGATGTGATTGAAAATGAGTGTTTATAGTTACCACCTCAGGAAGGTACCAATAACACATTTTTCTTTCCTATTCTTCTCCTCGTCCTAATCCTCTTCATTCTTCATGTCTCAGTTTAAATCATCAACCTCCTAAGTTTATATAAATTTGGAGAATATGCCTCTGTTGTGTTATTTTATGGCATCAGAACCTTGTTTAGAAAGACTTATTTCCCTTCCCGTCCCTTCCCTTCCCTTTTTTTAGGGTTGTACTGGGGGCATATGGAGGTTCCCAGGCTAGGGGGCAAATCAGAGCTACAGCTGCTGTCTACGCCACAGCCATAGCAACGCTCAATCCCTGCACCACAGCTCATTGCAGTGCCTAATCCTTAATCCACTGAGCAAGGCTGGAGATCGAACCCACATTCTTATGAATGCTAGTCGGGTTTGGTACTGCTGAGCCACAATGGGACCTCCCAATTTTTGTATTTTCTTTTCATTACTTGATATGAGAGTTTTTTGAAATACGTAGGGTAGGTTTGGGAGAGTGTACTTCTTCAGTGATTGGCTGGGACTCGGGATGCTGCCAGAAGAAATTAAGCACCGACTGCCAGCTTGTCCTAAAACTATACTTTGTCTCTTCCTTCCCCCCTTTTTCATCCTACCTACTCTTTTCAAGATATATGTTGTCACTTTTAAACTTGAGGGGCCATCCAATGTTCACTTTAATGTTACCTGTTTTAAAAAGTCAGGAGGGAAGGGAATGGATTGGGAGTCTGGGGTTAGTAGAGGAAGACTGTAACATCTGGAGTGGATGGGCAATGGGATCCTGCTCTGTAGCACGGGGAACTATATCAATCACTTGTGATGGAACAGGATGGAGGATAATGTGAGAAAATTATATATATATGTATAACTGGGTCACTTTGCTATATAGCAGAAATTGGCAGAACATTGTAAATCAACTATAAAAAGAATGAAAAAAGAAATTAAAGAAAATTTCTAGTATAAGCATCTACCAAATTACTAAAAACTGTATCATAATCCTAAAAAAAAAGTCAGAGGAGATGGTACCTCCAGAGTTACTCAGTCTGAGCCCTGAGTAGTCTTCTACTTTGACTCTTAACTCCTATTAGAGAAAAAGAAAGAACAATTTTAATTTTCACCCAAAAGGCAAAAAGTTCTCCTATATCATGATTAGGTATTAGGAAGAAAAATCCTACCTAGAATATATCATATGAAATAACTTTTTTCTTTTAGTAGTTTTCATTTTTTTCACTTTAGCAAAGATTAATTGAACACACACTGTCTCCTTGTAACTAGAGTAATAAAAAGATAATAAGCCAGGTCCTTTCCTGCAAGAAACTTGTCTCATAAACAGCATTGAAAGAACCCCAAACTTGTCTCTAGGTTGTTCCATTGGAATACTTCTTTGTGAAATGCAACGGATTACTCGTTAATGCCAGTGACACAGTGCAGCATGGAGCTGTTTATAGTTTGGAGCCCAGACTTCGTGGTGGAAAAGGAGGTAGGCCGTGAATGTTGACACATCTGTATTCTGGAGCTATATGTATTGAGTTAACAAACCTCTTGGTCTCCATAGTGTACCAGCCTCAATTTACCTCATGAAATCCTTTGTTTACTTACCTGAATTTTTTTTTTTTTGTCTTTTTTTCTAGGGCCACACCTGAGGCATGTGGAGGTTCCTAGGCTAGGGGTCTAATCAGAGCTGTAGCCGCCAGCCTACGCCAGAGCCACAGCAACACGGGATCCGGATCCGAGCCACATCTGCGACCTACGCCACAGTTCATAGCAATGCCAAATCCTTAACCCACTTAGCGAGGCCAGGTATCAAACTGGAAACCTCATCGTTTTTAGTTGGGTTCCTTAACCACTGCACCACGATGGGAACTCCAAATTTCCCTTGAGAGTTGCTTTTTTTTTTTGCTTTTTAGGGCCACTCCCGGGGCATAGGAGTCTAATCGGAGCTGTAGCCACCGGCCTGTGCCACAGCCATAGGCACGGCAACGCTGGATCCTCAACCCATTGATCGAGGCCGGGGATTGAATCCGCAACCTCATGGTTCCTAGTCAGATTCGTTTTGGCTGAGCCACGACAGGAACTCCTTACTTACCTGATTTTGAATATTTTCTCTTTTATGCTTTTTGAAGAAGATTCTGTATAGTAAAATTCCCACCTTCTTCAGCCGATAGCTCTCAAACTTTGGGGAGGTTTACAGAAAGAGAGATGATCGTTATTCTGTTCAGTTTGCTGGTGAGTGTCAGAACAATCCAATCTCCTGCTTTTGTGAAGGTATTGTCTAGTTATTGTAGTTTCAGGGGAGGTCTAAAGTCACTTTATGAAATACAGCTGTTTACAGATCGAGGTAGGTTAAGATCCTGGTTATAGTAACTCATCTAAGAAGAGAAAAGAAGCAAACAGCAAAAACTGAGTATGAACAGTTCTTGGTATTTCTTGTGACGCACTAACATGTAATCATTAGGCTCTCTCAAAATCTATAGTGACTCGGTTTGGTTTTCAAAGAACTAACAACTCAGATTATCCTGCCGTTTGAAATTGTGTTAATAAGAATGAATCTTGTCATAGCCAGTGACAGCTTAAAATTGCCTCTCCTATTAAACTCATTGCAAAATCTCACCATGTAACTTTTTAAGTTCCAAATCTTGGAATCTTGGCATCTCTGGCACTGGGTTAAGCCCTCTGAAATATTCCAGTGGCACAAATACAATATTGCAGAAAAATGAGCTAGTGTGAAAGGCATGAGACTGAATCAAGTTTATCAGTACTCTTACCTTTGCTACCTGCGTCAGAATTTTGATGTATGTTTCACTTGAAAAGAAAGTAGAGATCACCTTTAATCTTGTGATATGATACAATTTTGATAAATTCAGCTTTTATCCATCCTTGAACACTTTTTTGTTCTTGCACCCGTGGCATATGAAAGTTCCCAGGCCAGAGATTGAATCCAAGCTGCAGCTGTGGCAATGCTGGATCCTTAACCCACTGTGCCACAGCGGGCACTTCCATCTTTGAACCCTTTTTAACCTGCTTTCTCCAAAATATATTTGCAGGTTTTGGCTCTATGCTCCGAGCACTTGGTGCTCAGATTGAGAAGACAACCAACCGAGAAGCTTGCCGGGATCTCAGTGGAAGGAGACTCCGAGATGTCAATCATGAAAAAGCGTAAGATGCCCACCAGTTTTTATTTTTTTTAAAAGAGAAACATACTTGTCTATCATTAGTGATTATACACATGCCAGGAGTATCAGAAATGTAAATTTGAAATACTTATGCTCTACTTTATTGTTTTCAGATTTAACCTTTTCCATAATTTAATAATTATTTTTGGGTTTTAGTCAAGCCCATAACAGTAATCTTGCCTTTTTTTTTTTTTTTTTTGTAGGGCTGCACCCGTGGCACATGGAGGTTATTACCAGGCTACAGGTTGATTCAGAGCTGCAGTTGCCGGCCTACACCATAGCCACAGCAGTGCAGGATCCCAGTCTCGTCTGTGACCTACACCACAACTCACAGCAATGCCAGATCATTAACCCACTGAGCGAGGCCAGGGATCAAACCCAAATCGTCATGGATGCTAGTCGGGTTGGTTAACTGCTGGGCCATGAAGGGAACTCCCTATGACCATAATCTAAAAGTATGCATGGGGTATATTTCTGAGGAAATACTAAAATCTGAACACAAGTGCCCTAATTTGTCTACAGGGGCGTTTTATATAAATGGAAGCGTGTGTGTGTGTGTGTGTGTCTGTCTGTGTACAGGGGCGTTTTATATAAATGGAAGCGTGTGTGTGTGTGTGTGTGTGTGTGTGTCATATATCCATTCAGTTACATCTCTACTCTCCCATCCCCAGGATGGCTGAATGGGTAAAACAACAAGCTGAGCGAGAAGCTGAAAAAGAGCAGAAGCGCCTGGAACGGCTGCAGCGGAAGCTCGCAGAGCCCAGGCACTGCTTCACCAGCCCCGACTACCAGCAGCAGTGCCATGAGATGGCCGAGCGCCTGGAGGATTCTGTCCTCAAAGGTGAGAATGAGGTGTCCTCAGTTCCATCGGCCAGCATCCCTGAAGCCAGCTGTTCCCCACAAAGGGCAGTATTTAAGCTTCTTTGGTTTACAGATTCCTGAGAATCTGGTGAAAGCTGTGGCATTTCTCACTTCAGTAATGAACATAGTGTATCTTACAACCCAGGGGAGAGACCCACATACTCATACAACATTTGACACACTTGACCCCTGAACTCTTTGGGCCCATGGGCCCCAGGTAAGAATACTTTCTGTGCTTGGTGGGGAGAACCTAAGTCTTCAGGAGGTGCCTAGACCTCAACATATCTGCTTCTGGTTTTAGGTCACTTTTATTTATTTATTTTTTCAGACCCGCACCTGTGGCACATGGAGGTTCCTAGGCTAGGGGTTGAATCAGAGCTATAGCTGCTGGCTTACACCACAGCCACAGCAACACGGGATCCTAGCCTTGTCTTCGACCTAAACCACAGCTCACGGCAACGTTGGATCCTTAACCCACTGAGTGAGGCCTGGAATGGAACCTGTGTCCTCATGGATACTAGTCAGATTCATTTCTGTTGAGCCATGATGGGAACTCCTAGGTCACTTTTTAAAAAAATGGTTTTTGGGAGTTCCCGTTGTGGCACAGTGGAAACAAATCCGACTAGGATCCATGAGGTTGTGGGTTTGATCCCTAGCCTTGTTCAGTGGGTTAAGGATTGGTCTTGCCATGAGCTGTGGTGTACGTCACAGATGTGGCTCGGCTCTGGCATTGCTGTGTCTGTGGTGTAGGCCGGCAGCTGTAGCTCTGATTTGACCCCTAGCCTGGGAATTGCCATATGCTGTAGGTGCAGCCCTAAAAAGCAAAAAAAAAAAAAAAGATTTTTAATGAGAATGATCATCATTAATTTTTTAGCGTCCAAAGCATTGTGCTCAGGCTACGGTGCATACAGTTGACTAAGAAGTGATCTTTTCCATCAGAAAGGTTTGACATAATGGGAAAGACAATATGCAGATAATAAGCACAAGGCGATGAATCATTGGGTTTGGGGAGGGCTAGGTATGAATCTGTCAGCCTCAGAGTTTCAAATTGGAAATGGTGCTTTAAAAATCTGGTTCAGGAGCCAGAATGCTTATTATTTTAAATCTATATAAATTTGAGATTAATCTTTCTTTTTGGTCTTTTTTAGGGCTGCACTCACCGCATGTGGAAGTTCCCAGGCTAGGAATCAGCTGCCAGCCTACACCACAGCCACAGCAACGCAGGATCTGAGCTGTGTCTGCGACATACACCACAGCTCACGGCAATGCCGAATCCTTAACCCACTGAGTGAGGCCAGGGATTAAACCTGCGTCCTCATGCTCATGGATACTAGTCAGGTTCTTAACCTCTGAGCCGCAACAGGAACTACTAATCTTATTTTAACTGCATTAAATTTTGGTATGCTAGGAAATTTAAATCTCGAGCTTTAGATTATAGCTCTTTTTGCATTCCAGATTATTTATAATTTCTTTAAGTAAATATGTCCTGATAGTAGAAACTGAGTGGTTAAAATTTCTGGTTAGGTATGCAGGCTGCCTCCAGTAAGGTGGTATCAGCAGAAATTGGTGAGCATCGGAAACGGCCTTACAAATCCAAAACAGACAGGGGAGCCAGTGCAGGGAAAAGGAAATGCTTTTGGTAAGTATGTTCATTTTCATTCCAAATAGATCTTTGAAGACTGAAAGGAAAAAAAAACAACTTTTTTTTTTTTCACCTTCTGTTTATCCCAGTGGAATATCTTGTTCTTGTTCTGAAACATAGCTACTATATTTCTCTCTTGTCTGGTATAAACACTTTTTTTTTTTTGTCTTTTTGCCTTTTTTGGGGCCGCTCCCTGTAGCCTATGGAGGTTCTCAGGCTAGGGGTCTAACTGGAGCTGTAGCCACCAGCCTACACCAGAACCACAGCAACTCGGGATCCAGGCCATGTCTTCGACCTACACCACAGCTCACGGCAACATCGGATCCTTAACCCACTGAGCAAGGCCAGGGATCGAGCTTGCAACCTCATGGTTCCTAGTCAGATTCGTTAACCACTGCACCATGATGGGAACTCCAACCCTTTTTTTTTTTTAATGGCTGCATCTGCAGCACTGGGCCAGGGATGGAATCCGAGCCACAGCTGTGGTAATGACGGATCCCTAACTCATTGTGCTGGGCCAGGGATAAAACATGTACCACCCCAGAGACAACGCTGGAGCTTAACCTGCTGTGCCACAGCGGGAATTCCTAAACACTTTTTTTTGGTCTGTTTGCCATTTCTTGGGCAGCTCCCGCAGCATATGGAGGCTCCCAGGCTAGGGGTCTAATCGTTGCTGTAGCTGCCAGCCTACGCCAGAGTCACAGCAACGTGGGATCCGAGCCGCGTCTTCGATCTACACCACAGCTCACGGCAACGCTGGATTGGTAACCCACTGAGCAAGGGCAGGGATTGAACCCGAAACCTCATGGTTCCTATTCGGATTCATTAAATACTGCACCACGACGGGAACTCCCCTAAACACATTTTTTTTTTTTTTTTTTTTTTGTCTTTTTGCTATCTCTTTGGGGCCGCTCCCGCGGCATATGGAGGTTCCCAGGCTAGGGGTCGAATCGGAGCTGTAGCCACTAGCCTACACCAGAGCCACAGCAACGCGGGATCCGAGCCGCGTCTGCAACCTACACCACAGCTCACGGCAACGCCGGATCGTTAACCCACTGAGCAAGGGCAGGGACCGAACCCGCAACCTCATGGTTCCTAGTCGGATTCGTTAACCACTGTGCCACGACGGGAACTCCCCTAAACACATTTTTAAGTAATGGTTTATGGAAGTTCAGAAGTTTTCCAGAGTGCCCTAGTTTGGGTTCCAGTGCTTCTCATACTGGGCAGATTAGTGATGGTTTCTGCTATGAGTCCCTTTAATGGAATCTAAATTTTTTTTCCTTACAGTGAAAGATTATGTACAAATAACTTTCTAGTGCTCTTGTGGCTTACGGGGTTAAGGATCTGGCATTGTCACTGCTGTGGCTGGTTCAGTCCCTGGCCTGGGAACTTCCATGTGCTGTGGGTACGACCAAAAAAAAAAAAGTTTCTATTTGAATTGCTATTTGAAAGGGTTAACTTTCAAAAATTCCAGGTGGAAGCCCCGACTTTACTTTCCAGGTTGTTCTGTTTTCTCTGTGGTTTTCATAGTAATCACTGAGGTCTTTGGTCACTTTGCCAGACCTCTCTTTGCCACTTCTGCACTTGCAGGTGAGAAACACGTAAGTACTTTTTTTAGCCATTATACTCAGAGTTCTTCCACCCTTCTCAGTTTTTCCTCTGATTCCAGCTCATTTCCCTTAGGCCAAGTTGTAGGATATGGTAAGTTCAGATGGATCTGGGCTTCTTTGTTGGCCTCCCCTTTGGGGATAGCAAGATGATTATTAACCAACACTGTGTAACTGTAAGCCTGGTGTAGAATTTTTTGTGTTCGCTCTGAAATGAGAATTAAATGTTCCTAAGAAAAAAAGGTAGTGGTATTTCCTGTCAGTTTTTTTTTTTTTTAAAGCCAGGTGTATTGAGGTGTAATTTATACACACTAAAATTCATCCTTTGTGAACATTTCTGCAAGTTTTGAAAAATATACCACATATAAGTCATGTAATCACCATTGAAATCAAGCCATAGAATTTTGTTTTTTCTTCTTTTTCAGCTGCACCTGTGGCATATGGAAGTTCCCAGGCCAGGGATCAAATCTGAGCCTCAGCTGCTATCTGTGTCACACCTGTAATAATTCCAGATCCTAACCCACTGTGCCAGGCCAGGTGTCAAACCCGAGCCACCGGAGACAATGGCCAGATCTTAACCCACTGTGCCATAGTGGGAACTCCTGCTATAGAGTATTTTTTTATCACCCTGAGAAGTTCCCATGTGTCCCTTTGCAGTTAAGTTACTTCCCCTACCTCCACCCCTAGCAGCCACTGAGCTCTGGTGTGGTGTTTGTTCCTGTGGTTTTGTCTTTTCCAGAATGTCATATAGCCTTTTGTGTCTGCTGCTTTCACTTGGCGTAGTGCTTTGGAGATCCATATGTGGGAATGTATGTATCAGTAGTTCCTGCCTTTCCATTGCCAAGTATTATTGCCTGGTGTTGCTGTACCACAACTTGTTTATCCATTCTCTGGGTGGTAGACATTTGGGTAGTTTCTAATTTTGAGGGATCTCTGAATAAAACATAGAATTTTCTTTCTTTCTTATAACTGTTTATCATTTTATCTAATTTCCAATAGTTGAAATTCATACAATATAGGGAAAATAAGGTTTAAGCAAAATCATTTTGTTTTAAGAGAGTGACAAACTTTATTTATTTATTTATTTTTAGGGCCGCATTTGCAGCAGATGAAAGTTCCCAGCTTAGGGGTCCGACTGGAGCTGTAGCTGCCAGCCTACACTACAGCCGCAACAACACAGGGTCCAAGCCGTGTCTGTGACCTACACCACAGCTCATGGCAACGGAGGATCTTTAATCCACTAAGCGAGGCCAGGGATGGAACTGTCATCCTCATGGACCCTAGTTGGGTTCATTAACCGCTGAGCCACAAAGGGAACTCCGAGAGAGTCAAATGTTAAAAGAGATCCTCTTAGGTCTTTGGCATGTTGGTTCCAGTCTCACTGAACTTTTTTTCCGTTTATGCCTCTGAAATATCTTGTTCTGAAACTCGCCTACTCTCTATCTCAGGCTTGAAGTTGCCTTTATACAGAGTCTTGTTTCCTCGCTAAACTACAACTCTTTTTAAGTAGAAGCTCTAGATGGTGTTAAAGCTTCCGTTGCTTTGATAGGTTGGGCATGGACGGACTGGAGACTGCAGAGGGGTCGAGCTCTGAGAGCTCCGATGAGGACAGTGAAGAAGCACCTGGTTCTTCAGGAGTGAGCTTTCCTGTTCCCCCACATGGCAGTGATGGTGTTGCAATGGCAGCCAAACTTCCTAGTAGTTCTCAGCAGGCCAGAGTATTAGTGAGTACAGACCCCAGGTCATCAGAAAAACTGCCGACCCCCGTGACTGACTCCGGGGAGGGGATTTCAGAAGACTTGTGTGCTGAGCTGGGAGAGGCCTCCACTGAGGAGGAGCACGTGGAAAGGAAGACGGCTGCAGAAATAGAGAACACCCAGGAGCAAAAGGAGACAGAGACTGAAGAACCCAGAGAAAAGGAAGCAGCTGGAGTTGGAGTGAATAAGGAGCAAGAGACACAAGGAATGGCTGATGGGGAAGGAGCTGCTGTGGGAGCATCTGGAGGAGATGGGGGAGATGTACCTGTTGCCAGACGGGAGGAAAGCCAGGCAGAAAGCACAGTAAGTGACTTTGAGGGTCGATGAATAGAGCCAAGTCCATTGTATCTCTGCAGGAAGTCATTAAAATGAAAAGAAGTGCTTTTTCCCATCACCTACTTAGCGAAACAGCCTATTTCATAATCAGAAATAAGATGATGATAAAGCTTGCCATGTCCCCCCAAAAACCCTTAGTTTTTTTGTTTTTTTTGTTTTTTTAAGCTCTGGAATTGATATTTTGCCACTAGGTGGTGTCGTTGGTTCCATATTTCATCAATTCTGAGACAGATGTTTTTCACATTTTAATATGTCTGAATTTACATACATAGCACATAGTTTATTGGTACTGTTTATTCTTTCTTAATAATATATGTAATACTAAGGCATATCATGATTGATGGCAGTTTTAGATTTGATGAAATGTGCTCATTTTCCTATCACCAAATTTCTAATTACTCAGTTTTTCTTTCTCATGTGAGTTACTGTTTGAACACAGTTGTCAGTTGAATGTGAAGATCTTTCATGTAGGAGAGAAGCAGCTCCTTTAAAATTTTTCATTAAATCTTATTTTTCTTTTGCTTTTTAGGGCCACACCTGCAGGACATGGAGGTTCCCAGGCTAGGGGTCCAATCGGAGCTACAGCTGCTGGCCTACATACACTACAGCCATAGCAACGTAGGATCCAAGCCGAGTCTGTGACCTACACCACAGCTCATGGCAACGCCAGATCCTTAACCCCTGATCGAGGCCAGGAATCGAACCTGTAACCTCATGATTCCTAGTTGGATTTGTTTCCACTGTGCCACAACGGGAACTCCAAAATTTTTCATTAAATCTTAAGCCCTACATTCAACCTTTTAAAAATTTATTTTCATTGTGCATGCTTTCCCTTACAGTTGATTATTTGCTGTCTTCAGTGGACTGACTTTCAGCAAAAATCTTTAGTGTTTAAAGTCTAATGATTTGCTTTTTAGGATAGATGAAACCTACTTTGCTTCCTTTGGTAGACACAGAGCATCTCATTATTTGTTTAACCATCTCCTTCCCTACCCCCAGTAAATAAGCAAAACTGAATATATTGCCCTTGCCAGGGAAGATTGTGGAATTTTTTATGCTAAGGGCCTTAAGTTGACTCTCACACCATCTTTGGAGTTATAAGCTTATAGCTTTTATGTTACTTGTATGTTTTAGTAGTTTATCCTGACCAAAATCTTGGAAAAGTGAATAAAGGAAAATAGAACAAAACCTGATTTGGCTTTCAGTCTTTGAGAAACCATGTGCAACCATGTGTGATTCTCTGAAGACGCATAAGTGGTGATTAGGATTTGGCCATAAATAATGAAGCCAAGATTCACTCTAGAAATCTAACAAAATGGATTTAAAAAAAAAAAAATAGCTAGAAAGATAAAGAGTCTATCCCTGATGTAAAAGGAAAAAAAAAACAACTTACTATGAGAGAAGATTATTGTCCTTTGGATATGTTTTAAAAAAAAAAAACAAAAAACCCTAGGTGTGAACATTTCATTCTTCACAGAGCATCTGTCATTAGAAGTACTTAATTTTGTTTTAAAATCTATAAAGGTACTTGGTGGATAGAACAGTTATTTTGAATGACATTTGAACTTTTTAAAGTTACCCATGTAAGAACTTTGACAGTCACTTTTAATAAATTATTTGATTGGAATAGAAGGCTTGAAATTGGAGTTCCCGTTGTGGCTCTGGTATTGAACCTGACCAGTATCCATGAGGACATGGGTTCAACACTGGCCCCTCTCAGTGGATTAAGGATCTGGAGTTGCCATGAGCTGTGGTATAGGTTGCAGATATGGCTCGGATCCTACATTGCTGTGGCTGTAGTGTAGGCTGGCAGCTGTAGCTCCAATAGAACCCCTAGCCTAGGAACCACCACATGCCAAGGGTGTGGCCCAAAAAGCAAAAAAATAAAGCTTGAGATTATAGAATTAATAGATTCACAGGCATAGGAATCTCATTAAAATTAAGCTTTATAGGAATTCCTGTTATGGCGCAGTGGAAACAAAATGGGACCAAAGCTTCAAGTCCCTTCTAGCACTAAAAATCTACATCCTCGGAGTTCCCGTTGTGGAGCAGTAGAAACGAATCCGACTGGGAACCATGAGGTTGCGGGTTCAATCCCTGGCCTTGCTCATTGGGTTAAGGATCTGACATTGCTCTATGGCTGTGGGGTAGACCAGCAGCTGTAGCTCCGATTAGACCCCTAGCCTGGGAACCTCCATATGCCATGGGTGCAGCCCTAAAAAGCAAAAAAAAAAAAAAAAAAAAAAAATGAAGCTTTATAGAATGCTGCTCTTTTCTCTGGTCATAGTAGGGGGTAGTCGGGGTACATTTTGCTATTTGAACTTTTACTGGAAAACTCAGAAAAGAAAAGTAATATTAAGAATCTGAGAATCCGGGGAATTCCCATCGTGGCTCAGTGGTTGATGAACTCGACTAGTAGCCATGAGGACTCAGGTTTGATCCCTGACTTTGTTTAGTGGGTTAAGGATCCAGCGTTCCATGAGCTGTAGTGTAGGTTGCAGATGGGCTCAAATCCTGTGTTGCTGTGGCCGTGGCATAGGCTGGAGGTTACAATTCTGATTTGACCCCTAGCCTGGGAACCTCCATATGTTGTGGGTGAAGCCTTAAAAAGACAAAAAAAAAAAAATCTAAGAATCCTGTGACTTTTGTCACTGTTCTGAATACTTGTTTCTAAATATATAAAGAAATATATTAATTATATATATTGAAAACATGTATAGAATAACAGTTGATTATTCAGTAGTAAGAGATAACAAACCAAATGAAAGTTCCTTGAAAAATACAATGTTTTTTTTTTGTTTTGTTTTTGTTTTTGTTTTTGGACTCCATGCTAGCAGCCACCATGTGAGCCCAAGACTCAGGTGCTAGGACATCACCTCTGAAGTCAGTAGCCAATGACAGCCGTGACCATTTTTTTTTTTTTTTTTTCCCACTGTACAGCAAGGGGGTCAGGTTATCCTTACATGTATACATTACTATTACAGTTTTTCCCCCACCCTTTCTCTGTTGCAACATGAGTATCTAGACATAGTTTATTTTTTATTTTTATTTTTTTGTCTTTTTTTGCCTTTTCTAGGGCCGCTCCTGCAGCATGTGGAAGTTCCCAGGCTTGGGGTCTAATCGGAGCTGTAGCCGCCAGCCTATGCCAGAGCCACAGCAATGCAGGATCTGAGCCCCGTCTGTGACCTACACCACAGCTCAGGGCAGTGCCAGATCCTTAACCCACTGAGTGAGGCCAGGGATCGAACCCGCAACCTCATGGTTCCTAGTCAGATTCGTTAACCACTGAGCCACGATGGGAACTCCCATAGAATGTTGATGACAGTTGAAGAAAGGTTTTTTTTTTTTTTTCTTTATAGGGACCCTCAACATATGGATGTTCCCAGGCTAGGGATCGAAACATATGGATGTTCCCAGGCTAGGGATCGAAACAGAGTTGCAACTGCCGGCCTGCACCAGAGCCACAGCAACACAGGATCTGAGCCAGTTTGAGACCTACACCACACATTTCATGGCACACCGGATCCTCAACCCACTAAGCGAGGTTAGGGTTCGAACCCGCATCCTCTTGGATACTAGTCAGATTCATTTCCACTGAGCCACAATGGAAACTCCTGAGGAACGTTTTATTCACAAGATTGGACCTGTTTAAAGTTTTTCTCTTTCTTTTTCTTAGGATTTTGGTCAGGAAACTATAGATTTGCTGGCATTCAACTCAGTTGCAGATTTGGAGTTGCTGGGTTTGGAGAAGCTCAAGTGTGAACTCATGGCCTTGGGGCTGAAGTGTGGGGGGACACTCCACGAGCGGGCGGCAAGGCTCTTCTCCGTCAGAGGTCTGGCCAGGGAGCAAATAGACCCAGCTTTATTTGCCAAGCCTTCGAAAGGGAAGAAGAAGTGAATTTCATCAGCACTGTTTCCTGTTTATTTCTGGTCTGGCACTTGTACCCTGCATAATGTTTACTCTTGGACATTATTCCTGTTGCCATTAAAGGTGACTTTTTAATAACCCAGTTCTAACTACCCTCTTTTTCATTATTAGATATGTAGAACTAATATGTGAAACCATCTGGGCCTGAAGTTTTCTTTGTGGGAAGATTTCTTATAACTAGTTTCTTTAATAAATGTAAGGCTATTCAGAGTTTGGATTTCGTCTTGTGTCATTTAGGTTAAGTTATATTTTCAAAGAATTTATCCATTTGACTTGTTTTCAGATCTGTGGACATAAAGTTATTCCTAATAGTCCTTTGAATTCTTGTAACATCTATAGGAACTGTAGTGGTAAGTTCTTTTTCATTCTGATACTGATAATTCCCATTTTCTCTTTCTTGATCAGCTAACTAGGCGTTTGTTTTTTTGATCTGGTTTTCGAAGAACCAACTTTTGGCTTTGTTAATTTTTCTTACTGTTTTAAATTTCATTGATTTCTGCTCTTTATCATTTCCTTTCTTGAACTTAAGTTGACTTTGCTTTTTTTCTTCAGCTTCTTTTTTTTTTTTTTTATAGAAGACTTTTTTTTTTTTTTTTTTTTTTTTTATCTTTTTGCCATTTCTTGGGCTGCTCCCGAGGCATATGGAGGCTCCCAGGCTAAGTGGTCGAATTGGAGTTGTAGTTGCGAGCCTATGCCACAGCCACAGCAACCCTAGATCCAAGCCGTGTCTACAACTTGTACCATAGCTCATGGCAACACTGGATCCTTAACCCTCTGAGGGAGGCCAGGGATGGAACCTGCAACCTCATGGTTACTAATCATATTGGTTTCCGCTGCACCACAATGGGAACTCCCAGCAAATTCTAAAAATACAATGTATTTAAAGTAAAAAAACCAAAACAGTTCACCCATTTCTCCCACCTTCTATCCCCTGCCTCTGACAACCACTAATCAGTTCTCTGTATCTATGATCTTGAGCTTTTGTTTTAATTAAATTGTTTTTTTTAGATTTTTTTCACATGTATAAGAGAAGTCATGGGGTATTTGTCTTTTTTTTTTTTTTTTTTTTTTTTTTTTTTGTCCTTTTTGTCTTTTTAGGGCCGCACTCACGACTTGCGGAGGTTCCCAAGCTAGGGGTTCAATCGGAACTGTTGCTGCCAGCCTATACCAGGGCTACAGCAATGCCAGATCCGATCAGTGTCTGTGACCTACACCACAGCTGACGGCAACGCCAGATCCTTAACCCGCTGAGCAAGGCCAGGGGTCGAACCCACAACCTCATGGTTCTTAGTCGGATTTGTTTCCACTGTGCTGTGATGGGAACTCTGTATTTGTCTTTATCTGACTTAATTTCAATTTAGCATATGCCCTCAGGGTCAACTCATGTCTCAAATGGCAAGATTTGAATCTTTGTTATGGCTGAATAAGATTCCTTTGTATTTGTCACATCTTTATGCATTCATATATCATCTGTCAATAGACACTTAGGTTGTTTTAATATCTTAGCTATTGTAAATAGTACTGCAATGAATATTGGGGCACATATATCTTTTCAAATTAATGTTTTCATTTTCTTCAGATAAATACCTAGAAGTAGAATTACTGTATTTTATAGTGGTCCTTTTTTTTTAAACCACTCCTGCAACATGCAGAAGTTCTTGAGCCAGGGATGGAATCTGCACCACACAGCAATGCTGGATCCTTAACCTGCTGAGCCACCAGGAAACTCCTATAGTGGTTCTATTTTTAATTTTTTGAGCAATCTCCCTACTATTTTTATTTTTCATAGCAGCTGCACTAATTCACATTCCCACCAGCAGTACACGAGGGTTCCTCTTTATCTACACCCTCACTAACTCTTGTTATTTCTAGGCTCTGTAACAGCCATTCTAACAGGAGTGAGGATATCGCTCTGTGGTTTTGGTTTGTATTTCCCAGAGAATTGATGATGTTGAGCATCTTTTCATGTACCCGTTGGCCATCTGTATGTGTTTGGAAAAATGTGTTCACATCTTTTGCCTGTTTTCCAAACTTTTGTTTTTGTTTCGGGGTGCTGGGTGAAAAAGAAGAGTTGATTGAAAATAGAAATGCTACTGGGGAAGTGGGACAACTTCCTGACAGAGAGAGCTGACCCAGATCAGGTTTTTTTGCTGTGGAGTTATATTAGTTCTTTATATATTTTGGGTAGTAGTCCTTATCACGTATGAGTAGCAAATATTTTCTCCCATTCAGTAGGCTGACTTTATTTCGTTGGTAGTTTCTTTTTTTCTTTTTTTTTTTTTTTTAAACTTTTTAGGGCTGTACCCATGGCATATAGAGGTTCCCAGGCTAGGGGTCAATCAGAGCAGCAGCTGTCGGCCTACACCACAGCCACAGCAACTTGGGATCCGAGCCGAGTCTGCAAACTACACCATAGCTCACAGCAATGCTAGATCCTTAACCCACTGAGTGAGGCCAGGGATTGGACTTGCAAACTCATGTTTACTAGTTGGATTCATTTTCTCAGCGCTGCAATGGGAAATCCTGCTCAGTTTCTTTTGCTAGGTTTTTAGATCGATGTATTCCCGTTTGTTTAATTTTGCTTTTGTTGCTTTTAAATTTTTGGTATCATATTCAAAAAAAATCATTGCCAAAACCTATGTCAGGAGTTCCCATCATGGCTCTCTGGAATCTGACTAGTATCCATGAGGATGCAGGTTTGATCCCTGGCCTTGTTCAGGTGGGTTAAGAATCCAGTGTTGCCGTGAGCTGTGGTGTAGACTCGGCTAGGATCTGGCGTTGCTGTGGCTGTGGCATAGGCCATTGGCTACAGCTCTGAGTTTACCCCTAACCTGGGAACCTCCATTTGCCACAATTCCAGACCTAAAAAAATAAAAAGAACCCTATGTCAAGGAGTTTACTACCGTGTTTTCTTCTAGGAGTTTTATGGTTTCAGGTCTTATGTTCAGGTCTTTAATGCATTTGAGGTAGTTTTTATGTATGGTGTAACGTAGAACAAATGTTTGTTTTTTCCCCTAAATACTGTTACTGATTTCTACTTTTTTTTTTTTTTTTAGGACTCTACCTGCAGGTGTCTGCCACCTACACCATACTGTGGCTCAAGCCGGACCCTTAACCCACTGAGCAAGGCCAGGGACCAAACCCACAATCCTCATGGGTACTAGTCAGGTTTGTTACCCCTGAGCCACAACGGGAACTCCAGATTTCTACTTTAAACTCCTGTTTATTGTTTCAGTCCTTTTACTTTTATCGAGTCTTGTGTTATGATATATGTGATCTGTCTGGCTGAATGTTCTATATAAACTTGGAAAAGCTGCCTTAGAATCCTTGTCTGCTCATTCTAACACTTGGATCATCTCAGGCTCAGTCTTCCTTGATTCTCTTAAATATTGATCTCATTTTCCTGATTCTTCACATGTCAGATAGTTTGCTGTTGTATTTTGGACAAAATGAATAACATTACAGAGATTCTGCATTCTGTTACATGCCTTCAAGAATATCACTCTTCTCCTTTTAGCAGACATTTACCTTGGCTGCACTCAAACGCCAAACACTGTCTTTTTTTGGGTGGACACCCTATCATGTCTCCGTTGCTGCTTGGAGTCAGCCCTGTGCATGTGTGGTTTGGGGGCAGAATTTATGTAGACAGAATTCAGGACTTACCCTACTCTGGCTCGGCCTTCCAAAACTGCTCCCTCACTTTCCTGCTGCTGTGATTGCCCTGAATTCTTTTCCATAATACTATGCAATTTTCCCATCGGCATTCTAGCTGCCCAGTGTGCTACAGAGTAGGGGCGAAAAACTGAAAGTGGGAGTCTTTCCCAGTGCTGTTCCTTTCTTTCAAGTTGGAACTTCCCTCAAGTATTTGCCTGCTTCTGGCTGTTCTCCAGTGTATCCAGATAGTTGTTTTTTATCTTTTGTCCAGATATGTACCTGTTAACAACAGGAGGGTTGGTTCAAAAGAAGCTGTTAAGCCATATTAGAAGGAGAAGCTTTAGTATTGCATTAAAGATGTGTGTGTACCTATATCTTTATATCTATAAACTTAGCTACAAGAGATCCGGTTTTTTTTTGTTTTGTTTTGTTTTTTTTTAGGGCTGTACTGCACCTGCAGCATGTGGAGGTTCCTGGACTAGGGGTCAAATTGGAGCTGTAGCCTTCAGCCTACACACAGCCACAGAAACGCCAGATCCGAGCCATGTCTGCAAACTATACCACAGCTCATGGCAATGCTGGATCCTTAACCCACTGATTGAGGCCAGGGGTCGAACCTGCGTCCTCATGGATACTAGTCAGATTCATTTCCGCTGAGCCCTGACGGGAGCTCTGAGATCCATATGTTTTGAGGTATGAAGGGATGATTCTAACTTGGTGAAATTGTTCGTACAAACATACTAATGGTTCCTAGCAACTCAACAGGGTGGTCTATGAAAATACAAGTAAAATTATATGTATAATTTGGTGTGTAAGTGCTTTTATTCTGGGGGAAATGGAACATTTTAGTGTAGTGATGGAGAATTTGGATTCTAAAGATATTTCCGGTCCTAGCTCATACACTTTGAAGCTGTGTAGCTTTGGACAAATTATTCAACCTCTCTTGGAATCAGTCTGGCTGTGAAAGGAATAATGGCAGAGTTGCAAAGACTACATAAGACGTAAATGTAAAGGGCTAAACTCTGCACAGCATTTATTAGACATAATGCTTAGCTGTTGATTTATCTGAGTTTTCAAACGGTGTCCCTGAAAAGGAGAAAGCCTCTGCCATAATTCCTTTCACCGTGCAGCGTTGGTGTGGTGGTGAGCATAGCTGCCTTCCATAATTCCTTTCATAGTATTAGCCGGGCTTCTCTGTTTATATAGAAAAAGTATGGTCATGACACAGAAAACAGCTATTCAGTGAAGTGCCTTGGGCAAAACTGGACAAATAGATATCCAAGAAATCAAAAAGAAGTGCATTTTAAAAATTATCTGTTTTTGGGAATATTTTGGACATTAGCTTGTTTCATGATGATAGAAACAACCTTATGGAGACATTGCTCTGTTTTTCCTGATTTCCATTAATTACCATCATTTGTTTTTCACTATGTCTTAACTCCCTTCTCATCCCCTCCCTGTGTAATGTTTCAGTTTTTATTTGTGCCCAAATTAATGTTCATGTATCATTATACTACATAATCTAGCCAGTACTTTAGTTATTATTAGTCTTTGTCTTCTGCTGGCATTCTTAGAATAATTTCTCCCTCCCTCCCTCTTCCTTCGTTCCTTCATTCCTTTCTTCTTCCCTTCCTCCCTTCCTTTTTTTTTTAAAGTGTGTAACAAATTTCTTTCTTCCTTTCTTTCCATAAAGAGTATATGGGTGGTGTGCTATTTGAACCTTTACATATCTGGCAGTGTTTTCCTGTTAGCTTGGCATATATAACTTAACTGGGTATCAAATCCTTAGCTTGCAGTCTTATCCTTTAAAAACAAAAGAGTTCTTACATATGGTATCGGTATGGTTATAAATTCCAGGGAAATTTGTGAAGGAAAACTTCACAATTGTGTAGACCCAGCAGTTCTACTTCTATAAATCCTTCCTAGAAAAAAACATGGCTGTGTGTGATTACATTTACAAAACATTTTTTTCTGCTGTGCTGTTGCAAATGAAAAAAAATTAGAAGTTCCTGCTGTGGCGTAGTGGGTTAGCAATCCTGCAGCAGCTTGGGTTGCTGCAGAGGTGTAGGTTCGAGTCTCAGTCCGGCTCATGGGTTAAAGGGTCTGGCGTTGCTGCAGCTATGGCATAGATTGTAGCTGCGGCTTGGATTCAGTCCCTGATCTAGGAACTTCCATATGCCTTGGATGTAGCCATTAAAAAAACCCAGTAACACAAAAACTAGATATTTGCTATTGTTTTCTGAGATATAGTGTTGTAGAAGAGAAGCCTTATGTCTAATTCTGAGATTTTCTTTTTTATTGTGTCCAGTGTGGATTTTTCTCCTTAGCTCCATATCTTTTTCTGCATCCTTCACATTTTAAAATGTCACTGTGTTATTTCTCGGTGTGGTCTCTTCTGTAATATTTCTTAATATTAGGTGATCTTTTTGAGGTCTGAACACTGGTCTTTTAATTTGAGACCATTGTTTTCCTATTACATGTTTATTGCCTTTATTCTCTGTTCTGTTGCCATGGAACCTGATTTTGTGCCATATCCAATCTGCTGTTACCACTCCTCTTGTATTTGTCAGTTCAACAATTAGATTTTTCCCTTGGAAAATCTTTCTCAGAGTTCCTATTGTGATGCAGCAGAAACGGATCTGACTAGTATTCATGAGGATGCAGGTTTGATTCCTGGCCTTGCTCAGTGGGTCAGGGACCCGGCATTGCCGTGAGCTGTGGTGTAGGTCCCAGACTGGGCTTAGATCCGGTGTTGCTGTGGCTGTGGTGTAGGCCGGCAGCTGCAGCTCTGATTTGACCCTTACCCTGGAAACTTCCATATGCTACAGGTGCGGCCCTAAAAAGCAAAAAAGAAAATCTTTCTCAAGCTCAGATTAGTCCCTCTTTATGCTTGCTTCTGTTTTGAGATCCCTTCTCTTGAAACTCGGTATGCATATACTTTAGGGTCTTCCATTTCTCTCTCATAAGGGCCCCTTTCCTCTAACCCCTCAGATGGATTTCTTTTCAGTTTTTCAGTATGTTTACATGCGCCTACATGTGAATGGGACCAGATATACGAGAGATTTACTGGGGGCTGCTGGCTGGAGCGGAAGGCAGGGAGGGTCCTCGGATGCAGGTTTGGCCCCCATGGAAGGAGAGGGAGAGAAGGAGGATTGGGCAGGAAGAGTCTCAGACAGCAGTGCTTTTCCAAGGAAGATTTGGCCTGGTGGATGTGGAGTCCCCAAGCCACAGTCATCTGTAGAATCCAGCACCTCACCGAAAGGGCCTGCCTTGGAACCTCACTGTCCCAGGAAGTGGAGGCTGGGTGCGAACTTGGTGATCCCCATGGGCAGCTGGTGGGACCGCTGTCGATTGCTCTCCACCAGTGACACTGAGGGGTGTTTTATTCACCGCTGCCACAGTATGTTTTCTGTTGCTTATGATTGTTTTTCCAGTTCAGGTAGTTGAAATCAGTTTTCTTCAAATTATGTGGGTACGTGTGCAAATCTTGCAAACCGCACTCAAATAGGGGAAGGGAAGAGTTTAGATTAGGTAGAGGTTTACTTTGTCAGATGAGAGGTTCTTTCATTTGGGGGAGACTTGGGCAGCCATGTCCACAGAATTTCTTTTCTGTTGTGGCAGCATGAAGTTGGCCCCTTTCCTGATTGGCTTGGTTATGCCCTTCAATTGCCAGCTTCAGCTGCGCCCTGCCTCATTTAGTGTGAAAGTGTGAGCAGCCCTCACCCTTCTCCCCACAGCAACTAGAGCTTGACTGGCAAAGTAAAAAAAACAGTTATTCTGAAGTTGCCCCTTTCTTGTAGCATTAAAGACCATCTTGACTCATTATATGTGACTGAAGTTTGTCCCGCTCTCACTGGTCCATGTGTAGGGATGTTACTAGAATTCTGCTGGGGTCCATTTCAATGGCTTACCTTTTTTTTCCCTTGATTGAGAAATAATTGATATACATCACTGTACAAGTTTAAGGTGTATATAGCATTGTGGTTTAATTTATATATACTGTGAAATGATCACAATAGTTTCAGGTAACATCCATCTTCCCAAATATATTCAATCAAAAGAAAAGAAAAAAGGAGTTAAGGATCCAGCATTGCTGCAAGTTGCAGTGTAGGTTGCAGATGTGGCTCAGATCTGGCGTGGCTGTGGCTGTAGCATTGGCTGGCAGCTGCAGCTCTGATTCAACCCTTAGCCTGCGAACTTACCTATGCCGCGGATGCAGCCTTAAAAAATAAAAAATAATAAAACATAGTGAATGATTCAGAACACCTAAAAATAAAAGGAAGGACAAAAGTATTCCAGGAAAATAGAAACAAAAAGAAGGGGAGCAATGCTGATTTCAGACAAAAACATTAAATAAATATGACAATATAAAATATAAATTAAAAAAAGAAGCCTGTGCTTGTATATGTGGATGCCCTTGAAGGTTGTTGAGGAAGGTGACTGGAACTGAGTATTTGATCAGAATAACACTTGGGAGCATGAAGTACTGGCTACCCTACAGAAGGAGGTTTTTTCTCTTGCTCACCACCTGCCCCAGCAGCAAAACTGGGGTCAATTTTTGTGAGGAAGAATGATTCTGCTGTTGCCAGTAGAGGGCGGTGGGCACTAACTAACGTGAGCAGGAGCGGGCAAGATGGACTCCAGCCCATAGGCCAGGTGACACAGCCTGGTTGGAGACAGGATCAGGTGCAGCTGGCCTGGGTTTGACCAGACTCTGTCCTTTCTTTTTTTCTTTTTTTTGGTCTTTTTTTTTGCCATTTCTTGGGACTCTGTCCTTTCTGATTCTTCAATTCCCATATCTCACTTCAGCCTTCACTCTCCCAGGTGTGAATAGGTCATTTATCAGCTTGCTGCATAGCCCGTGTATTTGCTACTTCTCTCTTCAACAAACAACTCTTTCCCAATCATTTGCTGCTGTTTTCCGCTGGAGTTTCCTTGTGTAACAATTGCTTTATTTTTGTGTTTGAAAAAATTGGGGGCGACAGAGTTCCCATTGTTCCTCAGTGGTAATGAAACCAATTAGTATCCATGAGGATGCAGGTTCCATCCCTGGCCTCGCTCAGTGGGTTAAGGATTTGGTGTTGCCATGAGCTATGGTGCAGGTCGCAGACATGGCTTGGATCCTGCATTGCCATGGCTGTGGTGTAGGCCGGCAGCTGCAGCTCCAATTTGACGCCTAGCCTGGGAACTTCCATATACCCCGGGTGTGGCCCTAAACAGACAAAAACAAAAACAATATCATTATGTAAAAACAGAGTTAATGTTTACCAAAATTATCACTGGAGGATGTGATGTGAAAATGAGTTATTCCTCCCTTTTCCCAATCTCATACATTCGCTAAATAGTCTATGATCAGTTTATACTTTTTTTTTTTTGCCAGCTCATCTGTTCTCTGTGAGTTCCTTTTTTTTCAGATTCCGCATATGAGAGATGGTACAGCATTAGTCTTTCTCACTCTTACTGTCCTTAGCATAACGCCTTCAAGGCCTGTTTATGTTGTCAAAAATGGCAAGATTTCCTTCATTTAATGGCTGAATGATACTCCATTGTGTATATGTGTGTGTATGTGTGTGTGTATATAATTTTTTTTGGCTGCACCTACAGCATGCAGAAGTTTCTGGGCCAGGGATCCAACCTTTGCCACGGCATTGACAATGCTAGATCCTTGACTCACTGCACCACAGGAGAATTCCTGCATGTATATAATTTTTTTTGCTTTTTAGGGCTGAACCTGCAGCATATGGAAGTTCCCAGGCTGGGGGTCGAATTAGAGCTACAGCCACCAGCCTATACCACAGCTCGTGGCAATGCTGGATCCTTAACCCACTGATCACGACCAGGGATTGAACCTGCATCCTCAAGGATACTAGTCAGGCTCGTTACCGCTGAGCCATGACAGGAACCCCCTATATCACAGACACTTGTCCCCCCTGCCCTGTGCTCTTCTCCATCTGGCCCTGGGGATGCCTTTCTCACAGAGCTCAAATCCAGCAGCCAAAGTGGGTGTTTATCATGTGGTTACGGTACAGTTTTATACACAGACTGTGCAATAATGCACATGCCATAGAGAAGACTCGTTCCACCTGGCAGAGTGCGGCAGGGTCACTGGCGAGGAGACTGAGGGCCTGGGTTTTAAAAGATCCCACCCCAGACAAAACACGGTATAAAAAGAGGGGTTCTTCATAAGAAGTAGCATTCGCATATCACACAGTGGTTCATAAACTCCTTCCTTGTACAAGTGGTCGTGCCAAGCTTAGCTGCTGCCCCTTGCCCCCGTAACCTCCGGCAGAGCCTCCCAGGCCTTCCCAAACAAATAATCTGAGTGAAAACGCTGTTCAAACACAGTCTAATTTGCTCCTCACCACAACCCTTCATAGTAGATACTGTTATCATCCTGTTTTACAGACAGGAAACTAAGGCTTACAAGTACGCAATGACCAGCCCAGGGCAAGCAGCTCAGACAAGGCTGAGCCGGGGATGAAGCGAAGGGCTTTGACTCTGACCCACCAGCTCTAGGCCTCCTCTGCTGACCCTCCCCAAGCTCAGCTTGACAAGGTGCTGCTCGCTCTGCAGAATGGCTGGAGCACTGCTGAGGCAGGGCCAGCACAGCCTTGACAGACACACCTGCCAGGAGAGAAGGTGGCAGAGAGGCCTGGGGCCTCAGAGCCTCTGAGCGCCCCCTGTCCCTGTTGGGCCCAGAGAGTTTCCAGTTGAGACCCCTTGCATCCGTCCCCTGCCCCTTTGCTGTGAGGTGGCTCTCTGTCCCTCCCCTGAGTCCAACTTGTTCCCTTCAGCTGATGGGCAGGGCCCGTTCTGCCTGCTGTAGACAGCAGAGATTCACGGCTGTTTGAACGTCTGTAAGGCTCTCGCCCCTTATTTGTAAAACAGGAACTGTGGTCCCTGCCTCATAAAGGAACCCCCAGGATTCAACGAGACCAATTCCCTAAAGCCCCAGTCATGGTGCCTAGTGCTCTACTGCTCAGGGCCGCCTTCCTCCCCTTGCTGTCAGCCACTGTGGACGGAGATCTGATGCTTAGCATCCTGCAGCTCAGACAGCCCAGACCTGGAGACAGGCCTTATGTGTGGGTTTTAAAATCTTGTTGACAGTTCTGTTGTGGCTCAGCGGTAATAAACCCAGCTAGCATCCATGAGGACGCAGGTTCCATGCCTGGCTTCGCTCAGTGGGTTAAGGATCCGGTGTTGCTGTGAGTTGTGATGTGGGTTGAAGACACGGCTCAGATCCTGAGTTGCTGTGGCTGTGGGGAAGGCCAGTGGCTACAGCTCTGATTTGACCCCTAGCCTGGGAACTTCCATATGCTGCACTTGTGGCCCTAAAAAGCAAAAACAAAATGCAAATCAGATCATACCCCCTTTTTACTTAAAGCTCCTCAGTGGCTTCTCCATAGGTCTCAGAGCCTTCCCAAAGCTGGAACTCCCTCCTCCAACCCCTCCCTTTGCCTTCTGGGCTCTGGCGGCAGGGCCCCTTCCAGGTCCCAGAACACGCCAGACCCTCTCTCGGCTCCACACTTGCGTCTCCCTCCACCTGGAAGCGTCTTCCCCACTCTCTTTCCCACTGGTTCTCGCCGGTTTCAGATGCTGCCTCCTCGTGAGGCCTCCCCAGTGACTCTTTCATCGCCCTGTTTACTTCTTTCACATTATCTGGCTGCTTTGGTGGCTTGTTTGTTGTCTGGCTCCTCTCCTTGGAGTGGGGGGTTCACAGGACGCAGTCCCAGCTGTCTGGGTCACTGCCCTGGGCTCAGTAAAGAAGTTCAGATGTGCACAGGCTGAAAGCGCGTCCCAGCCTGTCTGTGGAGGGCGTGGCCTGGCCAGGTTTATCCTCACTTGCTCACTGGTCCTGTATGGTCCTTTATAAAAATGCTGATTGTGGGGATGTTCCTGTCCTGGCTCTGTGGTAACGAACCTGACTATCCACGAGAATGCGGGCTCCATCCCTGGCCTTGCTCAGTGGGTTAAGAATCCCAAATTGTCATGAGCTGCAGTGTAGGTTACAGATGCCTTTCCGATCTGGTGTGGCTGTGGCTGTGATGTGGGCCGTGGCTGTAGCTCCAATTAGACCTCTAACCCGGGAACCTCCATATGCCGCAGGTGCAGCCCTAAAAAGACCAAAAAAAAAAAAAAAAAAAAAAAGTGTTGTAACAAAGTAAAATCCGTTCAATAAATACAAAAAGCATAATGGAAAAGAATATAAAAAAAGAATATATATATGTAGAACTGAGTCACTTTGCTATGTACAGACATTGGCACAACACTGTAAATCAACTATACTTTAAAAAAAAATTTTTAAATGCAAAAAGTAATTTACTTTCAAATTATACATATCTATGGAAACACATAAAAATGCATAGAGAAAGATGAGATCTTAAAAGGAAAAGCCCTTAATTTAGCATGCAGGCAAAGAGCTAAGTGATATATGTATGTACTGGCACACATTTTCTGTGTTGCAAATACCTCCTCCTACTCTTAGCTTGCCTTTTCGTTATGGTGTCTTAGAATAAACATATTAATGACTATAACACACATGCATTCAGAGCAGTGAATACATCATACCATGCGGTGTGGACATTTTACAAATGAGTTGTGTGGCCAGCATCCCCAAAGCCCTTTTCTGCTTCCTCTGGTCACCACTCTCCAAGGCAACCACTGTCCTGACCTACACCACGGCTCACGGCAATGCCAGATCCTTAACCCACTGAGCGAGGCCGGGGATAGAACCCACATCTTCATGGTTCCTAGTCAGGTTTGTTAACACTGAGCCACAAAGGGAACTCCTCGAACATGCTTTTTTTTTTTTTTTTTTTTTTTTTTGTCTTTTTGCCATTTCTTTGGCCGCTCCCAAAGCATATGGAGGTTCCCAGGCTAGGGGTTTAATTGGAGCTGTAGCCACTGGCCTACGCCAGAGGCACAGCAACACGGGATCCGAGCCGCGTCTGCGACCCACACCACAGCTCACGGCAACGCCAGATCCGTTAACCCACTGAGCAAGGGCAGGGCTCGAACCCGCAACCTCATGGTTCCTAGTCGGATTCGTTAACCACTGTGACACCACAGGAACTCCCGAACATGCTTTTGATGAGCACATGGACATATTTTTTGGGGTATACACCCATGCTGGTCATAGGTTGTGTATATATTCTGTTTTAGGAGACATTGAGCGAAATGCCAACACTTGATATGTTTTGTTTTTTCTATTACAGTGAGAGGATGCTGTTTTTGTATTGTATTTTTTTTTTTTTTATTTTCCCACTGTACAGCAAGGGGGTCAGGTTATCCTTACATGTATACATTGCAATTACAATTTTTCCCCCACCCTTTCTTCTGTTGCAACATGAATATCTAGACATAGTTCTCAATGCTATTCAGCGGGATCTCCTTGTAAATCTATTCTAGGTTGTGTCTGATAAGCCCAAGCTCCCGATCCCTCCCACTCCCTCCCCCTCCCATCAGGCAGCCACAAGTCGTTTCTCCAAGTCCATGATTTTCTTTTCTGAGGAGATGTTCATTTGTGCTGGATATTAGATTCCAGTTATAAGTGATATCATATGGTATTTGTCTTTGTCTTTCTGGCTCATTTCACTCAGTATGAGATTCTCTAGTTCCATCCATGTTGCTACAAATGGCATTATGTCATTGTATTGTATTTTAACTTGCATTTCCTGGATGATGAATGAAGTCAAGCATCTTTTTATAGGCTCCTTTTTTTTTTTTTTTTTTTTTTTTGGTCTTTTTAGGGCCGTACTCTTGGCACATGGAAGTTCCCAGGCCAGGAGTACGACCAGAGCTGTAGCCGATGGCCTACGCTACAGCCACAGCAGTGCGGGATGCGGGCTGCATCTGTGATCTATACCACAGCTCACGGCAACCCCGCATCCTTAACCCACTGAGTGAGGCCAGGGATCAAACCCGTGTCCTCATGGATATTAGTCAGGTTCATTAACCACTGAGCCATGATGGGAACTCTTCTTTTTTTCTTTATTAAAGTATAGTTTATTTACGGAGTTCCCATCGTGGCTCAGTGGTTAATGAACCCGACTAGCATCCATGAGGACTCGGGTTCGATCCCTGGCCTCTCTGGATGGGTTAAGGATCCAGCATTGCTGTGAGCTGTGATATAGGTCGCAGATGAAGCTCAGATCCCATGTTGCTGTGGGGCAGGCCGTTGGCTACAGCTCCAATTAGACCCCTAGCCTGGGAACCTCCATGTGCCACAAGTACGGCCCTAAAAAGACAAAAAGACAATAAATAAATAAGTAAAGTATAGTTTATTTACACACACACGATCACTGTAAATATATATATATATTCTTTGTATGTATATTCTTTATTATATATATTATTTTTAAATATTCTTTTCCATCAAGGTCTATCCCAGGAGATTGAGTATAGCTCCCTGTGCCGTACAGAGGACCTTGTTATTGACCCAGTCTAAATGTCATAGTTTGCACCTACTAAGCCCATACACCCCCTCCATCCCACTCACTCCTTCCCTGGCAACCAGGAGTCTGTTCCCTATGTCCTTGAGTCTGTTTTCTGTTCTGTACCTAGGTTCTGTATTTTAGATTGCACATATAAGTGATATTGTGTGGTATTTGTCTTTCTCTTTCTGACTTCACTTAGTATGAGAATCTCTAGTTGCATCCATGTTGCTGCAAATGGCATTATTTCATTCTTTTTATGGCTGAATAGTATTCCTCTGTGTATATATGTGTGTGTGTGTGTATATATATATGTACATGTATACATTTATTTATTTATTTTGGCCACACTCACATATGTGGAAGTTCCCAGGCCAGGGATCCAATCCGTGTCACAGCTGCGGCAACACTAAATCCTTAACCTGCTGCACCACAAGGGAACTTTCTATAAACATCTTAATCCATTCATCTGTTGATGGACATTTAGGTTGTTTCCATGTCTTGGCTATTGTGAATTGTGCTGCAGTGAACATTGGGGTTCATGTCTCTTTTTGAATTATGGTTTTGTCCAGATAGATGCCCAGATGTGGCTTGGATCCAGTGTTGCTATGGCTATGGTATAGGCTGGCAGCTGCAGCTCCAATTTGACCCCTCGCCTAGGAATTTCTATATGCCACAGCTGTGGATCTTAAAAGAGTAGGACTGTTGGATCAAACAGGAATTCTATTTTTAGTTTTTTTTTTTTTTTGTCTGTTGTTGTTGTTGATGTTGTTGTTGCTGTTGTTGCTATTTCTTGGGCCGCTCCCGCGGCATATGGAGGTTCCCAGGCTAGGGGTCGAATCGGAGCTGTAGCCACTGGCCTACGCCAGAGCCACAGCAACGCGGGATCCGAGCCGCGTCTGCGACC
Source organism: Sus scrofa (assembly GCF_054392235.1). NCBI lineage: Eukaryota > Metazoa > Chordata > Mammalia > Artiodactyla > Suidae > Sus > Sus scrofa. The sequence goes on along the minus strand of NC_139392.1, from coordinate 16,425,332 downwards.
TACACCACAGTTCACGGCAACGCCGGATCGTTAACCCACTGAGCAAGGGCAGGGATCGAACCCGCAACCTCATGGTTCCTAGTCGGATTCGTTAACCACTGCGCCACGACGGGAACTCCTATTTTTAGTTTTTTGAGGAGCCTCCATACTGTCCTCCATAGTGGCTGCACCAATTTACATTCCTACCAGGAGTGCTACCTTCCTGGTGATTAAGCCTGTCCTCTTTTGACTACTCCATGCTTCGTGGATAGGATCCTGGCTGAAGGCAGTGGGCCCAGTTAAACAGCTTTTTGGATCCCTTCTTTAATTTTTTTAAAGCTCTTCCATAGTGTTTTCCACGTTCTTAGAGTTGTTAAATGCTTAATAAATACTGATTCGAACAACCCTACAAAGGAGGCCCTAGTAGTTCCCGTTGTGGCTCAGTCAACTAGCTTGACTAGTGTCCATGAGGATGCGGGTTCGATCCCTGGGCTCATTCAGAGGGTTAAGGACCCAGTGTTGCTGTGGCTATGGTATAGGTCGCAGATGTGACTTGGATCCAGTGTTGCTATGGCTGTGGTATAGGCTGGCAGCTGCAGCTCCAATTTGACCCCTCGCCTGAGAACTTCTATATGCCACAGGTGTGGGTCTTAAAAGCCAAAAAAAAAAAAAAAAAAAAGGCTCTATTACCATCTTCCTCATTCAGTACATGTGGAAATTACTGCACAGGGAGCAGCCCAAGGCTGCCAATGAGGTGGACCTGGGCTGGGAGTGGGCACTGGCCCACTCAAAGTCAGGAAGGGGCTGCTGCTGGGGGAAGAAGCCAGCACCCCTGATGGGGGCCTCAGGCTCACATTTCCTGACTCATCACCTTTCTTTTAGATACCATTGCTGACATTGTTGCCAAGCCTGCCACATTAATGGGCCTTCAGGCAGCCTGGCCAGTGTCCTTGGGGCATCAAGGATGACACTTGCTTTGCAGTCATGGCTACAGCACGGACAGGTCTAAAGGGATCAGACCTGTGAGTCACTGTGCCTGGGCCTTCTCCAGCCCCAGAGCTCCTCAGATGGCAGGGCTGCATCTCCCCATCATAGTGGAAGGGTCCCAAACCTCAAAGGAAGGTGAAATCCGACAGGACCTGCTCACCGGGCAGCTAGCCAATCCACATCAGCCTCAGCTCAGTTCAGCCACACTTTGCACCCCGTGGCGCCATCTGTTTATTAAGGGTGGGTGCCCTACTGCTGGGGCCCGGTCTTTGTTTCCCCAGCTCTCAGGTGTCCGGTGATTGATAGCCACTCAGTTAATGTTGATTGAATGAATGAACAGATGGGATTAGCTGGCTACCCAGGAGCAGCCCATCTACTGAGATTAGGAGATTGTTTGCCCGTGAGATTAAGGTGCTGTGGATGCAGCCTACACTGGTCCGGGGGCCTGCGTTCAAATCCCACACGGTCCCTGACACTCAGGCTCATGGCCTTGGATGAAATTAGTTTGTGCGTTTTAGTCTCAGTCCACTTCAGATTGTTTACACCCATGGCATATGGATGTTTCTAGGCTAGGGGTCGAATTGGAGCTACATCTTCGACCTACACCACAGCTCATGGCAACGCCGTGATCCTTAACCCACTGAGCAAGACCAGGGAACGAACCTGAATCCTCATGGACACTGTCAGGTTCTTAACCCACTGAGCCACAATGGGAACTCCCCAAGAACAGTTTTGATAGTGAAGATGCACAGCCGTACTTTCTCTAAAGTGATAGGTGATTCCTTAGGTTGGTCCCTTTTGAAGGACTGACCCTAGAGCAAACAAATATTATTTGGGAACATAAAACTCTCAAAAATTGTAAGCAGTATTCTCAGAATGATTTTTGTTTCTTTTTTGCCCCCCCCCCCCACTCTGAGGCATATAGAGTTCCTAGGCTTGGGATCAGATCCGAGTCGCAGTTGTGACCTAAGCCAGAGCTGTGGCAACACAGGATTCTTAACCCGCTGTGCTGGACCGGATATTGAACCTGTGTCCTGGTGCTGCAGTTGCTGCCAATCCCCTTGTGCTACAGTGGGAACTTCCAGAATGATTTTTTAATTGAAGCATGTAGTTGACTTACAATATTGTGTTGGTTTCAGGTATACAGCAAAGTGATTCAGTTATACATATATTTTCAGGTTATTTTCCATTATAGGTTACTACAAGACGTTGAATATAGCACCCTGTGCTATACAGTAGATCCTCCTGGTTTATCTATTTTATGTATAATGGTGTATATTGTTTATGCATTCTCTATATAATAATTTGCATCTGCTAATCCTTAACACCCAATCCAACCCTCTCCCACCTGCCCCCGCAACCACAAGTCTGTATTCTCTGTCCATGAATCTGTTTCTGTTCTGTAGAGGGGTTCATTTGTGTCATATTTTAGATTCCACATATGTGATATCATATGGCATTTGTCTTTCTCTTTCTGACTTACTTAGCTTAGTATGAGTGGCCCAAGGTTTATTTTGGCCCTACCATAAAGAATACGTACATAATAATGGTAACATAAGTGTTATTTATTGGCTTACAACATTTAAAATCAACCTATGAGAGTTCCTATCGTGGCTCAGCAGAAATTAATCTGACTAGTATCCATAAGGATACAGGTTCCATCCCTAGCCTCGCTCAGTGGGTTAAGGATATAGCATTGCCATGAGCTATGGGGTAGGTTGCAGACACGGCTCAGATCCTGTGTTGCTGTGGCTGTGGTGTAGGCCACTGACTGCAGCTCCAATTTGACCCCTAGCCTGGGAACATCCATATGCAGCAGGTGTACTCCTAAAAAGACAAAATAAATAAATAAATGAAATAAAATAAAATCAACCTATACACAAAGGACTGAACAGAATGTTGAGTTTACCAAGCTTGACATTGCAAATGACACGGTGTAGCTGGTGCAGAGTCGGTATGTGAGGGTGGGTGAGGCAGGGAGACACGGCCACTTCATAGTCTTGTTTGTATGAGGAACAAAGACAATATTAGGACACCATCTGCAGCTCAAGGAGCAAGAAATGGAGGTTTTCAAATATTATTTAAATCTTCAAGAAAAGAACTAAAATTACCAATGCATCTGTTAAAAATTTGAGAGGAGGAAGGAATCCAGAGTGAGGGGAAAAGAGCTAAAGGCTTTTTATTTTTTTGGAGCAGGGAGTCAACAGATTTGTCCAAGTTAAGAAAGCAAACATACTGTTTATGGTTTCTGACTGTAAACCATCAGAAGTGATAAGTAATATTTTTTTTCTTTTAGGGCTGCACCTGCAGCATACAGAAGTTCCCAGTCTAGGGGTCGAATTGGTGCTGCAGCTGCCAGCCTATAGCACAGTCACACACAGTGCAGGATTCAGGCCACATCTGCAACCTGCACCACAGCTCACTGCAACGCTGGATCCTTAACCCACTAAGCAAGGCCAGGGATCGAACCTGAGTCCTCATGGATACTAGTCAGGTTCTTAACCCATTGAACCATGACAGGAACTCCCGGTCAGAAGTGAGGTTTGAAGTGTGGGGAAGGATGGAATGGGAGACTATTGCTTTTCATTATAAACCTTTCTTTGTTCTTCAATTTAGATATATCTTTGATGCATAGATACACACACACACTCACCCCTATTCAGAAAAATGATACATCTTTGATAGATACATAGATACATCTTTGATACATAGATACACACACACACACACACACACACACACACACACACACTCACACTCACCCCTATTCAGAAAAATGCATCAGCTCCCACCAGGAACTTCTCAGAGCTCCAAGGGCAAGTGCCAGGCCATATGCTCAAAGGGCAGCTTAGAGCTGCATTGCAGAGGAAGCAAAAAGTGTTTCCAGGAGGTGTCAGGGCTGCTTGGTGGCTGGAGTGTCACTTTCCCTAATGATCATGCAGGAAGCAGGTAAAACACGCCAGTGGCTTCTCACCCGAGCGGATGGCAAAAGCTCGTTTCCTTTCCATGACAGCTGCAGCACTGAGCTCTTGACAAAATGCTGGAGGATCTGGGAAAAGGATCTGGCCCAGCAGGACGGTGCTAATCCTAGGGATTCCCAAATGACTCCACGCTCGTCATTATGTGTTTTGTTTGCTCAGCCCACCTTTCCAATTACCTGTCAGCATGTGCAAATCTTTCTTCCCGCCTCTAGCAGGCTTGCTCTGGAAATTAGAGCCTAAGGTAATGAGATCTATACCCTACTACTGATTATGATAGCAAATATCAATTAATGATAGCAAATATCAATACTACTGCCCTTTACTAATGCTCCCCCCGGGTTGGTGAGAACTGTGACTCCACACTGATGAACTTGGGACGGACAGCCTAGAAAATATGATCTAACCCAGACCTTAGGGAATTTTTCATCTAGAACAAGGTGGTCCTAAGGAAAGACCAAACTTATCAGGTGAGGTCAGGAGAACCAGGGCCCAGCTCTGGCCCTGATGACTCGTGGCTGTGTCTCCAAGGCCAGGGAGGGGGGTTGAGGATGGGATCTTTTTTTTGCTTTTTTTTTTTTTTTTTGTCTTTTGTCTTTTTTGTTGTTGTTGTTGTTGCTATTTCTTGGGCCGCTCCCGCGGCAAATGGAGGTTCCCAGGCTAGGGGTTGAATCGGAGCTGTAGCCACCGGCCTACGCCAGGGCCACAGCAACGCAGGATCCGAGCCGCGTCTGCAACCTACACCACAGCTCACGGCAACGCCAGATCGTTAACCCACTGAGCAAGGGCAGGGACCGAACCCGCAACCTCACGGTTCCTAGTCGGATTCGTTAACCACTGCGCCACGACGGGAACTCCTTTTTTTTGCTTTTTAAAGCTACATCCTTGGCATATGGAAGTTCCCAGGCTACAGGTCAGATCAGAGCTGCAGCTGCCAGCCTACACCACAGTCACAGCAATGTTGGATCCAAGCCAGGTGTCAGCGTCAGAGACACTTGTCACTGTCCATCTGCCAAGTGTATGTGTTTGTCAACTTTAAAGGTATATATGTTGGTTGGTGGTGTTCTGACCACAGTGGACTTAATCTGGACTAAGGTCTCATGTCTTTAATTTCCCACTTCACATACTTTTTATTTTTTAGTCTTTTTTTTTTTTTTTTTTTTTTTTAGGGCTGCACCCATGGCATTTGGAAGTTCCAGGCTGGGGTCAAATCAGAGCTGTAGATGCCAGCCTATACCACGGCCACAGCAATGCCAGATCCAAGCCATGTCTGTTATCTACACCACAGCTCATGGCAATGCTGGATATCCTTAATCCACTGAGTGAGGCCAGGGATTGAACCCGCATCCTGATGGATACTTGTCAGATTCGTTTCCACTGAGCCACAATGTGAACTCCCATACTTTTTAGTAAAAGGGGGCTCAACCATCCACCCACTCTTTTCCTTCCCCATCCCTGCTCCCTACACTCTTTCAGCAAACGCAGTTTGAACACCAATGATTTGCTGGGCACCACGCTAGGCGTGATTACAGGATCATGCAGGAGGGTATCTGCCCCTTGCTGAGCTGGTGCTCTTCTGAGAGAGCTGCACACCAGAGTGTCTGTCCAGAATGCCACAGGGCGTGTCATCTCACTGTTGTCACAAGAGACCAAGCACATCCAGAGAACGTAATGATGAACGGGGTGGGGAGAGATGGTGGTGGTCAGAACACTAGGAAGAATTTTCATAAAAGAAGTGAACTTTCTACTAAGACTTGCCACATGAGAATACTTCAAAGGTAAAAAAGAGATGAAGAATGAGCCAAGGGTAGTTCCCGTTGTGCTCAGTGGATTAAGAACCTAACATAGGGTCCAGCTATGAGGATGCAGCTTTGAGCCCCTGCCCCGCTCGTGGGTTAGGGATCCTGCATTGCTACTGGCTGTGGCGTAGGCTGGCAGCTGCAGCTCTGATTCGACCCCTAGCCTGGGAACCTCCATATACCGCAGGTGCAGCCCTAAAAAGAAAAAGAATAGGGTAACAAATGCCCTATGAGAGGAGTATCTGGGGGGCCTGTGAGAGGCCGAATGCTGAGTGGAGGTGGTGGTGAGGGGTGGGATGCAGGGCTGGGAAAGCAGGCTGGGCTTCGGAGGAAGATCTCCTCCTCTGCCTGTGCCCCATGTGGCCAAGAAAATGACACATCAGGGGTCACCTGAGCAGAGAGGCGCAGTTCAGAATTAACCCTGGACTCCTGTGCCCTATATCCCGGTCCTTGAGTATGAAAATATTCACAAGTATTGAAGCTCTGGGGAAAGGGTTTTGGGTTTGTTTGTTTGTTTGTTTTTCAGGAGAAAGCGGAGGAGAAGGAACAGAAAGTTAGATAAAATGACAGCAATTACAATTCGCTAGATGGATTGTTAATTTTGAAGCATTAAATATTAAACAATTTGCATATAACATGATTAAGTTCAGAGTATTTAGAGACAGAGGAAGAAAAAAAGCTTTCTGTTTGCCTGCTTATACGCTCAAAATTTCAGGGAAAGCCCAGAAAAGAACTCAGGGAAAAAATATTTTTCTTCTTGATTTTTTCTTTTTTGGCCATACCCGCAGCATATGGAAGTTCCCAGGCCAGGGGTTGAATCCTAGCCTGAGGATGTGCGACCTACGCCACAGGATCCTGAACGCACTGTGCTGGGCCGGGGATGAAACCCGCAGGACAACACCAGATCATTATCCCACTTCACAACTCCATTTTTTTCCTGGTCACTTTCTTTCCTCTCATCGCACGCAGTCAGGAAGCTGAGGACTCATCTGGAAAGGTCTGGGATACATTTCCCTTACTGACCGGACAGGACGCTTTTCTCCCACAGGTCTGCCTGCCTCCGCACTCCCACCCAGCCCCTCCTTCTCAACCCTCAAGGGCACAGAAGCGCTAACATTCAGATTCCTGGCCCAGGCACCCAGCCAAACCCTCTAAAGGAGGCCTGGGTTGAGGGTCCTGGAACCCATAGTTACACCAGCTCCTCAGGCGAATGGAGCAGAAATCACTGCCCCCTGGGAGCCTGGACCAAATCCAGACCTGGCAGGAGGTGGGAGGTGCCAGGGAGGGGGTTGTGGAGAAGCTGTCGGGCTGAGAGGAGGCAGGGGTGGCGTGGGGTGTCGGGGGGGCACAGGGAGGCCCATTCCCAAAGCTCAGGGGTGGCTGGCTTTGCCGCGATGTGATGGCCATGCTGTGTGGAATGGCCCGGCTGGAGGACACCTCGTGGGGAGGGCCACTGCAGAAACTGTGGACTCTGGTCCAGAGGACAGGGTAGCTGCAAACCTGGGTTATCTAGAGGCCACCTGGGTGGGAGGAGGCTGGGGCAAACGTCCCCCGTCCTAATGCACATGCCTGCCAGCAAAATAGATGGGGGTGCAGCACACGTGCCTGCTTGTACAGCATTCACAGTTTCACTTGGGGCATTCACAACATAATGTCTCTGAAAAAGACAAGTCTTACAGGGAGTTCCTGTTATGGCTCAGCGGGTTATCCATGAGGATGCAGGTTCGATCCCTGGCCTCGCTCAGTGGATTAAGGATCCAGCATTGCGGTAGGCTGGTATCCATGAGGATGCAGGTTCGATCCCTGGCCTCGCTCAGTGGATTAAGGATCCAGCATTGCGGTAGGCTGGTATCCATGAGGATGCAGGTTCGATCCCTGGCCTCGCTCAGTGGATTAAGGATCCAGCATTGCGGTAGGCTGTGACTTAGGTTGCAGATGTGGCTGGCATCCCGCATGGCTGTGGCTGCGGTGTTGGCCAGCAGCTGAAGCTCCGATCTGATCCCTAGCCTGAGAAATTCCATATGCCTCGGGTGCAGTCTTAAAAAGCAAAAAAAGAAGTCTAACAGACTTTTTTCCACCTCTAACAACACAGTTTCATAAACAGTATGGACTCCTTCTATTTTAGAAAGCCTTGGGGGAGAGAGGTCTGAATTTAGACAGCTTTGCCAGTAGTCTCTCCTCCCATAAGGTCAGGAGAGGCTACTTTATAATTTTTCCACTTTTCAAGCCCAATCTGACCCCACGGACGGCTGACCAGACTCAACCCCCAGATCCACAGCTGGAGGGGAGGCCTGGTTCCCGACTCTGCATGACAAAGGGCAGCTGCCCTTCCTCCCGACAGTTGATGAGACCCTTGAAAAAAAGTCTCCCAATCCACATTCGCCTTCTTCTCTGGGCCACCAGCTAATTGCCCAATTATTTTATTTCCCCAGCAAAACTCTTCAGTCCTCCCTGGAATCCACATTCAGGACTCAGAGGCTCTGGAGTCTGGGGGCTTTGCCCTCCGTCTGTCTGCTCCTCCCGCCTCCCCAGCCCAGATCCGACCGACCCTGGATCGACTGAGCCCCCAGCTTGCTTGGGGGCTGCTGGATGCGCCCCCCTGGCTTCAGGAGGTCATGTGGGACTGTGCCCTGGAAATAGTTTGAAGGTTTGGAGAAAGATTTGGGGCTGGTAATGAGAAGAACTGATTTTATCCAGGCATCTCTCATTAACTGTGTCAGCTCAGGGACACTGTCACCTCTCTAGCCTCGGTTTTCTTAGCTCCAAAAGCCAGGGGTCAGGAAGATAGAATGGATGGTCCATTTCAGCATTGAGCCCTCTGTTTCTAGAAAGTAGCTGGGGGAAGGTGGGGGATGGAGCACCTTGCTGGACAAACCCTCGGGGGTGACGAATGCCCCCAGGCTCTCTTGTCTTAAGGAAGGTCCCCACGATTGGGAAGGAGTCTCCGTTTCTGAAGGAGGGACCACCTGCGCAGGTACCACTGGCCTCAAGAAGCTCCCTGAGCACCAGGCCCCCAGAAGCCCATCTGTGTGGGCAGGACTGGTTCCAGTCAGCTCCAGTTCCCATTCGGGACTCAGCTCTGGAGCGGATCTGTGCTGGGAGGCCAGCCCAGGAGCTCCAGGGAGATGCCTGGGAGAGGTAGAAAATCTGGCAGAGGAAGGTCCTTCCGTGTTACTTTCTTCCCTGGAAAATGAACTTTCAGTTTAACTGATCAGCGACCCTGAGTGCAGAAGCGCTCCTGACCCCCAGGGACTCAGAGGTCCTCAGCCTGAGGCATCTCTTCGGTGGAAGTGAGACTTGTGCGGTCACGCGCTGGTCAGGGAGCAGCACAGCCTGGGGTCTAGATGTTGGGGGCCTGGCCAGGGCTCCAGGCCTGCCAGGGCAGCCGGGGTGTTATATCCTTGGCACCACCCTGGCTAAGGTGCTAAGCCCCAAGGCTTCCTCTCACCCAGCGGCCAGGGTGGTGCCTAGTGCATATTTATGGAACACCAGCCCAAAACAACTTCCAGGGACTAAGGGCCACAAGTCCTGGGTCGCCTGTAAATGTGACACTTCTGCACCTTTTGGCCTGACTCAAGGCCCAAATGTTTGCATCAAGGCAGTCCTTTCCCTGCTAATCGCCTGCAAAGAAAGGCAACAGCTCTCCTTTTGAAGGAGGCTACACTTGTCACAGCGAGAACAGGAGGGCCCGCTTGGGCCGGACCCGGAGGTGGCGCCTTATATTTCAGGGAGTGTCGGAACAAAGTGGTATATGAACTCCAAGATGGGATTTGAATTCCTGCTTCTGAATTACATGCATTGACAGAAACTGAGGTGGGAGAGGAGGGAAGGGGAGCAGAGAAGTGGGGAAGGTCACCATTCTGCCGCTCCCTCCTCAGTCTCCTCCCCCCATTCCCTTCACCTTGTCCTGTGTACATATTTGAAAGAACCCCTGTTGCCTTCCCTTCAAACCCGAGCCCTGGTATTTACTAGCTGTGTGACCTCGGGCAAGTCAGGCAACGGTTTTATGCCTCCGTTGCTTCATCTATAAAATAGGAACAATACTAGCAAATTGCTGTGAGGATGAAGAGTTCAGGGACCTAAAGCACTCAGAACAGCGTGCAGCCCATAAGCCCTATTAGCCATCATGAGTGTTGTCACCGTTATTATTCCTCCCCTGCCTCAAATGCTAAGCCCTGCCCATCATACTACGCAAAGGCCTCTAGGTAAATGCGCATGCGCAGGTATAGGCGTTTCTAGGCAAACGGGTATACACACACGCTTAGGTGGCAATTGGTGCTCACCTTCCTGGGGGACATTCCTCCCTTGGACACCAGAAGTTTCTCTTCCTCTACCCAGGAGCTGTGAGGAGCACAGAGGCAGCGAGATGGCACAGAGATCTGTCAGTAACACAGCACACCCACAGAGGGGGCCAGTGTACCCTCTGGTGGGAAGGGGCTGAGGGTGCTCCCTGCCCACTGGGCCCCCTGGACCCCAACCACAGACTTCGTCCTCTTCCACCACCACTGTTCATCTCCCATGTGACAGTGCCTGGGGAGGCTGTTGCATTTTGGTGGAAGGGGTTCCTCTTGCATGTCCCCAAATCCCCTGAGCCAGGAGGGCCCTTGGGGACAGAAGCCTGCATTGACCTCCTTGCCCTCCACTTGCTGAGTGAGGGCAGGCTGGTTCCTTCACAGAGCATGCTCTGACTTCACATCTGGAAGATGAGCCCATGCTGGCACCTGTCTGCTAGGGCTGTCGTGAACACAGGTTCAGAGCTCAGAACAGTGCCTGGCATATAGGGAGGTCCAAGAAATGACTGCCCTTCTTGTCATCCTCATTTTTTTCTTTTTTGGCTATCCCGCGGCATGTGGAGTTCCTGGGCCAGGGATCAGATCCGAGCAGCAGTCTTGACCTAAGCCATAGCTGGGGCAACACCTGATCCTTAACCCAGTGGGCCAGGCTGGGGATTGAACCTACGTCCCAGCGCTCCAAGATGCCGCTGATCCCATTGATCCCATCGCGCCACAGCAGGAACTCCATCATCGTCATTTTTATTTCATTTATTTTTTTATTCTTTTATTTATTTATTTATTTGTCTTTTAGGGCTGCATCCGCAGCTTATGAAAGTTCCCAGGCCAGGGGTCAAATTGGAGCTACAGCTTCCAGCCTACATCTCAGCCACAGCCATGACAGATCTGAGCCACATCTGCGACCTACACCACAGCTCATGGCAATGCCGGATCCCAGACCCACTGAGCGAGGCCAGAGATGGAACCCACATCCTCATGGATACTAGTCAGGCTTGTTACCGCTGAGCCACTACGGGAACTCCTGTCATGGTCATTTTTAGAGAAGCACACCCTGAGACTGCAAGAGCAGGCAGTTGATAAGGAGAGCAAGCCCTCAGAGAGCACGCACTATGCTAGGCCTAGCACTGAACATCTTAGGTGTTTTAATTCATCGAATCTTCACACCAGCCTTATGGAGTAGACCCGGCTGCTGTCACCCCCTGCTTCAGAGACACTGAGAAGCTGGTGAACTTGTTCTCAGGTCAGACAGCCAGCAAGCAGCAGGCCCCACATTTGAGCCCAGCCAGGCTGCAATGTGTGTCTGAGGAGCTCTCACCCCGCATGTGCTCACTCCTGTGGCTTTGAACAGGATGGGGCTCTGGGCAGCTTGGTCCTCTGCTTTCCAGGTTCCCGTCCCTTGTTCTGAATCCGGGCATGACCTGGCCTCAAATAGAACGCTGGTGCTGTGAGAGCCGCAGCAGGCTCATGGCCCAGAGGGCTCCCCAGAAGGCAGCTGCACCTGAGGAGTTTCTCCCTGCAGTCCTGGGATTGCAGAGACACTCGCAGAAATCATTTCTCCTGGCCTGGCAAAGAGAGCTGAGCTGCCAGCTTTCATGTGCTATTTAGCTTCCCCGTTGTGGCTCAGCTGAAACGAACCCAATTAGTATCCATGAGGACATGAGTTCAATTCCTGGCCTTGCTCCATGGGTTAAGGATCCAACGTTGCTGTGAGCTATGGTGTAGGTCACATATGGGGCTTGGATCTTGTGTTGCTGTTGCTGTGACTGTGGTGTAGGCCGGCAGCTGTAGCTCCAATTGGACCCCTACTTCCATATGCCTCGGGTGAGGCCCTAAAAATCAAAACTAAATAAATAAACAGCTGGCTAATGGGACTTTCTTTTGCATAGAATAGGCTCACCTTTTCAAAGACTAGCACTTGGAGTAGAGCTGGAGAAATTCAACAGGCACTAAAATTATTGTGGAGCTACCAGACAGCAGCAGTCAGAGGCTCAGACCTGTGTGGTATCCAGACAGGCCTTTGTGCCCTTCTAGACAGCCCCCTCCTCAGGGCTGAGGGACCTGTCTGGCTGCCGAGCTCCCAGGAGGTCTGAGGGGTGTGACCTCCCTCCCTCCTTCCCTCCCTCCCTCCACCCAGGCCCAGCCCAGGGCCGCCTATAAAGCTGGCCCAGCCTGGCTCTCAGCACTCCAGCTGGGACCCTCCTGAGCCTCCTCCGGGGGCCACGTCCACTCTGCCCCTCCTTCTCGCCAGCAGCACCATGCGGGCCCTGTGGCTCTGCTGGGCACTCTGGGCACTGCCCCTGGCCGGCCCCGGGGCGGCCCTGACCGAGCAGCAGATCCTGGGCAGCCTGCTGCAGCAGCTGCACCTCAGCGAGGTGCCCGCCCTGGACAAGGCCGACGTGGACGGGCTGGTCATCCCTGCCCACGTGAGGGCCCAGTACGTGGCCCTGCTGCAGCGCAGCCACGGGGCCCGCTCCCGGGGCAAGAGGTTCAGCCAGAACTTCCGAGGTGAGGCCCTCCCTCCCTGCTGCAGCCTGGTCCTCGTGGAGGGGGAGGGCTGAGACTGGATGTGGCTGCTCTGGGAGGCTGGGGTGGGGTGGGGGGCTCCAGGCCCAGGGGGCGTTGGGGGTGGCGGCAGTGGCGGCGGCAGGGGTGGGGAACCATGGTCCGTGAGGATGGCTGGGCCGGGGCCCTGGTCTCTGCCTGGGCTGAGGGCACCACCCTTCAGGGCCAGGAGGAGCCGTGCCAGGCCGGACAGACCTCATGGGGTGGGAAAGCACAGTGGAAAAGGGGGACGGGAGAAGACGCACCGTGGAGGTGACTTTGTGCTGGGGACAAAGAGACGGTTGCCTTCGAGTGAAACCACCTCTGGGTTCAGTTCCCAGCTCTGACACTTGCTGATTTCCTTTGGACAAGTCGCCCAACAGCCCTGAGCCTGTTTGTGTTTCTGGAAGTGAGGTCAAATGAGCTCAGACCACTTCCCAGACTTGTAAGCCACCAGGTCTGAATCTGGGCCCCCGGTCTCTGTCTGCACTGAGACCATCACCCCTCAGGGGCAGGAGGAGCTGGGCCAGGCTGGATGGGCTCCCAAAGTCAAAGCATCAGAGCAGAGGAGGATGGAGAAGAGAAAGCAGAGTTGAAGGGAGCAGGCGGCTGAAGCACAAACCCTGGCACAGGCTCAGGGAACTTCTTGGGTTCTGTTTTCATGCTGGCACTTGAGAAAATGCCTTCAGAATCACATTTCTCTGTTTGCTTCTCTCTTTGCTCCTTGGAACACTGGCATGACTATGTCTGACCCATCTTAGCGCTGTGAACATTAAAGTCATTTTTGTGGATAGAAATGTATAGAGATAATTCTGGCTTCGGTAACACATATACTAAAATGGGAACCATACAGAGAAGATTAGCATCGCTCCTGGGCAAGGATGACGTGCAAATTCATGAAGTGTTCCATATTTTTAGTTTGGGATTAAGCAGAGGCAAACTGTTATAGGTAAATGGATAAGCAACAAAGCCCTACTTGTTTAGCACAGGGAACTATGTTCAATATCCTGTGATAAACCATGATGGAAAAACATGTGAAAAAGAATGTATATTTGGAGTTCCTGTCATGGCTCAGCAGAAACAAATCTGACTAGCATCCATGAGGACGCAGGTTTAATCCCTGGCTCACTCAGGGGGTTAAGGATCTGGTGTTGCTGTGGCTGTGGTGTAGGCTGGCAGCCTGATTTGACCACTAGCCTGGAAACCTGCAAATGCCACGGGTGTGGCCCTAAACAGACAGAAAAAATTTATAACAATGTATATTTGCATAACTGAATCACTTTGCTGTATAGCAGTAATTACCACAGCGTTGTAAATCAACTATACCTTGATAATTTTTTTTAAAGGTGTAAGGACTGTGCTAAAGTGTAATACCGAGCTATTCAGCTGTCAGGGATGCAGCTATCCTGAATCCTGTTCAGCCTCTTACCTCCCTGGGCCTGGACTCACCTCCTCAGGGCCCAGAGCTAGACCCAAGGCCAGGTGCCCCCAGGTGAGGATGCTCATTTTCAGCATCTCAGCTGCGGCAGCCCTGTCAGCCCTGCCCCCTTCCCGCTGAGATTGTTACAAACTAGACCCAGACCCAAGGGGGATTTTCAGGTAAATGGGCTTGGACCAGGGAGACAGAACAGGGGCTGGTCCCTCCCCTCAATTGCGCTGCCATCCTCAGAGCTCCCCTGGTGGCCAGAGGGGCCCCGCTGACCCCCACTCGTGTCCGCAGAGGTGGTTGGCAGGTTCCTGCTGTCCGAGGCCTCCACGCACCTGCTGGTGTTCGACATGGAGCAGCGGCTGCCGCCCCACAGCGAGCTGGTGCAGGCGGTGCTGCGCCTCTTCCAGGAGCCGGTCCCCAAGGCCGCGCTCCGCCGGCACGAGCGGCTCTTCCCGCGCAGCGACCGCGCCCGGGTCACCGTCCAGTGGCTGCACATCCGCGAGGACGGCTCCAACCGCACCTCCCTCATCGACTCCAGGTGGGGAGCTGGGGGCTGGGGTGCGTTTAGGAGGGAAGAGGAGGGGGCCTGGCCGGGGGCGGGAGGCAGGGAGCGGGGAGAGGGAGGGGCGGCAGGGTCCCGGCCCCGGGGCGGGTGGGAGAGGGGCTCCCGGGGCTGCCCCGAGCCGTCGCGGTCCCCACCGCTCAGCGCGGGCCTGTCTCGCTGTGGTGTCGCAGGCTGGTGTCCATCCACGAGAGCGGCTGGCAGGCCCTGGACGTGACGGAGGCGGTGACCTTCTGGCAGCAGCTGCGCCGGCCCCGGCAGCCGCTGCTGCTGCAGGTGTCTGTGCAGCGGGAGCCCCCGGGCCCGCGGGGCTCGGACGCCCACAGGCTGGTCCGCTTCGCCTCGCAGGGGCCGTCGGGCGGCGGGCAGGGGGAGCCGCAGCTGGAGCTGCACACCCTGGACCTCAGGGACTATGGGTAAGTGTCGGAGCGGGACCCGAGGAGCCTAGGTGGGCCAGGCCCACGTTGACTGGAACCAGTGGGGGAGAGGTGCAGACAGCGACAGAATGGAACTGATCCTCCACTCTGTGTCGGAATTTCTAATGGTAGAAATGTTTATTTTTCAGACATTTTATTGAAAATATCTAGATATTTTTTAACGGGTTTTAAGACATCCTTGATACATATACATTAGTGTAATCATCTATTTTCACTCTCCACCTTTCCCTAATTCTTTGAAAAATATTAGCATTATCGGTTACTAAGGCTGAGTAGCTTTCCTCTGGTATTTGTGAGTTCCTTTGTCAGGGGCAGGGGTAGGGGAGACAAATTAGCTTATTGGGGGGTGGATGGGCTGTGTAGCACAGTGGTTAATGATAGGCCTTTGGGATCATACAGCCTGGGTCGGTTTGGCTTTGCCTTCTACTGGCTGCAGGGCCTCTGGTGTGTCAGTTAAGACCTTTGGGTCTCTGTCTCCTCATATGTAATGGTGATAATGCTAGAACTTCCTCAAAGTTCATCTGAGGATGAAATGCAGGTACCTTCTGAAATAAAGTACCTAGTTCAGGATCTAGCATAACAGGAGACTCTTATTTATTTATTTATTTATTTGTCTTTTTAGTGCCATATGGACGTTCCCAGGCTAGAGGTTGAATCAGCTGTCAGCCTACACCACAGCCACATCCACAGCAACATCAGCTCCATGCTGCATCTTCAGCCACAGTAAGTGCCAGATCCTTTAACCCCCTCGACAAGGCCAAGGATTGAAACTATGTCCTCATGGATGCTAGTCAGATTTATTTCCGCTAAGCCACAATGGGAGCTACAGGAGACCTTTAATAAACAGTAACTGACTGATGATTTATGTTTTGGCTATGTTTATTCATTCACTACTTATCACAAATATTTATTATTTTTTTTAAGCATAATGAGAGATGGAGTTCCCACTGAGGCTCAGCGATAACAAACCTGACTAATATCTATGAGGACCCTGGTTTGATCCCTGGCCCTGCTCAGTGGGTTCAAGGATCCAGCATTGCTGTGAGCTGCAGTGTAGGTTGCAAAAGTGGTTTGGATCTGGTGCTGCTGTGCCTGTGGTGTAGGCCGGCAGCTGCAGCCCCAATTTGACCCCTAGCCTGGGAACTTCCATATGCCTCAGGTGCGGCCCTAAAAATAAATAAATAAATAAATAAATAAATAGAGATGGGTCATCAGTCTCCCTCCAGATGCCCCACTGAGCCCCACCCTGGGCTCCCTGACCTCTGCCCTCCCAGCCGACCTCTGACTCTGGCCCTCCTTGCCTCCCACAGAGCTCAGGGAAATTGTGACCCGAAGGCGCCAGTGACCGAGGGCACCCGCTGCTGCCGCCAGGAGATGTACATTGACCTGCAGGGGATGAAATGGGCTGAGAACTGGGTCCTGGAGCCCCCGGGCTTCCTGGCCTATGAGTGTGTGGGCACCTGCCAGCAGCCCCCCGAGCCCCTGGCCTTCAGGTGGCCATTTCTGGGGCCTCGCCAGTGCATCGCCTCGGAGACAACCTCGTTGCCCGTGATCGTCAGCATCCAGGAGGGCGGCAAGCCCAGGCCCCAGGTGGTCAGCCTGCCCAACATGAGGGTGAAGAGGTGCAGCTGTGCCTGGGATGGGGCGCCCGTGCCAAGGAAGCTGGAGCCGTAGGCACAGCGTGCAGCCATGGAAGCCTCTGGCTAGACGCATGCACCAAAGCAGGCCTTAACGTAGGTCTTCATTTTCTACTTAACAAGTTACTCCTGCCCCGACTGAGTGCCCCTCTTTTACCTTCCTCGTGTGTTCTTCCATTTCTTGTCCTCCTGTCCATCACCCACCCTAAGCACTTACATGAGTAACTAATGCAGCTGGATTCCTGAGCTGTAGAAGGAAAGCCCAGCCTATTGGTAAAGGATGTAGATGAGCATGGACAGCTTGTCAGCTAGGAGCTTCTGTTCTCCAGCAAATTCTTAGCTGAGTAGGGGACAACACACCCGGCCAGGAGAACTGGGAAAATAGACTGACTTAGTCTATTACAGGATGAATTAAAACAAAACAAAATAAAACAAAACAAAACAAAACAATCCCTCTAATTCCCCTAGGTAGAGGAGGTCTCAGAAAGAACTCCCATTCACAAACATGTAGACCCATTCTGGGCTCTGGTAAATATTCTTGGGTCCCCATTCCCCTGAGAGAGTTCTAGAAGGGCTATGGAGGGCTTTGGGCTAGAAGCAGTGGGTGAGGAATGAGGACACCTGGTTTTTGGATGTAACAGGGCCATAAACGGTGACCTCACCAAGTGCAGGAGCCTTGGGGCCACCATTTCCTCTGAAAAAGGAGGATTTGAGATCCAGCTCAAGACTTCATTGCCTTGGAGATTGGACAGCCCTAAGCTCAGCCACGCCCCTGCTCCTCTGCAGATGGAGCATCGCCTGTGCCTACATAGTTATCTCCCCCACTGTTTTAGAGAACTTATCACTAGAACCCACGTGTACTTACATTTTTTTTTAACTTAGCAGCCAAAAAATTGAATAATCTGCTGAAGTAAAATAAAAGTGATGTTGCACTCTGTGTCTGTGTATTTAATTTCTAGTACCTTCTACATAGGAGAGTGGGAGGAATAATGGGGAATGAGAGCAACACAGTGATCTGAAGAAAGGGAGAGACACAAGGACCCCCAACCTCCAGGGGGTGCTGAAGATTGCAATGACATTTTTTTTTTTTTTTTTTTTTTTTTTTTTTTGTCTTTTTAGGGCTGCATCCGAGGCATGTGGAAGTTCCCAGGCTAGGGGAATTGGAGCTACAGCTGCCAGCCTACACCACAGTCACAGCAATGCCAGATCCACAGCAATGCCAGTCTGCGACCTACCCCACAGTTCACAGCAACATGGAATCATTTAACTCATTGATCAGGGCCAGGGATCGAACCCACATCCTCATGGATGCTAGTCAGGTTTGTTACTGCTGAGCCACGAAGGGAACTCCCTGCATCGACAGTTTAGATTCCTCTTTCATTTGTAATATTTATATCCCCCAACTCTCATTCAAAAAACAGTATTGTAAAGAGTTCCTGCTGTGGCTCAGCAGGTTAAGAATCCGACTAGTATCCATGAGGATATAGGTTCAATCCCTGGCCTCTCTCAGTGGGTTGGCAATCTATCCTGCGGTGTAGGTCACAGATTCGGCTCGGATCTGGTGTTGCTGTGGCTGTGGCATAGGCTGGTAGCTGTAGCTCCAATTCAATCCCTAGCCTGGGAACTTCCATATGACACAGGTACGGCCCTAAAAAACAAAAATAAATAAATAAATAGAATGAATTAAACTAATGTTGATATATGGGAGAGTTGTTAAATTAGTACAGTACATCCCTATAATGTAACAACAATACATTATTATATTACATTATAATACTGTCATATAATAAAACACTAAAATCTTGTTTTATTTTTTATTTTTTGGTCAAGCCCGAGGCATGAAGAGGTTCCTGGGCCAGGGATCAAACCTGAGCCACCAGCTGTAACCATGACAATACCAGATCCTTAATCTGCTGAGCCTGGAGGGACCTATACTAAAATCTTGCTTTAAATAACTTTTCAGTGACACTGGAAAATATTTGTGTATCTAGTGAAGAATTTTCAAAACCATAGGTATATCATTCATTTCCAACGATGGAAAAGGTATGTATGCATAGAAGATAATATGTAAGGAAATAACATCGAAAATATCTACAAGAAATTATCCTTAGGAAGTATGACCGTGGGTGATTTTGAATTTCTTATTTTCCAAATTTTTCTCAATATGCATGTATTAAGTTATGTAATCAGAGAAAGTTATAAAAAATTTAATTTTGCTTAATACTAAATATTTAGTACTCTTTTTTTTTTGGTCTTTTGAGGGCCGCACCTGTGGCATATGGAGGTTCCCAGGCTAGGGGTTGAATCAGAGCTGTAGCTGCCAGCCTACACCACAGCTCACAGCAACACCAGATCCTTAACCCACTGAGCGACGCCAGAGATTGAACCCACAAAGTCATGTTACTAGTCGGGTTCGTTAACCACTGAGCCACGAGGGGAACTCCAGTACTCACTTTTAAGGGTGCAGAAACTCAAGAACTGGGGACTTGTCCAGGAATGTAATGTGATCAACTAGAGAAAAATTGCAGAAAATAGCCCACTGCTGGGGGTATGGGTGTGGATTACAGGGAAAGAACTGTAGAAAAACTGATAGGCTCTGACCTACTAATGGTCTCTCTGGCTCTTCTGACTCTGTAGGACGCCACCTCCTTCCTCTCTTTTTTTGTCACCTGATCCCGTAATATTTATATTTACTACCGATGAAAAGTAAACATCACATTTGCGAAACTTTTGAAAGTAGCGGAGATGGAGGGGTACTTTAGTCAGATCCTAAGGAGCCCATCACTTTCTGCGCAGAAGAACTGATCCTATCTGCAGTCTAGTTAAAACCAATAGCTTGAACCACGCAAATTCAAGTGAAAAACCGCGGCGGCCCCCAGGGGGGGCCTCCCAGCTCCAAGCCAGATAATCCCCCGGCGCACAGAGGAGCCTGGCTTGGAGCCCTCAGGTCTCCACGCTCCACATTCATCCCCTCAAATCAGCAACCTGGAGAATTCCTCTTGCGCATTGGGGGCAGCTGACGGCCAGCACCAGGCATAACTAGACAGACCTCCGCCTGGCTTCAGCCTCGAGCCAGGGGCGGGTCCCGAAAGCCCTGGGGTGGGGGCCAGGTCCCAGGCCAGCTGAGATCTCGGCTTCGCGCGCAGGGTCCTAGGTTCCGCCTGACATTCCCGTGAGCAGGAGGCGGGCATAAGGTTCCGTCCCGGCTTGCGGATTGGCCGCTCCGGCGGGGCGTGGCCACGTGGGGCCCTGCGGCGCCGTCCCAGAATGAGGGAGTGAGGAGTCGGCTGGGGGACTCGTCCCGGAAGTTGCCGCCTACCCCCAGAATCCGGCTCCGGGGCGCGTCGCCCGCTCAGTTCTCCGCTTTTCGCCTTTCCTCGCTGCGCGGACTCCCCCGGCTGCTCGGCAGACGCGGAGCGAACCATGAGCGTGGGCTTCATCGGCGCCGGCCAGTTGGCCTGCGCCCTGGCGCGGGGCTTCACGGCTGCAGGTGAGCGTGTGGAGGCGGCCGCGCGGGCGGTTCGTAGCTTAGGCGGTGAACGTGAATGATTGAAGAAAGGGGAATTTGCATCTGCTGGGGAAGAAGAGACTCCTCTTAAGCCTGCAAAAGCGATTGAGAGGGAGGAGAACGCCAGCAACCGTCTCCACAACGGAGCGTTGTAGGTTTTGATTCTGCTTTCCCAGGGAACGCATGGGAACGGGATAGACCGGGACCCTCAGTTAAAAAGCCTTACCTTCTGCAGGCATCCTGTCGGCTCACAAGATAATAGCCAGCTCCCCGGAAATGGACCTGCCCACGGTGGCCGCGCTCAGGGTAGGTGGGGCAGAAGGATGTTGGAAAGAGGGTGGAGGCCCAGGGCAAGGATGGCCTCATGAGCTGAGACTCTGTGCTGGTCCACGGCCGCGCACTGAGCTTCCCTCTGGGAGCATGACAAATTTCCGTCTTCCTTGGGGCAGTTCAGGGTGGTGGGAGCCGCAGACACAGACTTGGGTTCAAATTCAGACACTGGGGTTGTGAGAAGGTTAATTCAGGTTTTAATGTGTGGAAAGTACCTGACACCTAGTAGGTACCCAATAAAATACTCACTTTCCTTCATCAAGTGGCCTTAAGCTACTTGGCTACTCTGGGCCTCAGTTTCCTCATTTATAAAATGGAGACCACAGCAGCCACTTGCTGAGCTATTCTGAGGCATAAGTGAGCCTGTTGGGAAAGAACCTGGCAAATTAGTTGTTCCTTTCTCTAAAAAAAGAACATCCTGGAATTCCCATTGTGGCTCAGCCGTTTACTGTGTTGGCATAGTATCCATGAGGATGTGGATTTGATCCCTGGCCTCGCTCAGTGGGTTAAGGGTCTGGTGTTGCTGTGAGCTGTGGTGTAGGTCGCAGATGCAGCTTGGATTCCTTGTGGCAGTGGCGTAGGCCAGCAGCTGCAGCTCCGATTCTACCTCCAGCCTGGGAGCCTCCATATGCTGCACCTGTGACCTTAAGAAGAAGAAAAAAAGAACATCCCAAGTCTTCACCCCAAATCTGGGCGGTGTGGGAGAGAATGTGTAATGGGGGACAGGCAGTGTCTGTGCCTGGGGTGGCCAACTTTACTAGCACTGGAGGGCCCTGATACTGAGTTTGGAGTTTTAAAGGGATGGGCATCAGGCAGCCCACCCCTGAACCTTGCAGTGTGATGACCTATCCAGTGTTAGGATAGGGTCCTGCTTCTGACCATCGGGCACTGGCATTTCAGCTTTCCCTTTGCCCCTTTCCAGCCATGGAGCTGCCTTACCTGGAAGAGGGATTGAGTGCAGAGAAGTGGAAGGGATGGGGGACAGGGATTTGCTGGTTGCCATGGAGAAGCTTGTCCAGATCTAGCATCTGTGTGCTCACTTGCCCAGGAGCCACAGTGGAAAACTTTGCGCCATTGAGGGCACAGGGCAGGGGATTCCAGGCTGCACCTGGCAGAGTGGGCGGGGCAAGGGTTCAGCTGCTCCTGGCGACGGCCTGGGCCTGGGGAGGCTGCCCCACACCCTGAGCCCAGCAGTCTCTTCTTGCAGAAGATGGGGGTGAACCTGACCCGGAGCAACAAGGAGACAGTGAGGCACAGCGACGTCCTGTTCCTGGCCGTGAAGCCACACATCATCCCCTTCATCCTGGACGAGATTGGGGCCGATGTCCAGGCCAGGCACATTGTGGTCTCCTGTGCGGCCGGTGTCACCATCAGCTCTGTGGAGAAGGTGCCCATCTCAGGCCTGGCGCCCCTGTGTGAGGGGAGGGGTGGACGCTCATGGGACTGGCAGCTCACTCGTCCCTCTCCTGCCCCAGAAACTGCAGGCGTTCCAGCCGGCGCCCAAGGTCATCCGCTGTATGACCAACACGCCCGTGGTGGTGCGGGAGGGCGCCACGGTGTACGCCACGGGCACGCATGCCCTGGTGGAGGACGGGCAGCTCCTGGAGCAGCTCATGAGCAGCGTGGGCTTCTGCACCGAGGTGGAGGAGGACCTGATTGATGCCGTCACAGGCCTCAGTGGCAGTGGGCCTGCCTATGTGAGGCTCAGCCTTCCCAGGACCCAGGGGCGCAGGGTGGGAGGGCAGACGGGCTGTGGGTATTGCCCACCTCTGGGGCGAGGCTGCCTGGTGGAGGAGGTCGACCCTGGGGGCTCGTTCCCATCACGAGGGAAGGCGGACCCTGGGCCCGCCCCTGAGTTCCCGCTGCCCCTGGACTCAGTGCATGTCTCTACAGGCGTTCATGGCCCTGGACGCCCTGGCCGATGGTGGGGTAAAGATGGGCCTGCCGCGGCGCCTGGCTGTCCGACTGGGGGCCCAGGCCTTGCTGGTCAGTATCTTCCCCTGTGTGTCCTGGAACATGGTATGGGGCCGGGGTTCCGGGGGTCACAGAGCTGAGGCAGGGCTGGGTCTGGAGGGTGGGGTGGAGTGGGGGAGGCGCAGCGGGTGTGAAGAAGTCTGCGTTAAGGGGCCACAGCAAGGGGTACCAGCTGTTTTTTCCTCCAACGCCCCCTCCTGCCCTAGGGTGCTGCCAAGATGCTACTGGACTCTGAGCAGCATCCGGGCCAGCTCAAGGACAATGTCTGCTCCCCCGGGGGGGCCACCATCCATGCTCTGCACTTTCTAGAGAGCGGCGGCTTCCGCTCCCTGCTCATCAACGCCGTGGAGGCCTCCTGCATCCGCACAAGGTGGGTCACTCTCCGTGGCCTCAGGCCCTCCACTCTCAGCCAGCCTCAGTCCGGGCTGCATGCTGACTTGCCGAACCTGCCGTCTTTGGTCCCGGCAGTGGTGCTGGAGTCTGTGCTCTGTTAATGACCATGCTTAGTAGACTTTATTAGCTAAGAGTTTGCAGACCTTACTTCATGGAATTCTCACCCTTCTGGGAGCTGGGATTAGCTTTGACTTACAGGTGCAGAACTTGAGGCTCAGGGGTAACAGCTTTCCCAAGGTCACACAGCCAGTAAGTGATTGGAGGCAGGATTCATCTTCAGGTCTTTCGCCCTTGATCCTGTCATTTTCCACACTCTCCCCATCCAATCGAGAAGACCACTTGAAGGTCTCCGTCTGTGTAGTAATCTGTACTTAGTTAAGTAGCACGTCTGAGCAGCCTGCGGGGAATGTTTGGTTTGGGGTTCTAAGTTTGGGTGGCATCGCTCAACTGGGGTTGGAGGTTAAGCGATGAGGACGCCTCCCAAAGCTCTGGCTCCTCCTTCACCGCCTCGGGGCTTTGTCTGCAGAGAGCTGCAGTCCATGGCGGACCAAGAAAAGGTCCCCGCAGCTGCCCTCAAGAAGACCCTCCTGGACAGAGTGAAACTGGAGTCCCCCACGGTGTCCACGTTGACCCCCTCCAGCTCCGGGAAGCTCCTCACAAGAAGCCCAGCCCCAGGAGGCAAGAAGGACTGAGGCTGCCTCAGGCGACCCTCCTCTCTGACCAGACCCTCGGCCGAGGGGGCCGCGCAGGGCCAGTGGGCTCAGGGAGTCTTCAGGTCCTTGTGATAAAACCTCCTGAAACCTCTTCGGACCAGGCAGCGCTAGTTTCCCCTCATGTCTCATGCTGTAAGGTGCTCTGACATGGTGATGCCAAGAAACAGGTACAGCCCAACACGCCGCACACGGATGGAAGAGAGAGGCTGGCAGTCCCGTCAGAGCCCCAGCTCTGCGGGGAGGGCTGAGGCCCCTTCACCTGGGATCCTCCAGCTGGAGCCCAGGGCAGGGTTCCTTTGATGCTAAGTCAAGGCAAGTGACTTGGAATTACCACACTTAATCAGAGAGGCACATATTAGTCTGTGTTACATTTAACTCTTGCTTCATAGATGTACAGTGGAAAAAGTGTCATTCAATGCTGTTAAGGTTAGCTGCTTTAATAAAGTGTTATTTTTTAGCACCCTCCTTTTCTTATGCTTGGTCATAAGTCATTCGGGAGCATTCTGAGGCCCTTGCCAGCTGCTCCCAGCTTCCGCAGGAGAGCACTGTCTCAAGGCAAGAGCTAGGAGTTGCCTGGTGGCCTAGCGGTTAAGGATTTGGATCCCCTGTTGCTGTGGCCATGGTGTAGGCTGACAGCTGCAGCTCTGATTTGATCCCTAGCCTGGGAACCCCCATATTCCATGGGCGCGGCCCTAAAAAACAACAAACAAAAAGCGTCCCCCCCGCCTCCCACTTGTAGGCTCAGTGGGACACAAACACACCCTCCTTCATCCTTGTCCCTAGATGACTGTTATTAAGCAATGCTCTGGGAAGGGACATGAGAGCCTGAGTGCATGTCCCTCATGGTAGACAGGCCCTTCTGTGTATCTAAGCAAGTACCAAAAAGCCTTGACCCGGGCTTTACTTTTACCAATAAACCAGAACAGGAGTTCCCTGGTGGTGCAGTAGGTTAAGGACCCAACATTGTCACTGCTGTGGCTCAGGTTGCTGCTGTGGTGTAGCTGCTGTGGTGTAGGTTTGATGCATGGCCTGGGGACTTTTTGTTTGCTTGTTTTGGGGGGCCAATTCTGGATCCTTAACTCACTGAGCAAGGCTAGGGATTGAAACTGAATCCTCATGAATACTAGTTGGGTTCTTAACCCCCTGAACTACAATGGGAACTCTTAGTTAATAAATTTCTGGTAACAGAAGGAACAAAGGCCTGGGTTCTAATCTTCACTGACCAGATGAGCTTGGGCAGGTTATTCATCTCTTTTGGTTTCAGTTTATTATTTCATTAAAATAGAAAAATAGCCATCACTGCCTATGTTTC
The DNA here is from genome assembly GCF_054392235.1 of Sus scrofa. Taxonomy (NCBI): domain Eukaryota; kingdom Metazoa; phylum Chordata; class Mammalia; order Artiodactyla; family Suidae; genus Sus; species Sus scrofa. The sequence goes on along the minus strand of NC_139392.1, from coordinate 16,400,461 downwards.
TCCCAGTGAGGTCGTTGCTTTGGGTAAAGCTTTAGCGAAGCCTGAGTCACAGTACAGCCTCATGGCATCTCAGCAGATGACATGGTTACCCTGACAGTGGTGTCCATCCCCCAACCCTCAACACCCCTCACCCCCACCCCACCCCATCCCCATCTCCATCTCCCGCCTTCTCCTCTCCCCCTCTTTCTGCAACCCCACATTGCAAGGTTTCTTCTCTCTTGAGATGGAAAGCCTGGCCAACATTCCTTGTCAAGCAGCTTCTCTTTTATAACCTAAAACATAGAAACTTCCTTAATAAGCTAACATGTTTTCTTCCTTGGTGCCAGGCACACAAGATCTCATCTAAGTTAATAATTACGATGTAGCTATTAGTTCCCCATTTTATGGATGGGAACACTGAGGCCTGGAGTTGTCATGGACACCGCCAGTGAAGGGAAAGGCCTGGGTGCCCTGTCCAGCCTCTGGCGGGGATGGCTGCCCTCACTGCTCTGAGGGGCCCTCCTGCCAGAAGACAAGGAACCACCAGGAAACTAGGCTGGCTGAGGAGAGGGGATGCAGGCAGAGGGCAAGGTGTAGGGGTCCCTGGCAGGTGCCTGGGGGAAAGGGACCCGGCACACAGGACCTACCTCATTACAGCCTTCAGTGGGGGTGGGGGACCTTGCCTCTGAGGATATGGCGCCACTGGGAAACCCACTCAGAGTAGACATTTTATGGGGTTTTAAAATTCACATCCCAGCCTCGTGGTTTCCTTAATCCACTGTGCCTAGGCTGGGGATAGAACCTGTGTCCCAGGGCTCCCAAGACAACACCAATCCTGTTGCATCACAATGGGAACTCGAAGAGGTCAACATTTTAATTTTTTCTTTTTAGTATGGAAGCAAATACAACGTCATTTTGAATTAAGGGAAAAGAATGACCAAAGAACATTATGGACTTCCTTTCCCAGTGCCACTGCCCACATCCCCCTCAAAGGCCCCCTTGGTTCTACCCACGGGCCTGTCTCTGTTGAACCCCTGCCCCCCATGGTCTTGCTCACACACCCCCTCTCCTTGGCCTCCTGCTCTCAGCCCTTCCTTGGTCCTTAGCATCCTGGATCTCACTCTGTTATTTTCTTACGAACGCAGTACTTTGCTCGTTGGTGTGCTCTTGTGCTGGCCAGGAGCCAGCCTTCATATCCGATAGGATTCTCACCAGATCTTGAGAGGCAGATGGGTAGGGTGTGGGCACCCACATCTCGCTCAGGAGGAGCCAAGGCTGCCGGGGGACCTTTTTTTTTGGCTGCGCACCAGGGCACGTGGAAGTTTCCCCTGTCAGGGATTGAACCCCCAACCACGCAGTGATCCGAGCCGCTGCAGTGACAAGGCTGGGTCCTTAACCCGCTGAGCCACAGAGGAACTCCAAGTCCTCTTTCCAGTTTCCCCCACTCATTTCACAGATGGGTTCTGTAGGTGGCTCCTAAAAATACCCTTCACAGGCAGGCCCCTGGGAAAGCTTGTCCCGGCTGCCCAGGCCCCTCCCGCCTGATGGCCCTGCCGCAGAGGAAAGGCTCCCCTGCGCCACTAGAGGGCGCCAGGCGCCAGCGGCCGAGCACCCAGGCCACCCCGAGTGCCTATGCCCAGAGGAGAAACCCTGTCAGGGACGCTGATGCAGCTCGGTGCCCCGTGTGCCAGCTGCGGCAGGTGACTTCATGTATTCGCTTTATAAAGCAGCTTCAGTGTTGGTTTTAGGGCTTGAATCTTCTTCCTTTGAGCAGCTTTTGCCCTCTTCCCCTCAGCATCATCGTTCCTGGTGGGAGAAGCAGGACGGCTGGCTGCCTACAACTGGGGCTCTCCTCTGGGCACCCAGGTAGAGAGAGAGAAACCTTCTCGAAGGCCCCTGTGTCCAGGCTTCTCCTAGGACATCTCAGTGAATACACTCAACTTTTGCTCAAGAAGAGGCCTTGAGGAAGTTCCCATTGTGGCTCAGCCGGTTAAAAATCCAACTAGTATCCATGAGGATGGGGGTTCGAACCCTGGCCCCACTCATTGGGTTAAGGAACTGTGGTGTAGGTCGCAGACACAGCTTGGATCCCATGTTGCTGTGGCTGTGGCGTAGGCCAGGAGCTGCAGCTCTGATTGGACCCCTAGCCTGGGAACCTCCATATGCTGCAGGGGAAAAAAAAAAACAAAGGCCTTGAATAAATATATACTAGGGATGTAATGTACAATGTGATAAAGATAATTAACATTGCTGAATGTTATAGGTGAAAAAAGGGTAAATCCTAGGGAGGGAAGAATTGGGAGATTGGGATTAGCAGAGGCAAGCTGTTATATATAGGATGGATACACAACAAAGCCCTATTCCCAAAGCTATAGTATAGTATAATCAATATCCTGTGATAAACAATAATGGAAAAGAATATGAAAATAATATATACGTATAACTGAATGCTTTACAACAGAAATTAATACAACATTGTAAATCAACTATACTTCAATAAAAATATATATTTATATATATGCCAGAGCCACAGCAATGCCAGATCCGAGCCATGTCTGCGACTTACACCACAGCTCACGGCAACGCTGGATCCTTAACCCCTGAGCAAGGCCAGGGATCGACCCCGCAACCTCATGGTTCCTAGTCAGATTCGATTCCGCTGTGTCGCAAAGGAAACTCCAATAAAAATATTTTAAAAAGAGTAAATCCTAAGAGTTCATATCACAAGGCAAAAAATTCTTTCCCTATTTTTTTTTTACTATCTTTAATATCTATGTGAGATGATGGATTACCTATTGTGGAAATCATTTCATGGTGTCTCAATTCTATCTCAATAAAACTGGGGAGAAAAAAGAGGCCTTGAGTGATCCCGTAGTAGCCCTGTGACCTTGGGCAAGTTCCTTACCCTCCAGGAACTTAATCTGCTGCATAAGGATGATAACAGTCCCCACCTGGAAGAGTCGAGATGCTGATTAAATGAGATAAAAGGCTGGGCTGGGTGTCTGGCAGGAGGTGAGCACTAATGATGGAGGTGGTGGTTGTTTTTAGTACAATCATGAGGCATCTGAAGCTCAGAGAAGTTTGGCAGGAGGACAGGTCCCAGAACCAGGGCCTGGTGGAGCCAGAATCAGGCTCTGGCCTGGGCCTGCCCAGGGTTCCTGTTCTCTGGGCACCACTGGCCCCAGACCTGGTTCTCAAACCAGTTGGCTACCTGCCTTTTTTAACCAAGGGAAATGTAGAGGAAACTAGCATTTACTGAATTCTATTTCCACTTACCCTTGACTCCAAAATGTGGACCCCAGGCCTGCCCTTAACCCACGTGCACCCCCTCCAGTGCACTTGCTCCCCCCGTTTCCTCCCCTGGGAAGGCCTCCTCTCTGTATTTTCTTCTTCTCTAGGGCAGATCCTCATGTCCCACAAAAACCTTGGAATCAGAGATTCCAAGTCTCAGCTGGTGTGGGAGCCCCTGCCCAGCCCTGCCCCATGAACTTGATAAATGGTTGTTGAATTGAGCTGACTGTGGCCACAGTCCTGGGTACCCTAAGGAGACAGGTCAGAAAGATGAAGCCTGGAGAAGAATATCTGCCTGATTACCAGACGGTACGTATTCAGTCGGAACTTACTGTGGGCACACGAAATGCCGATTATTCACGCACCAGGACTCTCCGTGGCTTGGTGTTGGTATTCTGAGACATTCTGGGCAGGGAGCCAGGCTGGCTTTCCCGTAACCTCATGCTTCTGCAGCTGTGTGAGGATTAGCGGGGAGGCAGTAAAAGACACACCCTCCATCGTCTCCAGACTCCAGCAGTCACTTACTCAGCCTGCATGTAGGAAGCATCGCTGTGCGCCCGGCCCTGGAGCAGCCAGTGCAACCAGACCTGGCCTCTTCCTCCCCGGATGGCCTTCCTGATCTGCTGGGGAAAATAGGTACTGAAGACATGGCTGCAAACTACATACTGCAAGGTGATAAATGCTCTGATGGAGGCTGTAAAGTGCCCTGGGAGGAGAGGAGGTATTTGGGAAGCTTTGGTGAAGGAAGAATCTTGGAGATGGATCTTGAAAGGTAAGGGGAGAAGTTCCTGTTGTGGCTGAGCAGTAATGAACCCAACTGGTATCCATGACGATGCGGGTTTGATCCCTGGCCTCACTAAGTGGGTTAAGGATCTGGCATTGCCTTGAGCTGTGGTGTAGGCCAGCAGCTACAGCTCGGATTCCACCCCTAGCCTGGGAACCTCCATATGCCATGGGTGCAGCACTAAAAAGACAAACAAAAAAAAAGATGAGAGTTTTCCATATGGATGTGGCAGAGAGCAAAAGTGGGCTAAGGAGTGACACCTGGGCCACAGGCACTCCTGGGTCTGGAGGTGGACAGAGGGCCCAGGGAATGTCACTTGGCGGGGGTCAGGGGGAGAGTGTGCTGGGGGAGAGGGCTGGACAGTCAGCCGGAAAGCAAGGGAAGCTGCTGTGGAGAAACCCCAGGGACCCTGGCCCTGTTATTGGAAACCTTCTGGGGGGGGCCTCAGGGGCGCCGGTCCTTCCCATTAAAATGCAAACAGAACATGTCCTGGGACCACCACGAGTGCTCTGTGGGCAGCAGAGCCTGCGGTCCAGCCCATGCGCAGCTTGTAGTCAGGGAGGGGACTGTACACACACACACAGGGGATGCTTCTACTATTTTACTCAGTTACTGCTGACACTGAACTCAGAATCTTCTTATGGAAAACAAAACGGGGTCAAAATAAAACAGAGACACACCTTGGAGGACTCCGAACTAGAGGAGACGGCCATGGTCTAGAACCAGTCTCTGGAAGGGCGAGAAGCTGATGCAGGTCAAATTCCTCACTAGGTTCTGGGCTGCCCCAGATCACGTAGCTTGCAGGCTTTCTCGGTTAGAGTTTAAGCCACGAAGGCCAGCCCCGGCCTGCCTTTGTCACCACTGACCCACAAACAGGTGCCTTCGGGCACAGCGGGCTGGCGCTTTGATTCAAGGTAGAGCCTGCATCCTGGGCTGGAGCTGAAGCCCCGTGTGGGATCCAGAGGCTGATCCCACAGCAGCCGTGCCGCCCAGCTCCCTCCTGGCTTTACATTTATGCCGTTTGTAATTACAGAGCCACGCAGCAGACCCTCCCAGACTGAGCCAGAAATAGTCAGCTTTTTAATTTGAGTTTTGTTCCCCTGAAGGAAAGCCTTGGGACCTCCTGCCTGCAACTTGTGGGCAGGGGCTGGGGGCAGAGGGGGAGGGGCTAAGTGGGGCCTGGAGCTTGGAGCTGTAGGGGATCCTGTGACCTTGAACATCTCACTCCAGCCTGACTCCGCGCCATCAAGAAGGGCGGCCTCGGATTTCCCATGGTGGTGCAGTGGAAACGAATCCAACTGGGAACCATGAGGTTGTGGGTTTGATCCCTGGCCTCGCTCAGTAGGTTAAGGATCTGGCATGGCCGTGAGCTGTGTAGGTCAAAGACACGGCTCAGATCTGGCGTTGCTGTGGCTCTGGCTTAGGCTGGCAGCTGTAGCCCTGATCAACCCCTAGCCTGGGAAACTCCATGTGCTGCACCAGTGGCCCTAAAAAGCAAATAAAGGGGGGGGGGGCAGCCTCAGCAGGCCTCAGTTTCCCCATCTGTGAATTGGGGCATGTACCAAAGCTTCAAGTCCCTTCCAGCACTAAAAATCTATATCCTTAGAGTTCCCGTCGTGGCTCAGTGGCTAACGAATCCGACTAGGAACTATGAAGTTTCGGGTTCGATCCCTGGCCTTGCTCAATGGGTTAAGGATCTGGCGTTGCCATGAGCTGTGGTGCAGTTTGCAGATGTGGCTCAGATCCCGCGTGGCTGTGGCTGTGGCTGTAGGCCGGCAGCTGGAGCTCTAATTTGACCCCTAGCCAGGGAACCTCCATATGCCACGGGTGCAGCCCTGGAAAAGGCAAAAAGACAAAAAAAACCCAAAAAACAAAAAACTACATCCTCAACAGCCCTTCACTCCACACCTGTACACTTTTGCAGGGTCTCTGAGCTCTCCTCCAGTTCTGGGCTTTCATCTTTTCTTGGGATGGGAAAATTTCCTCCCCTCCCTCCCACGAGGCCAGCACCAGCCTGTGGCTGTCTGCTGTGGGGTGGGGGTGGGGATGTCTCCAGTTTCCTCAACAGTCCTTCTCTGTCCCATCTGGCTTCCTCCTTCTCCCCCACCCCCAGCCACTAGTCCTTTCCCGGAGCTGGTCCTTGGCGCCTGCGCTCAGCCCAGCCTTTGTCTTTCCAGGAAAGCGCCTGGCCAGCTCTCCTCTCCCACTGGTCCCTTCCACTGTCAAGGCCCCACACACCTGACCACCAGCAGCTTCCTGGCTGTGGCCTCTGGATCTCCCCCTGGCTTCTCAGACCGACCCAGTCTTGTCCCCATGCTCCCCACCTGCCTGTCCTTATTCCTTCTGAGCGTCAATTAATGGAGCCACTCCTGCCTGGTCTGCGCCTTGGGGTCCAGGGAAGGGTGGGAACATGGGGCCTTGCCTTAGAAGGGAAGGACCCTTCTCCTGGCTAATAGGAGCTTGGTCCTCAGGTCTCTGTGCATTGTGCAGCTTTCTTGCTCCAAAGGATGGGAACAGATACTTTTTCTTCTTTGTTTTTTGGCCTTGGTGAGCAGGGTTGGGGGCTGGGTGCAGTGCATGGAGATCCTGGGCCAGGGATCAGATCCCAGCTGCAGTTGCAACTTACATCGTAGCTATGGCAACGCTGGCTCCTTTAACCCACTGTGCTGGGCCTGGTATCAAACCTGTGTCCTGGCCCCACACAGTGGGTTAAAGAAGCTGGCTGCAGAGACACTGCCAATCCTGTTGCACCACAGAAAGAACTCCAGACCCTTGTTTTTGAAACTCCAGGCTTTCTATCCCTTAGGCCCAGGGTCCAGAAGTGTCTCTGTCATGAGCTGGAGACAGAGCCAGGCCAAAGCCAGGTCTCCAGACTCCTGCCCCTGGGGTCTGCCTGAGCACCTCTGCGTGCCATGCCCTGTCCCCAGCCCCCACTGTTGTGGCCTCTGCAAGCTCTCTGGGGCCACACCAGGCCAGGCACCCCTCCTGTCAGGAGATGCCTGGGGGGCAGGCATAGGGGTCTCTGGGAGTTCCTGGATGGCCAAAGCCCTTCTTGGTCCCAGGGAGACAGAACACTTAGGAGCTTATTTGGAGTTCTTGTTGTGGCTCAGCGGGTTAAGAACATGACTAGTATCCACGAGGACGTAGATTTGATCCCTGGTCTCGATCAGTGGGTTAAGGATCCGGTGTTGCTGTGAGCTGTGGTGTACAACACAAATGTAGCTCGGATACAGCTGTGGCTGTGGGTATGGTGCAGGCCGGCAGCTGTAGCTCCGATTCGACTCCTAGCCTTGGAACTTGCATACGCCACGGGTACGGCTCTAAAAAAAAAAAAAAAAAAAAAAAAAAAAGGTTATTTGCCTGAGTAGATGAAGTCCAGCCCACCTCCTCACCAAGTCGCATCCTGCAGGTGCTGCACCAGCTCTGCAACACGAAACCCCACTGGGTCACTGTATGAAGCCAGCACCCCGCTCCTTGCTGGACCTGAGCCCTGGACCAGGGAAGAAACTTCCCCTTAAGCACCTGGGCTTGGTGCCTGAGAACAGTCCTGCCCCCGGGCGTGGGCCTGGCACTCCCAGTAGGAAGCCACTGGGGAGATGTTAGTCCTTCCTGGTCCTGGGGAGACTGTCCTTGGCGGGGGTCCAGCAGCATCTTATGCCAGAGGCCTTTGCAGGCGGTTTGTCCAGGGAGAAGCCCAATTCACCCCTGTTCTCCCCTCCAGTGTTTTGGAGATGCAAGGCAAATCTAGGTTATCGTGGTCGTTTACAAAAAATTGAGATCTAGGAGTTCCCGTCGTGGTCAGCGGAAACGAATCTGACTAGGAACCATGAGGTTTCGGGTTCGATCCCTGGCCTCACTCAGTGGGTCAAGGATCCGGCGTTGCCATGAGTGGTGGTGTAGGTTGCAGATGTGGCTTGGATCCCGCATTGCTGTGGCTCTGGTGTAGGCCGGCGGCGACAGCTCTGATTGGACACTTAGCCTGGGAACCTCCATATGCCACGAGAGTGGCCCTAGAAAAGACCAAAAAAAAAAAAAAAAATTTCTGTCCACCCTTGTGGCATATGAAAGTTCCTGGTTGAGGGATTGGATCTGAGCTGCAGCTGCAGCAACGCCATATTCTTTTTTTTTTTTTTTTTTTTTTTTGTCTTTTGTCTTTTTAGGGCCACACCCGCAGCATATGGGGGTTCCCAGGTTAGGGGTCAAATCAGAACTGTAGCCGCTGGCCTACACCACAGCCATAGCAAAGCCAGATCTGAGCCTCATCTGCAAACTATAGCACAGCTCATAGCAACGCCAGATCCTTAACCCCAAGAGATGCCAGGGATCGAACCTGCAACCTCATGGTTCCTAGTCAGATTAGTTTCCACTGCACCACGAGGGGAACAACCAATGCCAGATTCTTTAACCCACTCTGAACAGCCAGGAATTGAACATGTGCCTCTGCAGTTGGATTCTTTTTTTTTTTTTTTTTTCTTTCCAGTGTCTACACCTGAGACATATGGAAGTTCCTGGGCTAGGGGTGGAATCAGAGAGGCAGCTGCCAACTTAACACCACAGCCACAGCAACGCCAGCATTTGCAATTTATGCCGCAGCTTTTGGCAACGCTGGATCCTTAACCCATTGAGCGAGGCCAGGAATCAAATCCTCATTCCTCATGAATACTAGTCAGATTCTTAACCCACTGAGCCACCACAGGAACTCTGCAGGTAGATTCTTTTTTTTTTTTTTTTTTTTTTTTTGTCTTTTGTTGTTGTTATTGCTATTTCTTGGGCCGCTCCTGAGGCATATGGAGGTTCCCAGGCCAGGGGTTGAATCGGAGCTGTAGCCACCGGCCTACGCCAGAGCCACAGCAACGCCGGACCCGAGCCGTGTCTGCAACCTACACCACAGCTCACGGCAACGCCGGATCGTTAACCCACTGAGCAAGGGCAGGGACTGAACCCGCAACCACATGGTTCCTAGTTGGGTTCGTTAACCACTGCGCCACGACGGTAACTCCTGGATTCTTAACCCATTGTGCTACAGCAGGAACTCTCCAAACTCCCACTTTTAAAATCATTCATTCATTCAACAAGTATTGATGGAGTACCTACCACGAGGGCTGGACCTTGTTCTTGGCACAGGGACACAGCAGTAAACGGGCTGGACAAAGTCACTGAGCTCATGGAATCTGTATTTACTGTGGAAGCAGGCAGTAAACAGTGAAACAAATGGATGAAGAAAGTAACTTTCAACAGTACTAAGTGCCATGAAGAAAAGAAAGCAGGGTGATGGGAGAGAGTACCTGGGAGACAGGAAGATTGTACAGACGTCCCTGAATGGGAAAGAGAGAGTCTTCCCAGGAGGTGACATCTGATCTAAGTCCTGACTGATAAGAACTAGCCAGGAGTTCCCGTTGTGGCTCAGTGGGTTAAGAACCTGACTAGTATCCATGAGGATGCAGGTTTGATCCCTGGCCTTGCTCAGTGGATTATGGATCCAGTGTCGCCGTAAGCTGTGGTGTAGGTCGCAGACAGGGGTCGGAACTGGCGATGCTGTGGCTGTGGTGTAGGCCGGCAGCTACACCTCAGATTCGAACCCTAGTCTGGGAACTTTCATGTACAGGAGCGACCCTGGGGAAAAAAAAAAAAAAATTCCCCTTAGGTCTGGAGGCCTAACTGGGTGGAGGGTGGGGCCGTTGCTCAGATGGGAGCAGGCAGGGAGGAAGGGCAGCTGGATGTATGGTTCTGGCACCCAGTGAGTGGTCAGGCTGGAGATGGGCACCTAGAGCCGTCTGTGCACAGCTGGCAAGTGAAGCCCGGAGACCAGATGGCATCACTTAGGAGGAAAGGCAAATTCTCTCCATCACCTCAGGCTGTTTGCAGGCCAGCCCCTGGGGCCCTTCTGGCCCGGGGTCAGAGGGAGAATGAGACACTTAACTCGGGGGAGTTAAAATGATGGAGTGTGGACCTGACCAGGCGATCAGCAGAGGCAGACACAGCAAATTCCCCAGACCTGTGATCCCTCTGCGAACACAGGCCCCTTTCCCCAATGTGGATTCCACATGGGTTCAAGAGTTTTGCTGGGGAAATAAAATAATTGGTCAATCAGCCAGAAGAAAGCCGGTGTGGATTGGGAGCCCTATTACAATGCGCTGTTAGCCTCCCTGGGGACAGGCCGCCCCCACACTTTGTCATGTAGAGGAAGGAGCCTGGCTTCTGGCTGTGGGTCTGGGGAGAGTCTGGCCTTCTGAGGATTGGTTCCTCCCCAAAGGCCAGAGGTGAAGTCACCCTAAGCCAGACCTGCTGTCCTGGAGGACAGGAGGCCAGTGGAGTGGGAAGGTTGGAGGAAAACTCAGCCCCATTGACCAAGGGCCTGAGGTTGAGGACACTGCGGAGAGATGGGTCTTGGAAGCCATGACCACCTTCCTGCTACAGGCCAGGATCTGAGGCCAACTAGAGTCCAGGCTGCCCGTGAGGCCTCGTGAGAAAGCATGAGGGGGAGTTCCCACTGTGGCTCAGTGGGTAAAGAACCTGACTAGCATCCATGAGGATGCGGGTTCAGTCCCTGGCCTTGCTCAGTGGGTTAAGGATCCGGCGTTGCCATGGGCTGTGGTGTAGGTCACAGATGTGGCTCAGATCCCATGTTGCTGTGGCTCTGGCGTAGGCTGGCAGCTACAGCTCCTAACCTGGAAATTTCCATATGCCATAACTGTGGCCCTAAAAAGACAAGACCAAACAAAAAAAGCACATGGGTCAGAGGTCATGCCATGCCATGGGCTCCATCAGTGGGGATGCTTTGGACCTGGGCCTGGGCTCAAAACCAGAGGACACTGAGATCAGTGAAGGCTGGAGCCCAGGAGCAGGGTCACTTCTGGTTAGAACACAGCATCTGGGGGTCCCCAGGGGAGGTCCGGTCTCCCCAGCCAGGGCCGGACATCACCCTGGGTGCCCCAGAGACACCCCGAGGCCTGGCCCCAGTTACTGTCCCTGGGCTGCCCCAACCCTGCACCACCAGCCTCCTTGGGGCCTCCAGACATACGCCTGGGTGGGCAGTGGGCCCTCTCTGTCTCCCAGGGCAGCTGGGCCTCGGCATCAGCAGGGCCGGCCCTTCTCTGGGGCTTCCTGGGCTGAGAAGGGTGGGGGACAGGGACCCATGTTTCGGTTCATCCACATCGTCCCGGCAAGGCTGAGTCCCGAGTTCAGTTGCTGGGCCTTGGGAGGGTCCGTGCACCTCCCTCTGATGGCTGTCTGCCAGTCGGATGGAGGAGGCAGGGAGAGGCCTGGCTTCTGCAAAGAGGGCCAGGAAGGACACCTTTGCGTTCAGATAACAGTAGCTGGTCTGGATTGAGTGTTTACTCAGGGCCTTAGGGGCCTCACTGAACCCTCACCAGGAGCTCATGGAATATACATCATCAGGGCCCTTCTCACAGGTGAGGAAAGCTAGGTGCAGGCAAGGCAGTGAACTTGCCCAAGGTCCCCCGGCCAGGATCGGCCCCCTCAGTGCGCTGGTGCACTATCTACACGACCTTGGACAAGGGTCGTAACTGCTCTGAACCTCCTATGTGCAAAGTCAACAAACGCCTTCCTCCCAGGGTCGGGAGATGGCAGGGAGTGAGGTAAAGGGAGACCCAGGCTCTCCCCCAACCCCCGGGCTGAGGTGGGGGAGGCTGCGGAACCACCCAACATAGGGCATTTAGGGCGTCTCAGGCTCCCCCCTCCTTTCTGTCCCTCCACTGCCCTGCCACCTGCACTGAACTCAAGCTTCCTTTTGTATCAGCTGCCCCTTTGTCCCCTCAGCTGTCCCCAGGACACACAGAGGGGGCAAAACTATCAATAAATCTTTTCTTTTATCGATAAATCTTTGCTTAATTAATTGAAGAGAAAGGGAGACAGGAAAAGGAGCACGTAGATGGAGACAAAGAACTTCTAGAAGATATTTCTTCAGGGCAAGATTTGGGGAAAGGGGACTAGTTTAGGTGGGTGTTTTTCTTTTGGGACATTTTTTATTTGAGGGAGAAATAAGGGATGAGTACTAATACCCTCGAAAAGAAAAGAAAGAAAAGAAGAAGTTCCTGTCATGGCTCAATGGAAATGAATCCGACTAGGAACCATGAGGTTGTGGGTTCGATCACTGGTCTCACTCACTGGGTTAAGCATCCGGCATTGCTGTGAGCTGTTGTGTAGGTTGCAGACACAGCTCGGATCCCGAGTTGCTGTGGCTGTGGTATAGGCCAGCGGCTACAGCTCTGATTAGACCCCTAGCCTGGGAGCCTCCATATGCCAAGGTGTGGCCCTAAAAAAAAAAAAAAGACAAAAAAAGAAAAAAATGGAGAGGGAGAGAGAAAGAAGGAAGGAAGGAAACAAAGGGAGGAAGAAAACCTGTGTTACAATCACAAGTGTGATTTTCTGAATCTTGGAAAAGTCTTGTCTTTAAAATTGGAGAGGCATGTTTGGACTCGGCCGCTGGGCTGTGGAGGTGTGGGATGTCGAGGAGTTGGAAGAGAGTTTGCTGCCATTGACAGAGATCAGCAGGTGACCGCCCCACCATCAGAGGACTCAGTTTTACTCCTTGGGACGCAAAGCCTGCGTGCCCGGTGTGGCCGACCACAGACTGGGGACACGGAGGATCAAGGGCTTACCCTCAACTCGTGCTCTCTAGGTGTCTTCTCCAGTGGAAACATGTTCATCGACAGGTGGAGCCTTAAGTTCTAAAACGAAGAAAGCAAGAGTTCCTATTGTGGCTCAGCGGGCTAAGAATCCATGAGGACATGGGTTCGATCCCGGGGCTCACTGAGTGTGTTAAGGATCCGGTGTTGCCATGAGCTGTGGTGTAGGTTGCAGATCTGGCTCTGATCCCGTGTGGCTATGGCTGTGGCTGTGGTGTAGGCTGGGAGCTGTAGCTCCCATTCGACCCCCTAGCCTGGGAACCTCTATATGCTGCAGGTACAGCCCTAAAAAGACCAAAAAAAAAAAAAGTAAAAATATCTAAAAGGAACAAGCAACGATAAGAGAACACAGCAAAGGAGGCTCTGAGGGCATAGAAGGCTCCCTTCCTGGGGTTACTGCTCTTTCAGGCTGCTCTCCCCACCCTCTGCACACACCCCTCCCCCACTGCAGCACCCCTCCCAGAAGCCACTGCCCCTGTAGCTGTGAAGTCTCCGCAGGTCAGGGCACAGCATCCCACTCAGCAAGGGCCTGGATCCTGCCGCCTGAGCGCCCTCGTCCAAGGCCTCCATGGTGGGCTGCTGGGGAGAGAGGGCTGTGAAAAGTGGTTGCCAGACCGAGGCTCCCAGGCCTCAGAGGGCGCTTGCTCTGGGCTTGTGGCGGGGCAGCCTTTTGTTGGGTGGACTCGCACACGGGTGACCTCAGCCCGGGCTGACCACGGCAGGGGAGCCTCTTCTCCATGCTGGGTCCCTCCAGCGCCCTCTCCCAAGGGCTCATGTCTAAGGAAATGCTTTCCCTGTGTTCATCACAGAGCGTCTATTGAAGGAGGCATCCTGACCCGGGCAGTAAACCGTTGACTCATTGAGCCCACCCCTGTGCTCAGCTTCTGGGTGTTCCCTTCTCCACGTTGTCAGGACTGCCGACAACAAGAACATGGCTCTGTTTCTCCCTCACAGGATCCGCCCATCCTTCCTCCCTGTGAAGCAGGTCTCTCTCTGCTTCCTCCCAACAGTTACTGGATCCACCTCAGGATAGTAATTCCTCCTCAATTTTGGTCACAGTCTCACTAAAAATTCTGTTTCCTGGGAGTTCCCGTCGTGGCGCAGTGGTTAACGAATCCGACTAGGAACCATGAGGTTGCGGGTTTGGTCCCTGCCCTTGCTCAGTGGGTTAAGGATCCGGCGTTGCCGTGAGCTGTGGTGTAGGTTGCAGACACGGCTCGGATCCCGCGTTGCTGTGGCTCTGGCGTAGGTCAGTGGCTACAGCTCCTATTCAACCCCTAGCCTGGGAACCTCCATATGCTGTGGGAGCGGCCCAAAGAAATAGCAAAAAAAAAAAAATTCTGTTTCCTACTAACTTGTAAAGTTGACCTTCAATAACTCATGTATAAAACTTTTTAAAAAGGGGAGTTCCCATCATGGCTCAGCGGTTAATGGACCCAACTAGCCTCCAGGGTTTGATCCCTGGCCTCGCTCAGTGGGTTAAGGATCTGGCATTGCCATGAGCTGTGGTGTAGGTCGTAGATGCGGCTCAGATCCTTTGTTGCTGTGGCTGTGGTTGCAGGCCAGTACCTACAGCTCTGACTCAACCCCTAGCCTGGGAACATCCATATGCTACGGGTACAGCCCTAAAAGACAAAAAGACCAAAAAAAAATTTTTTTTAAAGGCAAAATGATTATATGAATGAACACATGCATGGAACAAGCACAGAGAAGCTATGCAAAGCTACCCCAGACTCATGTCCCATTTCTGTAATTGTCACCAAGTTGTGATTTTTTTGTTTGTTTTGTCTTTTTGCCTTTTCGCCTTTTCTAGAGCCGCTCCCGCAGCATATGGAGGTTCCCAGGCTAGGGGTTGAATTGGAGCTGTAGCCACCAGCCTACACCAGAGCCACAGCAACGTGGGATCTGAGCTGTGTCTGCGACCTACACCACAGCTCACGGCAACGCCAGATCCTTAACCCACTGAGCAAGGCCAGGGACTGAACCCACAACCTCATGGTTCCTAGGCGGATTCTTTAACCACTGCGCCACGACGGGAACTCCATGATTAGTATTTATAGTTTCTGTCTTCGCCAACTCACGCCATATTCCCTTGGCCTCAGCCAGAACATCTGCCATGTGGGTTGTGGAGTCACCCAAACTGTCATTCCCAAAAGATTTGAGTCCTCAGTCATGCTGCCTTTTTTTGCATCATCATAGTTTTCAATTCACCTGTCCTGTTGGGGATATGCAAGTACCAAGAGGGTCCCCAGAGAATTCTCTGGCTCTCAGACACAGTCTTCCTGGCCACCACTGTGCAGCTGCCACCAATCTCCCCTTGGCAGTGGGGATCAGTTGTGCCGGCCAGGAGAGTAGCTCCTTTCTTAACCTGGTGATTCAATGCAAAGGAGCCTGAAATGGCCAGGTAGATGTCACATCTTCAGATGCAGCGGAACCGTTGATGTGTTCCTGGTGGAAGCATGTCCTGTTCCGTGCAGGACAGTGGGATTCCAGTTGGAAGAGGTACAGTTTTAAATTGTAGATCCAGGGAATTCCCATCATGGCTCAGTGGTAACAAACTCAATTAAGTATCCAAGAGGATTCAGGTTCAAGACCTGGCCTCGGTCAGTGAGTTGAAGATCTGCTGTTGCCGTGAGCTGTGGTGTAGGTCACAGATGTGGCTTAGATTGCTGTGGCTGTGGTATAGGCTAGAAGCTGTAGCTTTGTTTTGACCCCTAGCCTGGGAAGTGCCATAAGCTATGGCTCTAAAAAATAAAAATAAGTAAGTAAATAAGTAAATAAATCGCAGGAGTTCTCACTGTGGCGCAGCAGAAACGCATCTGACCAGGAACCACGAGGTTGTAGGTTCGATCCCTGGCCTCTCTCAGTGGGTTAAGAATCCAGTGTTGCCGTGAGCTGTGGTATAGGTCATAGATGTGGCTCAGATCCTTTGTTGCTGTGGCTGTGGCGTAGGCCAGTACCTACAGCTCTGATTCGACCCCTAGCCTGGGAACCTCCATATGCCGAAGGTTTGGCCCCAAAAGACTAAATAAATAAATAAATAAATAAATTGCAGATCCAGGAGTTCCCTGTTTATCCTGGATCCAGTGGGTTAAGTATCTGGCATTGCCACTGCTGTGGCACAGGCTTGATCCCTGGCCCAGGAACTTCCACATGCTCTGGATGGGGGGGTAAAGAGAAAGTAGGTTCAGGGAATGGTAGCAAATGTTTAGAGTTAGGCAGGGCAAGGCAGACCATGGTTTTTCTCAATATTTATGGAGCCCTGCTGATGCCTGTCACCGTGCCGACTCCTGGGGTTTATCAGTGGACAACTCAAGTTTGTTCCTTCAGGAGATTTCTTTCCAGAGGAAATGGCAAGAGTTCATTGGAAAAGTAGGAGCTAAGAGGGAGGGTAGCCTGGGACTTTAAATAGAAGGTCTAGTGGAGGGGGAAGAACGAAAAATTTCCTCCTGTGGTGCAACGGGATCAGCAGCATCTTAGGACCGCTGGGATGCAGGTTCAATCCCTGGCCCCGGCACAGTGGGTTAAGTATCCAGCATTGCCGCAGCTGCGACATAGGTTGCAACGATGGCTCGGATCTGATCCCTGGCCCAGGAACTCCTTATGCTGCTGGGTGGCCAAAAAAGAAAAAAAAAAAAAGAATCTCCACCAGGGCAGAACTAGTGTCACTCACGGTCCAGGAGCCAGGCCTGCCCTCAGCCAGGAAGACAGTGGTGCATGAGGAGTGGGATGCTGCCCACCAGAGCCTGCTTGGCTCTTGGTAGATCATGGCCGGGAGGCAGTACGGCCTTGCCGGCTTTCCTGGCTGACATCTCTCTTCGGGCCGCTGGCAGGCGGAGGGCAAGGGAGCAGTGGTACTGTATGTATGCTCTATGTTCCTAGTCCAAACTATGGAGATGGATAGGTCAAAGTCACTGCCAGCCTGAAGGCATGTCCTACACACTTTGGATGCAAGGACTGCAAATACTCAATGTGAGCGACTCTACAGAAAAATCACAGGTAGGAGTTACCGTCGTGGCTCAGTGGTTAATGAATCCGACTAGGAACCATGAGGTTGAGGGTTCGATCCCTGGGCTTGCTCAGTGGGTTAAGGATCCGGTGTTGCCATGAGCTCTGCTGTACGTTGCAGACGTGGCTTGGATCCCGAGCTGCTGTGGCTGTGGCGTAGGCTGGCGGCTACAGCTCCAATTGGACCCCTGGCTTGGGAATCTCCATATGCTGTGGGAGCGGCCCAAGAAATGGCAAAAAGACAAAAAAAAAAGAAAAGAAAAGAAAAATCACAGGTAAATATTAGAAACAAGGAGCAAAATGATCGTTAGCAAATAACTATTTTTCTCTTTGCTGAGAAAGCAAAGGAATACATCTCTAAACACTATAGCATTGCCTGTTTTGTTTTGTTTTGTTTTTTCCTTTTTAGGGCCGCACCTGGGGCATATGGAAGTTTCCAGGCTAGGGATCGAATTGGAGCTACAGCTACCGACCTACACCACAGCCAGATCCAAGCCGTGTCTGTGATCTACACCATAGCTCACAGCAGCGCTGGATCTTTAACCCACTGAGCGAGGCCAGGGATCGAACCTGCCTTCTCATGGATGCTATTTGAGTTTGTTTCTGCTGTACCACAACAGGAACTCCTTAAAACATCCTATTTTCAATTAAAAAAATAGAAACTACCCAGAAGCTGATTTAATTATCTATCAAAACGAAAATTACACATATGCTGTAACCCAGTATACCTACTTGTAGACATTTATCCAAGAGATACATTCATGCATGTATATGTGTCATATATACTAGGCTATTGCAACATTATTATAATAGCATATATTGGAATGGCATTTGAACATTGATTCGGGATCTGGTTACATAAATTATGGTTCATCATTGCAAAGACATTTTATGTAGCAGTAAAATAAAAGAATGTAGCAGTACTATATAGAAGACTCTAGGACTTCCCAGTGTGACTCAGCAGGAACCCCACTAGTACCCATGAGGATGCAGGTTCGATCCCACTCTCAGTGGGTTAAAGATCCGGCTTGCTGTGAGCTGTGGTGTATGTACGTCATAGACGTGGCTCGAATCCTGAGTTGCTGCAGCTGCAGTGTAGGCTGGCAGCTGCAGCTCCAATTCAGAAGGAACCAAATTTGCTGGCACCTTGATCTTGGACTTCCAGCCTCCAGGCTATGAGGAAATACATTTCTGCTGTTTAATCCCCACCCCCCTCCTTTCTATGACATTTTGTTATGGCAGCCAGAGCATGCCAAGATGAGATACCAATGTCATCAGAAAATTGTTCCACAAATTGCTGCTTGGCTGACAGCGAATCTGTTTTTGTTTTTTTTCCCAGTTTCACCTTCAGCATGGGAAAGTTCCTGAGCCAGAAACTGAACTTGAGCCACAGCAGTGACAAAGCCAGATCCTTAACCCACTGAACCACCAGGGAACTCCTGTGAGACAAATTCTGACTTCAGAGAGGAAACGTGTCAGAGTGTCAGAGAGAACAGTAAGTCCCTCCCTTTTTTTAGGCTTTAATACATTTTGTATTTTATTTTATTTTATTTTATTTTATTTTATTTTATTTTATTTTATTTTTTGTCTTTTTGCCATTTCTTGGGCTGCTGCCTTGGCATATGGAGGTTCCCAGGCAAGGGGTCAAATCAGAGCTCTAGCCACCAGTCCACACCATAGCCACAGCAACGGCGGGATCCAAGCCGCGTCTGCAACGTATACCACAGCTCATGGCAACACTGGATCCTTAACCCACTGAGCAAGCCCAGGGATCGAACCCTCAACCTCATGGTTCCTAGGCAGATTTGTTAACCACTGAGCCATGACGGGAACTCTGTATTTTATTTTATTTTATTTTTAAGTGACTGATTTTTTTTTTAGTTGTTATTTCCCCATAATAAGCCCCTTTGAATTAATGGAACTGGAGTTCCCATCATGGCCCAGTGGTTAACAAATCTGACTAGCATCCATGAGGCAGGTTCAATCCCTGGCCTTTCTCAGTGGGTTAAGGATCTGGCATTGCTGTGAACTAGGGATGGGAGAGACCTTTTACTATACCATTAATAAAATGGTATTATAGGGAGTTCCCAGTATGGCACAGTGGGCTAATTATCTGGCTTGTTTCTGTGCAGGCACTGGTTCAATCCCTGACCTAGCACAGTGGGTTAAGGATCTGACATTGCTGCAGCAGTGGCGTGGGTCACAGCTGTGGCTCAGATTCAGTCCCTGGCCTGGGAACTTCCATATGCTGTGGAAGCTGAAAAAGAATGGTATTATAATGATGAAATGGCAATTTGGAAAAGGGGGCAGGAATGGCGTGGCTAGGTTAGTCAGGTGAAGTCGGAGCGAGCAACAAAGGCAGAGAGGCTGACATTTTTCCTGTACATCTTTTGACTTTTGTACTGTGTGTATTACCTGTAAAGTAATTCAGAAATGCTTGCTACCTTAAAATTTTTAAAAGTTAAACACTGTAAGTGAGCGTCAGTGAGAAAGGCCCCTACCATTTACTGAGCGCGTACTGTGTGTGCAGGGCTGATATCTCCACTAACACTGACAAATCCTTTTTTCTTTTTTTTCAGGTTCCCAGGCTAGGGGTTTAATTGGAGCTACAGCTGCCGGCCTACACCACAGCCACAGCAACGTGGGATCTGAGCAGGGATTGCTAGTGTCTGAGCCATAAAGGGAACTCCTAATGACAAGTTCTTTGGGGGGGAAAAATATATATAATTTTATAATATATATAATTTTATTTATATATTATTAAAAATAATTTTATGATTTTTATTTATAAATTAAATATTTGTATATTATTTTTTATAGTATATATATAAAACCCCCATTTTGTAGAGGAGACGCATATCAGAGGGGGTGGAAAACTCACTGAAGGCCACAGAGCTAGGGTATGGCACTCTTGCCAGGAAGGTGTGGGTGAACTGAAACGTGGGTCCTTATTTCTTCCTGTGTCCCCGACTCTCCTCAGTCCAGGGGGCCCCAGGGAGGGGCCGGCCTTGCTGATACTGAGGCCAAGCTGCTTGGGGAGGCCAGCGAGGGACCAATGCCTCCTCGGGGGTGTGTCTGGAGACCCCAAGGAGCCACATGGGCCCCCAGGTCTGGGGTCGGGGAGGCTGATGGGTGCAGGGGTGGGGCAGCCCAGGAGCAGCATTGGGGGCATTTCTGGAGCAGCACAGCAGTGCCTGCTCTGATCAGGGAAGGGACAGGAGTTCCCTTTCTCCCTGGAAATGCCCAGATTCAGGGCCCTGATCCAGAAGTGAATATGCCCCTGGCCTCCAGTCTTCCTCCACCTCACAGTTCTCTTTGGTGCTGAGCCCAGGCTCTGGTCCAGCTGGTCAGAGGCTGCAGGATGACCTCTGACCTCATATTTTCTCATGGCCCTCAGGTGGCAGCCTGTACTCTGGTTGAGGTCAAATGCCAGCCCATTAGGGGAAGAGAGTGGTTGTGGGCACCTGGCTGGGCTCGTTACCTGCCCTCCTGCCTCCATCCTGATCATCCATCTCTCCAGGACTCTCTGGGGGCCAGTCTACTGCCCACACCCCAAGATGGCTGACCCACTGCTCTTACGGTACCCTCAGCTCTGGGCCTTAGTCAGGGGTAGGGACTCCCTCCCGATTTCCACGGCCCCTCTCCTCCCTCAAGATAGAAGCTGTGGCTCAGGGGCCACCTAACCATCTCCAGCCAGCTGACCTGACGGGGTGTTGGGCCAGACAAAGGTGGAGGTGGAAGTGGGGGAGGATGGGTTCCTTCTTCTGCATGACAAAGGATGGAGGCTGCCCTCCCGCCAGAGGGCTAATCAGTCCATTGTCAAAAGTCTCCCAATCCACAATCTTTCCCTTCTTTTGGCCTCTGGCTAGGGTTGCCAGATTGAGCAAATAAAAATATAGGAAGTCCAGTGAAAGGTGAAATTTGAATTTCAGGAAAACAATGAATATCTTGTTAGTTTAAGTTTGTCCCAAATTGTGTCCTGTATTTTATCTGGCAGCCCCACCCCTGGCGGATTGCCCAAATGTTTTATTTCCCTGGTCAAACTCTTCAACTGTGCAAATCCACTTGGGGAAGCCACAGGAAATTGGGGGATGTGCCCCCTACTCCCACCTAACCCTGATCCCCTGGATTGAGTTGACAGGGTGAGCTTCACGGGGTCCAATGGGACTCAGGCTAGAAATAGCTTGAGGGTGTGGAAAGAACTCTGGGTTGGGAATCTGAAGACCTGACTTCCTGCAGGCATCCACTGCTAACTGTGAGCCTGGGGATGTTGCCTCTCTGAACTTTGGTTTTCCTGGTTGAAAAATTGGAGGAGGGGCTGTACTGGATGGTTTATTTCCAGCACTGATCTTTGAATCCAGGAACAGCCAAGGAAGAGGGAGAGGATAGGGTTCCTTATGGGACAAAACCCCGTTGGTACTGTTATCCCAGGCTCCCTAGACTAGGAAGTGACTCCCCCCCTCCCCAACACTGGGAAAGTCAATGGGTTTGAACCTTGGACAGCCCAGGAACTCAAGAGGCCCCAGGAGCCCTTTGAGCCCCAGGCTCCAAGCCCATCTCAGCAGGCAGGATTGGTCCTTAGCCAGAGATCCCCTGGCATTGAGTGGGCAGTTTAGCTGTAGCAAGGAAGAGGATTCGGTCTGCATAACAGGGACTGGAGTTTGCATTTTGACTCGGGTGACAGGGAATCTAGTGGAGAATGAGATCCTTTCTTCTTCTTCGGGAAATGAGCTTTTTAAATTTTTATTTTTATTTTTTTGGCTTTTTAGGGCCGCTCTGCGGCATGGGGAGGTTCCCAGGCTAGGGGCCAAATCAAAGCTACAGCTGCTGGCCTATACCACAGCCACAGCAAAGCAGGATCCTTAACCCACTGAGCAAGGCCAGGGATCGAACCCGCAACCTCATGGTTCCTAGTTGGATTCGTTTCTGCTGTGTCACAATGGGAACGCCTAAATTTTTATTATTATAGTTGATTTACAATGTCCTGTCAATTTCAGCTGTACAGCAAAGTGACCCAGCCATACATATATATACATTCTTTTTCTCATATTATCTTCCATCATGTTCTATGACAAGTGCTGGATATCGTTGCCTTTGCTGTACAGCATGGAAACAGCTTTTTAACTGAGCAGGCACCCAAAGCCAAGGCAGAGGCTTGTGACCACAAAAATAGCCATCTGTCCACAGTCCAGACAGGCCTTTGTGCCCTTCTAGACAGCCCCCTCCTCGGGGCTCAGGGAAACTGTCTGGCTGCTGAGCTCCCAGGAGGTCTGAGGGGTGTGACCTCCCTCCCTCCTTCCCTCCCTCCCTCCACCCAGGCCCAGCCCAGGGCCGCCTATAAAGCTGGCCCAGCCTGGCTCTCAGCACTCCAGCTGGGACCCTCCTGAGCCTCCTCCGGGGGCCACGTCCACTCTGCCCCTCCTTCTCGCCAGCAGCACCATGCGGGCCCTGTGGCTCTGCTGGGCACTCTGGGCACTGCCCCTGGCCGGCCCCGGGGCGGCCCTGACCGAGCAGCAGATCCTGGGCAGCCTGCTGCAGCAGCTGCACCTCAGCGAGGTGCCCGCCCTGGACAAGGCCGACGTGGACGGGCTGGTCATCCCTGCCCACGTGAGGGCCCAGTACGTGGCCCTGCTGCAGCGCAGCCACGGGGCCCGCTCCCGGGGGAAGAGGTTCAGCCAGAACTTCCGAGGTGAGGCCCTCCCTCCCTGCTGCAGCCTGGTCCTCGTGGAGGGGGAGGGCTGAGACTGGATGTGGCTGCTCTGGGAGGCTGGGGGGGGGGCTCCAGGCCCAGGGGGCGTTGGGGGTGGCGGCAGCGGCGGCAGCAGTGGGGGGAACCATGGTCCATGAGGATGGCTGGGCTGGGGCCCTGGTCTCTGCCTGGGCTGAGGGCGCCACCCTTCAGGGCCAGGAGGAGCTGTGCCAGGCCGGACAGACCTCATGGGGTGGGAAAGCACAGCGGAAAAGGGGGACGGGAGAAGACGCACCGTGGAGGTGACTTTGTGCTGGGGACAAAGAGACGGTTGCCTTTGAGCGAAACCACCTCTGGGTTCAGTTCCCAGCTCTGACACTTGCTGATTTCCTTTGGACAAGTTGCCCAACAGCCCTGAGCCTGTTTGTGTTTCTGGAAGTGAGGTCAAATGAGCTCAGACCACTTCCCAGACTTGTAAGGCACCAGGTCTGAATCTGTTGCATTCTCTCACCTCCCCGGTGCTGAGGCTCACCTCCTGGGCGCCCAGAGACAGACCAGGTGGGGTGCCTGGGGACCTGAACACCTCAGAAGGGAGGATGTTGGCCATGTGGCTGACTGGTCGGGGCAAGTGTTGTCACCTGGAGCCTCAGGTGTTGGGGACACGTGACTGGTGCCCCTGAGGAGGGGGTTGGGCCCACACTGGCCATTTCCCTCAGGGCTCAGTGGCCCCACAGGGGTTGTTTACAGGCCACTGGCTCCTCTTCCTCCTTTTGGGGACATTTCACTGGGCGCCCCCTCACCAGGCAGGGAAATGAAAGTAAATTCAGGGCTCTGCCCCTGCTTCTTAGGAAAAGCCAGTTCCAGCGGGTGACCATAGAGTTCCACCAGTGGGTCCTCTGCCCCCCGCCCTCCCTTCCCCCTGGGGCCCCTTTGCCCAATGAAGGCAGCCAGTCTCTACTCGTCGCTTGAAGCCCCAGTGCTTGCTCAGTGTTCCAAAGCTGCACCTACCGGCTGAGGGTGGAGGCTGCCAGTAAACAAGCCCCAACCCCAGAGGATGGTTTTGGAGACAGGCTTGGCCCTAAGAGTGTTTCTTTCTTCCTTTTTTCCCCCTTAGGGCAGCACCTGCAGCATATGGAAGTTTCCAGGCTAGGAGTTGAATAGGAGCTGCAGCTGCCGGCCTATACCACAGCCACACCAACGCCAGATCCTTAACCTACTGAGCCACAATGGGAACTCCCCTAACAGTGTTTCTGAGAATGGAAATGCCCTCTTTCTGTCCTGCACCATCAGTTTCCCAGCTTCTAATGCCCCTCTCCCCCAAGCGGCATTACTGGGGCAAATCTTGCTCACTGGCTCTAGGCCCTGCATCCTCAGAGTTCCCCTGGTAGCCAGAGGGGCCCCGCTGACCCCCACTCGTGTCCGCAGAGGTGGTTGGCAGGTTCCTGCTGTCCGAGGCCTCCACGCACCTGCTGGTGTTCGACATGGAGCATCGGCTGCCGCCCCACAGCGAGCTGGTGCAGGCGGTGCTGCGCCTCTTCCAGGAGCCGGTCCCCAAGGCCGCGCTCCGCCGGCACGAGCGGCTCTTCCCGCGCAGCGACCGCGCCCGGGTCACCGTCCAGTGGCTGCACATCCGCGAGGACGGCTCCAACCGCACCTCCCTCATCGACTCCAGGTGGGGAGCTGGGGGCTGGGGTGCGTTTAGGAGGGAAGAGGAGGGGGCCTGGCCGGGGGCGGGAGGCAGGGAGCGGGGAGAGGGAGGGGCGGCAGGGTCCCGGCCCCGGGGCGGGTGGGAGAGGGGCTCTCGGGGCTGCCCCGAGCCGTCGCGGTCCCCACCGCTCAGCGCGGGCCTGTCTCGCTGTGGTGTCGCAGGCTGGTGTCCATCCACGAGAGCGGCTGGCAGGCCCTGGACGTGACGGAGGCGGTGACCTTCTGGCAGCAGCTGCGCCGGCCCCGGCAGCCGCTGCTGCTGCAGGTGTCTGTGCAGCGGGAGCCCCCGGGCCCGCGGGGCTCGGACGCCCACAGGCTGGTCCGCTTCGCCTCGCAGGGGCCGTCGGGCGGCGGGCAGGGGGAGCCGCAGCTGGAGCTGCACACCCTGGACCTCAGGGACTACGGGTAGGCACTGCGGGTCAAACTAATGAACCTGAATAATGAGACAAATGGGGAAATTGAACTTACTTTGAAGGGGGTAATGGTTCAGGGAGCTACGGGAATGCATGAATATATAAAATCTCTGCTTCCACTCTTAGGAGTACATTAGGAATAATATTAGCTCTATTTATTTTGGAGTTATTTCTAGTTATCTGTCTTTATCACAAATAACCAGCATTGGACCTTTATGAGAGATGGGTCATCGGTCTCCCTCCAGATGCCCCACTGAGCCCCACCCTGGGCTCCCTGACCTCTGCCCTCCCAGCCGACCTCTGACTCTGGCCCTCCTTGCCTCCCACAGAGCTCAGGGAAATTGTGACCCGAAGGCGCCAGTGACCGAGGGCACCCGCTGCTGCCGCCAGGAGATGTACATTGACCTGCAGGGGATGAAATGGGCTGAGAACTGGGTCCTGGAGCCCCCGGGCTTCCTGGCCTATGAGTGTGTGGGCACCTGCCAGCAGCCCCCCGAGCCCCTGGCCTTCAGGTGGCCATTTCTGGGGCCTCGCCAGTGCATCGCCTCGGAGACAACCTCGTTGCCCGTGATCGTCAGCATCCAGGAGGGCGGCAAGCCCAGGCCCCAGGTGGTCAGCCTGCCCAACATGAGGGTGAAGAAGTGCAGCTGTGCCTGGGATGGGGCGCTGGTGCCAAGGAAGCTGGAGCCGTAGGCACAGCATGCAGCCATAGAGAGACTTGGCTTCCGTGTGTGTCAGCAATGTTCTAGGGCACCAGGAGAGATGGGGGTTATTGAGCTGCCAATGACACATACTCTGGGCTTTCTACTGGACTCTTCTGACCAGTCAGTTCACCCCCTAATTTGTTTCCCAGGAACAAGACTCTCTGGCCACTGGTTAGCCCCCACCCAGTCTTCGTTCTTCTTGACTGCCCTGTATTATTCAGCGCACTGTATCCTAAGCACTTACCTGTGTAGATTTTGTAACCTAAGAGCAGAAACCCCAGTCTGTCATTGTTACCCTGTCCTGTCACTGGCTCTGGGCTGAGCTTGGTGCTATGGGTGGGAGATGGGGCTGCTACTCTGGGCTTAAAACCTAGGGTCAAGTATGGGCTGTGCAATCCCAACTCAGATACTAAGAGAATTCTGCAAGAGGTAAAGAAAACCCATTTTATTCTGTATTTCTCTGTTTTACCCAGTACCCTGCAAATTGTGAGGAAACAGAAAATTCTATCAGGATTAGGTCAATCAGATAAGAAAACTTAAGGAAAGAGCTAAAAAAAAAAAAAAAAAAAAACTTGTTCAAGGTCTCAGTTAGGGACTTGCCTTATGGCTCACAACTTAACTACATGGTGTTGCTTCTGTAGTGGCTGTGGCTTGACCCCTGGCTCGGGAAATCTCACATGCAACAGGTGTGGCCACTTGTTTGAAAAAAAGTCTCAGTTAAGTAATACAGGACACGAGGTTTGAAATGAATTGATTCTAGTGTGCCTGTCTTAAGAACCAAGACCGAAAAAATTTCTGTCATAGTTGCTATTTTTACTTTGGCACAGCAAGTGGGCTTTATTTCAATTCTACTTGACACAAAATTTAAAATCATCATCAGCTGGGGTTAATAGATGCAAACTATGACCAAAATCATCAGCTGGTGTTAATGCAAACTATTGCCTGTTGAGTGGATAAGCAATGAGATCCTGCTGTATAGCACTGGGAACTAGATCTAGTCACTTATGGTGGAGCATGATGGAGGATAATGTGAGAAAAATGTATATATGTATGTGTGACTGGGTCAGTTTGCTGTACAGTAGAAAACTGACAGAACACTGTAAACCAGCTATAACGCAAAAAATAAAAATCATTTAAAAAACCCCCAATATCATCAGTACTACAAGAATATGGGTCACTCCTTTAGATTTCGGGGCAAATAAAGGGAGCAAATGTTAATAGGCTGAATATAAGATTTAATTTTTTAAAATTAATTTTTCAGTTAATTAAAAATTTGTCCTGGAAGGGCAAAGGCTGGCTGAGCACAGGCGCCAAGGACCAGCTCCAGGAAAGGACTAGCGGCTGGGGGTGGGGGAGAAGGAGGAAGCCAGATGGGACAGAGAAGGACTGTTGAGGAAACTGGAGACATCCCCACCCCCACCCCACAGCAGACAGCCACAGGCTGGTGCTGGCTTCGTGGGAGGGAGGGGAGGAAATTTTCCCATCCCAAGGAAAGATGAAAGCCCAGAACTGGAGGAGAGCTCAGAGACCCTGCAAAAGTGTACAGGTGCGGAGTGAAGGGCTGTTGAGGATTTACAGAGTTTTAGCGCTAGAAAGGAGCTGAGAGGAAGCTTTGGCCCAACCCCCTCGCGTTGCAGGTGTGGAAACCGAGGCGGGAGGATGGCAATTTGCTGCAGCTGGCAGGCGATGCTCTTCCGCTTCCCTGGGAGTGCGGTCCTCACTGAACCCTGACCTGCGTCTTGCCAGCACACACCTCGGCGCCCTCGGGCAGCTTCCAGTCCAGTAGCAGAGGCCTCTGGCTCATAGGAAACACTTTGCGACCCAGCTGGGGGAGATACGCCGCGCTTAGCGAGCTGGACTAGATCGGTGTCCCAGGTACGGGGAGTACTCGCTTTGGCTCCAGAGGACCGCTGAAAACACTGCGACCTCATTTGGGGCCAAACATAGGACCCCTCAGGGTTTTCACTCTCCGGCTCCTTAGAGCGGTGGGGGAGCCGTGGCCTTTCGCAGCGGGCGTCCGGTGACCGCTGGCTGAGCCCGGCCAGACTTCCCATCCTCCAAACTTTCGGGCCGTTGGAGGAAATTCGGTGCAAAACAGCATAATCAAGAAGGTTTGCCGATATTCTCCCCGAACACGCCCTGCCCGTGACCACCCTGTGCTTGGCCCGGGGCTCCCCGAAGTGCCCGGGAAGGGGGACGCGCCCGGAGGCTGGGGAGGGGAATTAGCTCTGGCGGTGCCCTCCTCGGTTCCGGGACACGAGCGGGCAGGGCCGGGGCCTGCAGCTTGCCCGCAGGAGCTGCGAGGGCTAGCAGCGGCCCCGACGCCAGGCCGGGGCGGAGGATCACGGAGGGGCGCAGGGCCCCAGGCGCGGGAGGCGGCGGCGAGGCAGAAGCCAGCGCGGGCGAAGCTGCAAATTGGGAGAGCTGCGGAGGTGCGCATGCGCGGGAGATGCCGGAGTTTCACTTTGTAACTTTTAAGTGATTGAGACACCGCCCCGCCCGGCCGAGTGGAGCCTGAAAATTTCTCCGGGCCTCGCTGGACCGCCGCACCGCCACCGCCGCAGGTAAAGGAGACGGGGTGTTGAGGGGACCGGGGTGGGGTGGAGAATGTCGCCCTCCGCCTTTCCCGGGACCCTCGGGACCTGGGTCTGCGTCGGGGTGCCACGTCTAGTGTCCGGTTCCGGGGCGCGGTCCTCCCGCCTCTCCCGCCCGGAGTCCGGAGCAGGGGAGAACAGGGTGAGTGGGAGGATAGGGAAGGTGCCCGGGCCGCGCAGACCCCGAGCCCGGCGCCTCCCCAGCTTCCCTGACTTTTCTGGACTGCCCCTTCTCCAGCTTTTCGCTATTGCGGCCGATCCCTTCCTCCTCCCCCACCCCGCCTTTGGGGATTTGTCAGCTGGAGTCGACCTTCCAGCCTAACCCGGAGCGCAGCCTAGGGCCCGTCTTTCTCTGACCTTGCGAGGTATGCAAAGCGAGGCGAGTCTGGGAAAGGGCCAGGCGTCTGTGTCCCCTGCTGCTGGGGCTTCCCTTTCAGTCACCACTCCATGCGACCCAGGGGGAGACCCGAGGAGGGAAGCTGGGGGTAGGGAGGGGGGAGGAGAGCGAGGAGAGCTCAGCGAGGAAACCCAAAACGCCGAGGTTCCAGTACCTGAGAAGCCTGGCTACCTGAGACTCCGCGGTGGCCGAGAGCCGGAGTCCACAGCGTGGGACACAGAATGACACTCCCCCGCCCCTCGCCCCCCAGCTTCCTTCCGCACTCACCTTGTGTGGCTGTGTCCCAGCCCCGGCAGGGTTGAGGGTTTGAGGTTAAGCCAGTGGATTGTGTACACCAGTCCCAGTTCAGTGGGTGCATGGAGGCTGCGGAGGCTTCCTGGGGTCTTCCTCCCGCCCTGGCTCCCACAGGATCACAGACTGTCACTGGGAATGAACAGAGGTTCCAGGTCATCTCTTCCTGGAGAAATGCCCAATATGCCGGCCTTCTCCCTCCTGCTGGCCCCTTTATCTTTCCACCTTCTTCCCTCCTCTGACACCTGTCCCAGTCCTGAGTCTGCCGTAGGTGGATGTGTGTGCAGAAGGAGAGGCTTCCTTTTCCCTTCACACACCTCTTGTCTAGTTTGGGGACAAATGCCCTCCCCCCAGCTGTTTATTGGGGTTTCACAGGGAAAATATCAGATGGGGGCCTGCTATTGTGTTTCCCATTGTCTGGAGAGGTGACTTTGTAAAAGCAAACAGATTTTGAGTGCCCGCTAGGGCTCTGCCCTGACTGAGCGCTTTAAGGGGCATTGTCTCAGGTGTGTGCCTCCCACCAGCCCTGCAGGAGAAACATCGTGGTCCCCGTTTTATAGAGAAGGAAGCCAAGGCATAGAGTTAAGCCATTTGTCTAAGCTGTGGGGTGCCAACAGCTTAACTCCAGAGCCCACTCAGTTGATAGAGCGGGGAGCCCTGCCTCCCACTGCAGCCAGATGCTCTGCCATTCCCTTGGTGCTCCAGGGCTAGTGTCTACGGAGGTAAAGGTGGTCCAGGACCGTTTGGTGGGGCTTTAAGGAGAGGTTTGCAGCATATGGAGGTTCCCAGGCTAGGGGTCCAACTGAAGCTGTAGCCACCAGCCTACATCACAGCCATAGCAACACAGGATCCCAGCCTCGTCTGTGGGCTACAACACAGCTCACGGCAATACCAGATCCTTAACCCACTGAGCGAGGCCAGGGATCGAACCCGCTTCCTCATGGCTACTAGTTGAGTACATTAACCAGTGAGCCACGATGGAAACTCCTGCAACCTACAATCTAGAACATCAGAGTCAGCTGTTGTGGCAGGAGGCCTGGAGCTGCTTGTTATCCTGCTATCAGGGTAATAAAGTCGGAAGATTTGGTGATGATAAAACCACCCTGAATTTGTAAGAGCCAACAATGCTCGCACACTTCCTGCAGCGTTCTGCTGCCATTTCTGGCAGGGAGGCCTGGAGCTCTTCAGGTGTGCTGCAGGGGACAGGCCTTGCTGCCAGCTTGGGTGGGCAGGGGGTTACTGTTGGTGGTTGACTTCTCTTGCAATTTTGGAATCACCTGTTGGATTGGGTTCTGTCCCACTGGCCACAGCCAGACTCTGGGGTGTACAAGGGCTGAACTTTGGGTTGGGTCCCGAGTCACCTGCTGCTCATCTGGGCCTCAATGGTAATCCTTGGCTTTCCTGAACAGAGGGGATGAGCAGCGAGCTCTTTGGAAGGCATGGATAAGACTAGGAGATGGCTGGATATTGCTTGCAGGTTTGTCTTCTGCCCAGCACTGTCAGGCTTTCACCCCCTGAGTCTGCTCTCTCCTGGTCACTGCCAGCTGTCCCCTTCTCCCCACCTCTGGCTCTCTGAACCTGGCAGGGTTCCCAGCTGCTCCTCCAGAGCATGGTGCTGGGGAGGATGTAGGGGGCCCGGTCCTGGAAGGACCACGATGCTTCAGCCGAATCTGGCCTCTATGCGCTGAACAGGCATGGACACAAACTAGAGTTAACCACAAAGTTCTGGAAGAGACTGTGGGCCCCCAAAGCTGTGCTCTCACCTGAGCACCTCACCTGGAAGGGACAGACAGGACAGGCCACCTCAGGGGAGTCTGGAGGTCACCTCCCAGGCTAGTGGCATTTCTTGACTAACCTTACTGAGTCCTTATCACATCTTGTGAAACCACCCAGGAGAGACTGTTTGACTTAGAGGTGTGACAGGCTGAAGGAGGAAGCCATTGGTACCTGCCTCCCATGGGGCCTCTGCTCCCCCAAAGCTTGGCACCAAGCTGCCTTGGGAGGGTCATCCTGCCCTGACCCCTCCACAGCAGCAGCCCCTGTCCAGGGACCATGTTCCCTCTGTGAGCATTTTATGGGGATGTTTTTTCTTCCCACTTCACTTCTCAAGCCTTCCTTGTTTGTTCTGCTGCTTTCCTTCTTCCTGGTTCTAGCCTTCGCAGTAGCAGCTACCCTTGGGCCTCGTATGAGGTCTGGGACTCCATCTTGCCAGGAGCCCACAGCTGCCAGCACTTCTGTTCGGGCAGGATCACTGCCCGGGCCCCAGCAGGGCCTCCAGCCATTGGACGAGAGGGGAGAGGCTGGAGCCTCAGGTGATGCCAGGGAGGAGAGAGGAGTGTGGACCCTCTGTGGTTGGAGGAGTCTGGGCAGGGAGCCTATAGGGAAGACCCAAAGGTTCCCTGTGAGCGTTTGACTTCAAAGACATGGGGGCAGGTGTGAGTGTGGGGCGAGTGTGCTGAAGAACCCCTGGCCTGCATGACGGCAGCTCCCCTGTGACCCTGCCATCTGGGTTCCTTCAGGGAAGTCTGCAAAGGCCAGTGTCCCATGACCTGGATCCGCAAGGCCCTGAAGGCAATGAGCGGCGGGCCCAAGGCAGCTTGGGAGGTAGCCGGGGCTGCGGTGGCTTTTGCTGAAGCCAGCGTCCACTGAGGCTCTCTCCCGGGGACTCATCCACAGCCCTTCCTTCCCTGGGGCGTCTGGTAAGTGTGGGGACGGGGAGGAGGGGCAGGCTTTTGCCGAGCTGTGTCAGGCTGGGCGTTCCCCTGGGGCGGCGCCATTGGGTGGGGTGCAAAGGAGGGAAGGGAGAACCATCTGTCTCCCAGAGGCAGCTTGGTAGCTCTGCCGTCGCACCTCCAGCCACTGCCAGGTCTCTCACAGCAAGGAGAGAGCCACTTGGCCTTCTGGGAATTCTCCCACACCCTGGGACCCGCCGCCTCCCCCCACCCATCCTGTACTTCCTGTCATGGGTGCGTGGGTGTGTGTGTGTGTGTGTGACTGTCCCCAACCCAGTCGTCCCAGGGGCCAGAATTGGGGATCAGCTCTCCCCATCACATACCATGTTGGTAGTACTCAGTAGTCCAAGTATCTGTTCTCTGTACCTTTGCTTATTGTCCCCAAGATTTTTGTCCTTGTAACAGGTAGAAAGACCAGACCTAGGTCAAGTCCCCTGGGGATCTAGTTTATTCATTTATTTATTTTTGCTTTTTCAGAGCCGCACCCGCGGCCTATGGAGGTTCCCAGGGTAGGGGTCGAATCGGAGTTATAGCTGCCGGCCTACACCACAGCCACAGCAGTGCCGGATCCTTAACCCAGAGCAGGGCCAGAGATTGAATCCGCATCTTCATGGACACCAGTCAGATTTGTTTCCACTGTGCCACAACCAGAACTCCTATTTATTTATTTTAAAAATTATGTTCATTTTATTTTTAGATTTTTTTTAACTTGTTTATTTAGCCACACCTGTAGCATGCGGAAGTTCCCAGGCAAGGGATCGAACCCACGCCACAGCAGTGATAGCACTAGATCCTTAACTACTAGGCCATAGGGAACTCCCGGTTTAACCAGATTTAAGGAGGTGGGACCTTGAGAGGAAGGGGGTTGCTGAGCATTTTTCCAGACTCTTCTGCCACAGACAGTGTGAAATGCAAGCTGGAATGTGGGCACTAACTCCGGTGGACCTTTGGTGCTCGGAGATTTCCATTAGTTTCGGTTGAGTTACTAGGAGCCTCAGAAAGGGAGGGTCAGCGACCAGCCTGGAACAATATTTGTTTTGGAAATGCTGGACCTTCCAGTAAGAACAAGGTACCCAGGAGTGCAGGCATGAGAGGGTGGAGCCGGGGAGCGCTCCGGGGGATCACGATGGGTGACTCAGGGGCCCTTCTCCTCCCTCTAGATCACCCCCCTTTCCTTCTCTGTCATCTCCTGTCTGCCACTCCATTCCCAGATTTTATTTTATTTTTTATTTTTTATTTTTTTGTCTTTTTTTGGCCATTTCTTGGGCCGCTGTCTCGGCATATGGAGGTTCCCAGGCTAGGGCTTGAATCAGAGCTGTAGCCACTGGCCTACGCCAGAGCCACAGCAACGCGGGATCCGAGCCGCGTCTGCGACCTACACCACAGCTCACAGCAATGCCAGATCGTTAACCCACTGAGCAAGGCCAAGGGATCAAACCTGCAACCTCATGGTTCCTAGTCGGATTCGTTAACCACTGCGCCACAACAGGAACTCCCCATTCCCAGATTTTAATCCCTCACTAACATGTAAATGTGCACGCATATGTGCACACATGTGTATTTGTGTAGCCAACTGTAGAGGGAGTGTGGCATAGTAGAAAGAGAGCTGGTATCTGGGACCCAGGAGGCTGGGTCTGAGACCTGACTCCACCCCAACCAGCTCCTTAATTTTTTTTTTTTTTTTTTTTTTTTTGTCCTTTAGGGCTGCACTTGTGGCATATGGAGGTTTCCAGGCTAGGGGTCCAATTGAAGCTGTAGCTGCCGGCCACCAACAGCCACAGCAACGTGGGATCCGAGCCACATCTGCAACCTACACCACAGCTCCCAGCAGTGCCAGATCCTCAACCCACTGAGTGAGGCCAGGGACTGAGCCCCCATCCTCATGGATGCTAGTCAGGTTCGCTAACTGCTGAGCCACAATGGGAACTCCAAGCTCCTTAATCTTAAAGGAAATTGCAGGCTTCCGAGCCTGGGTTTCCAAGTATATGGAGTGAGCCCGTCTCTGAGGCCCCTGCCTGACATCCCATCAACTCAGGTCTGTGGCTCACATGGGTCACCAGTTGTTGCCCTTCCTCCTCCTCTGCTGATTCCTCCTCCCCCCTCCCTTTGTGCCCCCCCCAACTGTGCTCCAGACCTCCCAGGGGCTCCCACAGGAGTGACTTCCCAGCAGAAGTGCCTGAGGTTGGAGGGGCTTGCATCTCTCAGCAGACACCACAGCAGCCCCTGTCCTTCCCTTCCCTCCTATTCACCCAACCCCCGGGGGGAGGTGCCAGCTGTGTCCTGCCTGAGCCACTCGCCCCATCCTTCTGACCCTTTGGCCGTCCCCACAATGGAGCTATTCTCTGTAGATGCTGCAGGGCAAACGAGGTCGGGCATCTGCTTTTCCCGGATCCCTGTGCCCCACGGGCCCACAGAGGAGACACCCGCCTTGGCTGCGCCAGCGGAGGCAGTGGACACCGCGGGGGAGCTGGAGCCCTGACCCTCTGCCCGGTCCCGTTCTCCAGGGAGGACACGCACCATGACTGACTCCCCGTTCCTGGAGATGTGGCCATCCAGGGCGGTGGCCATCCGCGAGCGCCTGGGCATCGGCGACCAACGCAATGACTCCTACTGCTACAACTCGGCCAAAAACAGCACCGTGCTCCAGGGGGTCACCTTCGGTGGCATCCCCACTGTCCTGTTCATAGACGTCACCTGCTTCCTGGTGAGACTCCTCATGAATCATGTCACTTATTTAACTCCCCACCCTGCCTCCATCCCCAGGGCTTTCTGGGAAGCTCAGGTGAGGAGCCAGACATTCCTGGAGTCAAGTCTCAGCTTTGTCACCTTGGGCATGTGACAATGGGCATCAGTTTTTGCTCTGTAAAATGGAGGTAATAATTCTGATGTTGCAGAGAACTGGAGAAGGTTAAAGGAGGCAATATTTGGAAAGAAGGTACATCGCTCTTCTTTAGATTACTGCCATTATTACTGCGTTATCAGCCCGCCCTGTGTCTGAGGCCCTCGGGAAGGGGTGAGAGGTGTGAATGGAGCATGTGGGTTCCCACTAAAGCAGTGGCAATGCCCAATGTAGAAATATCCCACCCTGCTCCCCACCCGCGGTCCTGGACTTCGGAGAGGATCAGACGTGGAGAAAACCGGAGTTCCCATCATGGCTCAGCAGGAGTGAATCTAACTAGCAATCACGAGGATGCAGGTTTGATCCCTGGCCTCACTCAGTGGCTTAAGGATCCAGTATTGCCGTGAGCTGTGGTGTAGGTCACAGACGTGGCTAGGATCTGGCGTGGCTGTGGCTACAACTCCAATTTGACCCCTAGCCTGGGAACCTCCATGTGCTGCGGGTGCTGCCCCTGTCCCCCCCCAAAAAAAACAAAAGGCCTGGGTCCCTTCATGTTGTAGAGGATCAGACGTGGAGAAAACTAGGGAAAGCTGATGTCACTTCATCCGTGCTGACCCTCACAGGTGGCCTTTCTTTAATTCAGACCTCCTGTTCCCAAAGACTTCCCCCCTCAATTTGAAATATGCCATCTTCTTCCCTAGACCTGCTTGCACTTGCTCGGTGAAATTTACTGGGGCTCAGGGGCCCTGCTTTTCCCAGCGCCCCGTGGGCTGGTCGGTTCTCTGAGTACATGGGGCAAGGGGGCGAGGAGGTAGACCTCTTGGTCCGCTTTGGGCCAGAGGCTTGGTGGGGCCTGGAGTCGGGAGTCAGGGTAGCCTGAGGGCCCCAGTCCCCCCAGGAGGCAGGTATCAAACCCAAGTTTACTTGCAGGAAAAATATTCAAGGAAGAGGGAAAGGGAGTTGCCGCTCCTCTTCCTGTTTCCCTCCCCAGGATTAAGGTCTAAAGGGTTGCATCAGAATTTTGCTACATGATTGGTACTCTGTGGACGGATGTGAGAACCTGCCTGCTCCTCATGGTGCTTGTCTGAAAAAAAGGCTCTTTCAGTGCCAGATAACCCAGGTCTTGGAGGCAAAACCCATCTGGAGGTTGAGAACAGTCATATCTCTCGGCCTTGCTTGAGAGGAGGGAGTAGCTGGGTGTGGTTTTGGTTGTGGATTTGAGGGTCAGCGGGACTCATGGAGGAGGGCGGCCCTAGAGCTGTGACCTGCGTCCTCGGCGGGGGGTGGCGGGGGAGTCTGGAGGGAGGAGGAGAGGAGCCTCCTAGACAAAGGTGGGTTTGTCTGGAACAAGGTTGGTTGAGAAGAGAGAGTCGCTCTGCAGTGAAGTGTGTTGGTGGGGGTGGGTTTTTAATTGCAGGAAGTTATGGGGGGAGGTGGGAGAACCCACATAAGAGCCAGGGAAAGATGTAGAGGGATGGGGAACGCCAGCCAAGGAGGCGGCAGCGGGGGCAGAGAGGGTGGGCACCTGCTGAGCAGCCCTCGTGACTCAACTGCCTTTGAAAATAATATCGCTGACTTCCAGATTCACCTTGAGAACATTCTGCTGGAGCTCCCAAACCCACATTGAAAACCCAAGTTCCTGACTAGGGCAGGCGGGGAAATGAGGACGAAAACGTGTCTCTTTGGAGTTCCTGTTGTGGCTCAGTGAGTTAAGAACCGGACTAGTATCCATGAGGATGTGGGTTCGATCCCTGGCCACACTCAGTGGGGAAGGATGCGGCATTGCTGCCAGGTGTGGTGTAGACTGGCAGCTGCAGCTCTGCTTCAACCCAGAGCCTGGGAACTTCCATATGCCACAGGTGTGGCCTTGAAAAGAAAAAAGAAATTCTATATAAAGTGAAGAAGGGGGCTGGTCCCAGGGCTGCTGTGAGGAGACATTGCCCTCCTGCTCAGAGGCCCCTGAAGGCAGGCCACGTCATCCCTGTCGGTGCTGCTTTGAGGGTAAAGGAAAGGACGCCAGTGCTTGACTAGGAGGGTGCCAGGGCAGGCTCAGTGTCAGTGTTGACAGCCTATGAGGCTTGGGCACAGGGGATGGGAGCCGGTGAAGGGGTTGAGCACAGCATGGAGCCTTTGAGCTATGTGGCCTGGGGCAGCTCAGGGCCCTCTCTGGCTCTTCTAGCCTTGTATCTGGATGGGTGGGCTTTGCCCCTAAGACAGCTGTCTCTTCTAAGTAGAAGCCATCCGGTGTGCTTTTACCTGGTTTCTTTTCTACTTTTAGTTGTTTTTGTCTTTTTAGGGCTGCACCTGTGTGATATGGAGGTTCCCAGGCTAGGGGCTGAAGTGGAGCTGCAGCTGCCGGCCTACACTGTACACTGCCACAGCAATGCCAGATCTGAGTTGCATCTGCTACCTACACCTTGGCTCAAGACAATGCTGGATCCTTAACCACTGAGCGAGGCCAGGGATCAAATCCGCATCCTCATGGATACTAGTCAGATTCATTTCAGCTGTGCCAAAACAGGAATGCCCTAATTTTTTTTTTTTTTTATACTCATAGTTTTTAATATTGGTATTTTCCATCATAAGAAGAAGATTCTGGGATTATGGCCGCATTGCCCTGGTGTCAGAAGCAGACAGGTAAAAAATATTCATCACTTCAAAGATGTGTCAGGGGTGGGGTGGGGAGTTCCCATTGAGGCTTAGTGGGTTAAGAACCTGACTAGTATCCACGAGTGTGTGAGTTTGACCCCTGGTCTCACTCAGTGTTTTAAAGATCTGGAGTTGCCGTGAGCTGTGGCATAGGTCACAGATGGGGCTCGGATCAGGTGTTGCTGTGGCTGTGGTGTAAGCGGGCCTGGGAACTTCCATATGCTGCAGGTGTGACCTTTAAAAAAAGAAAAAAAAAAGTGTGTGTGGGAGAGAGACTGGGCTGGGCTGGGAGCGTGTGAAGCCCACCAGGCACAGTCCACCCATGATGCTAATACAGATTGTTTTCATCAGGGACTGCCCGGCCTGTACCAGAGATGCATGAGGTTGGCCTCGTTCCCCTCACTGTGGCCGTGAAAACCCAGGCCCGCCTGCCCAGCTCTCCCTTGGGGCTTGGGGCTGGCTGCAGCCCTGAACCTCTGCTTTGGGCTACGGAGGAAATCTAGCCGCTGTAGATACTTAGGGCTCACCTCATCAACAGAGGAGGATTCCAGCCTGCTTTCTTGCCTTGAGCATTTTCCAGGGAGGCCTCTTTGAAATTAATGAGCTCGGGGCTAGGATGAGGCGGGGCTAGGATGAGGTGAGGTGGATTGAGCCAGGCATCAGTGCCGTAGGCGAGCCGCTCCCTTTGTCCTCTGTGTGATGGGCTGTCTGTGGCCCTCATCAGTCAGTTTGCAGCAGCCTGTTCCAGAACACAGTCTGCCATGGCGGGGGTTTGGGTCCTTCGGTGTAACTTTGGGCCCTGCTGGCCCTCTGCACTCATCACCTGAAGGG
Source organism: Sus scrofa (assembly GCF_054392235.1). Lineage (NCBI taxonomy): Eukaryota > Metazoa > Chordata > Mammalia > Artiodactyla > Suidae > Sus > Sus scrofa. The sequence continues at coordinate 16,362,905 of NC_139392.1, read as the reverse complement.
GTCACATGAGTTCCAGAGCTGCATCTGGAATGTCCAGCCCCAGCTGGCTCTTGCACACCCCAGGATCTTGTGTGAGATGTGTAAGAGGAAACAAGTGGGGAAAATGCGTCCTGCCTCGCCCAAGCCTCCCCTGCAGTTCCCCAGGCGGACCCCCACTGTTGCCCCACAGAGCCTCCCCAACTCTTGCTCCACCTTCAGCTCCCATGTTGAAACGTGGTCTGCAGGGGAGGGGGAACCCACCCCCTCTTTCCCCACAGCTTCTGCTCTGCATTTGTGAAAGCCACGCCTTGGGGTGAGGCAGTGGAGCCTTTTGCTTGGCCATGTGCCAGCCTTAGACTGGGGAAGTTTTTTTTTTTTTTTTTTTTTGGTCTTTTTGTCTTTTCCAGGGCCACACCCATGGCATATGGAGGTTCCCAGGCTAGGGATTGAATCAGAGCTGTAGCCGCTGGCCTACACCACAGCCACAGCAACGCAGGATCCAAACTGCGTCTGCAACCTACACCCCAGCTCATGGCAATGCCAGATCCTTAACCCACTGAGCAAGGCCAGGGATCGAACCCACAACCTCATGGTTCCTAGTCGGATTCGCTAACTACTGAGCCACGATAGGAACTCCTGGGGGAGATTTGCAGAAACACCTGGTGTGTTGGGGGCACATTGCCCCCCCTCCCCCCAGCAGAGGTGGCAGGGGGCGAGGACTACAGCAACATAGAGCATTCAGAAATCCGGAGACTCCCTGTCTCCCTATCTGCGTGGTGATCTTGGTCAAGACCTGAACTTGTTGGATTGTTTCCTTCTGCCCTTTCTTGCCCGTAGGATCATGGTGAAGGTCAAATGAGGCAGTTCTCTGGAAAGGCCTTGAAGTTAAGTTTCACCCTTAGAAGTGGGATGGGGGAGCCAAGAGTAGGAGAAGAGAGAGAAGTAAAGCTTGGGTTAAGGATCCGGTGTTTCTGTGCCTGTGGTGTAGTCCGGGAGCTGTAACTCCGATACAACCCCTTGCCTGGGAACCTCCATATGCCACGGGTGTGGCCCTAAAAAAAAGCAAAAAAAGAAGTAAAACTTAACATACTGCCAAACAGCTCACATTCCCAGAGCTCAGGGTGTTTTTATGGGTTTCTCAGAAGAAAGGATCTGATTAAAATGCCACAACGTAAAATGTCCCAGGTCATCAACTCTAAAATGTACATTTTTGACATTTGCTTATCTGTGAAATTGGGTGCAACTTATAACCAGTGGTGGTCATAGTTTAATTGACCACATTTTTTCTTTCTTAGCAGTTCATAAAATAACAGTGCCCTTGACAACCGCTGGTATCTTAGATTTGATAAAATACACTATTTATTTCAAGGTTTTTTTTCCTTTTTTGGCCACCCCATGGGATATGGGGTTCCTGGGCCAAGGATCTGATCCAAGCCACAGTTTCCACCTAGGCCTCAGGTGTGGCAACACTGGCTCCTTAACCCACTGAGCAAGGCCAGGGATCGAACTCACATTCTCATGGATACTAATCAGGTTCTTAACCTGCTGAGCGCCAGGGGAACCCCATTCCAAGTTTTATTTGCCCGGTTGGGAAGTATCGTAAACAGGCAACACTTGGAGACCACTCTTGGTAGACCAGTCACAGGGCTGAGGTTCAAGGGTGTGGAGCACAGGATGGTTGCTAATGCCCTAACCCCTGTGGTTTATGCCACATCACAGAGGCTTATATCTTACCGTACCTTGGAATGGTCAAGGCTCTTGCCTATATTTTTCACAGAGTGAGTTATATTTTGTCCCAGCCACTGAGGGCTAGTAGCTTTGGTCCTGAGCTCTAAGAGGCAGCAAGATACCGGACATAAGTTTTTAGACCTTTTATTTATTTATTTTTAGGGCTGCATCCTCAGCATGTGGAAGGTCCCAGTCTAGGGAGCCAATCGGAGCTACAATTGGCCAACCCCACAGCCACAGCAACCCCAGATCTGAGCCGCATCTGCAACCTATACTGCAGCGCGTGGCAACTCCAGATCTTTACCCACTGAGCGAAGCCAGGGATCAAACCCACATCCTCATGGATACTAGTTGGGTTCATTACCACTGAGCCATGATGGGAACTCTCAGAACTCCCAGTTTTTAGACCTTTTAAAAGAACTATCCACCATTTTTCCATTTTGTGTTTCTAGTGAGTCCAGATTCCAGAGGCTGTCATCGTCCTCCTCAGGACAGCAGGACTTTGAAAGCGAGCTGGTTGGTACCTACGGGGCAGCTGTGGCTGGGGGTGGGGGAAGGGGTTTGCAGGGACTGGCAGTAATGAATCGGTGGGGAAAGGGCAGTTGTGCTCCTGTTTCTCCACTAACTCGGTATCCTCACCGCTAATTCAGTATCCTTGCTGGTGAGAGTGCTTCCCTGCTTTGACAAAGACACCTGCCACAGGGAAGATGGCAGCTGCATAACCCAGCATCCTGAGACTTGATTAATTCTTGGGCGAGGGCTGCAGCCCTGGGCTGTGTTATCATGCTTAGGGCTTTGTGCGACAGTTAAATATTGACTTGCTCACTAGCTTATGAGCCCACTGTGGGCAGAAACTGTGTCTTATCCAGCCCTGTTCCCCACCTCCTGACACCCAATAGGTGTTAAGTAACTGTGGAATGAATGATGAGCAAATATTTGTGTTTCACAGCCAGGTGACAGTCCAGCTTTAAGGGGGTATTAAGTTGAGGAGATGTGATGGACGATAAGACCCAAGACACCCTTTCCCTCAATAAATCCCCCTCCAGGGAACTGTCTGAATGAGTCGGCCTGTTTCCTCGCCTTGTCCCGCATCTCATTCAGTCATTTTGAAACAAACAGAAGCCCTGGTCAGCTTCTCCAGAGTGGCCCTGATCTTTGACCAGCTATCACTTTAGCTTTCACGGTTTGACCCAGGAGCCTGTTGAATCCACAAACTGTCAAGACTTCAGGGGTTTTCACAAGAGTTCCAGGCAAGGATGCATGTGACCAAAGATGGGGAGCACCCCGTTTGGGACAAGAGGGTTGCCTGCTGAATTTGAGACAAGAGCACTGTTTTGATAAAACAGGAGGCTGTTTACTGTCAAAGATGATGATATATCTGCCTCCGAAAAACAGCAGAGGATGCTAATCCTTGTTCTGATTCTAGGGATGCTGCCCCTGGCTGACTGCAATCTTCCGCCTGCAGTAAGTACCCTGCAGGTGGCTGGGGGGGGTGGGGGGGGCGTGTCTTTGGGTGGGTGTGTTTGGACGTTCGGCCAATCAGGAGGAGAGAGCCAGGATGCCTGATCTTGAGCTAAGAGTCTCAGATAGTTTTCAGTTCAGGCTCAAAGCAGTTTATGGGGGCAGAGATTAAAGGTGGCCTGGCAGCCCTGGGCAAGCTAATTAAAGGTGTTTTTTTTTTCCTTTTTGCTTTAGGCAGGGATTAGATCTGCTGATTCTTGTGGGGTTTTTGTTTTGTTTTTTGGCTTTTTAGGGCCGTACCTGAAGCATGTGGAGGTTCCCAGGCTAGGGGTCCAATCAGAGCTACAGCTGCTGGCCCACCCCACGCTCACAGCAACACCGGATCCTTAACCCACTGAGTGAGGCCAGGGATCAAACCCGCAACGTCATGGTTCCTAGTCAGATTTGCTTCTGCTGCACCACAATGGGAACTCCAGATCTGCTTATTCTATAACACTCATATATTTGGATGGAAGCTCTTCCAGGCAGTATCATGTGTCTTTGAATTAGTGAGAAGTAGGGAGATAATGAATGCCTCATATACACAGCAATTTTGGTTAAAAGTTTTCTTTTTTTGCAAAACCTGGGCCCCCTGGAGAGAAATCCTGAACGAGGTGCTTGGTGATTAGAAGTCAGTTAGTCACCTGGGGGCAGAGCCACGATGTGGGTCTCAGCCCTGCTGCCTGTGGCTGGATCCTAGCCAGTCTGAGAAGCCATGGCTGGAAGAGGCATGTTATCTTAAACAGAACCAAGAGGGAGAAAATGCTGCCTGTCATGCCGTGATCAGCTGGGATACAGTGTGCTGCCCATTTCAGAGGTGTTGAAATAGGAAAAGGAAATCTTAGAAATGTGGTAGTTGGGGAGTCTGCGGGTGGTCCCGCAGGTTAAGGATCTGGCATTGTCACTGCTCTGGCACAGGTGTGATCCCTGGCCCTGGAATGTCCGCATGCCATGCTTGTAGCCAAAAAAAAAAAAAAGGAAAAAAAAAATGTGGTAGTTATAGGGCTTGGGGTAAATCTCTCTCTCTGGGCCTGTTTCCCCAACTATAAAAGGGGGCTAGGGATAGCACCTGTTCTGCCTAATTCAAATGAATTAGTACGTGTGAGAGCATGGGATAAACAGTTGAGGTTGGTGAGACTTGTTCCCAGGGGAACTGGCAGGAGGCCGTTTGTGTGGAAGCAGCCAGTGGACTCCGGTCTGGAGCAGGAGGGAGGAGGGGACAGAGGCGGGAGAGGTGGCCTTGCTAAGCTCACCCGTCCCTGCCTACCACAAAGTCATGTCAGTAGGATGCATTTCCTGCTGGTGCTGGAAGTGATACACGCTCTGGGCAAGAAGTCCATCACTTACAGATAAGAATCAATAAGAAAGTTGAAGTCCCCCCTAACCTCACCTCTGAAAGATGCCCTGGGCATGTCTTCCTGTGCTCGGCCCCTCCATGGCACTGCAGGTTGGGACTCGGGCCACTCCCCAACCCCTGGGCTGTGGCCCCCAGTCTCCGCCTGGATTGGGCGGGGGCAAAACCAGAAAGTTGGACTCATCATCTTCATGGTAACCAGCAAGGGCTGCTCACAGTTTGCACCTGCGGCCCATGCCCACTGTTTCTGTTGTCCTGTGTCTCTGCCCAGCCCTCTCTGTGGGGACCTCAGTTCTCATTGAGGGGGGCCACACAGCTGTGTAGTCTGCTTTGTCATTTAGTGCCCTATCTATACCAGACATATTTTTCCACTTCAGCTCCCAGTGTTTTTTCTTTGTCTCTTCCTGCCACAGAAAGGCCTACCCTTTGACTTTTTTTTTAAGCCTGCAATTAAATTTTAACAGCTGCTCATGGCCCACAGTACAAGAGACATTTAAAGGGGCCTCTCAGTTTCCTTCTGAATTGCCTTTCCTCAGCAAGACAGGGAAATCAGAGGGGTGTCTCAAGAAAAACTGTTGATGAAAATTGTTCATTTTTTTTAGGGTTTAATTTTCACCAATATTTGTTTAAGAAGCATGTACCGTGGCAAAGTGTGTGCATTTTGGTGGTTTATTTAGAAGGAAAACTGGAGAGTTCCCATATGGCTCAGTGGAAACAAATCTGAGTAATATCCATGAGGACACGGGTTCAATCCCTAGCCTCGCTCAGTGGGTTAAGGATCTGGCGTTGCCATGAGCTGCGCTGTAGGTCACAGATGTGGTTCGGATCCTGTGCTGCTGTGGCTGTTGGCATAGGCCAGCAGCTGCAGCTCCACTTCAACCTGTAGCCTTCGAACTTGCATATGCTATGGGTACCGCCCTAAACAAACAAAACAAACAAAAGCAACCAAAAAAAAAAAAAAGGCAGGGAAGGGCTGAGGGCTAATTGCATTTACACACCTCACCGCAGGACAAATGTGGGCACAGATGTTTCTAGAGACATAAGATGGGGCAGTGGCGAGTTCCTTTGTCCAGGAGTGTGGGGTGGGGGCTGGAGGGCAGGCTCTGGAGTTCCCGTCATGGCTCTGCTATTAGAAGCTGGGTGCTCTAAAAGTTCATGTGATTTTTCTACACCTCTGTTTCCTCATCCGTAAAAAAAATGGAGATAGAGTCATAGGACGATCATGCAGATTAAATGAGCGCCTCTGTGCAAGGTCCCAGGGGCCCGGCCTGTTAGCCCTCCTCATTAGGACTCCATGTGTGTCTTGGCCAGGGACGACCAGATCCTGGAGTGGTGCGGGGAGGACGCCATCCACTACTTGTCCTTCCAGAGACACATCATCTTCCTGCTGGTGGTGGTCAGCGCCTTGTCGCTCTGTGTCATCCTGCCCGTCAACCTCTCGGGGAACTTGCTGGGTAAGGACCCCTCATCCTGCCTGAGTCGGGCCCCGGGGCAGAGCAGCAGCCCCCAGGCAGGTGGCTCGTTGTGGTGGATCAGAATCCCACGGAGTTCTCCTTGTGGCTCCATGGGTTAAGAACCTGACATAGTGTCCCTGAGGATGCGGGTTGGATCCCTGGCCTTGCTCAGTGGGTTAAGGATCTGGCGTTGCTGTGAGCTGTGGTGTAGGTTGCAAACGAGGCTCAGAGCTGGTGTTGCTGTGGCTGTGGTGTAGGCCAGCAGCTGCAGCTTCCATTTGAACCCTAGCCTGGGAATTGCCATATGCCTCAGGTCAGCCCTAAAAAGACAAAAAAAAAAAAAAAAAAAAAAAATCCCCAGGATTCCTGCTCGGATGCAGAGGTGAGGAGTCCAGGGTGACTTTCTGAACTTTCCTATCTGATTAAAGATCTGGAGAAGAATCCACCCCAAACCTGGGCCAAGAGCTGGGGCCCCTAATATCTAAGTAGGACAAAGACCCCAAGATTTATAAAATCAGGGGCTTTCAGAGGGTGTTTTATAGTCTCCCGCCCCCACCCAAATCAGGAGACCACACTAGTAGATCCAGAAGATGTCTGTGATGCTCACAGTGGAAACCAGAGCATGGAATTCCATTTCCAAGCACCCGCAGGAATCCAGCATCCAAAGTGCCACCATGAATCCACTTCCTACAGCCAGTGATTCCCAGTTACGGTTTGGGGAACAGCTTAGGATGTTTCTAGATCTCTCAAGGAATGCCACAAGGATCTCAAAGCAAGATGAGTTCAAGTTTTACCTTACCCACATGGCATGTTGAGAAGTTGTCAGGGAGAGTCTTGGGGTAAAGCAGAGGCCTTGGTTGGTGTAGCTCTGAAAAGGCTGGATGGGCATCCCTGTCCTCTGACTGGTCTGAATCACTTGTGCTCCTCTTTTGGTGGCAGAGCTCCCCAAACCAAGGCTGGCTTTTTGTTTTTGTTTTTTTGTTTTTGTTTTTTTTCTTTTTAGGTCCGAACCTTCGGCATATGGAGGTTATCAGGCTAGGGGTTGTATCCGACCTGCAGCTGCTGGCCTACACCATAGCTCACAGAAACGCCAGATCCTTAACCCACTGAGCAAGCCCAGGGATCGAACCTGTATCCTCATAAACATTAGTCGGGTTCATTGCCGCTGCGCCACAAGAGGAAGACCCTCAAGGCTGGTTTTGCCCCCCTCCCACTTGCTTAGGGTGACCCTGGAACTAAGTATCTGTGCTTCTCTGCAGACAAAGACCCTTTCAGCTTTGGGAGGACCACAATTGCAAACCTACAGACTGAGTGAGTACAAGGTGGGAGGGCACGAGGGGGCCGATGGGTGGGACCAAGGGGAGGCCAGAGGTGGTTAGTCCACAGCAGCAGGTTAACGTCTAGAAGCCTCTTTGCCGCCAGTACCTGTTGCGGGCTGTGGGCATGGGCACGCCCCAGGCAGCGGTTGTTTTGCAGTGGGTTTTAGGAGATACGGAGGACCCTGTGGGTCTGGGGTTCATTCGTCAGAACAGTGCCCTCTAAAGGGGCCCTGGCCAATCCGCTGTGATGAAGCCACTGGCCCTCAGCTTAGTGCCATGAGGGTAACCAAGCCCAGCCTTTGCACCCCCACCCGCTGCCTGGGAGCCCAGCCCTGATGGCCCGAGGTGTCCCCCCCTCCCCCAGCAACAACCTCCTTTGGCTGCACACCGTCTTCGCTATCATTTACCTCATTCTCACCGTGGGCTTCATGAGGCACCACACCCAGTCCATCAAGTACAAAGAGGAGAGCCTGGTGAGTGAGGCTGGCGCTGGGCGTGTGCTGGGGAGGGTCTCTGGTGGGAGCTGGAAAGGGGTGGCGCCAGGCTTTTTCCCCAGGACCACGATGGCCGTGCACATAAGGAGGGGCCTCTGCTTTGCATGTGTGTGCTCCGAATTGGCATTTCAGATGTGTTTTTTTGGAGAGTTCCCACCATGGCGCAACAAGATCGGCAGTGTCTTGGAAGCGCTGGGATGCCGGTTTGATACCTGGCCCTGGTACAGTGGGTTAAGGATCTGGCATTGCTGCAGCTGCGGCTTAGGTCAAGACTGTGGCTGGGATCTGATCTCTGGCTCAGGAGCTCCAACGTGCCCTACCCCCAATCTGATAGATTGTTTTAGGATTTGGATATTTCTGCCTGTTTTGCTAACTAGCCTTTAGATGTGTGGAGTTTGGGTTTGTAGTTACTGATTCCAAGTAACTTCCAAGGCCTTTGGGGTGAGAGAAGCTTCCTTTCTCTTGGGAACCCACACCATGACAGGGAGGGGAAGTTTCAATCACTTGATTCCAGGCCTGGGTCCTCCTCTGATCTGTTCTATGACCTCATCTAAGTCCCTTCCCTTCCCTGGGATATTTCTCACCCTCTTGTCATGCAAAGAGGTAGGCTCAAAGAAATGGCTTTGCAAATGTATTCTTAACTTCCTAAAAGAGGCTTTTTTTTTTTTTTTTTGCCTTTCAGGGCCGCACCTGCAGCATATTAGGTTCCCAGGCTAGGGGTCGAATCAGAGCTGCAGCTGCCTCCCTACACCACAGCCACAGCAACGCTGGATCCGAGCCACGTCTGCGACCTACGCCACAGCTCACGGCAACACCGGATCCTTAACCCACTGAGTGATGCCAGGGATTGAACCCGCATCCTCATGGTTCCTACTTGGATTCGTTTCCCCTGCACCACAACCAGAACTCCCCTAAAAGATGCTTTATAAATAACGGGCTTCAGGCCTCTGCTGGGTCAGGAAGGAAAGTACTGGCCTTCTGAGTCCCCATTGTTTTCTTCCGCGAGGCTCGAGCAGGGTGTTAGCAGACAGCCTGGCTTGCTCTGGTGACTTTTCTCCCTAATGTGTGTCTCTGGCAGGTGAGGCGAACCCTGTTCATCACAGGACTCCCCAGAAACGCCAAGAAGGAGACCGTGGAGAGCCACTTCCGGTGAGCAGGGCCACTTCCGGGGGGAGGAGCAGGGAGAGATCCGCTTCCGGGCGACGCGTGCCTCAGATGAACGCTCTGTCTTCCGCTTGGGCCCTCACCGAGGTCCTCGAAGGATTTGCGCCAGCAGCAGAGCATCGGATGCTGCCGTGGGCGGGGTGTGCTGGGGCTGCGAGGGCCGGGCCGGGGTGGCGAGTCTCCTTCCGTAGCCACGCTGCCCACAGGAGCACAGGAGCCAGAGTACAGGTCAGATAAGCATCTTGAGAGCTCATGGGAAGAGAAAGGGCTTTCCCTGGGCTTCTCAGCGACAGCTTTGCAGAGTAGGGGACACCAGAGGGAGAACAGTCTTAGGCAGGACCTGGGCTTGGCGGTGCATTTCGAGGTTCATCCATCTACTCAGCAGGTGTCGCTTGAGGGAGCTCCCAGAGCTCACTCACTGCTCTTCTGGTAGACCCTCTTTTCTGGAAGTCTCCTCTGAGCACCTGTGCCAAGGATTCCTGCATGTGGAGGCTAGAGGGAGAGCTTTCCTGTGAGAAGCAAACTGGGTCAGGTGCCGTGAATGCAGGGCATCGGAGGGAGCAGCAGGGAAGGAGATGGCTGGGGGAGAGCAGGAGGGGAAGGCTCTCGGGACACTGGGCTAAAGGGCTTGAACCCCTGCTGGGGAGCTAAGGTTTCAGTCTGTATTCATTTCTCCTCAGCAGTCACTAATTTGTAGCAGGGGTTAGGGATTGGCTATGGCTTAGCTTTGCACTGTTTATGAAGAAAACATGCGAAGCAAATTTTTAGTATAAACAGAATTGTAAAACAAATGCTTAAAATGCATGGAGTCACCTCTGTTTCAGAAACTCCAGGTATTTTAGAAATATTCTTTTATATGTAAACACTGGATATTGGGATCCTTTCTCTATTCCTTTAGCAGCTCCCCAGAGTTGCCTGCCAGGCAATATTTGGAAACAGTAACTCCATTTAATATGTTTTTTTTTTTTTTGTCTTTTTGTCTTTTGTTGTTGTTGTTGTTGTTGTTGTTGCTATTTCTTGGGCCTCTCCCGCGGCATATGGAGGTTCTCAGGCTAGGGGTCGAATCGGAGCTGTAGCCACCAGCCTACACCAGAGCCACAGCAACGCAGGATCCGAGCCACGTCTGCGACCTACACCACAGCTCACGGCAACGCCAGATCGTTAACCCACTGAGCAAGGGCAGGGACCGAACCCGCAACCTCATGGTTCCTAGTCGGATTCGTTAACCACTGTGACACCACAGGAACTCCCGAACATGCTTTTGATGAGCACATGGACATATTTTTTGGGGTATACACTCACTAGCCATGTGACCTTGGGCACAAGTCATTTTACTTCTTTGGCTCTTATTGCCTTGCCTGTAAAATGGGGACAAAACCTCCCAGGTTATGGTGAGGATTAAAGAAATGAACGCTCTAACAGTGCCCGGCCAATAGTAAGTGTACGGACAGTGTACTTCGAGTGTTTTACTCATTGTTAATGCACCTGGAGACATTGACTGGCCTGAGGCTCCTTGGCTTTCATCAGACGTGATCTTCAGAAGGATCACAAACTGAATAGGACTTCAGTGATGGTCCAAGGTAGAGAGAATAAATGTATTCCTTCGTGTGGGTAGAGGGGGTAATGAATAGTGTTAGTTTTTTTCCAGGAGAAGCACCAACGGATTTAAGGCCAAGTGGGTATAAACGTGTTGGTTTCAGGCAGTTACTTTCCTGCCATTAAACTTTAAAAAAATTTTTTTAAGCCTATTTGTATGATATTTGAAAAATTCCCCTTTTGGTAAAAGACAAAGAGAAAAGAGGTCTCGGCTGGTGCAGAAGTGAACAGCATGATTGCGCTGCCACCCTTGGAGGCCCGAGGAGAGGGGTGGGTCTCCCCTGCCTGGGGCGGGGTGGGGTCCTCTTTTCCAACGTCCGTCTTTTGCCTCCGGCCCATCCTGGGCACAGGGACGCATATCCCACATGCGAAGTGGTGGAGGTCCAGCTGTGCTACAACGTGGCCAAGCTGATTTACCTGTGCAAGGAGAGGTAAGGAAGGGCTAGCAGGGCAGGTGCATGTGGTTTAAGACTCCTTCCCCCTCGGAGATGCCCACTCTCCTTCCTTGCTGGCCTGAGATTCTCAGCAGAGGAGGGAGGAGGGTGGCTGTGTCCCTTTCTTATTTAACTTAATTTAATTTTACTTTAATTTTATTTTTTGCTCTTCAGGGCTACACCTGCGACATATGGAAGTTCCCAGGCCAGGGATCGGATTGGAGCTATAGCTGCTGACCTATGCCACAGCCAGAGCAATGCCACATCCAAGCCATGTCTGCGACCTACATCACAGCTCACAGCAATGCCAGATCCTTAACCTACAGAGCAAGGCCAGGGATTGAACCTGCATCCTCATGGATACTGGTCAGGTTTGTTACTGCTGAGCTACAACAGGAACTCCCTATTTATTTTTTATTTTTATTTTATTATTAATTTTTTGGCTGCACCTGTGGCATGTGGAAATTCCCAGGCCAGGGATCAAACCTGTACCACAACAGTGACTGGAGCCACTGCAGCAACAGCGCCAGATCCTTAAGTCGCTGTGCCACAAGGGATCGCCAGCCCCTTTCTTGTTTAGAAAGCTGAGCTCCTGGTTCTGGTGGTGACCAGTGGTTGACGGGAGGCGTGGGGATTAGGAGACCAAAGTGTGTCCCTTCTGCTGCAGAAAAAAGACAGAGAAGAGCCTGACCTATTACACGAACCTGCAGGTGAAGACAGGCCAGCGGACCCTCATCAACCCCAAACCCTGCGGCCAGTTCTGCTGCTGCGAAGTGCGGGGCTGTGAGTGGGTGAGGACTGCACCCTGGCTGGGAGCCTGGCGCCAGGTCCCCAACGCCTGCACAGGGCCACGAGCTCACAAGGCGGTGTGTCTTCCGGCAGGAGGATGCCATTGCATACTACACGCGCCTGAAGGCCAGGCTGATGGAGAGGATCACGGAGGAGGAGTGCAGGGTCCAGGACCAGCCCCTGGGACTGGCCTTCGTCACCTTCCAGGAGAAGTCCATGGCCACCTAGTGAGTATGGGCACGTCCCAGGCCCTTTCTCAGCTGAGTCCCACGTCACCTTCCAGATAACTTGCTGTCCCTCTTGGATGGAGATGGTACAGCCAACTTGCCATCGAGGGGTTTGTTTTTGGCATTTCCATCTCCTTCTCTGGGTGTGGCTGGGGGAGGGGTGGCCACCCACACTCACTCCCTTGGCGAGCCCGGCACGTGTTTCTGCGGCAGCTGGACCTGAGTGATGCTGGCTGAGCCCCTCTCTGTGAGGTGACCTTCCCCCACTGCCAGGCTCACACCAGCTGCCCCAGGGAGCCTGCAGCCTCTGTGTCCCAGTGTTCTGCTGGGTGGGATGGAGACCGCCTTGCTTCTTAGATCAGCTCTGGGACCACAGGGCCTCCTTCGGTGCCTGGCCTTCCCATTTTCCTCCAAAGGGCACGGCTGTGGGGGGAACCCCCCGGGCATCCAGGTGCTCCCTGCTGCTGAGAGCCTGGCCCAGGGGAGTGGATTTTCACAGGGCACCTCGGCATGGGCTCTAGCTCTTGAAACACCTTCATACCTGGGAGCTCCGCATCCTCTCGCCTTGGGGGAAGCAGGCGAGGGGGTTGGGGGAGAGATGCAGAAGGGGGACAGCCCAGCAGATGCTCCTTCCCCGGCCGTCCCTGCTTCGAGCATCATGAACCCTGGGAATAGATTCCTGGATAGGCCCACAGACCCTGAGGAGAGGCCGGGGTAGGGCCGAGGCCAGTGGAAAGGGAACATGTTCTAAGACCAGAAGGAGGGGGCTTGGTGGGGTCTTGGTGGGTCACTGAAGGGAGAGAGAGGGAGTTCCCGTTGTGGCTCAGCAGGTTGCAAGCCTGATGAGTAACCATGAAGACGTGGGTTCGATCCCTGGCCTTTTGCTGAGTAGGTTAAGGATCTGGTGTTGCCGTGAGCTGTGGTGTAGATCGCAGACGCAGCTCAGATCCCATGTTGCTGTGGCTGTGGTGTAGGCTGGCAGCTGCAGCCCCGATTGGACCCCTAGCCTGGGAACCTCCATATGCCACAGGTCTGGCCCTAAAAGAAGAAAGAAAAAAAGGGCAGGGGAGTGGCAAGGGTGGAGTGGGAGTCCTAGGGAGGGACATCTTGGAGGCACAGGTAGTGCAGTCGGATGCTGCTGTGGGGCCTGGAAAGAGGTGGGGGAGTGGAAAGGCGGGGCCCCCATCAGCAGCAGGTGGAGGCTGGAGTCCAGCCTCACGGACAGGGCAAAGGGGAGCCGCAAGGAGGAGCCCGTGGTGGGGCAGTGCAAACAGCACGAGGGAGCTGGAGTCAGACAGGTGGGGTGCAGACCTAACTTGGAGAGCCTCCGTTTCCTCGGCTGTAAACAGGGCTGGTAATCCCTGACTGGTAACCTGAGGGTGAAACAAAATGCAGCCCGCGGTGTGCTAAGAACAGCATCTCTTTCGTAGTGTTAATGATAATAAACTAATAATTGGGGTCCCCTCCGTGGCTCAGCGATTACAAACCTAACTAGGATCCATGAGGATGTGGGTTTGATCCCTGGCCTCACTCAGTGGGTTAAGGATCTGACATTGCTGTGAGTTGTGGGGTAGGTCACAGATGTGGCTTGAATCTGGCATTGCCATGGCTGTAGCTGGCAGCTCCAGCTCCAATTTGATCCCTAGCCTGGAAACTTCCATATGCCTCAGGTGTGGCGCTGAAAAGCAAAATAAATAACTAACTCAAGCTGAGGCCCTCTGCCTCAGGGCTCCCTCTCTCACCCCATCCTGTTCGCCACGTGCCTACGTGGTACCCTGAGGGGGTCTGGACCCTGGCCATCTCTGCATTTCCCGGCAGCATCCTGAAAGACTTCAATGCCTGCAAGTGTCAGGGCCTTCAGTGCAAAGGTGAGCCACAGCCGTCCTCCTACGGCAGGGATCTGTGCATCTCCAAGTGGACGGTCACCTTCGCCTCGTACCCCGAGGACATCTGCTGGTGAGAAGGGGCGGGAAGGGGCGAGAAGAGGCCTGGGGTGGGGTCTGCCCAGGGCACCTGGAAGCACAGGTGTGACCTGGCACTCAGACACACTCTCCTGCACCCCTTGGGCTCAGGTGGGGTTGTGTCCACACGGATCACTTTCCTCCGGTGTTACTCTCTGACATCAGCAGTGTCCAGTAGGATTATAGTGGGAGCTACAGATGCATTGTTTTTGGTCTTTTTAGAACCGCACCCACAGCATATGGAAGTTTCCAGGCTAGGGGTTGAATCGGAGCTGCAGCTGTGGGCCTACGCCACAGCCACGGCAATGTGGGATCCTTAACCCACTGAATGAGACCAGGGATTGAACCTGTATCCTCAGGGATATTAGTTGGTTTGTTACCGCTGAGCCCCAATGGGAACTCTTGTATGTAATTTTAAATTTCCTTTAAGCCGCATTAAAAAAAGTAAAAGAAGGGACTTCCCATCCTGGTGCAGCAGAAATGAATCTGACTAGGAACCATAAGGTTGCAGGTTCGGTCCCTGGCCTCGCTCAGTGGGTTAAAGATCCGAAGTTGCCATGAGCTGCAGTATAGGTCACAGATGCGGTTTGGATCCTGCATTGCTGTGGATATGGCTGGCAGCTACAGCTCTGATTTGACTCCTAGCCTGGGAACATCCATATACTATGAGCGCTGCCCTAAAAAGCAAAAAAAAAGTCAGGGCCCTCAGTCTAGTCTCTCACCTTGCCTAAATTTGACCTTTTGACCCTGCTAAGCTATGGAGGCCATTAGTGTCAGAGGTGGCCAGAGTGTGAGAGATAAGCCTCCAGGACCTGTGTCCTTCTCTCTGCAGGAAGAACCTCTCTATCCAGGGCTTCCGCTGGTGGTTCCAGTGGCTGGGCATCAACTTCACTCTCTCTGTGGGGCTGTTTTTCCTGACCACACCCTCCATCATCCTGTCCACCATGGACAAGTTCAATGTCACCAAACCCATCCATGCGCTAAACGTGAGTGACCAGGCTGCAAGGAGGGCTGGCGACAAAAGGAGCGCGGTGGGTGGGGGAGGAATGAGGCCAAGGGCCGTGGGGACCACTGAATCCAGAGGTCACATTGCTCAGCTCTTGTCTGTGCTTTTGAGCCTTGAGCAGGCATGGTCACGACGATTACAATATCTTTATAGTAATGTGTGTGTATGTATAGGTGTGTGTGTGTTACTACAAAGACATATTTCTGGAGTTCCTGTTGTTGCTCAGCGGTAATGAATCTGACTAGTATCCATGAGGATGCAGGTCCAATCCCTGGCCTCGCTCAGTGGGTTAAGGATCCGGCATTGCCGTGAGCTGTGGTATAGGTCACAGATGCGGCTCAGATCCAGCATTGCTGTTGCTGTGGTGTAGGCTGGCAGCTGTAGCTTGGATTCAACCCGTAGCTTGGGAACTACCATATGCTCCAGTGCATCCCTAAAAAGACCAAAAAATAAAAAAAAAAAAAAAAAAAAAAAAAAAGACACGTATTTCTAATGGAATCCATCTAAATGTTCAACAGTAGGGGTGATTTGAGTTGAGCGAAGTATATTCAGTCTGAGAGAATGTTAAGCATCCATTAAAAAATTGTGTAGACTCTGCGGCAGACGTGGGGGTCTTAGGATAAAAGCAGAAGGTAAAATTGCCTCACAATGATTAGTGATGTGCCAGTGACATATGCGAGCCAGGCTGCTCCGGGGAGTGGGTAGGAAAGAAAGCACAGTGCTTCTCTGATTGGCGTGGCAGGGTCATGAGTCAGTTATTTTTTGACATGTCAATTTCTGATAATCTTCTTGTAAAATGATTTATTCTGGGTAGGTAATACATGATTTTTTTGAGTTTTTGTGAAATTGATAACAGTGAAAACTAAACACTCCCTAAAATGGTATCCACTTGGTTTCCCATAGTTAGCCCTTCCCCGATGACCCCCAGGGCTGCACGTGTGGACATAGGGAGGTGCCCAGGCTAGGGGTCAAATTAGAGCTGCACCTGCCAGCCATGGCCACGGCAATGCCGGATCCGAGCTGCATCTGTGACCTACACCCCAGCTCACGGCAACGCCAGATCCTTAACCCACTGAGCGAGGCCAGGGATCAAACCTGCATCCTCATGGGTACCAGTCAGGTTCTTAACCTGCTGAGCCACAACGGGAACTCCTCCCTAGGTCTTTCTACAGTTAATTTCCTCTCATCTAATTCAACAGTGGTTTTTAGAAGTTGGCCTTTATCAGGTCTTTCCAGAGTGTCCAACTTAGCTCTCAAAGTAATCCTCTCTCTGTTGTTGTTCTCATTTTATCAGACAAGGTGATAAATTAACTGCATCATGTAATCACACTAACAAGTACAACGGGCAGAGACAGGATCATGAACAAACACGAAGCCATTCCTGGAATCTGTGGCTGGGCCAGTGGAGCCGAGGGGGCGGGCAGCTGGGGAGTGGCCCTGCCTGGTGGTGTTGGCAGTGTCACATCTTCCTCTGGCCTCCGTCGGGGTCTGTCTGCAGGGAGTGGAGGTTATCCATCTGGGCGGAAAGACAGGTGGAGTTGAGTTGTATGTGAAGTCGCTCTCCTTACTCTAAAGAGCTGTGCAGATGTCAGGTGCTGTTATGGTCTATTCAGCCAACATTATGGAATGTACCAGGCACAACACTGGTTCCAGGGATCCAGGATGACCAAAACCTGACACCCTCCCACCCCAGCCCCACCAGATGTCATGGGGTTGCCCTGCTGACAACAGGTCACAATCTGGGAATTCCCTTCATGGCTCAGCGGTTAAGAAACCCAACCAGGGTCCATGTGGATGTGGGTTGGATCCCTGGTCTCGTTCGGTGGGTTGGGGATCTGGTGTTGCCATGAGCTGTGGTGTAGGTCGAAGATGAGGCTCAGATCCTATGCGGCTGTGGCTGTGGTGTATGCGGCAGCTGTAGCTCTGATTCGGCCCCTAGCCTGGGAACCTCCATATGCTACAGGTGCAGCCCTTAAAAACAACAACAGGTCATGGCCCAAAGCCCCCTCGGCCCACCGCGCTCTCTGCTCTGGACTGTTTCTAGGACCCCGTCATCAGCCAGTTCTTCCCGACCCTCCTCCTGTGGTCCTTCTCGGCCCTGCTCCCCACTGTCGTTTACTACTCCACGCTGCTGGAGTCTCACTGGACCAAGTGAGTCCCGGGCTCGCCCCTGAGAAGGGTTTCTGTGCCGCCCAGCGGGATGGACACAGGGCAGGGGCCTCACTGGGGACGCCTGGGGCATTTGAGGGCCTGCGAGGCTCACCTCTGACTTCCCACAGGTCAGGGGAGAACCGGATCATGATGACCAAAGTCTACATATTCCTGATCTTCATGGTGCTGATCCTGCCCTCCCTCGGCCTCACCAGGTACCTGTTACCACCTCTTGCCTTAAATGCAGAACCAGGGTCCCCTTGGGGAACACTGTCCCCATGAAAATGCACCCACTTGGAATGCGATTGGCTGGCTCACTGATTCTTTCGGAGGTCCTAAAAAAAAAAAAAAAAAAAAAAGCTTGAAGTGACATACATCACGGGGCTTCCGTGTAGGGGGAGGGTCAAATCACGGCTTTGCTTATCTCGAGGAAGGAAGTTTCTATTAAAGCAGACCCTGGTATGTTACGGTGGAGTGAGAAGCATCTTAGAGAATCGTAGAGTATATCTTGAGCTTCAGCCCTTCTTTTTAGAGCAGAAAAAAAAAAAGGAAAGAAAACATATGCAAAGATCACACGGAGGGAGTTCCCCTTGTGGCTCAGCAGTAATGAGCCTGACTAGTATCCATGAGGACGCAGGTTTGATCCCTGGCCTCACTCAGTGAGGTAAGGGTCTGGCATTGACGTGAGCTGTGGTGTAGGTTGCAGATTTGGCTCGGATCCTGTGTTGCTGTGGCCATGGTGTAGGCCAGTAGCTAGAGCTCTGATTAGACCCCTAGCCCAGGAACTTCCATATGCTGTGGGTACGGCAATAAAAGATTTAAAAAAAAAGATCACATTGAGTGTTGGAGGTAAATTTTCATGGAATTCATTTTTCTTTCAGTCTGGACTTTTTCTTCCGGTGGCTCTTTGATAAAACCTCCTCAGAGGCCTCTATCAGGTTGGAGTAAGTATTTGCCGCGTTGCATTTTGGAGCCGGGGTCCCTGGGAAATGTCCCCCCGAGGGCTGGGGCCAGTGGCGGCGGGAGGGGGGTCTGTGCGTTGGAGCCCCTGGTTCTCCCACTGCCCCTGTGGGTTCCTGGCTGGGCCTCACCCAGGGAGCTGACCCCCTTTGTGCTACGTGTGCGGAAGTGGGGGCGAATCTTTGAGGCCGAAACTCCATGAGAGTGGCTATCCCATTCATTCTTTGAAACTTAATAGAACAGACCCGCCTTGGGAAATGGCATTGCCAGGTGCAGTGGTGCCAGGGAAGGGGAAGGAGAAGAGTAGTAAACAGTGCAGCCAGGATTATTTCTGCTAGAATGGGGTTCAGCTTATTTGTGATGTGCATCCTTGTTAGTGTTTTCAAAGCTTGTACCATACCCGCTTCATAGCACTACCTGTGATTTAAGAAGGTACGATGCTAAACGCTTTTGTCATTTTCTCATTCCACCTTTGCAACAAGCAAGGAGGTGGAAACACTGACTATTTCCATTTCACAGAGAAGGAGACTGAGGCCCAGAGATGTTGTAACCTTGCCCATAGCTACCCAGCTAGTAGGAGACAGAGCTGGGATCCAGCCGCAGCCCCTACTGTACTGTTCTTTAGGTCCTAACGTAGGCCCTAGGGTTCAAGGTAGACCTTTCCAAAGGAAAGTTTTGTAGCAAAGCCTGGCCATGCTCATCTGAAAGTACAGAGTGAATTATCTTCGGCAGGTTCTCGCTGGGTAAGCTGAGGACCCACGGAGCTGGCAGCCACAGGCAGACGCACACATAGCCAACAGCTCAGGTCTAGGTTGCCAGGGATGCCCAGGTGGCCAGACCCCCAGTCATCTCCCAGTCCAGTCTCACAGGACTTGTCAGCAGCGACTGACACATTCGCCACGCCTTCCTCCTTGAAGTGCTGACTTCACTTGGCTCTGGGGCTCCCCTCTCCTCCCCTCAAGCTCTAAATATCTAAACATCGCTGCCTCAGTCCCCTGGTTGTACCCGGCTCTAGGTGACCTCAGCCGGACCTCTGGATTTTTTGTTTTCTTTTTAGGGTCGCACCTGTGACATATGGGCAGCATACAGAAGTTCCCAGGCTAGGGGTTGAATTGGAACTGCAGTTACTGGTCTACACCGTAGCCATGCCAGATCCAGGCTGCATCGTCTACCTACACCACAGCTCATGGCAATACTGGATCCTTAAGCCACTGAGCAAGGCCGGGGATCGAACCTGTGTCCTCATGGATACTAGTTGGGTGCTTAACCTCTGAGCCACTATGGGAACTCCCTCGACCCCATGGCAGCTGACTACTCCTGAGTCAGAGTAGGTGGGTGCTGTCCCATCTGTCACTCCAGCCTGCACCTCCAGACCCCCCGTCCTGCTGCAGCCCTACATGGGGTTCTGCTGGGCCTCTCGGGCATTACCTGCCCCAAACCAAGTTCCTGACTTTTATCCCCAAATCTCTATTCCCACAGTCCTCGCCCCGCCCCCACGCCCCATGGCACTTTTCTGGTGGCTCTAGCAAAAGCTCTTGGAGTTCTTTGTGTCTCCGCTCTTGCCCTCACATGTCTCACCTGCTCCATCAGCAGATCCTGACAGCTCTGCCCTAAGCTGGATCCAGAACCCCCCATGCTCACACCTGCCCCACAAGGAAGACAGCAGACACTGTCTGGGAGTCTCCCTGCCGCCTGGCGCCCTCACCACAGCCTGAGCTGCCTTTCTGCACCTTTCAGCCCCAACCCTACCTCCCTCCCTGGCTGTTCCAGCTTCCTGACCCTCTGCGCATGTGCCGGCCACGCTCACCTGCCTGAAAGCTGTTAGCTGTGGTTCCCTCTGCATGGAAGCCCTCTCCCAGCTTTCTCTCCACTGCCACGTCTCTGCACAGGGCACACTTACTAGAAAGGCTTCTCTGGGAGTTCCCGTTGTGGCTCAGCACGTTTTGAACCTGACTAGTATCCATAAGGATGCAGGTTCAGTTCCTGGCCTTGCTCAGTGGGTTAAGGATCCAGTGTTGCCACAACCTGTGGTGTAGGTCACAGACACGGCTGGGATCTGGCATTGCTATGGCTGTGGTGTAGGTCAGCAGCTGCAGCTCTGATTCCACCCCTAGTCTGGGAACCTCCATATGCCACAGGTGTGGCCCTAAAAAGACAAAAAAAGGAAAAGAAAGGCTTCGCTGATGGCTGTGTAACATGGTGAACATGGCCCCACCTGCTGTATTTTCCCCTGGAGCACATGTACACCCGGCAGGCTACTTGTTTGTGTGTGTGTGTCCCCTGCCCCCTGCAGCTAGGATGTAAACCCCGTGAGAGCAGGGTGAGGGGCTCTGATGCATTCTCAGGGCCTAGACAGGGCCTGGCACATGTGTGTGTTGCACACACGAAAAGGGGGGATGAGTGCCAGCCACAAGGGCCCCTCTCCCGCTCTCAGGGTTCCACTCTCACGGTCCTTCCCAGGTGCGTCTTCCTGCCCGACCAGGGCGCCTTCTTCGTCAACTACGTCATTGCCTCGGCCTTCATCGGCAACGGCATGGAGCTGCTGCGGCTGCCCGGCCTCATCCTTTACACCTTCCGCATGGGCATGGCCAAGACCGTGGCCGACCGCAGAAACATCAAGCAGGTACACAGGGAGGGCGTGGGCGCGCTCTTCCTCCCTGAGCCTCCCTGCTGCCCGCATTTACCCAGCCACCTGCTAGGTGCCCGGCGATGTGCTCCGGGTGCATCTGTGGGGGGTGGAGGCGTGAGCAACCATGGCAGCCTGGCTTCTAACCCTCTGCTGTGACTCGGGCTGGAGGAGAGAGTGGGGATTTTTGCATTTTAACCAGTCTGAAGACAGACAAGACAGACAGACAGACAGACAGACACACACACACACACATCAATACAGTCCTTTCCTGGGAGTTCCCATTGTGGCTTAGTGGGTTAAGATCCTGACTAGTATCCATGAGCATGCAGGTTTGATCCCTGGCCCCAGTCAGTGGGTTAAGGATCCAGCCTTGCCGTGATTGTGGTGTAGGCTGGTAGCTGAAGCTCTGATTGGACTGCGAGCCTGGGAACCTCCATATGCTGCAGGTACATCCCAAAAAAAAAAAAAAAAAACAAACCAGAAAGCATTCCTTTCCCATGGGCCTTCATTTGTATGCTTTTTTTTTTTTTTGGTCTTTATGCCTTTTCTAGGGCTGCTTCTGAGGCATATGGAGGCTCCCAGGCTAGGGGTCTAGTCAGAGCTGTAGCTGCCAGCCTACACCACAGCCACAGCAACCTGGGATCCGAGTCGCATCTGCGACCTACACCACAGCTCACGGCAACGTCAGATCCTTAACCCACTGAGCAAGGCCAGGGATTGGACCCGCAACATCATGGTTCCTAGTCGAATTCGTTACCACTGAGCCACGACAAGAACTCCTGTATACTTTTTTTAATGGCATATGCAAGTTCCTGGGCCAGGGTTTGACTCTGAGCTGCAGTTGCAGCAATGCTGGATCCTTTAACCCACTGTGCTGGGCCAGGGATTGAACTGGCACCTCCATGGTGACCAGAGCCACGGCAGTCAGATTCTTAACCCACTGCACCACAGCAGGAACTCCTGAATTCATTTTTAGGTGACCACAGAGGTCAAAGCTGTTTTGGGCTGGTGGCATTTGTTCCAAGATTCCCTAAGTTGGGTGTGTGGCCTTCTTGTGTTCTCATTTGCCATTGTGGGAGCCGTAAGAGGAGAAGCACCGCATTCTGTCGTGTTGTCCCCAGAGCCTGCTGTGAAATGGCCACTTGTGCGGCCCACTCTGCAGACACACGTACTCAGCGCTAGACAGGAGCTGAGGGTCTGGGCCGGAGACACAGGGCTAGGAGGGCAGAGCCGCCACTGGTCTGCGGCCCAGGGGATCTCAACCATTTAGTCTCTGACACCCCCTCTCTGCCCTCTGGGGGCTCGCAGGCTTGATGGGTAGATATAATTAGAATAAGAGAAACATGGAGTTCCCTTGTGGCTCAGTGGAAATGCATCTGATTAGCATCCATGAAGATGCAGGTTTGATCCCTGGCCTCGCTCAGTGGGTTAAGGATCCAGTGTTGCCATGAGCTGTAGTGTAGATTGCAGATGCGGCTTGGATCCCCACGTTGCTGTGGCTGTGGTATAGGATGGCAGCTGTAGCTCTGATTCGACCCCTAGTCTGGGAACCTCCCTATGACACAGGTGCAGCCCAAAGAGCAGGAGAAACCCTTAAGAAGACCTGAGTCATTGTGCCTTGGGGGGTCTGGGTGTGGGCTCCGGGAAGCTGGAGGAGGCTTGTGGAGGGACAGAAAGGGCCTCGAGGGGTGGGGGCGGCTGTGAGTCTCTCGTTTCCAAAGCCCTTCCTTGCCCCACTACCCCCTTCTCACCTAGAGTGCCCTGAGGTGGGGGGTCGGGAGGACCAGACCTGCAGGCCCCTCCCTGCCTCCCCCTCCCCCTTCCAGAACCAGGCCTTCGAGTTCGAGTTTGGAGCCATGTACGCCTGGATGCTGTGTGTCTTCACCGTGATCATGGCCTATAGCATCACCTGCCCCATCATCGCGCCGTTCGGTGAGTGGTCCCAGAGCCGGTCTCCCCGGGGAGGTGGATGGCTGATTCCCCTGGTGACAGCCATTGCCAGGGCGCTGGGGAGCCCCACAGACAGAGCACCTCTGTAGCCACAAGAATCACGAGCTGCCCAGGAGCCACAGGGGATACTGGGTTTAGTTCCGCCTCGCATGGATTCCTTCCACACTGGGACCTCTCTCAGTATTTCTCCTGGTTAGAGGGTCCCTGCCTGCTGCCCGCTTCATTCTTGGTTGATTCTCTGGCAGCGGCTGAGTAGTGATGGAGGCGCTTGTGTTTGTGCTCTCGTTCTGGCCAGCCACTGTCGTGGTCCAGGTGGATTTTGATAATTCTCTCACGTCCTTCGAGGTGGGTCTTGGTTCTGTCCTCCTTTCACAGATGAAGCACTTAACGCTTTGGTAGTGAGGAGTAGAGCCTGGATTTGAACTTAGGACCGTTTGACTTTGAAAGCCCAGGCTTTGCGACCACAATAAAGCATCAGGAGCTGGCAGATAAATGGAAGACTCTGGAAGGAAACCAAACACCCAAGAGACTGTTGGCAGTGCTAGCTGAGGTCTGGGGGGGAAGTGTTAGTTTTCTCCAATACGCTCTTGTACTATTTTATTTTATTTTATTTTATTTTTGCTTTTTAGGGCTGCACCTGCAGCATATGGAGCTTCCCAGGCTAGGGGGAGAATCAGAGCTGTAGCTGCCAGCCTGATCTGAGCTCCATCTCTGACCACAGCCACTGCAATGCCAGATCCTTAAACCACTAAGCGAGGCCAGGGATCGAACCTGTGTCCTCATGGATGCTCGTCTGCTGAACCACAACGGGAACTCCTCTTGTACTATTTTAAAGGTCTACAGTAGCATTACTCTTTGAAAAGAAACTTTTTTTTTTTTTTTTTAATAAGAACTTGACGTAATGGAAAAGGCAGTACCTGCCTTCTGTGCCGCCCCTGGGGTAAGACCCTTGGGCATCTGTTGACAGGGATGGGTGCAGGGGGTCGGCTCAGGTGGGAGAAGGAAAGGAGGGGGAGCACTGAGCAATAAGGGGCAGGGGGCTCTGTGGTGGTGGGGGGGTCTCAATGTGGGAGGAAGTAGAGCCAGGCATCTGGGGGTAAAATCACCTCTTTCCCCAAAATGGTCCTAGAATCTCAATGTTCCATGGGGATAGAGGCACAGACCCTCTACTCCCTGGCGTCAGAAAAAGGCTAGGAAGCGGGAGGGAAGAGGGGAAGGAAAGAGGGGGAGGTGGAAAAAGAGGGATCGGGAGAAAGAGAGGAGTTCCCCTTGTGGCTCAGCAGAAACAAACCTGTCGGAGTTCCCGTCGTGGCGCAGTGGTTAACAAATCCGACTAGGAACCATGAGGTTGCGGGTTCGGTCCCTGCCCTTGCTCAGTGGGTTAACGATCCGGCGTTGCCGTGAGCTGTGGTGTAGTTGCAGACGCGGCTTGGATCCTGCGTTGCTATGGCTCTGGCGTAGGCCAGTGGCTACAGCTCCGATTCGACCCCTAGCCTGGGAACCTCCATATGCTGTGGATGCGGCCCCTAAAAGAGAGAGAGCACTGGCAGCCAGGATATGCATGTATGCATTTAGCCCGGCAGCAGCCACAGCCCCAGCTCCAGGCACAAATAGCTGCCTCCTAGAGGACCGGGCACAGGGGTCCTTGCAGCCCAACCGGATCTGCAGCTCAGGGTCCCCTGCTCCTCAGGCCTCATCTACATCCTGCTCAAGCACATGGTGGACCGGCACAACCTCTACTTCGTCTACCTCCCGGCCAAGCTGGAGAAGAGGATCCACTTCGCGGCCGTGAACCAGGCCTTGGCCGCTCCCATCCTGTGCCTCTTCTGGCTCTACTTCTTCTCCTTCCTGCGCCTGGGTGAGGGGCCCTGCTGACCAGGGCGAGGGTGGAGGGCAGGAGGCATCCAGTCAAATTCCTCACTGCTTGAAGAGCATCAACTCAGTGTCCAATCAGAAGGTGGTACCCCCAGGTGAAGGCTGGATGCAGCCCTGGCAGCCCAGGCCCCAGACTTAGCCTGGGCTCACGTAACGTGGTGAAGGCCAGGTGGATTACTGCAGGCGGCCTTACAGAGAAGACGGTCCCTTCACCAGCTGCGCAGGGGCTGAAGCAGACGGGGTGGAGAATGGGCCCAGGCCTCACACCTCACAGTGCGGAGGGCATACAGGAGGGAAGACGGGAGTGTGATTGCTCCTATCCGCTGGGGGCCCCTGCATCCTCACTGGGGTTGGGAGGGAAATGACCCAGCAAGGAAGCTGGCAACGTGCCACTGACTCGGTGCCCCCGTAGCTGAAATCTGACTGGGGATCACGCCAGCCGTTCCATGGGTCACTCTGTGCCCTCCTGGCCGTGAAGACACCATCCCAGCTGCTGGGGGTCAGGGGGCGGCAAGATGCCTTCTCTGCCTTTTCTGCCTGATGAGAAGCCACCCGCAGTTTCAGCTGTGCCCTCCCCCACCCCTGCAAAGCTGGCATCCCTCTGTCCCCAGGTCTGAAGGCTCCCCTCACCCTGTTCACCTTCCTGGTGGTGCTGCTCACCATCCTGGTCTGCCTGGCCTACACCTGCTTTGGATGCTTCAAGCACCTCAGCCCCCTGAACTACAAGGTAAGGGCCCCCCTGAGTGCTCCCAGCCAGGACCCCCAAGAAGACGGTGGGTTCGCTCTCCACCCCTCCTCCCTGCCTCCTGCAGCAGCCGATCCGCAGCCCTCTCTGCATTTTCTCTATTTGTTTATTTATTTTGGTGGTGTGTGTGTGTGCATTTATTTAAGTAAACCAAACCCACCAGTCCCTAAAGGGACCTACAACTCCCACTCCCCAGTATTCTCCCACCCTCAGCTTCACTCAGACCCGAAGCACCAACACTCTCTAGGTGAGTTGCGGTTGTCGAAAAATATTGCCATCATTGTAGCAGATTTTATTTATCCCCGGGAAAGGTGTGGGTAGTTGGGTGGAATGCGTAGCTTCCCTCCCACCCCCTCCCCTGCTCCCTGCGCCGCCCCCCCTTTGGGCTGCCAGTGGGAGCTTTGTGCCAGCTGGTACTATTATTCTGGGTGTTAATAGTCTGTCTGTTTGGAGGGTGTCAGTGCAGGAAGATCAGTTGTATTTAGCTTTGCAAGTGTTTGCCGTTATCTGCAGATGGAAGAATCGGCGGCGAGTGACAGAGGAAGTGAGGTCGGGGCCCACCTGCCTCCCCATTTCACAGTAAGTGCGGTCCCCCCCCCCCCCGGGGAGCCCCGAGCACCTACATCGGTCCCAACCAGATGGGCCCTGCAAAGATGCTTTGAACCTCTCAGAAGTCCCTTGGTCACGTGCCAGGCGGGGTTCTGAATTAATGTCGTTTGAGAAGGAATCCCTGGTCTCTCTGGATGTCTTCTCTCACGTATGTGAAGCTACATCCGTCACCCGAGAAGATAATTAGTGTTGCCACGATATCTACCCAATCCTCCCCCCAGTTTCAATTCCTTGCTCACTCCCCTTCTCTGCACTTTTTTTTTTTTTTTTTTTTTTTGCTTTTTAGGGCCACACCCTTGCCATATGGAGGTTCCCCAGGCTAGGGGTCGAATCGGAGCTGCAGCTGACAGCCTACACCACAGCCACAGCAATGCCAGATCCAAGCCACGTCTGTGACCTACACCACAGCTCTCAGCAACACCAGATCTTAAACCCACTGAGCGAGGCCAGGGATTGAACCCGAAACCTCATGGTTCCTAGTCAGATTCGTTTCCACTGTGCCACGACGGGAGCTCCCCCTTCCCTGGATATTTAATGCTTGGTGAGTCTGAGCCCTTCGTGAAGCCACATTGCGAGGCTGTGGTTTGCTGAGGCTCTGAGAGAGCACGCTGCCCGCTGTGCCAGTGTGAGGACCTCCACTGGATGCCAAGAGGGTGTCATTAACCTCCCCTCTGAATTCAGCCAGTGGACTTTGCACCTGCTGGGGAGGAGGGCACAGTGTTGGGAAGACAGTAGGACTCCTCTCCGTCCTGGTTCTTCCTGTGTCCGGCCTCCTCGGTCCTGCTCCCAGGGCAGGGTTGGGAAACGAGCACGGACCAGGCCCTGTGACCCCCTTGTCGAAAAATATTGCCATCATTGTAGCAGATTTTATTTATCCCCGGGAAAGGTGTGGGTAGTTGGGTGGAATGCGTAGCTTCCCTCCCACCCCCTCCCCTGCCTGTGACCGGTGGCCTGATGGACAGGGCTGGGACAGCACGGATCTAGATCAGTGGCAGAGTTCTTTCCAGTGGCTCCCTCAAGGTGTCAGGCACGCTCATTGGTGTCTGTCCTTGGACCAACCCCAGAGAAGGTTTCAGGAAGATTCCTTACTGGGCCTCTGCCTGCCTGATGCCATGCATGCCCTGTTCCCAGCCTGGCTCTCAGCTGGAACCTGGGTTGTGAGGAGCATAACCTCCGCAGTTCGGTCAGCTGCTCAGAAGTCCTGCTGCCCTCGTTCTATTTTATTATTTTTTTCTATTTTTGGTCTTTTTGTCTTTTTAGGACTGCTCCTGCAGCATATGGAGGTTCCCAGGCTAGGGACTGAATTGGAGCTGCAGCTGCTGGCCTACACCACAGCCACAGCAACGCCAGATCTGAGCCGCATCTGACCTGCACCATAGCTCACGGCAATGCCCAATCCCCAACCCACTGAGCAAGGCCAGGGGTCAATCCCCATGGATTGTAGTCGGATTCGCTTCCACTGTGCCATGATGGGAACTCCTATTTACTTTATTTCGTTGTCTTTTTAGGGCTGAACCCATGGCATATGGAGGTTCCCAGGCTAGGGGTTGAATCGGAGCCACATCTGTGACCCACACCCCAGCTTATGGCAACACTGGATCCTTAACCCACTGAGTGAGGCCAGGTATTGAGCCTGTGTCCTCATGGATACTAGTTGGATTCTTAACCCACTAAGCCACAATGGGAACTCCTTTCCTCAAATTTTTAGATTATTAAACAATTTTTTTTTTGGTCTTTTTATGGCTGTACCCATGGCATAAGGCGGTTCCCAGGCTCGGGGTCTAATTGGAGCTGCAGCTGCCTGCCTACGCCACAGCCATAGCAACACAGGATCTGAGGTGCATCTGCAATCTACACCACAGCTCACGGCAGTGCCGGATCTTTAACCACTGAGTGAGGCCAGGGTTCGAACCTGCACCCTCATGGATGCTAGTCAGATTTGTTTCCGCTGCGCCATGACAAGAATCCCTGTTTTGTTTTTTCAAACTTGGTTGGCCACACCCATGGCATGTCGACGTTCCAAGGCCTGGGATCAAACCAGAGCCATAGCAGTGACGTCTCATAGTTACTCTGTCGGCCACAAGAAAAATCCTCACTGACCACATTTTAAGCCTGTCCTTTTTCTAGACCTGTCTCCTATAGAAAGTGAGAAATTCTAGAATCCAGCTCCTGGAAAAGTTTTTGTTTCCCCTGAGACACAGGTGTGCTTTCTTCTCTGTGACGGCGAGGACTGTCTGCCTGTGTTTTCTGATTTGCTCTGCATTGGGTGTGTTTTCGTCCTGGTGTCCTACGTTGATGGTAGCGCTGTCTCCTTTAGGAGCATTCTCTGTGACTTCCTGCTGGAGGGAGGCGGGGCAGGAGGGGAGGAACGGGTCCGGGAGCTCATGCCTAACACAGCCAGGACTAATGCCTGCATTTGTTGGCAGCCCTACGTGCCCCGGATCCTGAACAGCTCATCCTCAGAGAAAACAGCCCTGTCCCCACAGCAGCAGCAGACCTACGGCGCCATCCACAATATCAGTGGGACTGTCCCCGGCCAGTGCGTGGTGCAGAGCCCTGCGGACAGTGTGGTAGCCACCTACCAAGAAGCCTGAGGGCCTGGGAGCTGCCGGGCTGGGCCAGGCTCGAGGACTTGGGGAGTCGGGCACAGACACAGGTGGAGAAGCAGCTTGACTCTCACCCTAGCCAAGTTCAGGACTGCTTTCTACATGCTTTAAGAGCATCTGCTCTGAAAAGATGGAAGCAGAAAGGAGCTCTGGCCCTGGGCTTGGTGGGAAGGGTGGGACTGCCAGCCTCTAGTGGTCTTTTCTAGACCCAGTGGAGGAAGGGGAGTCGCTGCAGCTCTGGACTCTGCCTGTTCCCCCGAGGCTCTGCTGATGTCCAGCTCCATCTTCTGCTGCGGGTCCAGCTTTGGAGCTGGGATGATATCCCCAATGGTTTTTAGCAAGATCATGTGTTGGAACTGTGTCCCTCCAACCCATTAGCTGTGGTGATAGCAAGCAGGGGGTTATACCGCGTGAACACCTTCTGAGCAGCCATAGATAGCCCCTGCACCCCTCCGCCCCCAGGCACACCCACAACTCATAACCAAAGAGCCTACGCAGAAGCTGCAAGCCTGAGATGGGCTCGCAGTGATGGTCCGGCTGGTCCCAGCGCCCGGGGTCCCCGCAGAGCGCGGGGAGGGGGCGGGGCCAGTGCTGGGCCGCAGCAGGCTCCTCCCCAGCCCCACCAGGGTCCTGCGTTTTTGATCATGTTGCCAGTGACACGGGCTGGATCAGGGTCTCCCTGCAGCAGACAGGGACGAGGAGGACCACTACTAAAGTGTCCATTCGGCCAGACTGGTGAGATCCAGCCTCTCTTGCCTCTTCAGGCCCCAGAGTGTAGGGCCCTTGAGTCCATCTGTCTGTTCCCTCCCAGGGGGACAGGGCTCAGGACTTTCTTGAAGGCAAGGGAGAATTGCAGCCCCAGGAGGAGAGGCGCAACCTCTTATTTTTTTCCTCTCTTGGTGGGATCCAGCTGTGAAGCAACTTCCAGCGCTTGCGGGAGAAGCCGCCCCCGCTACTCCCTCCAGGGGGCGCCAGAGGCACGAGCGTGCGGATGGGGACTGGAGACCAGAGGCTGCCTGGAGCCTGGTGGACGGGGCCGCCAGCAGTGGCCGCGCGGTGTCTGCTCGGAGCTGCCCCAGGCACCCAGACCAGCTAGAGCGGTTTCTTGGTGTCCCCCCGCCCCGTGTCCCCACCATCTTTCCCCTCCCAGCGGAACCCCACCCCCGTGCGGACTGCAGACCTGCCAGTTCTGCTGGAGACACACCCACATGGGGTTGGGGCTTATCATGTCACTTGTTCCAGCCACTTTGAGAAGGAAAATCATTTATCATCAAAGTCATGTTGCTTAACAAGTGTGTGGGGAGCATATGCTGAGGGGCAGGCCTGGGGTCCCAGCTGGCAGGGACGGAAGCCAGTGTGTTCCTAGGAAAATGGGGCGTCTCCACAGAAGCCTGGGAAGCCACCACCCTGCCAGCCCCACTTCTGCCGGGAGCTTCCGGGGAAAAGGACAGGGATCGGGAGGGAGCCTACCACTTGGGAGCAGGGGATGCCTATGAGGTGACAGCCAGTCCCCCCACCCGCTGTGGTCACTGCTGCTCCAACAGCCCCATGAACTTGCGGATGTCCTGGGCCAGCAGCTCCGGCTCCTCAAAGGCGGCAAAGTGGCCCCCACGGGCCATGTAGGAATAGGAGATGAGTTTTGGGTACTTGTTCTTCACCCACTTTTCTGGGCAGTGTAATACCTCGGAAGGGAAGGCAGCAAAGCCGGTGGGCACGTGGACCTTGATCCTGGAGGAGAAAGAGACCCACTGAGGGGGAGGCGGAGCCCTGTCCCTCTGTCCCCACAGCAGGCAGTGCAGGCGCCTGGGAGTCAGTTCACCCACTAGCACAGAGCCGTAAACTAAAAGACAGACCCAGGGATTTTTTTTTACAACCCACCTCAATGCAAACCCCCCA
The DNA here is from genome assembly GCF_054392235.1 of Sus scrofa. Lineage (NCBI taxonomy): Eukaryota > Metazoa > Chordata > Mammalia > Artiodactyla > Suidae > Sus > Sus scrofa. The sequence continues at coordinate 16,332,479 of NC_139392.1, read as the reverse complement.
AGGGCCCTCTTTTCCGGAAGGGCTGCCCAGGCTGGAGAGTGACTGAGTGAGAGATCAGTCAGCCTCTACCTCCTGCCTATGTTGCCCTTTCCCACTGCTGCCGTCTGCAGGTCCCCTATGAGGTCTGCAAGGGTTCCAGGTAAGTCCACCCCGGGCCAGCCTATTAGCCCCGGGGAGCCACTAGGGAAGCCTGGAGGCCAGGCCCTGGGTTCCCTCTGTGAGCTTTTTTTTTTTTTTCCTTTTTAGGGCCGCACCCACGGCATATGGAGGTTCCTGGGCTAGGGGTCCAATCGGAGCTCCAGCTGCCGGCCTACACCACAGCAACTGGATCCAAGCCGCATCTGTGACTATACCACAGCTCCTGGCAATGCTGGATCCTAAACCCACTGAATGGGGCCAGGGATCAAACCATGTCCTCGAGGATACGAGTCAGATTTGTTACCACTGAGCCACAACAGGAACTCCCATGAGCTAATTCTAAAGACAGATTTTTCTGAACCTCCCTGACCTCCTTTAAATCGTATTCTCTTCCTGTATGCCCGCTGTGCACTGAAGGCTAGGTTGTACTTTTCTGCATCAAGTGCCTGCCTTTGAGCCCAAGACCAGGCTGGCCACCCACCCCCCACCTCCCAGCCTCAGAGGCGCCTTCCTCAGACCCCACGCCGGGCTCAGCCACACTTACGCCTCATGCTTATTGGCCATCACGCCCTGTCCTAGGTTCTCCTTGTAGAAGCGCTGGGAGGAGGTGATGGTGCCCGTTGTCCAGTAGAGCATGATGACTGTCAGCAGCTCATCCAGGGAGAACTTCCTGGCAAAGCAGACCGAGGGCCGCTCTCAGTGCCAGCTGAAGTTGTATGACGCCAGGGCTGCCACAGCGGAGGCCAGGCCCTGTGCCCGCCCAGCCTCCCTCCTCAGACTGTGCTGTAAGCTTAGTGGTCTTAGCCCTGGGCCTGAGGGAAGCCTGCCCGGGGTCACCAGCAACCGGGATGCCAGAGTGATGACCCTGTTTGAGACAGGCTGTGCTGGCTCATGCTGTCATCCTGGGTGGTGTCAGCCAACCCCTGCTCCAACCCGCCCCCAGAGGTTCAGGCCAGAGAGGAAGAAGCAGGTGGGGTCAACTGAACCCAGGGGCTTGGGCCAGTCACTGCTGGGTGGCCGGGAGGTCTAAGGGTAGGGTGCTGCAACCCTGCTCAGAGGTGGTGCCTACTCCTGGACCCTCAGTGCAGGCTGCCCTCAGACCACGCTCGGGAGGGGCCCACCCGTGCCAGGCCCTGAGCAGAACCTGGTCTCCAGGCAGCCTTCAGAGCCCGCGGTCCTGCCCTGGCAGGGCACCAGGAGAAGCAGGGCATTTTTTTTTTCTTTTTTTCTTTTCAGGGAGGCACCTGTGGCATTTGGAGCTACAGCTACTGGCCACAGCTGCAGCCACGGCCATCCAGGATCCTAGCCACGTCTGCGACCTACACCACAGCTGACGGTTATGCCAGCTCCTTAATCCACTGAGTGAGGCCAGGGATAGAACCTGCGTCCTCATGGATGCTAGCTAGGGTTCTTAACCCACTGAGCCACAGTGGGAACTCCTGGGGCATTTTTATTTACCAGCTGGCCAGCGTGCCTCCTGCCAAACCTGTGTCACCCCAAGAAGCAGCCATGGGGCCCTGCAGACACCCCTTTCCTTCAGCACAGGACACCCCTTTTCCTCTCCAGCCTGGGAACTGCTGAACAGGTGAACCCCCTCCCCTGACTCCAGACTGCGGGGCCCACACTCCAGGAGGAAATATGCATTTGGGACCTAATGCTGGAGCCTGAGGCCTGTGGACTCCGGAAAGCCCCACATCCTCCTGGCCCTGCCAGCCCCTTGGGCCCTTGTCTCCTGGCACTGGGTTCCCTCGGCCTGGCCTGTGTCCCGGGGCCCTCCATGTCCGCCCACTGGGTGTGCTTCCCACTGCTCCCCCACTCACCTGCCACTCCCCAGCTTCGACCTTCTTCCCGGAAAAACCACCCACTGCACTCCGGCCCCTCCAGCTTCCCTGACACCTGCTCCCCTTCAGGGCGCTCAGCCTGGGGGCCTTCTGTCCCAAGGCTGGTGGGTGGGGTCTCACCTCTCCAGGCCGCCATCCTCCAGGTCCCGGAACTCTTCGTTGGTCCAGGTAGAAAACTTCTCTAGGATGTAGGCAGCCAGGCCCACGGGGGAGTCATTCAGGGCGCAGCCTGATGTGGGAAGAAGCAAGAGAGCAACTCAGGCCTGGGACCAGGGAGCTGGCCCCACGCACGGTACCATGGACAGGAAGCTCATGCTGGAGCACAGCTCTGCCCTAACCCTCGGGGTGTTCCTGTAGCTCACTTTCCTGCCCTCCAGCCTCGGAATCCTCGTCTGACAAAAGGGATAGCATCTCTGCCACTGCCTCACAGGGAACCACTTGGGCAGCTTCCTGCAAACTGAAGGGGCTGTGACACTGGGTTTTGTAGGCTCTAAATGAGAAATATAGGAGTTCCCTTCATAGCTCAGTAGAAAAAGAATCTGACTAGCATCTATGAGAATGCAGGTTCGATCCCTGGCCTTGCTCAGTGGGTTAAAGATCCAGTGTTGCCGTGAGCTGTGGTGTGGGTTGAAGACGTGGCTCGGATCTGGTGTTGCTGTGGCTGTGGTGTAGGCCGGCGGCTACAGCTCCAATTCAACCCCTAGCCCGGGAGTCCCCAAATGTCGAGGGTACGGCCCTAAAAAACACCAAAAAAAAAAAAGAAATATATATGAATGCTAGGTGGTGGTTTTGTTTGGTTGTGTTTTTGTTGCTTCATCATAATCAGATTTTTTTTCATTAAATTTTATTGGCATAGAGTTGACTTAAAATGTTGTGTTGGTTTCAGGTGTACAGCAAAGTGAAGCAGTTATACAAATATTCATTGCTTTTCAGATTCTTTTCCCATGTGGGTTATTTGAATGCTGTTTTGTTTTTTGTTTTTTGTTTTTTTTTGTATTTTTGCCATTTCTATGGCCACTCCTGCGGCATATGGAGGTTCCCAGGCTAGGGGTCGAATCAGAGCTGCAGCCGCCAGCCTACAATGGAGCCACAGCAACGTGGGATCCGAGCCACGTCTGCAACCTACACCACAGCTCACGGCAACGCCAGATCCTCATGGTTCCTAGTCAGATTTGTTAACCACTGAGCCACGACGGGAACTCCTGAATGCTGTTCTTAAAAAGTGAGGGGTTTTTTTGGTTATATTCTATGACTAGTGAAAAATAAGAAACCTTAAAGTCCAAAATAGAGAATCAGTTACAAATAAATATTGATCCGCCCATAAGCTCAAATACTGAGAAGACATTAAAAAACATTAAAGATGGTTGGGAAGACAGCATGGATAGATTTCACAAACAGAATATAGGGCAGAGAAGCCATATTTAAAAGAAACTTACTCCTGGGTTTTTTTGGTCTGTTTAGGGCTGCACCTGTGGCATATGGAAGATTCCCAGGCTAGGGGTCCAATTGGAGCTGCAGCTGCCGGCCTACACCACAGCCACAGCAACGCCAGATCCGAGCCGCGTCTGCAACCTATACCACAGCTCACGGCAGTGCCGGATTATGGGGACGCAGATTTGATCCCTGGCCTCGCTCGGCGGGTTAAGGATCTGGTGGTGCCATGAGCTGTGGTGTAGGTCTGGGACGTGGCTCAGATCTGGCGTGGCTGTGGCTGTGGTGTAGGCTGGCAGCTGCAGCTCTGATTCTACCCCTAGACTGGGAACTTCTTATGCCGTGGGTGTGGCCCTAAAAAGACAAAAGAAAAAATTAGCCCTTAACAGGGCCAGGTGGCAGAACCAGTTGCTGGGTCCCCCTCACTGTCTTGGGGAACCACCCAGGCCCTGAGGCACCCCTCCCCCCACTCCTCTCTGTCCCTCCACGTCTCCCTGTAGGACAGAGGCTCAGGGGCGGAGGGGTGAGGGGTCAAAGCCACTGGGAACACTGACTTCACTCAGTGGAGTCGTGGGGAGTTTGATGAGCACTGTGTCACTGACGTCTGTGGAGAAACGCGGATTCAGGGTGGAAAGGGCTCTGAGTCTCTCACAAAAGGCTGCTACCTCTGAGCAGTGTCCCTGGGGGTGGGTGAGTCCCCCTGGCTGGGAGCCTTGCTGAACAGAACGGAGGTGGCCCCCCCAGCCCCCCATGCCCACCCCTGGCGGAGAAGGCCTCCCTCGAGCCCCCTCACCCACGGTGTCCGGCTTGGTGCTCTGGATGTGCATGTAGCCGCTCTCCCTCATCAAGGTGTAGAAGGTCTTCTTGAAGGGGTAAAGCAGCTCGAGGTCCCTCTCAGTGTAGCCAAAAAGCCTCCCCAAACGCCGTCCCAGGAAAAAGGTCAGGGTGTAGACATTTCTTAAAACCAGGGCTACGTTCAAGTGCAGGCCTTTCACGTGGCTGAGGGCAGACAGGGGCCAGAGGAGGCTCAGTGGCATCCAGGACAGGGCAGGGAACAGATGGAGAAGAAGCCTCAGGGCTGAGGAGCACAGGGCCAGCTCCCTTCAGCCTCTGCCACCACCCCCTCCCGGGGGCAGGGTGACCACGTGAGAGGGAGGAGAGAGTTGGGAAAAGACAGTTTCTAGAAAGTTCCAATCAGGTCTCTTTGAAGACTGGGTCCATCAGAAGGGTCCACTCCCTGACCTTCCCCTCTTCTGAGTGGCCTTCTCTCTGCCAGAGCACCTGGTGCAGAGTCACTAATCCTGCGTGACATTGAGTAGAGGGAGGATCCGTGCTGAAGTGGCCCAGGCCGAACTGAAAGATGGGGACCCTGTCTCATCTGCCCTGGGCCCGCCATCCTGCTGTGTGGCCCCCGTCCCAGGGCTCAGACACTATACCCAGGCAGAGCCTGGCGTGAAGAATCCCACCTTGCACGGGCTGTGCACCCCCCCACGCACACACCTGACAGCTACCTCACCTGGGCACCAGCTGGGCCATGTTGGTGCAGATCAGGGACCCCCAGTCTCCGCCTTGAAGGTAGAATTCCTGGAAGCCCAGCCGCAGCATCAGCTTGTAAAAGATCCTGGCAGCAGCCACTGAGTTGAAGCCTGATGGTGAAGGGGACGAGGAATCATGGGGGGGGTCACGCCTTGGGTCCTCCCGGTGTCCTCGGAGATCCCTCAGGCCCTCCCCCATCCCAGGCTCAGGGCGGTGAGAAGGAATCCTGGGGCCCAAGGACGGGGTGCCCAGTGCCCAGAAGGCGATGAGCCTGTGCCAGCCTTGGCACAGAGGGGGGCGTGAGGTGTGCGGCCAGTGCAGGCTGGCCCTGGTGTCTGTGGGTCGATACTGCCTGCGGGGCTGGGACAGTGCAGGGCCCAGACGTGGACCCGCCCCGAGTGGGCAGCTCCTGAGGACACGAGAGTCCAGGTCCTGAGCCAGCTCTGGATGGTCGTGACTGCAGCTCTGAGCACTGGGACTCTGCCAGTGTCCCACCCACCGTCTCCTCGGATCCTGGGAAGAGGCGCTGGCCCTTTGACAATAAAATTGCCCCCCTCACTTCTCTTCCCTCGGTTTGGACCCGTGTCCTCCTTCCTCAGCCTCCTCCTCAGCCGTGACAGGAGGCTGGCCCAGCTGACCACCTGCTGGCCTCCGGGCGGAGAGCCTGGGGGGGGAGCCGTGGTCCCTGGCAGTGGGGGGGCGGGGGGGGCACACGGCCTCTGGCAGCCTCATACCTTTCTTAGAGGATGCCTCTGAGAAGCCGTAGCCAGGAATGGATGGACAGATGACTTCGAACACATGCTCATCGCTCAGGCCGTGGTTCTTGGGGTCCGTCAGGAGCGGGATGATCTTATAAAACTCGTAGAAGCAGCCAGGCCAGCCGTGCACCATCAGCAAGGGCTTCGCGGTGCGGCCGGAGGGCAGCTGGGGGGGCTTCACGTGGATGAAGTGGATGTCCAGCCCTGGGGGGGGGTCGCGGAGCACAGTGAGTCAGGGTTGGGGGGTGCCCCGCGCTGGGGAGGCTGCAGTCACCGCCCTCAGAGTAGCGGGTCAGGTGCGGTGCCGCCACAGTATGGACCATGGTAACCATCAGTGCTGGCGGAGGGCCGTTCCCGGCTCCCTGTGGCACTCAATGAATATATATTTAGTCATTTAAAAATTTCAGGAAAGGAGTTCCCGTCGTGGCTCGTGGTTAACGAACCCCACTAGTACCCAGGAGGAATCGGGTTCGATCCCTGCCTCGCTCAGTGGGTTAAGGATCTGGTGTTGCTGGGAGCTGTGGTGTAGGTCACAGATAGGCTCAGATCCTGTGTTGCTGGGGCTGTGGTGTAGGCCGGCAACTGTAGCTACAACTTGACCCTCAGTCTGGAAATTTCCATGTGCAGTGGGTGCAGCCCTAAAAAGACAAAAAAAAAAAAAAAAAAAAAACAAGGTGTTTAATAATATAAAAATTTCAGGAAAGGAGTTCCCATTGTGGCTCAGTGGGTTAAGAATCCAACTAGTATCCATGAGGATGTGGGTTCAATCCCTGGCCTCTCTCAGTGGGTTAAGGATCTGACGTTGCTGGGAGCTGTGATGTAAGTCGCAGGTGAGGCTCCAATTCAACCTCTAGCATGGGAACTTCCATAGGCCATGGGTTTGGCCCTAAAAAACCAAAAAAAACCTTTTTTTTCCCCCCTAGGAAAAAACCCCATATACCCAGCTATAGAGAATGAAATAGACTATAAATTAACAGTCTACTGTAATGCAACAGTCATCCAAAATGAGTGTCTAACAGAACACTGTAAACCCGCTAAAATGGAAAAAATAAAAATCATTTACAAATAAAATTAGGAGTTCCCATCATGGCGCAGTGGAAACAAATCTGACTAGGAATCATGAGGTTGTGGGTTCGATCCCTGCCCTTGCTCAGTGGGTTAACGATCTGGTGTTGCCATGAGCTATGGTGTAGGTTGCAGACGCAGCTTGGATCTGGCACTGCTGTGGCTGCCGGTGTAGGCCGGCAGCCACAGCTCCGATTAGACCCCTAGCCTGGGAACCTCCATATGCCGTGGGTGGGGCCCTCAAAAGACAAAAAAAAAAAAAAAAAAAAAAATTAAAAAATATGACAGTGTTGACATGTATTTAATAGTGAAATCAGTTCAGTAGTCACTGCTAAGTGGGGAACACAAATTACCAAGCCATATCCATTGTATGACCCTTTTTTGTCTATTTGTTTTGTTTGTTTTCCGCCTGGCCTGCAGCATGCAGAAGTTCCCAGGCCAGGGATCGAACCAGTGCCATAGCTGCAACCTGATCCACAACAGTGACAATGCCAGATCTGTAGCCCACTGCGCTAACAGGGAAATCCCTATGACCTGATTTTTATAAACAGTCACATTTATACTGTGTATATAGGAAGTTTAAAGTCTGAAAAGATAAGCTACAAAAATGTAAAATGTAGTTCTCTCTCAGCAATAGAAGTTCAAGTGAATAATTGTCATTTTTGTGTTATATATTTTGAATTTTTCTGTGATGGACATATGGATAACTCTTTTTTATTTTTTTATTTTTTTGTCTTTTTACAGCCACCTGCAGCATATGGAAGTTCCCAGGCTTAGGGACTGAAGCAGAGCTGTAAGCCCCAGCCTACACCACAGCCACTTGGGATTTGATCCATGTCTGCCCATTGAGCGGGGTCAGGGATGGAGCCTGCATCCTCATGGATACTAGTCAGGTTCTTAACCCACTGAGCCACAATGGCAACTCCAGGATTTCCTTTTTAAAGGCTGAATACTACTGGTCTCTACATACCATGGACTAGTGCTCAGATTTCCTTAGTTTCTACCCAGTGTCCTTTCTCAGTCCCAGGATCCACCCAGGACAGTTACTTGTCATGTCTCCTTAGGCTCCTCTTAGCTGAGACAGTGCAGATTTTTTAAAAAAACAGCAAACATAATTTACTTCTTAATAAAAATAGAAACCCACATACATTCTATTGTGGAACCTTATTTTTTCACCTAACAGTACATCCTGGGTGTCCCTCTATGTTGCTAAATTTTACTCCTCAAGGTTTTTTTAGTAGGTAACGTTACCTCCTTTGGAACACACAGCATGATGTGCCATTTTTTTTAATTGAAATTCTCTCATATTATCATTTGAGTTTAAAATTAGAAAACACACACATTCATTCTTGTGTATGCATGGGCAATCTTTGGACGTGTGTATTTAACAGAAGCAGACACTATCCCCATGGAGGAAACTGATGGCTGGGGGAAGGGCCGAGAGGGAGATTTCCTTTTCACTATCTCCTTCTGTCCTTTTCTTTTCCTTTTTAGGGCTGCACCTGCAGCATATGGAAGTTCCCAGGCCAGGGGTTGATGCCGGCCTACATCACAGCCACAGCAACACCAGATCTGAGCCACATCTCAACCTAAGTCACAGCCTGCAGCAATGCTGGATCCTTAATCCATTGCGAGGCCAGGAATCAAACATACATCCTTGCACAGACAACAACACCAGGTCCTTAACGTGCTATTCCCTTCTGTACTTTTTGAAATTTTTTTTTTTTTTTGTGGTCTTTTTAGGGCCACACCAGCAGCCATACGGAAGTTCCCAGGCTAGGGATTCAATCAGAGCTACTGCTACCAGCCTACACCACAGCCACAGCAACATGGGATCAGAGATGCACTGGTGATCTACCCCACAGCTCATAGCAACACCAGATCCTTAACTCACTGAGAAAGGCCAGGGATCGAACCCATGTCCTCATGGATACTAGTTGGGCTTGTTACCACTGAGCCAAGACGGGAACTCTACTTTTTGAGTTTTAAACACATAAATTTTAAAAATTAAAAAGCAGGAGTTCCCTTGTGGTGCAGTGGGTTAAGGATCTGACATTGTCGCAGCAGCAGCTCCGGCCACTACTGTGGTGGGATCCATCCCTGGCACGGGAATTTCCACATGCTGTGGGTATGGCTAAAAGTAAAGAAAATAATTAAAATTTAAAAACATGTTAGAAGTTGGTAGTTCATAACTTGCCCTATGGGCCCCCTTCCCTATGGGGAAGGCACGCTCTTCCGGTTTCCCTGTGGGTCTGTGGTGCCTGTGGGTCTCAGTGCCCAGCTGCTGGGTCAGAATCAAGGAGCCGAACTGGGCTCAGGAGGCAGCACCAAGCCTGGCCAGGTGTGCGGAGAAGTGTCACAGCCTAGGGCCCGAGCTGGGACAGTGGCCACAGGTGAAGGAAAAAGCGACAAGCTGGGAGACTGGTGCGCTGCGTTCTGGCCCCGAACCTCCACTTCCTTGTGACTCAGGCCACTCCCTCCTTCCACCCAGAGGTGACAGGCGGGGGGCCTCTGAAGCCCCTGCATGTCTCAGATGCTCTGAGAACAGATGCATCGGCGGAGGCGGCCCAGGACCTCGGCTGGAACCAGAAGCTCCTCACAGAACAGGGATGTGGGAGCAACAGGGAGGCCGAACAAGGAGGGTGGCACAAGGACAGAACAGCGGGTAGGGGTCAGGGGCTGAGCACTGAGCAGCCCGGGGCACAGGGGTTACTGCAGGGGCAGCAAGGACCTCGAAAAGTCCAAACACGAGGGAGGGAGGTGGTGGCAACGAGTGTGAGGAGGGGAGAGAGACTGTCGAAGGGCTGCTGGTCTGGTCGGGGCTGGGCGGTGGCCAGCTTGGCCCCCGGGGGCGCTAGGCACACAGCAGGGACCCTGGGCCCGGCGGGAGGCCCCCACACTGCAGGCCCAGGGCTGGGCCACAGGCCTGGGGCACTGACTGAACTGCTTGCGGCTTCAGTCCCAGCGGGCTGCTTCTGTGATGAAGCTGGTGCCAGAAACCGCCTCTTGGGAGCGCCTGTAACCTGAGAGGGGCTTTGTGCTGTGAACGCTCCATATCCCGTGGTGTCGTGAGGAACCCTGAGCTGCTCCGTGGGGTAAGGCTTTCCTCAAACTTGCAGCCTCCAGCACGCAAACAGTCCTGTGGGTTTTTCAACATGCTGTTCCCTCCTCTGGACAACCTTCCCCGAACACCTGGCCAACTCCTATTCCTCCTCTAAGTCTCAGCCTAGATACCACCTCCTCCAGGAAGGCTTCCCTGATACTCCCAGGTGGCATGTGGGGCTTCCGAGGCTTCCACCCCTTACCACAAGCTCTAATCACCCCCGAGAGCCTGTGAGCTGGGAAGGCAAGGACCCGGGCCCTGACGGTGTGTGCCCAGCCCCAGACGAATGCAAGGGTACAGAGGGTGCCCTGTCAATATTTGCAGGACAGACATTGAAGAGCTAGGCAAACAGAAGGATCTCAGTCAAACCCAAGGAAACTAAGCATCTGGCTCCGGGGATCCAAATGACAACCTTTGGAAATGACAAGCAAGGACCTGCATGCAATTGGCTTAGAGTGGTTTAGATCCTCTTGTCAGCCTCGTAGCAGAAGACATCAAAGTCCTCTACAGGGCTCAGCAACAACTGGCTTATAGTTTTAAATTTTTCTGTATTTTAGGGCTTCACCTGTAGCACATGAAAGTTCCCAGGCGAGGGGTCGAATCCGAGCTACAGCGGCCGGGCTCCACCACAGCCGCAGCCACAGCCACGCCAGATCTGAGACACATCTGTGCCCTACGCTGCAGCTGGCAGCAACACCAGATCCTTAACTCACTGAGCGAGGCCAGGATTGAACCTGCAACCTCACGGACACTTGTTGGGCTCTTTAGCTGCTGAGTTACAATGGGAATTCCTAAATGGTCAATCTTACGCTATGTGTATTTTACTATAATTAAAAATGAATAGAAAATTTGTAAAAATTAACAGTAAGATTTTGATTTTCTTAAATATTCCTATATTTGATTCTAAATCTGGGGCAAAAAATTAAAATGCTTTTCCACAAAGGAAACTATTATCTCACCCCAAATGATCTTCGATGAGCTTCCTAAGAACATCTGAGTGACCCCTGCCCTTGCACATCAAGTCGTGTGAGGACTTGTGACGCTGCTGGGACAGGAGGTCTATGCTGCCGAGACAGGATAATTTTTCATAGGACCTTGACTGACAGGCTGAGCACCCTTGCACAGTCACAATATCCTGGACTCCAAACTCTCAAGGAGAGGCTGAGTTGACCGAGGCCACACCCAGATGTCTGTTTTATCTGCATCCTCTCTGAGATTCTTCCAAAGCTGGACTAGATTGTGCATTTCAATATATTTTTTTTTCTTTTTTGGCCGCCCTGAAGCATACATAGTTCCGGGGCCAGGGATCAGATTACATTCGAGCCACAGCTGCAACCTAAGCTGAAGCTGGGGTACTGCTGGAGCCCTAACCTGGTGGGCTGGGCCGGGGATGGAACCTGCCTCCCAGCACTCCCAAGAGGCTGCCAATCCTGCTGTGCCACAGCGGGAACTCCCTGGATTGTGCATTTCTTTGGTCTTTTATTTCTATGTTTTCCTGTATTAGCTCTAAAGTCCAATGGGTTTGCTGGGATTTTTGCATTACGATTGCATCCTGGTGAGGTTCTACCTTTCTTTTTTCCATTTATTTATTTATTTTTAATTTATTTATTTTTTGGTCTTTTGCCTTTATAGGGCCACACCTGTGGCATATGGAGGTTTCCCAGGCGAGGGGTCGAATCAGAGCTGCAGCTGCCAGCCTACACCACAGCCACAGCCACGCCAGATCCGAGCTGCGTCTGCAAACTACACCACAGCTCGAGGCAATGCCGGATCCTTAACCCACTGAGCGAGGCCAGGGATCGAACCCACAACCTCATGGTTCCCAGTTGAATTCGTTTCAGCTGCACCACAACAGAAACTCCTTTTATTTTTTTACAGCATAAATTTATTAATCCTTCAGATTTATTTTTTTAAATGATTTTTCTTGTTTCCATTATAGCTGGTTTACAGTGTTCTGTCAATTTTCTACTGTACAGCAAGGTGTCCCAGTCACACATACATATATACATTCTGTTCTCACACTATCCTCTGTCATGCTCCATCATAAGTGACTGATATAGTTCCCTGTGCTGTACAGCAGGATCTCATTGCTTATGGTTCTACCTTTCAAATATATCTCAGGGACCGACCACTGGATTCTGGGTCTCTCAGCCTTCTCTAAGTCACAATTGGTATCTAAGAAGGCCGTTGCTGTGATATACGCCCCCCTCCGGCTGGTGTTTTGGAAACATACCTTCAATCTTGGTCTTGAAGTGAGGGTACTTGTTGAGAACCTCCACCTGCTTCCTCCAGTCGAATGTGTTCCGCCAGTAGGAGATGATTTTCTTCAGATAGTTGGAGTTGAACCCGTAGTGGAAGCGGCTGTCCTCCAAAGGCGGGGTTAAGCGAAACTTCTCGATCCTCTGGTGTAAGTCCTGGAGCAAAATGGGGGGACCCCGAGGGGAAGGATGGAGGCAGAGCACAGAGAAAGTTTGTTTCCAGAAGACAGAACAAACCCTGCCACCACGAGAGCCTGTGCTACCTTAGAGGTGAAGCCACGGGGCATCGCACAGGGGGCGGGGGTCCCTGGTTGGCAGACCTGCACTCTGGCTTCTCAGGTTGATACCAGAAGAAACGTCCCCGTTTCCCTCAAGAGTGGCTATTCCCAAAATATCTGCTCTTCCCTCTCCACTTCAGGTTCATGTCTCATTTTTCAGCTTTTAAATGATGAGCAATGCATGTTGAATTTACCAAGGCTTTATACGGCAAACTTTTATTGGTAAACTTTTTTTAAAAATGCTTTTTTAGGGCCAAACCTGTGGCATATGGAAGTTCCCAGGCTAAGGGTCGCATCAGAGCTGCAGCCACCAGCCTACGCCACAGCCACGCCAGATCCTTAACCCAGTGAGCGAGGCCAGGGATTGAACCTGCAGCCTCCTGGATACAGGCTGGGTTCACCATCTGCTGAGCCACAGTGGGAACTCCTCTTAGGCTTTTGGAGCTGTGGCTACTCCACTCCATCCGGGTAGGCAGTACATGGATCAATGGCATGGCTGTGTTCCAACAAAATTTTATTTATGGACACTGAAATTTGAATGCCATGTCATTCTCACATGTTACCAAGTTTTCTTTTGATTTTCCCCAACCATTTAATGACGTAAAAACTATTCTAAGCAGGGGAGCTGGACAAAAACAGGTGGCAGGGTGGATTTGCCACCTCTGATATACAGCCCTGAATGATAACAGGATAACTCAGTTGGGATGACAATTACAGACCAGGAGAGAAGGTGCAAGTCTTACAGGCAGATGATGCCCATCAGGCTGAAAGACCAGCCCCAGGTGGGGAAGTTTAAGTCCATCCTCAGAGGCTGTCAAGTGTCACCCTTCCCAGAGCGTCCCCCAAAACACTGCAGTCACCTCCACACAGGTTTTAGGAATGTCAGATGCTGAGTCCAGAAAGCCACTGATGGAGATGTCCTCGGGGCTCAGCCTCTGTCCTTAATCGTGACAGCTTATCACGTCCTACTGAGCGGGCCCCGTCTGGTTTCTCTCGGGGACAACCCAGTCTCTGCTCCTTAATCCCTTCCTCAAGAGCTCTTGTGGCTTTTTTCTCTTTTTTGGCCACACCCATGGCATATGGACGTTCCCAGGCCAGGGACTGAATCTGAGCCACAGCTGTGACCTATACCAAAGTCACGGTGATGCAGGATCTTTAACCCACTGTGCCAGACCGGGGGTTGAACCCTCACTGCCTCAAGAGGCAATGCCGGATCCTTAACCTGCTGCCCCACAGCGGGAACTCCTTTTGTGCCTTTTTATCAGCCCTTCTTACGGCATTTACCTCTATTCATCGTTACCTTTCCTCTGTCTACATTCTTCTTCTCAACTCCTGGACTAGGTTCTCTTTGAGACAAGGATCTCTCTCCTTCTAAGCACCCAGCACCGGGCCTGCACACAGTAGGTGCTCCGATACCCACAGAATGAAAGAAAGTTTGGGAAGGGAAGGCCCAGATCCCACTCACCTTCCTGGCTCTGCTCTTAGATCCATCCCCCCACCCCTGCCGGCCACAGCCGTCCCTCCTGATTCCAGCCCTGAGCCGGGGACGGGGCACAGGCTTTGGCGTTAGAGCTGAGTCCAAGTCCTCCTGCGGATCGACTCGGTTCACCTTGGGTCAACTGCTTTGCCTCTCTGAGCTTCCACTTCCGTATGATGGCCAGGGCTGCGTGTGACCACAAGAGGGCGACACACAGCAGGTGCCTGGTCAAGGCTGGCCCTGAGACAGAGTTCCCTGTGCTGCAGCATTTTGTCACCATGGCCTGGCCTCTCACTCAGGGTCCCCGCCCAGGCCCCGAGGAGACCGTCTCCTCCTCCTCCAAGCTCAGGCTCAAGGTTTCAGGTGGGGCACAGAGACACAGCTGCTTTCTGGAGTTTCCGTTGTGGCTCAGCAGTTAAGGAACCTGACTAGTATCCATGAGGATGTGGGTTTTGATCCCTGGCCTTGCTTAGGGATCCAGCATCGCTGTGAGCTGTGGTGTAGATCGCAGATGTGGCTCGGATCCCGTGTTGCTATGAGTTGTGGTATAGGCTGCCAGCTGTGGCTCCGATTCGACCCTTCGCCTAGGAAACTCCATATGCTACAGGTGCAGCCCGTAAAAAAGAAAAACTACAGCTGCTTTCTGTGACCCTTGACACGTGTAACTGGGCCCAGCTGGCACCCCCTCTCCCGCCCAGGGCTGCTGGGCCTTCAGCAGGGGAGGCGGAGACAGAGGAGGGAGAGCAGGAGGGATGGGGAAGGCAGAGCAGAAAACACCCCCGAGAGAGGCCACTTTCCCCGCCGCTCCAGGTCCCAGCCCCAGCTTGAGGCCCGACCTGCCCCGCCACCCTGACTCAGAGAAACCCCGGGCAGGGGCTCCCCACTCTCCCCTCCGCTCCGAGGCCTGGAAAGAGGTGCCTTACGTTGATCTCCTCGTCTGACGTCTCCACCTTGAATGGCCGGATGCTCTCGTCCTCCGCAGCCGCGGGCCTTGATCCGGGCCCCCACCAGCCATCTCCAAGGAGCAAGGTCTCCTCCTTGTCCTTGGAGACGAACCAGTAGATGACAAAGCCCAGCACAGAGGCGAGGAGTATTTCCAGCCACATGACTCCTGCCAGGGGGACAGAATCCATCAGGAACAGCGTCCACAGACAGCCCTCGACCCCTGACCACCTGCCACCCAGCCCTCACTTTGATGTACTTTTGACTGAAATAAAGAAGAGAAGCAAAATGTGGGGGAAAAAATTGGAAAACAACAGAAAGAGGCAAAAATCACCCATAAGCCTACTTGATCTAAGCGATTCATTCATCGCATCTGGAAGCTATGAAGCTGGGTTGGCGTCTGCACAGCCCTGGGTGGTGGGGCTGCCCATTGGAGGCCTCACGGTTCTGAGGGGCCTTTTGCTCCTGATGCTTCTGAGAAGCTTCTCTCCCCCCTCGAGACGCCCTCCCCCACGGGAGGGGCAGGGCCCGCTCTGAGGGGCGCGCTCAGGAGCAGAGGGAGCCCGGTCCTCAGCCTGTGCCTAAGGGACCAGGGGGTAGGGGGAGGCCTCAGGAGCTGGGAGGTTAGGTTCATTCAGGGTCGGGGGATGCTCAGGAGCCCAAACATGGCCACACATCTCAGCTGGTTGTCAACAGCTTCACAGAGATTGAATTTCTATACCATATAACTCATCCATTTAAGGTCTAGAACCTGGTGATTTCAGGACCTTTACAGAGACAGGCAACCCTAACCACAATTTTAGAACATTTTCATCACCACACGTAGGACCCTTCAGCTATCATCCCCGCTTGTCCCCCGCATCACTCCAGGCCCTAAGCCACCAGGAATCGAGCTTCTGTCTCTATATAGACCTGCCTATGACACTTCACATAAACTCAGCTGCTTTAATCCCCATTTGTCGGACTCCCCTGCTTTTTTCGCAGAAGGGGAAGAAAGAAGACCTTAGTCTCTGCAAATCAACACCAGGAGACCCTGGCATTAACCCAGCTCATCTTGCTTATTTCCGGGCAAGTCACTCCCTGAAGGTTCATATCCAGAGAAACATGCGTGTGTGTGGAGTTCCTGGGGTGGCTCCGTGGTAACGAACTGACTAGTATCCATGAGGATGCAGGTTCAATCCCTGGCCCTGCTCAGAGGGTTAAAGATCCGGTGTTGCCATGAGCTTCAGTGTAGGTCGCAGATGAGGCTCAGATCTGGCATTGTGGTAGCTGCGGTGTAGGCCGGCAGCTGCAGCTCCAGTTTGACCCCTTTCCTGGGAACTTCCATATGCTGCAGGTGTGGCCCTAAAAAGCAAAACAAACAAAAAAACGAAACAGAGAAACATGTGTGAATATGGGCACCGTCCTAGGGCCAGAGTCAGCAGAAGGTCTGCTGATTTTGTGTGTGTGTGTGCGTGCACGCGTGCTTTTTAGGGCAGCACCTGGGCCCTATGGAAGTTTCCAGGCTAGGAGTCAAATTGGAGTTGCACCTGCTGGCCTATGCCATAGCCACAGCAATACAGAATCTGAGCCAAGTCTGCAACCTACACCACAGCTCATGGCCACGCCAGATCCTTAACCCACTGGGGGAGGCCAGGGATCGAACCCATGTCCTCATGGATACTGGTTGGATTTGTAACCTGCTAAGCCACCATGGGAACTCCAGAAGGTCTGCTGATGCAGCTTAGTCAGAACCCAACCAGAGGAGAAAGCATGGAATTCAGAGCCACTTCCCAAGCCTACCCCGACTCCCCCCTGGAAACCTGGGGCAGGAGGACGGCGCTGCTAGGAAACCTACCCTAGTGGGCCCCCTATCCTCTGCCTGCTGGGGGCTGGCCCAGGCCCTGGGGTTTGCTCCTGCCAAGAAAAGAAAACATGCCCAGGCTTTTCCCTCTTCCCACAGAGAGACGCTCTGTCCTTGCCAGGAAATTCTACCCTTTGAGAAGATGGAGAGGAGCCAGCTGCTAGCCTCTGTGGTATCTGATGGCAGGGCTAGGCTTACGGATGGTGGGGCACGGGGAGCATGTGGGGAAAGGCAGAAAGCAGAGGGCAGAGCTGCCCCCAGTTCAGCTGGCGGGCAGATCACACCACAACAGAGCTCCTGGAGCTGGAAGGCAAGGACTGTGTCTCCCCTGATCCCTGCTCTGACTCTAGGCCCAGCATAATGCTGAGTGCAGACAAGCACTTTGCCAATATTTGTGCAAGCAGCATATGTGGTGGAAACAGGTAAAGCAAATGTTGCAGGACGTGGAGTTCCCATCGTGGCACAGCGGAAACAAATCTGACTAGGACCCATCAGGTTTTGGGTTCGATCCCTGGTCTCACTAAGCGGGTGACTGACCCGACATTGCCGTGACCTGTGGTGTAAGTCACAGACGAGGCTTGGATCTGGCATTGCTGTGGCTGTGCCACAGGCCGGCAGGTGTAGCTCCGATTCGCCCCCTAGCCTGGGAACCTCCATATGCCACAGATGTGGCCCCAAAAGGGAAGAAAAAAAAAGGAAAAATGTTGCAGAATGCTCTCAAGGAAGCTGTAATCAATAAAGAGGGGTTAACTCCTTCAATCTCCCAAGTGAACTTTACAAACCACCCTCCTTACCTGACTTCAGCACAGAGGGGTCAAGAGCCTGGTTGGCACTTCCTGCTGGGATGTAAACCTCTGACTTCCCTCGGCCAGGGAGAACGACCTCAGTGCTTTCACTGTCCACGTGAGCGCCTCATTCTCACCCTTGATCACTTCCTTGGGAAGCAGCCAGGGAAGCAGAGCCAGGGGTGTGCAGGAGAGGCGGGGAGGCTGTAGGCACCACCCTCGTTCCCCCACTGCCTCTTTTTTCTTTTTATGGCCACACCTGAAGCATATGGAAGTTTCCAGGCCAGGGGGTAGAACTGGAGCTGCAGCTGCTGGCCTACACCACAGCCACAGCAATGTAGGATCCTGACCTCGTCTGCAACCCACACCACAGCTCTTGGTAATGGAGTCTTAACCCACTGAGTGAGGCCAGGATCGAACCCGCATCCTCGTGGATACAAGTCAGGTTCCTAACCTGCTGAACCCCACTGGGAACTGCCCTACTGCCTTTTAGCAACTGCTCCCTCCTACCAACTTAACAGATCTGATGTGTGTGCAGGGTGATTATCTCCCCTGGACTTCATTCAACAGCAAAATGAACCATGCGACAAGGGTGTTAAAATGATCATCGTTCCCAGTGTTGCATCTGAACTCAGGGAACCGGGACAAGGGGCACTAGGATGGGCCCCGCCAGCATGGCACAGGGCAAAGTGACAGATTTAAGGAGAAAGTTTAAAGCCCTTTCTCTTGCATCCTAATTAAGATAGGAGTATCAGTCTTTGGTTCAAAGAAGGTGCTTTAGAGCCACAGAGCTCAGATTACAAAACAGTTGCATTAATTTGTTACCTATTAACAGCGCATTATTTAACAGCGGGCAATAAATGCACACGAAGTCAGGTGCCCTTGGTTGGCCCGATGTAACAGGCATTGACTGTCTGCAGGTGGGGTTTCAAGGGATGTGATAACCATGAGCCATGCAAATCCACCCACTAAGGAGCCCAAGTCCGCTAAACTTGACTTACCTTTTCACTTATGCAAGGTAAAAATCAGAGCAGGCAGGGTCTTGCCCCAGACCACACTGCACTTGTGAGGGTTCGAACTTGTAGCCAAAGCATTCATTTCCAGTTATTGGGCTTGCTGCTTCTGCCCTGCGCCCCCACCACGCCCCCACCCCACCCCACCCCCACCCCCACCCCCCGCAAGGTGTATCTCTCAGCATCTGTTTTCAGTCTTTTTTTTTTTTTCCCCTTTATCTTTTTAGGGCCGAGCCTGCCCGCATGTTAGTTCCCAGGCTAGGAGTTGAACGGGAGCTGCAGCTACTGACCAACACAGCCACAGCAACGCCGGAGCCAAGCCGCGTTAGGCGCTGTAGCTTGCTAGACGCGTTGGATCCTTAACCCACCGGGCGAGACCAGGGAACAAACCCGCATTCTCAGGGATACTAGTGGTGACTTTAACTCTCTGAGCCACAACAGGAACTCCTGTTCTCAGTCTTAAGTCTTCGTACCTGAACTTGGGGACCCTCGGTGCGAAGGCGAGCCACGACTGCACGGAAGCCGCGACCGTCTGCCAGAGTGTGTCGCTCAAGCCTGCACAAATCTTCCAAAATATAAAATAATAAACAATGCCCTCCGCCTCCTGGCTCTCGGGAGCGGCGGGTCCATGGAGAAGGAGATGGCTGGTCAGCGAGCCCCGGGGAGAGGCGGGGCCTCGGAGTCTGACCAATCAGAGTTCAGGAGCTCTCAAAATCCTTCGGTTTACCTCCGCCCCCACGCTCCTCGGCTTTGAGTGAGCGCCGGGGTGCTCCCTGCCCCAGGGCTTGGAGGGTCGTGGAGGGCCCCGCCCCAGCGGGCGGGCAATTAGGGTACCGCGGCTGCTCACGGGTCTCCGGACCTCCCTGGCCGGGGCCGCTGCTTTATTTAGAGTATGAGCACAGTGGATGTTTGAAGCTCAGGAGAGAGGGCGCCGCTCTGGCTGCCGCCCCCCACCCCCCGGGAAAAGCATCAAGGGCGTGGAGCCAGCTATTGGCTCTCTTCCTTTCCCAAAGTGGTGTCCTTGGGGTTGGGCCAGTGGAAGCAGACATCGCCCACCATGGGGAGAGCACTGTTCACCGGGAAACACAAGGCCCACTGGCCTCCGGCTGCTGCAGCCTACGTTGGAGAGGCTCTAGGCAGATGATAGAGCCCTCCCCTCCCCAAAGCCTCTTTCTAAGCCGGTTGGCTCCTGAGAGGAAGAGATGGTCGCTTGGCTGGAGCCACTGAACATCCAAGCAGAAAAGGAACTCAGCAGCCTGAATCCAACCCCCTCACTTCATAACTGGGGAAATGGGGGTGAGAGTAAGGGGGTGTGATTCACCCCAGGTCATGTGCGGGGGCACCCCTCGAAACACTCCTGGAACAAAGGGAGAAAAGAACCACTGCACTCCCTGCCCTCTGTTGTCACTGCGCTGGGGCAGGTTTCTCAACCTTGGCACAGCTGACATTTTGGATCAGTCAATTCTTTGTCATGAGGGCTTGTCCTGTGCATTGTAGGATGCATTGTAGGGTGTTTAATAGCATCCTTGGCCTCTACCTATTAACCCCTTTTCCCCTCATGTGATAACCAAACATGTCTGCAGAGTTGCCAAATGTTCCCCCAGGGAAAAACTGCCTTCATGGAGAGCTCATGCTGCAATCAGCCCTTCAACTTCAGGAGGTGTTAGAATCACCTGGGGAGCTTGTTCAATTATTCAAGGAATCTGGGGTATGGCCAGAGACTGCCTTTTTCACTAGTTCCCAGGTGATGCTGCTGCTGGTGGTCCGGGACCACACTTTGCGAACCCTTGCTCTAGATGGAATTATAAATTCTAAGAAGGCTCTCTGTCTGTGTTGCTCCCCAAGGGGGAGCCCCAAGCCCAGTTCTGGCAGATGCAGGGGTCCCACCCACAGCTGTTAAATAGACAGTTGAACTCCGTCAAGGTGGGAGGAACTGTAGCCCTTGCACAGCATCAAGAAGCAGAGAGAGGGAGTTCCCGTTGTGGCTCAATGGGTTACAAACCTGACTGGTATCCACAAGGATGCGAGTTTGATCCCTGGTGTTGCTCAGTGGCTTAAGGATCCCGCGTGTCTGTGGCTGTGGTGTAGGCCGGCAGCTCCATCTCCAACTTGACCCTTAGCCCAGATACTTCCATGTGCTGCTCTTGCGGCTCTAAAAAGCAAAAAAAAAAAAAAAAAGTAACAGGTGATTTTCATAGGTCATTCTGGAAGACTGGCAAAATCTACAGTCACTATGACTCAGCAGTGCACTCCTAGGTTATAGACCCTGACTGTCTGTGTGTTTACCCAGAGTTGCAAACTAGAATGTTCACAGCAGCACAATCGATCCGTAGAAGCCCCAAACTAGAGACAATCTAGATGCCCTTCCACCCCAAAGGACTGTACACTGACACATACCACGGGAACGAGGATCTTATGTGTAACTTCACACAATGGCACAGATCAGTCCCACAAGCAGGGCTGGGCCACAGAAGCCAGACACAAAAGAGCACATACCCATGACTCCATTTTTATAAAGGACAAAGTTACCCAAACTACTGTATAATGAAAGACTTCAGGAGTTCCTGTCGTGGCTCAGTGATGAACGAACCCGACTAGTATCCATGACGACTCAGGTTCTATCCCTGGCCTTGCTCAGTGGGTTAAAGATCCGGCGTTGTGGTGGGCTGTAGTGTAGGTTGCAGATGTGGTTCGGATCCTGCGTTGCTGTGGCCGTGGTGGAGGCCAGCAGCTGCAGCTCTGAGTCAACCCCTAGCCTGGGAACCTCCTTGTGCCCAAGGGTGCGGCCCTAAAAAGACCAAAAAAAAGAGCCCTCACCATGGTGCTTTCCTTTGATGATGGGGAATGGGGCCCAAGCACTATTTTTAATTTTTCAGAAATTTTTTTAATTTTAAAAGTTAAAAAAACATTGGGGAAGGGGCTGTGCTTGCAGCATGTGGCAGTTTCTGGGCCAGGAATAGAGCCTGAGGGCAACAGTGACCTACAGCAACACTGCAGCTACAACCCCAGATCCTTAACCGGATGTGTCACAAGCAAACTCCCCCAGCACTGGTTTTTCAGCTTTCCAGTGACTACAGTGTGTGGATGAGAGATAGGTCTGTACGTAGCCTAGAAAAGAGATGCCTGAAGAGCAAGACTTGGGCTCGTGCATGGATGCAAGTCAGGAGTGCGGTGAGCAGCCCCCACAGGGATGCCCCTTAGGAGTCTGGGGCAGCCATGGCAACGGGCCTCCCCCTCTATGCTGCCCCTCAACTGTGGCACCCACCTGGGCTCTGATTCTTTACTCACTGAGACCTGCTAACTTGGGAGTCAGCCACAGCAGCTTAAGTCCTGGAAGAGGGTGGGGCTAAGAGGGCAGAGTCCTAGTCACTTTGTCCCTGGGAACAGTGTCACCCAGTCCCACCAACAAGAACGAAGAAGCTTTGTGGGGCTGGGAAAGCCACCTGGGGTTGCCATTTGCAGAGGCAGCCTGGCTTTCCTGGAGAACCCCCATTCCATGGGGCCCCCCCAAATAGCAGCTCAGTCTTCTTCTATAATTAAAAAATTAAAAAAAAAAATCTGTGTAACAGCTGCACCTGAAGCATATGGAAGTTTCCAGGTAAGGGGTCAAATCAGAGCTGCAGCTGCCAGCCTACACCACAGTCACAGCAACATGGGATCCGAGCTGCATCTGTGACCTACACTGTAGCTCACAGCAACACCAGGTCCTTAACCCACTGATGGAGGCGGGACGGAACCACATGGTTTAGTCAGATTCATTTCCGATGTGCCACGACAGGAACCCCTAAACCAGCCCGATTTTTGAAAAGACACAATAACTGGAGGACGGTGGTAATTGAGTCCTAAGAGGCTGAGCTTAGAGAGAAACCTAAGCAACAACTGACTACTCTGATAAGAAATGGGATTCTGTGCAGTTTGATTCTCCAAATTGTACACTGAAGCTCTGGGCATGCACTTATGAAACCTGGAAAAACAGGAATTAGTTCCAGTTGAAGAAGTCAGTTGGGCAATATGGTGGGTGACCTTTATCCTTCAAAGACTGACAAATGATGCAAATAGAGCAGTTTATTATTATACTTTTCTTTTGTCTTTCTGGGTCTGACTTGCAGCGGACAATTTTAAATATAGGAGGTTAGGAAAAAGGAGTGCGGAGGTCTCTAGCGTCGCTAAAAGGAAACCCCACCCAAATAATTTCACTGAATGTGTGGCATTTGTTATGCTTGGGCAAAAACACAAGTTTCAAAACACAGAACTTATTTTAAGATTGATCCTAAAAGTTCAAGGAAAAACTCTTTTCCTGTAATTTGAATGTGGTCTGTAACGTATCAAGAAGTCCTTTTGTTCTTTTAAAGCAAATAAGAGATTTGGAGTGGGGCCTTGGAAAAGAAAGTATAAACTTGCTTTTGGATCAGAATAGGGTTCAGTGGACACTACCTGTGACTATGAGCTGGCTTCTCTGCAGGCATATAGAATAAGACCCGGTCCTGTACCTGCCAAAGTTCATGCTCTAGTAGGACAAACAGATGTACAAATAACACCCTTCTAATGATAGATACAATACACAGGAAGAGAATTGTGCAAACTTAGGAGGGGTTAAGTATACCACAAGGTTCCACAGAGGAGCAGGTCACTGAGTAGGGTTTTTAAGGATGAATAGGAGTTTACCAGTAAGAAAATAATGGGGGAATGGGACAAATTTAGGAAGACAAGAGAGCAGGTGCAAAGGCATGGAAGTAAGAAATGCATGGTGTAGACAGAGAACTACAAGAATCTACATCCGTGTTCAGTGTCAGCATTGATGATTACAAACTTTGGGGTGTAGTCTTTTTTTTTTTTTTTTTTTTTTTGCTTTTTAGGGCCATACCTGCAGCGTATGGAGGTTCCCAGGCTAGGGGTCTAATTGGAGCTACAGCTGCCGGCCTACATCATAGCCACAGCAATGCCAGATCCGAGCCACATCTGCAACCTACCCCACAGCTCACGGCAATGGGGGATCCTTAACCCACTGAGCAAGGCCAGGGATCAAACCCAAAACCTCATGGTTCTCAGTTGGATTCGTTTCTGCTGTGCCACGATGGGAACTCTGGAGTGGAGTCATTTCATTTCTCTATTAGCCGAAAGGACTTCCTACCTTACCTGTTTTATAAATTGTTACTGCAGGGGAGTTCCCGTCGTGGCGCAGTGGTTAACGAATCCGACTAGGAACCATGAGGTTGCGGGTTCGGTCCCTGCCCTTGCTCAGTGGGTTAACGATCCGGCGTTGCCGTGAGCTGTGGTGTAGGTTGCAGACGCGGCTCGGATCCCGCGTTGCTGTGGCTCTGGCGTAGGCCGGTGGCTACAGCTCCGATTGGACCCCTAGCCTGGGAACCTCCATATGCCGCGGGAGCGGCCCAAGAAATAGCAACAACAAAAGACAAAAAAAAAAAAAAAAAAAAATAAAAATAAATTGTTACTGCAGCATGATGACGCTGACTCAGGAGTTTTAACTTAGAAATCTTGTCTGCAATTCAGATGACCCTTCTGTAAATGACATGCCAAGGGGAATATACTTGGGATGTGAGTATTTCCTGGTTGCATGAGGAAAAGGTGGCCTGGGCACGAGATTACCCAAAACCAAGTTGCCCGTGGTCTTTTGGCTGCTGCAGCAAGCACACCCTTGGATTGAGACAGTGTGGCAGACTGCCAGCTATGCTTCCCTCTTCTTTCTCAGCAATGGAATTTTTATTTCAGTTGGAGAAGCCCAGCTAAACACTGCATTTCTTGGCCTTCCTTGCAGCTCAGTGTGACAGGGTGACTAGGTGCCGACAAAGACCTGCAAGTGTATTTGAGGCAGAGCCATCCATAGTCCAGACAGTACCTTTGTGTGAATTAAGAAAAGACATCCATTCCTCAAAATACTGTCATAAAATGAACCTAATATATTGCTTTTGTTACGGGATACCTCATTGCCATCTGCTAGAAACACTGTAAATAAAAATACAAATCCATGATGGCGACGATGTGAATGACATCCTTGTCCAGTGAACAACCTGCACAAGCGTACATGGGTCCTGCATTTGTGTGTGAAAGACTGTAGAGAGCCCTGGCCCAGCTAGAAAGCATGCACCTTTTGTCCTGCCCCTTCCTTTTCATGCATCCTGGGACATAGACATGATGGCTGGACTCTGGTAGCTATTTTGGACCATGAAGTGACATACGAGATGGAATTAAGAGATGATGGAGAAAGATGCTGGAAGGAGCTTGCATGGAGCCACCAGCCCAGCCCTGGACTACTTACTCCCAAACGTCCTTTGTATGGCAGGGAAATAAACTTCTATATTGTTTAAGTCACTGTTACTTTGAGTTTTCTATTATACAAAGCCTAATATAATCACAAATAACAGAGAAAGTCAGGGAGAGAAGAACATATATCAAGTGCCCCAGTGCATACACTCTCAAGAACAAAGGCTTGGTCTCCAGAATGTTCAATGCTATATTACTATTCCATCTCTGAAACATTCCTACGATAAATAAACATTTTCCTGCTGCCCCCATCACATAAAGGTATGTTCTCAAAAGGTAGACACAATGCAGCGGATGGCCACTCGAGGGGGTATTGTCAAGAACGGGGGCCAAAGGGAGTTCCCATCGTGGCGCAGTGGTTAATGAATCCGACTAGGAACCATGAGGTTGCCAGGGTTCGGTCCCTGGCCTTGCTCAGTGGGTTAACAATCCAGCGTTGCCGTGAGCTGCGGTGTAGGTTGCAGATGCGGCTCGGATCCCGTGTTGCTGTGGCTCTGGCGTAGGCTGGTGGCTACAGCTCCGATTCGACCCCTAGCCTGGGAACATCCCATATGCCATGGGAGCTGCCCAAGAAATGGCAAAAAGACAAAAAAAAAAAAAAAAAAAAAAAAGAAAGAAAAGATCGGGGCCATGTCTCTTGAAAACAGAAGAGGGTGTTGTCCCCGTTGTCCCCAACTATTCAGATCGTGTCCTTAAATACAAACCCAAATGAGATGCAGTTTTGTGATACTTGTCCAAATGGAAAATACAGACGGCCTTTGACTCTGGAATTCTAGTTCTAGAACTTTATCCCCTCAAAATACTAAACGTACATTTATGTAAAATACCATATGTATGAGATTATTCACTGCAACTTTTTTTTTTGTAAAAGCAGATTGAATCAATCTAAATATTCATCACTCGGGGACTGTGCAATAAGCTATGACATTCATAAAGTGACTATATGCAGATGATTAAAAAAAGAGTAAATCTATATTCTGATATGCAAAGATCTCCATGATATGTAGTGAAGTGTATATATACTATTGAAAAAAGTAGGGGCATGAAGTTCCTTTGTTAAGGGTTAGGATCAGTAGGTTAAGGATCCAGCATTGTCACTGTTGTGGCTTGGGTTGCTGCTGTGGCGTGGGTTCGATCCCTGGTCTGGGAACTTCCACACGCCAGGGGTGAGCCCCGCCCTCTCAAAAAATGTCAGAGGGAGAAAAGTATGTGTGATTAAGGGATGGCTTTGTGAGAGTTCACCCAGACACTGGTGACAGTGACCTCCAGCAAGGAGGGAACAAACTCCCACTGAATAAGTTTTTTATATTGAAAAAAAAATTTTTTTTTCCCTAGGGCCAAACCTACAAAACATGGAAGTTCCCAGGATAGGGGTCAAATTGGAGCTGCAGCTGCTGACTTACACCACAGCCACAGCAATACCAGATCCAAGCTGCACCTGCAACTTACACTGAGGCTCATGGCATCACCCGATCCTTAACCCACAGAGCAAGGCCAGGAATCGAACCCGCATCCCCATGAATACTAGTTGGGTTCGTTACCGCTGCACCATGACGGGAACTCTGAAAAAATTCCTTTACCAAAGGCATGTACTATCTACCCCCAACCAAAATAATTATACATTTTTTAAAATATGGAAAACTGGAGTTTCTGCTGTGGTGCAGAAACTGGGTTAAGAGTCCAACTGCAGCAGCTCAGGTCGCTGTGGAGGTGCGGGTTCGGTCACCAGCCTGGCGCAATGGGTTAAAGGATTAGTGTTGTGGCAGCTGCGGCTGGGATCCAATCCCTGGCCCCAAAACTTCCATACACTGTGGGTGAGGCCATAAAATTAAAAAAAAAAAAAAAAAAAAAAAGAGGGAAAACCACAGAAGTGACAGTCCTGCCGGTAATTCCCCCAACAGCAAGTCGGACACATGACAGCGCCAGGGGCCCACAAGTCCTCAGCAGCTGCGGCCCAGAGGCTGCTGGGTGACTCCCCAGTGGCCACGGAGCCCCAGGGGTGAATCTGGAAACCCACGAGCGTCTGCAGGCCGGGAGCCTGGAGAACATAAGGAACGGGGTAAACGGCTCGGGCTGGGCTGTGGGAGAAACAGAGGCTGCCAGAGAGCTGGTGTCCAAAGGGGGCCATCCTTTCCATGAATTCATGATGCCCCCTTTGGACAAAGGACAGTCACGGGTGTCTCAAAGTCAACCCTCCTTTGAGCTCCAGACCCAGGGACCCAGCTGCCAACTCAACAGCTCCTCAGTGTCTCAAAACCACCACCTCCCGTGCATCTGAAATTGCACCCGTCCCTTGAAATTTTGTCTTTTCTGGTGTTCCCTCTCCCAGGCGCCAAGCTTCAGACCCTGGCCGTGTCCTTGAAACCCCTCTCCTTCATTTTACCCACATCCAAACTATCGGTGTGTTCCAGTAGCTCTACCTCCGCGATGTATCCTAAGTCCACGTGCAACAGCACCGCCCTGCCAAGGGCCCAGGTTCCTGGCTCTCCTGGAACTTCTTCCCTGTCCACTCACTGCTGCTCAGCTGCCTCCAACACACTCTGCAGCCAGAGCCATCTTTTGGAAAAGCAAATCTGACCCTGTCTCATCTCCAGTTAAAACCCTTAAATAGGGTTCCTGTTGTGGCTCAGCAGTAATGAACCTGACTAGTATCCACAAGGATGTGGGTTCGATCCCTAGCCTCACTCAGTGGGTTAAGGATCCAGTGTTGCTGTGAGCTGTGGTATAGGTCACAAACTTGGCTTGGTTCTGACGTTGCTGTGGCTGTGGCCTAGGTCGGCGGCTACAGCTCCGATTCGACCCCTAGCCTAGGGACCTCCATGTGTTGCAGGGGCAGCCCTAAAAAGCAAAAACAAAACAAACACACACAAAAAAACCCCTGCTTCCACTGCTTTGGGAACAAAAGCAACACTGGTTAATGTGGCTTTCAAGGCCTGTATGGTCTGAGTGGCCCACCACCCCTTCCCCAGGCTACAGCCCCCCTGCCTGAGCTCTTTCAGTCCTGTGTGCTCACCTGCTCCCCGTGCCTCAGGGCTTCGCAGGAATTCTGGTCCCTCTGCCTGCAACGCTCCTCCCGCCCCTTCTCAGCTCCTTGCTTTCATCCTTCAGATTTCAGATCAAGTGCCCCTCGTCTGGGCCTATTTCAGCAAGATGCACCTCTCCTTCCTAGCCCCCATCACCGATGCGTCTGTCCAGGAAGTTATGTCACTGGTAGGAGTCTCCCCACTGGAAGGAAGCTCCTCGAGGGTGGAGCCCAGGTCTGCTCTGGTTCCCCTGTGTCCCCAGTGCCTGGCATTTATTGGATGCTCAAGAAATACTTGTTGAATGGATGAATTTAAAAATTCTTTGGGAGTTCCCGTCGTGGCGCAGTGGTTAACGAATCCGACTAGGAACCATGAGGTTGCGGGTTCGGTCCCTGCCCTTGCTCAGTGGGTTAACGATCTGGCGTTGCCGTGAGCTGTGGTGTAGGTTGCAGACACGGCTCGGATCCTGCGTTGCTGTGGCTCTGGCGTAGGCCGGAGGCTACAGCTCTGATTCGACCCCTAGCCTGGGAACCTCCATATGCCACGGGAGCGGCCCAAAGAAATAGCAAAAAGACAAAAAAAATTAAAAAATAAAAAAATAAAAAATAAAAATTCTTTGGAGTTCTCATCGTGACTCAGTGATAATGAACCCTACTAGTATCCATGAGGATTCAGACTTGATCCCTGGCCTCGCTCAGTGGGTTAAGGATCCGGCGTTGCCGTGAGCTGTGGGTGTAGGTTGCAGACGTGGCTCAGATCCCATGTTGCTGTGGCTGTGGTGTAGGCCAGCAGCTACAGCTCGGATTCGACCCCTAGCTCTAAAAAAAAAAAAAGAAAGAAAAGAAAGAGAAGAAAAATAAAGAAAAGAAAAAGAAAATGCTCCTAAAATCATAGGAAGTTTTAGCTAACTCCCACTCGGCGCTAGACATGTATGTGGCTTGGGCCAAATGCTTTCCAAGCCGAATGCCCCAATGTCTTTCGAGAGCAGAAGCCGAGAGGGGGACATGGCCCTGAGCCTGCAGGCAAGGCCAGCTCCGGCCTGCAGGTGGGACCATCCACCCCCATCCCGCTCTCCCATCTCCCTGGCAGTGAGTCAGGCTCACAGGGGCATGGGAACCTCGTGCTCTTTCTGGGGAAGAGGCCAGCCCAGCAGACGTCCTTGGGACAGAGGGTACATGTGTGCCTCCCAGACGCCAGGCCAGAGGAAGCCCAGGCTGGGGGCTCAGCGCTTCCTCAGCCTCGGCCCCCTCACCGCCCTACCAGCCTCGCTGCTCCTCCTTGGGGGAAGGCGAAAGGCACACGCAGCAGACAGGCGAAAACAGATGGCTTTGCTTCTGCACCAGTCCAGCCTGCCAAGGCGGGCAACACAGAATGACAATGTTCCACCAGGCCCCCCGACGGTCGGCTGAGCCCAGGGCCCCCAGGGGCTCCCCAGCAGTGATGCCTGAAACTTCCAGGCCTGCTCACTGTACAGAGACCACTCTGGCCCAGGATGGATGGGGAAACCCTCGGTGGGGCCCCCCTGATTCTGTACAGCCCAGCAGTGGGCCAGGCTGTCCACCCACAGCTGTTTCCCTGAACCCCAGGGGCCAGGGCCCCGGGGGATCGGGGGGAAGGCCCAAGGGCAAGGCTGGCAGAGCTGAGCAGATTAGAATGTTCTGCACTGTGACAAGTGCCACATTTAATCTCCCTCCAAGGCCTGGAGCCAAGCCCTGGGAGAGCAGCCTGGAGTAGCACCCAGGCGAAAGGAAAAATGCTGCTTGTAGACAAAAGCAAAGGGAGGTTAAAAAGTGAAAGCAAGAGTTCCCGTTGTGGCTCAGGAGTAACAAACCCGACTAGTATCCATGAGGATGCGGGTTCGATCCCTGGCCTCGCTCAGTGGATTAAAGATTTGGCGTTGCCCTGAGTTGTGGTGTAGGCTGGCAGCTATAGCTCCGATTGGGCCCCTAACCTGGGAACCTCCATATGTGTTCCTAAAAAGCAAAAGGAAAAACAAACAAACAAACAAAAAGTAAAAACAGTGTGTGTGGGGGGCGTAGACTTCTTAGGGGTAATCCTCTTCTGGGGCCTGATTGAAGGCACAACAGTATCTACCTTGGAGGGTCACCCCTGACCCCAGCACCCCCCCCACACACACACCTGTATAGACAGAAAAAATGCAATTAGTGACTGCTGATCTGATGAAAACTTCATGGAGTCAGGAGGCAACCGGGCTAGCGGGCAGGCACCAAGGGTCTGCTGTGAATTCTGGCCATACCACTTGCAGCCACAGGCCAGGGAACTTCAGGCCAGTGGCTTCATTTCTCCAAGCCTCAGTCTCCCCATCTGTAAGGGGGGCAGAATAAAGCGCACCCCTCACTGAGTTAACACAGGTAAAGGGACCCGCACAGGGTTCCCCTTTTGTCTTTAAATCCTGAGAACCCTAGAGGTGGGGGACGGGGGCCTGGCCTGAAGCAGAGGGAGCCTTTCCTGAGGAAGTGATACCTGAACCAGACGGGGAGTTAAGGATCGACCCTTGTGAGAGGGAAGAGCAGAGAAACAGGCCGGCGTGGCTGGAAGGCAGAAGGCGCGGGAAGCACGGCCTGGGATGAGGAGGGGGCTCTCAGCTCTGGGGCCCGAGCAAAGGCAGCCTCAGCACCCGCTTGGAAGGTCCGGGAGGGTGAGGGGGGAACCACGTGGCTGGGCTGGCTGGCCCTGAGCACTTCAGAGAGGGGACGGTAACCTCCACAGATTTTATTTTATTATTTTATTGTTTTGCTTTCTAGGGCCACACTCATGGCATATGGAAGTTTCCAGGCTAGGGGTCCAATCAGAGCTACAGCTGCCAACCTCCACCACAGCCACAGCAACGCAGAATCCAAGAGCCTCGTCTGTGACCTACACCACAGCTCATGGCAACACTGGATCCTTAACCCACCGATCGAGGCCAGGGATCAAACCCGCAGCCTCATGGTTCCTAGTCGGATTTGTTTCTGCTGCGCCACGGTGGGAACTCCCACAGGTTTTAAACACCCCTGAGATGGAAGCGGGGGCCACTACAAACTCACTTACACAAGCTTCCAGGGAGACTTTTATTAAAACAACACAGTGGGGAACAGACCCGCCCCCTGCCCCCACACAGGGGTCACAGTTCACTGTCTATGAGGGAAAAACACCACCTTCCGTGGAACGTCCATTCGTGGCATTCTCTCTTCGAGGGGAGAAAGTCTCCTTTTTCAGGAGATAATCCACCTGCTGGATTTCCTCCCACCGTGGGTCACGCTCTGACCCCCCTCCCCTCCCCAGTTGGCTTTTCCTCAACTATGTGCTCCCACCTGGTCTGGAAGCTTCCTCAGTGCGTGTAACCCTATAGCACTGTGAGCTGGGCCACAGGAGGCAACCTGAGCTGGCTTTCTTCTCTGACACACAAAGGGTCCCTGTGCTTCTCGCAGAGAGGCCCTGGGGCCAGGCTCAGAATATTCTGGGTTGGTGGTGTCTTGCTGGGGGTTATTTGCTTGTGGCCAAGTCTAGGTTGCAAAAACAAATTAAAAAGTCACAAAAGGCTAAAAACACTTCTGATGTTCAGCCAAAGGTCCAGAGGCAGGGACAACTGAAATGAAGCTGTTCTGGGTTTTGTGTGTGCGTGTGTTTGTTTGTGGCCGCTCCCTTGGTACACAGAAGTTCCTGTGCCATCTGCAACCTATGCCACAGCTTCGGCAATGCCAATGCTTTAACCCATTCACCAAGCCAGAGATCAAACCCGAACTTTCACGATGTCCCAAGCCACTGCAGTCTGATCCTTAACCCACTGTGCCACAGCAGGAACTCCAAGATGGTCCATCTTGACAGTATCACTGTGACCCTGCCTGTGAGAAGGGGGCACAAAACTGCTTGAGGGCAGGGGGCTGCCTTCTGCCACCTGGTGGCCAGGCCTGCCCGCTCCTGCCTCCTCACAGGGTCAACTTGATTCACAGGTGAAAAAACGGGAAGTATAGCCATTTTCCCCCGAAGAGTGGGTAAGACAGTCAGACTTCCCCGAGCCCTTGGCACTGAAAGGGTGGCGCTTGGCTGGAACCAGGGTTTCTCTGACTTTCCAAAAGGTGCAAATCTCTCCAGTTCCAACAAGAAGAGCAGTCCAACTGGAAAGTCGAAACACGAGGTAGCAAAGGTCACTCACGCCACAGAGAAGGCCAAGGCCCAGGCTGGCTGCTACGCCCCGAGGTGGCATCCTCGGCAAGGGTGGGCGGCCCACGCTGCAGGCCACAGCTGGCCAGAGCCAGCCCGACGGGCCCACGACAGGCACGCCCGGAACCCTTCTAGAACATAAGTCTGGGCACCACCACCTCCGGTGAGGAAGCCCAAAGAAGCCCTGGCCATGGGGTGGGAGGGCTCCGGGAGCACATCGTCCCAGGTATAATAACCCTGAGAATCACGGGTCGTTTTTTCTGTTGTAAAGAGATTTACCAATGAAGCATAAAGAGGATAAGTAATAAACCCCGCGTGTAGGTGCCCAGAAGCCATGTAAATCCAGTCTGTGGATCCATCTTCCTACAGGCAGCAAAACTCCTCCTCCTGACCCAGGCCAGGGCTGTGGTCTCTGACTGTGGGTTAGCTAGAGAATCCTCTGAAAGGCCTTGAACTCTCCAAGAGAAGAGCGTTTTTGTCTTTCCCAAGGCAAGCACTTTCAGCTGGGCCCCCGGGGCCCAAAAGGTGTGGCTTTGCAGAAGGCGGGCCACGTACAAAACTGGCTCTGCAGGACTCCGGCGCCTTGGCCAGACAGCAAAGCCAAGCCACAGACGAGGGGTCCAGAGGACAGGCAGACCCCACTCCAGGGCTTTGAGCCTGTCTGAGGAACCCTCGCAGGATAGGCTTTGGAGAGTAAGAAGAGCGGCTCTCTGGTGACAAAGGCTGACCTATGACCTCCCTCAGGAAAGTAAAGAGTCAGTCCTCAGGAGTGGTGGGTCCCATGACCACCCAGATACCAAAATCCGAGCATGCCCGGGTCCCTTATATGGAATGGCATATAAGGCCTCAAAACCCAGGGATTCAGAGGGCCGTCTGTAACCTTGACGGTAGAAGCAGCGGTTAGGCTGGAACTTGGTTTGCACAATCGTGTGTTCAGGTAAGAGAGTGACCACCGCTCCCTCCTCGGGGAAGGGGGACGGGGGTGGCTGGATCTTTGGCAAAATGAGTTTCCCTCTTGGGAGATCTGCTTGGGGTGTTTTCTCCTCGCTGGGCCCTTCCCACCTGACCACACAGCCCCTGGAGCCCCTGCTCCTAAACCACTGGGGCCAGGCCAAGAACCACCCATGGTCTGCCCACAGGGCACCAGGCGGGCTGGGAGGTAAGCCTCTGCCTCAACCCTGGGCCCTCGACCTCTGCCTGGGGGTTTGCCTCCCACCCCCGGGGCCAGGCCCTTCACTCTATTCGAAGCTGCCCTCAGTGGACCAGGCAGAGGCCCCAGCAAAACTGACCGCTTCCACTAACCTATTTTCCTTTTCTGAAGAGCTCTTTGGATTCCTAACCACAGAATCATCACACGTGAGAGCTGCAAGGAGTCTTGCAGACTGTATAGCCCAACAGCCTCACTTCATGGATGAGGTCCACGAAGGGGACACATTAAGGGCAGAGCTGGGACACCAGCCCACTCTTCTTTCTATGTCGGTTCTCTTTCCACTTCACTGTATTGGCTCCAAAGGAATGAATCACTCAGAGAGGGATGTAGGGGCCCACCAGAGACGGGGTTTTTGTGCTCTTTTTTTTCTTTTTTGCTTTTTAGGGCAGTGCCTGCGGCATACAGAGGTTCCCAGGCTAAGGATCGAATCAGAGCTGTAGCCACCAGCCTACACCACAGCCACAGCCACACCAGATCGGAGTTGCATTTGTGACCTACAACACAGCTCACGGCAACGCCAGATCCTTAACCCACTGAGCGAGGTCAGGGATGGAGCCCACATCCTCATGCATACTAGTTGGGTTCTTAACCCACTGAGCCACAGCAGGATCTCCCAGAGGTGGGTTTTGAGCCTGGGATCCTAGGGGCCCCTCAGACACCACAAGCCTACTCCAGCCCGAGTGGGTGTGCTCTGGGCTCTTCAGCAGTAGCAAGCAGCTCACACTCAGCCCTGCCTTATTTTGTAAACTCAGCTGTGTTCCGTGTCCTTGAGTATCTCAGCTCAAGAACAGAGAACTGGAATCTGGGAAGCCCCTGCCTTCCCATGTCTGGGCCAGGCCAGGCTGCTGGCAGGAAAGTCAAGGTGCAGGTGAGCAGTCACTAAGCCTGGGCAAAACGGGTTCTTATGTCGATGGGAGGGAAGGTCAGGTGCACTGATGACTCAGGGGCTCCCTGTGACCACCAGCTGGTGCTGGATTTAGACATCAGACATGAACCAGGACACCGCAGGAGGCAGCTGGGGAAGCAGGTCACTTCCTCTGATGGCCAGATGCCCTTTCTCTAAAGATCCCTCTGGGGTTCCCCTTATGGGTCAGCAGTAATGAACCTGACTCGTATCCATGAGGATGCAGGTTCGATCCCTGACCTTACTCAGAGGGTTGAGGATCCGGTATTGCCAAGAACTGTGGCATAGGTCACAGATGCAGCTCTGATCCCACATTGCTGGGGCTATGGTATAGGCCGGAGGCTGCAGCTCTGATTCTGGGAACTTCCATATGACGCTCGTGTGGCCCTTACATAAATAAATAAATAAATAAAGATCCCTCTGCCCCCATTGGGCCCCTTCCCACAGACATCCCACTCTCATAAGTCCGTACCAGCCAGGGTGCTTAAGGCAGAGCCGAGAGGCAGGTGGGATCACACAGGGAGCACGTGGGCTGGAGAGATGGTACTGAGGTTTGCCCTGGCTGCCTTGCTGAGCATTTATTTTCCAGGGAAGACTTTGCTTTCCTGTAACTGGAGGTGAGAGGAGCCTCTTGTTCTCAGGCTGAGCCAGTTCAGTTTATCCAGGAAGTCACACACAGCAAAGGACGCTAGTGGCAGCTTGGCCCCCACTCAGCAAACACAAACATAGATGGCACCGGGCTAAGCTCATGCCTGTCACGGGGCCTTTGCACGTGCTCTTCCTGTGGCCTGGTCACTGTCACTCCAGAAAGCAGCCTACCCCTCCCTTACTCCTCAGCATTATTCAAATGTCCCCTCTCACTGGAGCCTTGTCCTTTACCCCCGACCTTTCTCTTTTCTGTGTTTTTACTCCACAGCACATATCACTTTTTAATATACCTTTTTTTTTAAATTTTTTTTATTTTTAGGGACGTACCTGCGGCATATGGAAGCTCCTGGGCTAGGGATCAAATCTGAGCTGCAGCTGCCAGTCTACACCACAGCCACAGCGATACTCAATCTGAGCCATGTCTGAGACCTACAACCGCAGCTCACCGCAACGCCAGATCCTTAACCCACTGTGCAGGGCCAGGGATCAAACCCTCATCCTCATGGATACTAGTTGGGGTTGTTACCACTGAGCCACACCAGGAACTCCTTGATATACTTTATATTTTACAAATGTATTCCGCTTATGGTCCATCTTTCCCCAGCAAAACTGCAGACATGATGCAGGCGTGTGCCTTGCTGAGCCCCGGCGCCCAGGGCAAAGCCTGCACACAGTGGGCAGCCCCCAGTGTCCCCTGCCCACACTTGCTCAGGGACACAAGAGAAGGTCATCACATGGCTTTCGTAAGTGTGGAAATTTGGGAAAGAAAACCTGCTGGAGACTCTCAGAGCTTTTTGCTAAGTGAGCCCTGCAAGAGCTGATGAAAGGCTCCCATAACGTCCTGGAGCCCTGACTCCCTAAAGGAAGCGACCATCACACCGGGGGATGTTTCTTTCCCCGAGCAGCCACTTCCCGCAAATGTTTAAATTATGCTGAATGCGGGGGCGTCTGCAGAGTAGCACTAAAAGAAGCCTAAATCCTAATGTTCTTAGTAATTTCCCACAACAGCTCATAAACCCCACAAAGTCTGTGTACTTGGGTGCTGCAGAGCCAAAAGCACAGCCCCCACCTCCGCTCCCGCCCCAGCTCCCGCCCCTACTCCCCGCCCCACCGCTCCCGGTGCAGGGCGGCTCTGAGCTGCCTAAACTGGAAGGAGGCAGGGCCCAAAGACGGCTGTCCGCCCCTCCTGGCGCCAGGGGCCCACCCAAGCTTTTGCTCCAAGCTCCAAGTTTATAGAGTCCGGAGAGTGAAGGGAGAGAGGAGCGCAGTTTCAAAAGGAGTCAAAATCAGGGTTCCCGTGGTGGCTCAGCGGAAACGAATCTAATATCCATGAGGATGCGGTTCGATCCCTGGCCTCACTTGGTGGGTTAAGGACGTGGTGTTGCCATGAGCTGTGGAGTAGGTCACAGACGCGGCTTAGATCTGGCGTTGTTGTGGCTGTGGTGCAGGCCTGTAGGCCGGCAGCTGCAGCTCCTATTCCACCCCTGGCCTGGGAACCTCCTTAATCTCAGAGTCAAAAGCAGGTTCATTGTTAGAGTCACTGCCACCCCCCAAACCCGCGAGGCATGGGAAGAGGCCGGCAAGTGAGGGGCCAGAAGCTTAAGTTCCACAAGCTTCCAGGCGGGGAGGGAGGCTGCACGAGGCTCGGGTCTCTGTGGCATTATCCTCACACCGACCACATTCCTCGGCTCCAGCCACACCATGAACCCTTAACCCCAAACCAGAATTTCCTTTCCAGTGCGCTGAGCTGAGCGGGTTGGAATTCTCTCCCCAGAGCAGAGAGGCAAACTGGGGCAGTGGGCAGAGATGGCGAGAGAGCAAGTTTCAACCCTAAGACCTGAGATCGTTTTTAGGGCTCCGGTGACCAATGAGTGCGTTCCACTGCGTGAGCCAGACGCAACCCTGGCAGCGATACTCCCTGGGAGAGCCAGCAAGGGGCCCCCGCGCCTCCGTCCCCGCCCGCGGGCCTCTTCCCGGAGCCCCGGGAGCCCGCAGGCCAGAGGCGCGGGGGCCGGACGACACGCGCAGTCCCTGGGTGGGGGATGGAGCTGCGGGCGGCGGGAAAGGGGGCGGCAGCGGAGGCCGTTCTGGAAGTCTCCCGGGAGCCCTGGCCCGACGGCGCGCGGCGACAGCGTCCCCCGCCCGCGGGATCCCGACCCGCCCCTGCCTTCTGCGAGCACTGTCCCCGCCGCCCCAGCCCCCCGGTAACTGCGCGCGACGCTTACGGTCGTCGGCTCCCTGGTCCCAGGCTCGGCGGCAGCAGGCGCACGGTCCCTGCGGCTCCGGCTCCTGGCTCCCGATCCGCGCGTCCTTCTCGGACCCCGCCCGGGCTCGGCCTCCCAGAGGGGCGACGCAGAGTCAGGCCCGCTCCGCCCCTGTTACCTGAGCGACCCGGGCGGCTCTCCTCACTTCCCCAAGCTCCGCCTCTGCCGTAGAAGTGGGTCCGAGGACCGGGGGACAGGAACCAAGAGCCGAAGTGTTTAGGAATTCCTGCAGTAACTTTGTCGACGCAATCAACAAACAAACAAAAAACCCAAGCTTGCACGTTGCATGTATGACTTGAATTCCCTACTTCCAGCAGTTCATTATTCAGGACAGATTGGTTGGGGAAATTTAATTTTTTTTTTTTTTTTTTTTTTGTCTTTTTGCCATTTCTTGGGCAGCTCCTGCGACAGATGGAGGTTCCCAGGCTAGGGATCTAATCGGAGTTGTAGCCACCGGCCTACGCCAGAGACACAGCAACTCGGGATCCGAGCCGCGTCTGCAACCTACACCACAGCTCACGGCAACGCTGGATCCTTAACCCACTGAGCAAGGGCAGGGACCGAACCCGCAACCTCATGGTTCCTAGTCGGATTCGTTAACCACTGCGCCACGACGGGAACTCCTGGATGGGAAAATTTTAAAGCAAACAAATCTTTCAACACACGGAGACTGAGCAGCACTAATCTGGATGAAAGTAGGCCCCAGAGGGTTCCCGGTGGTGAGGACTGACATCCACACGGCAGAGTGCCACTCCAGACCCGGACCGTAGTTACTTAGTCACCTTCAGTTCAGCAGGAGGGGGGTGCTGGGTGATGTTGGGCTCTTGACCTTTGCAACAAGCCTTCCTCCCCATACCTACATTTTTAGAAAACCTATCCTGTCA
The DNA here is from genome assembly GCF_054392235.1 of Sus scrofa. Taxonomy (NCBI): domain Eukaryota; kingdom Metazoa; phylum Chordata; class Mammalia; order Artiodactyla; family Suidae; genus Sus; species Sus scrofa. The sequence goes on along the minus strand of NC_139392.1, from coordinate 16,294,632 downwards.
CCTCTGTCCTCACTCCTCCTTACCGCCTCTCAACTCCTCCAACACCTCTTTTATGTGCTCAGAGATGCAGTTTTAACACTCTTCGTCCTCAAGATCTCAGCCTGAAGAGCACCAGCAGGGCCGGTTTCAGGGATATTAAGCTTCTGACTGTCACCCTGGGTACAACTTCAGGATGAAGTTCACCCCCTTGGCCTCCAACCTTACTGATCACCCTGAGCCGAGAACTCTCCATTTCAATTAAGAGAGGCTGTTCCTGGCTAACAAAACACAACTCAACTCCATCCCATCCCCAGACCTTCGCTCACGCAGCATGTCTGGAAATGATGCTCTACTGCATCCAGACAGGAAAACTAGTGTCCCTTAATTCCACACCCTCCTACCAAGCCTTCTCTTGCCCCTGCCGTCTCTGGCATCTCTGTACTCCCGTAACACTTGCAGTCTAGATTCCTTCATCTTTCCCCCAAATCTTTCAAAGAGAAGCTCTGCCTCTGGCCATTTTACCAAGGGACTCAAATTTGTTACTCTTGAAACAGCAGTGATGATGAAAACATTCTCGAATTAGATACTGGTGGTGGTTGTATCCCCACAACTCTGTGGATATACTGAAAACTACTGAACTGTACATTGTAAAAGGATGAATTTTATAGTATGTGAATTATAGCTCAATAAAACTGTTACTTTTTATATAAAAAGGTTTCAGTGAGCTTGTAACTCCTGCCTGTATCCCAATTTCCTCCTCCTTGGTTAGGTCATTGCATCCAGCTCTGGAATATAAAATTGTGCAAGATATTTCAAAGTGCAATCTACATGGTGTTGAAGCTGTGGCACAGTGGGTTAATCTCCACGATCTTGCTGGTTTGATCCCTGGCCCAGCACAGAGGAAGGATCCAGCATTGCTGCACCTGTGGCATAGGTCACAGATGCAGCTTGGATTTGATCCCTGGCCCAGGAACTTCCATACACCACAGGTGCAGCCAAAAAAGGAAAAAAAAAAAAAATATATATATATCATCTCCACGTACAGAGTCAGTAAATAAAGCACTGAGTCCAAATCAGCAGGACGAAATTTAGAGAGTCAAATTTCAACTTTTGGTCAAAAGTTGTTGAAAGGTTTATGGAACAAAAGAATGGGTATAATGCGAATATCTAGATAAATTAGGTATTTTTGAAAAGTCAGGGAGTTCCCGTTGTGGCTCAGTGGTAATGAACCCGATTAGTATAACGAACTCGGAATAGCTACAGCAATTGGCACAGTGGTAGCATGTATGGTGGCAACCCACTGATACTCCTCTCTCAACAAATCTCTAAATCTTTGAAAGAAATAACAGGTGGATTGGCTTACCTCCAAGATCAAATAGCTTTAGGGGTTCCTATCATGGCTCAGTGGTAATGAACCCAACTAGCATCCATGAGGACTCAGGTTCAATCCCTGGCCTCACTCAATGGATAAGGATCCTGCATTGCTGTGGTGTAGGCCGGCAGCTGTAGCTCCAATTAAACCCCTAGCCTGGGAACTTCCACGTGTTGCAGGTGCAGCCCTAAAAACAATTAAAAAAAAATAAAATAGATTCCCTTGTGTCAGTTGTTCTTCAAAACAAAAGTGGCCTTGCTCTCCTCGCTGCAGAAAAAGGAGGAATTTGTGCAGCTCTTCAAGGAAGCTGCTGTTTTTATAAAAGCAAGTTGGGACTAGTCAGAGAGGATATCAAATGCCTATGAGAATAGGCCACCTGGTTCCAGGAACAGGGCATCTCATGGCCCTGGTCCCCTGCCTCCTCACTTTTCTCATCCCCCTGGTTCTTCTACTATTTTTGGCGGCAGGGAAATTTGCTACTGCTCCTTTTCACTTTTCTTTCTTTTCTTTTCTTTTCTTTTTTTTTGCTTTTTAGGGCTGCACCCAAGGCATATGGAAGTTCCCAGGCTAGGGGTCAAATTGGAGCTCCAGCTGCTGGCCTACACCACAGCCACAGTAACTTGGGATCCTTAACCCACTGAGAGAGGCCAGGGATCAAACCTGAAACCTCATGGATACTAATCGGATTCGTTTCTGCTGCGCCACAATGGGACTTGCTCCCTTTCACTTCTTTTCTACAGAGATCCATCGAGTCTGTCACTGACAACGGGTTCAGTCCATCGTGGCTCTCCAGGTGGTCCAGTATCGTCGGATCCCTTCCACCCAAACCTCCTCAACAACGACCCCGTTCAGCTGGGAGTAGCTACAGATGAGACCTTCACACCTGTTCCTTACTGGCAGCAAAATGGAGGGATCTTAGAGCCAGGTCAAACCACTCAACCAGCCAACCCGCTTATCTTGCCAAGAGAGACCATTGCGGAACGATGACTGCCCTATGTTTTGACTTTGTTAATCTTCAACTCACACCCTATCTTGGAAACTTCTCGCCCTTCCCATGACCCTATCTCAGAACTTTCACATCCTTTCCTCCTCCCCCCCTCCCATGAAGCCTGATGATAACCTTGACACAGGTTACACCAGCCACAGGCCCCTATGAAGCCTCCTAGCCCCCTAGAGCCGGGGAGCCTGAGCCTTCTCTCAGGGCTCCTGGCCATTCGCCGGTCAATAAACCGACCTGAAGCCTCAACTCTCCGGACTCCCTGCCTCTATTTACGTCAGCTCCAAACCCACAGCCCTTTCTTGCTCTAACAGGAAGGGGATTATTATATTTTATTCTAAGCCTTGATTATTTGATTTCTTAAAAACCGTGTTCAATAAAAATAGAAATTCAGTTCCCACTGTGGCTCAGGAGGTTAAGAGCCTGACATAGTGTCCCTGAAGATGAGGGTTCAATCCCTGGGCTCGATCAGTGGGTTAAGGATCCAGTGTTGCCACAAACTGCAGCATAGGCTGCAGATACAGCTCGGATCCCGTATTGCTATGGCTACGGTGTAGGCAGGCAGTTACAGCTCTGATTTTACCCCTCGGCTGGGAACTTCCATATGACCCAGGTGTGGCCTTAAAGAGAAAAAAAAAGCCAAGAAATTCACTTAAAATATTTTCTGAGGCTACTGGACACTCCAGATTCATGCTTTTCTCTCTAGATTCTAAACCATGTCTTGCACTTCCCAATTCCAGTCTCATATCATTTCCAATAAACTGCTATTTCCTTCTGCTTCCACTCGAGCTTTTCCTCAGGCTTATTCACAATGGCCCTCCTGCTCTGTTCTGTCTCTGGATGCATATTAATAGATTCCTTTTCAGATGCCAATAAAAAGACTATTGATTACACTAGACCCTGTCTGTATTTTTTTTTCTTCTTTTTTTTTTTTTTAAAGGGCTGCACCCTTGGCATATGGAAGTTCCCAGGCTAGGGATCGAAATGGAGCTGCAGCTGTTGGCCTACACCACAGCCACAAGCAATGCCAGATCAGAGCCATGTCTGCAACTTACACCACAGCTTGTAGCAATGCTGAATTCTTAACCTGCTGAGTAAGGCCAGGGATTAAACCTGCATCCTCATAGATACTAGGGGGTTCTTAACCTGCTAAGCCACAATGGGAACTCCCCTGAATTTTATTACAGATTCTCACATCACCTGCTACTCGTCATGGATTTCCCTGGTGGCCTAGCAGATTAAGGATCTGGCAATGTCACTGCAATGGCATGGGTTCGATACCTGGCCTGGGAACTTGCGTATGTATTGAATGTGCCCCCCTCAAAAAAAAAAATCTTAAAAAAAAGAGTGTTACCTATTTCTAAATGAACAGATTACAGGTCCAATGGGATATTAAAGGAGTGGGGGTAGGGATACCAAATGGCTATTTTACAAAATGTTCTAAAGAGCCTTTTGTAAGAACAACAATTGTACAGAATTGTTTCATATCTATATTTGCTCATCATTTTTATAATCAAGTATATTTAGCAGTCATCTGTTAGCATATGGTGCTACCAACTGCTGGAAGATTTTCATATATTGAAGTATAGAGGGAGTTATTCTGGCTTAACCAGAACGGCTTATTTGTGGCCTGTTAAATATGCATTGTACATGTGCTTTAACCATTAAAGAAAAGAATACATTAAAAAAAAAAAAGGTAGTTCCTGTGGAGGTGCAGCGGTAACAAACCTGACTAGTATCCATGAGGACTCGGGTTTGATCCCTGGCTCTGCTCAGTGGGTTAAGGATCCAACATTGCCATGAGCTGTGGTGTAGGTTGCAGACACAGTTCGGACTCTGAGTTGTGGCTGTGGTGTAGGCCAGCAGCTACAGCTCTGATTGGACCCCTAGCCTGGGAACTTCCATAACTTCTATATGCCTCGGGTGCGGCCCTAAAGGCCTTAAAAAAAAAAAAAAAAAAAAAAAAAAAAGACAAAAAAAAATATCAAAATGGAGTAACTGGTTCAAACCGTCAAAACTGGAGCTGGGTGGCCATTTTGGACATGGTTTCAGATATTTTAACTAAGAACTTAAATGCTCTGAACTGTATCAGATTCAAGGACACAACCTTGTGTTTTCCAAACGATATCTGATAGCTGCCAGCTGCACCCTTGTGGTCTCAATTTCTCCCGTTGTAACTATGCAACCATTTCAGACTGCAACCAACCCTTGCTCAACAAGCAAACTTGCTTCTTGCCAACTCCAATTATAATTCTTGACAAACAGCTTGTGTCATTTTGCAGCTTTTGCCTTTATAAAGCTTTCTCCATTTTGCGGTCTGGCAAAACACAATTCAAGGGTTTTTTGGGAAGTTCCCATTGTGGTGCAATGGAAACAAAACCAACTAGTACCCATGAGGATACAATCTGATCCCTGGCCTTGCTCAGTGGGTTTAGGATACGGCATTGCCGTGAGCTGTGGTGTAGTTCCAATGGCTTGGATCTGCCAATGCTGTGGCTGTGGTGTAGGGTGACACCTGAAGCTCCAATTGGACCCCTAGCCTGGGAGCATCCATATACTGTGGGTTCAGCCCTAAAAAGGGGCATTTTGGGTCTGTGTCGCCCAGTCTATGATCCTCAGTGTGGCTCAAATAAAACCCTTTCCTGTTTCCATTATGGATTAGTTTTATTTCCAACACCACAACAAAACCAATAAACACACACAAGCAGAACCCCTAGTTTCTAAAAACTTGCCCATGTCTAATGGACAAGATAACTTACAAAGATATCTTTTGGGAGATTATCAAGAACCACAAAATTGGAGTTCCCGCTGTGGCACAGTGAGTTAAGGATTTGGCGTTGTCTTTGTGGCAGCCCAGGTTCAGCTGGGTGCATGGGTTAAGGTTCAAATTTAATCCCTGGTCCAGAAACTTCCACATGCCACAGATACAGCTGAGAAAGAAAAGAGAAAAAAGAAAAAGAATGACAAAATATGTCCCATACACTGAGTCACCACAAAAATAACATTTGATTTTAAATAGATTTCCTATTTTATAAAAAGATGTAAAGGAAGATAAAAATTGCAAAATGTTGGATTTTTAAGCACTTTTCCTATGTCCATGGGGAGGCAGAAGGATATACTATTAGTGAACAACCCTGAAATTTCTTGTAAATGCCTTCACATTGAGCACTGCCTCCCAGGTTTCTTGAGATCTCTGACCATACTATGTTCCCAGGACTTCAAGGTCAGCAGATAGCAAATATTATCAAGTGAGGATCAAAGGTCAATAGGCGAATTTAGTAAAGCAGCCAGCTTTAAACATCGTTTGTACAGAGTTCAAAAGTGGTCAAGGCCCTCTTGAGCCCTCTATGGGCCCGTGTTGGACACTGCATTAGGACGATGCCTCATTTGAGTAAGAGAATCATTTCTTTCTTCTTTTGCATAAGATTGGGGGACTGTTATTTAAATTCAATATTTAATTAATTAATTAATTAATTAATTTATTTATTTTTGGCCTGGGCCACAGCATGTGGAAGTTCCCCAGCCAGGGATCCAACCCACACCACAGCAGCAACACAAGCTGCTACAGTGACAGCGCTGCATCCCTAACCCACTGTGCCACAAGGACAACTACTAAATGAGTTTGTTATGAGAGTCAATCCTTTGAAGTGTTGCTTGGCTCTACATGGCTTTAAGACAACAGCAGTTTCAGCCCCTTCCCCCACCCTCCATTCTTGAAGAGTAAAATCTAGGTTTAACCCTTTTCACTGATTATTTTTATATTCATATATTTAAATTGTTTCGGCTTTTTGATGTCACATGGAAGTTCCTGGGCTAGGGATTAAACCTGCGCTTCAGCAGTGACCAGAGCCACAGCAGGGACAATGCCAGATCCTTAACCTACTGATCCACAAGGGAACTCCTACTTTTTTTTTTTTAACCTCATCTTAGGCTCTACCTGTTGAAGACTTCAACAGATAAGGAAATTAGTTCAATTGACTTCACTATGTGAACTTCCATTCTCTCTGTGCGTCCCTTCCCCCAAATTTAGTTACATCAGTATTCAGTGTTTTCATTATTATGAAGGCAATTCAGAGCTGAGCTGTAATCGCTATGATTTTCTTTTCCTGGATAATATGATGTTTTCCCTAGAATTAATATTTTCTAAAATTTGCTTGGCTTTCTAGATACCAATCATGCCTTCACCTCCAAACTACCAGTTATCTACTTCCATTCATACTAAATTCATTCACATCAGATTTTCTTCAATTTCACTTTTATTTTTTTCCCCCTGGAGGTCTTGCTGTCCTGGATCTGGGCTTTCCAGGTACTTCCAGGAGGGGCCCAGCCCTGAGGTGGAGGCTGACAGCTCTCAGGGCAGCCTTCTTTGGCACAGGGATCCCAGGGAAGTCCAGGTGGCCGACTGCAGGCTGCAGAACCTTGCTCTCCTCCAGGTGGTTCTGGAGAGATCTCTGACGCATGGAGGCCATCACGCCCAGTCACCAAGAAGCCATCTGTCTGGCCTAGAGTCTGGGGTCTACCCCAACAGTGCCCAACGCTGACTGGAGTCCGAGCACCTCCTTTCATTTTCTTTCGTTTTTCTTTTTGGTTTTTTAGGGCCATACCCATGGCATACAAAAATTCCCAGGCTAGGGGCTGAGTTGGAGCTGCAGCCGCCGGCCTACACCACAGCCACAGCAACGGGGGACCCAAGCCGTCTGTGACCTGCACCACAGGTCAGAGTGACACCAGATCCTTAACCCACTGAGGGAGGCCAGAGATCGAATCCACGTCCTCATGGATTCTAGTCGGGTTCATCACCACCTGAGCCAGGATGGGAACTCCTCATTTTCTTAAAGAAGTACCTCGGAAGCTCTCTGACCTGCCTCTGATCTGGTCTGGTTGCTCCTGCCCCAGGGCCCAGCTGGCATCCGAGTTCCCCTCCCTCCTCTCCTGGGTGCAGTGTGTACTTCCTGTATCCCACCATCCTCTTTCTTGGTTGACTCATTTCAGAGGCACACATCCTGAGCGGCTTCCTGAGAAAGGGGATGAGGAGGTACAGTTCTGAGACACTGCTTGGTAGGTTACTGTTCCCAGGGATGTGCCGAAGATGTATTCCCGTCCTTTGCCACTCGACCTCTAGCGCCTCCCTGCAGATGACTGTAATTCCCCACGTCCCTGGGACCAGCTTGGACACGTCACTGGCTCTGACCAACAGAATATGACGTGGTATCTGAGCAGAAGCTTTAAGAGCGGTTTCCAGGTTCTGCTCTTTCCTCCTGGATCCTGAATGAAGACCCTGAGGCAGAAGAGGGGCTGTAGAGTCACAGCTACCTGAAATGTGAGCAAAAAAAATAACTTTTTTTTTTCCCCAAGGTACTGAGACTAGAGGGTTGTTCCCTCAGAAAAATGTAATCTAAATGTGTCTGGGAAATGCTTCCCATTAACTGTTTGGCCGAATACAAAATTCTAGGATGGAAGGAATTTCCCTTCAGAATTTTGAGGGCATTGCTCCCTCATCTTCTAGTGTTGATACCACCCTTGAGAAGTCCAAAGCCATTCCGATGCCTGATCCTTTTAAAGAACCCCCCGTTGGAGCTCCTGTCCTGGCTCAGCAGTAACAAACCAGACGAATATCCACAAGGATGCAGGTTTGATCCCTGGCCTTGCTCAGTAGGTTAAGGATCTGGCATTGCCGTGAGCTGTGGTGTAGGTCACAGATGAGGCTCAGATCCCGCACTGCTCTAGTGGTGCTGTAGGCCAGCAGCTGCAGCTCCATTTCAACCTCTAGTCTGGAAACTTCCATATGCCTCAGGTTAGGCTAGAAAAAGCAAACAAAACAAAAACCACCAAAACCAAAAAACCCCTTTTCCTTTTCCTCTGGAAACTTATAGGATCTTCTCTTTATTACAATTATTCTGAAATTGAGGTCATAGGTCTTGATATTTCATCTTTCACCCTTTGGGTAAAATACTTGGAGGACCCTTTCATGTCTGGAAATTCATGTCCTTTAGTGTTGCAAAAATTTCTTAAATAACTTTATTGATTTCTTTCACCCCTTTTTTCTGGAATTCCTATTATCCAAATCTTGAGCTGTTTTTTTCTATCTATTCTTGCCTTAAAGCCTCTTTTTTCTTTTTGGCTCTATTTTCTGAGATACTTCTGCAATTTTTTTCTTTTCATACTTCTACTTTCTCACATCAGCTGTGTGTTAACTTCCAGGAGGTTTTTTTTGTTCTTTTTTTGGCTAAACACGTGAAAATTTCCAGGCCAGGGATCAAATTCATGCTACAGCAGTGACCAAGCCAATGCACCGACAATGCTGAATCCTTAACCTGCCGCGCCACAAGAGAACTCCTTTTTTGTTCTTCTAATCTAGCAGAGTCTGAGACAAAGGCTTACGTGTAGGAGCTTATATGGGGAGTTACCATGGGGATAGAACTAAGGGCCAGGAAATGAAAAGGTAGAGGAGGAAAAGACAATACAGGGATGTGTTTTTAACACTGCTCTGAGTAACTGGTGCTTGATTCTATGGGACCTTCTGAGAAGCTTTATGCAGCAAGTCTCAGAACTGTCCATTCAGCGAGCAAAAAGGAGTATGAGCTCCATCTCTCATTGGTCAAGGGTGCAGCTCACAGGGTGCAACTTCCCTGCATTTCTGGGTTGCAGGTGCATGAATGCCAATAAGACTGGTGTCAGGGCGAAACCATAAAGGACTGGACTAAGAGAGTAAGCAACCATTAGCACAGTCGGAAACTCTTGGGTGGCAAGAGGTATCTGCGGTAGGCTGAGTGATGGCTCCCGAAAGACATCCCCGAGCTCATCCCCAGAACCTTTTATGGCAAAAGGGACTCTGCAGATGTGATTAAAATGTGAAGATTACACTGGGTTCTCTGGGTGGGAACTAAATGTAATCACAAAGGTCCTTGTAAGAGGGAGCTAAGAAAGCCAAGAGAGAAGATGTGATGACAGAAGTGGGGGCAGGAAAGGAGAAGCAACGTGGAGTCACAAGCCAGGCAATGAGAATGGCCTCTGGAAGCTGGGAAAGGCAAAGAAACAGGTTCTTCACCAGAAACCCCAAATGGAAGGGATCCTACTTGATTTTAGCCCTTGAAGATTCACTGTGGACTTCTGATCCTATCTATAAGAGGATATTTGTGGTTTAATAAGCCACTAAAATTGTAGTAATATTTTAGGGCAGCAATAAGAAACAAATTAGTTTCCAAGGGTTCAAAACAGTACCCAGGAGTTCCTGCTGGGGTGCACTGGGTTAAGAATCCAGGGAGTTCCTGTCATTAAAAAGGGGAAGATAGGAGTTCCCGTCGTGGCGCAGTGGTTAACGAATCCGACTAGGAACCATGAGGTTGCGGGTTCGATCCTTGCCCTTGCTCAGTGGGTTAACGATCCGGCGTTGCCGTGAGCTGTGGTGTAGGTTGCAGACGCGGCTCGGATCCTGCGTTGCTGTGGCTCTGGTGTAGGCTGGTGGCTACAGCTCCGATTCAACCCCTAGCCTGGGAACCTCCATATGCCTCGGGAGCGGCCCAAGAACCAAGAAATAGCAACAACAACAACAACAACAAAAAAGACAAAAGACCAAAAAAAAAAAAAAAGGGGGGGGAAGATAAAAATGAGAAAGAAAAAGGCCCCAGTTATCCTATTAGAGAGGGGAAAGCACCCAAACCGGAAAAACCCTACACTATTTGATGTTACTTTTCTTAATCAAGAAATCAACCTGCCATTAACATACAACTCAGAGAAAATCAGGTAATAAAGTACCAAGAAACAAAATAAGTAAAATGTACATATAGCATCATCAGACTCACTTTAATCTAAATGAATATAGTATATCCCAGTCAAGAACGCAGTAATTCTTGAGACGTTAAAAACTTCAAAAGAGGGAGTTCCCAGGATGGCGCAGAGGAACGGAATCCAACTAGGAACCATGAGGTTGCGGGTTCAATCCATGGCCTCGCTCAGTGGGTTAAGGATCCAGTGTTGCCATGAGCTGTGGTGTAGGTCACAGACATGGCTCAGATCCCAAGTTGCTGTGGCGATGGTGTCAGCAGGCAGCTGCAGCTCCAATTAGACCCCTAGCCTGGGAACCTCCATATGCCAAGGGTGGGGCCCTAAAAAAACAAAACAAAAAGAAAAACTTCAAAAGAAACAATATATACTCACGTAATATTTTATTTACTAACCTCTCTGAAACACGTCAACATTCGTATGGCTAATGAAACTTTCCATGTTAAAACGCTGGTCAATAAAACAAATTCCTAACAAAAAATATTTTAATGTAGGAATCAACATGTGAACATTACATTTAGGTGGTAAAATTCAGGTTACAAATATAAGATAAATACCAAACAATCCCATACTTCCGGTTTACTGGAAAACATGAGTTGTGACAGTCACGCTTAACACCGTGGTTAAGTCATAAAGGGAGAATTGGGCAGGGGTGTCACAGAGGTATGCGAAGATTTAACAGTTCAAAAAATCCTTAGCCCTTTGAGAAAACATGGATGGCAAATATGTGGCAAATATTTCTGTAATATGGTGGTTTCATTCTGCTCATGCTTTTAAAGTAACTGCAGATCTTTCAGGGCACTGAAGACTAGATTCAAAATAAGTCTTTGCTCAACAAGTTAATGATGCCATGAATCCTTTATATTTAAAAATATAGTTTAAATTTGTAAAGTTTAAGGTAAAGCATACTTGTCCTAATAATTATTTTTAAATATAATTGAGACTATACTACTCTATATAATCAGGCATACATACTGTGAGCAATTAATTCCAGTTACTGTGTTTTACATCTGCTCGTCATCAACAGCACAAAGTTTGTTTCAGTCCAGCAAAATGGTTACACCTAATTTTCTTTTAAAGACAGATACCCTAAATTCAAGGAAGAATTGGCTTTTCTTGATATCTCATTTTCAAATTACTGATACAAACTTACCAGAGAAGTATTTATTTTGCCCAGCATCAAATCCTCTGCGAAAAGTTTCCAAGAGAGATGCATTTCTTGTTTAATTTCCAAAAATAAATAAAGGCTTTCTAACTGAAAGCACTTAACATTCCCAGCTCTCTAAAGTAAACATTAAAAAACAAAGTACAAAAAGTGATCTCTTGGCTTCTGAATAGCCCACTTAGTTACATAAAGTATTTTCTGTCCCAACACTTTCTGAAATTCAAAAGATATTTACTTCCCAAGGACAGGACAGTCTTCATTTCAAACCATTCAATCCGTTTCCATGGCAACACTGCGGGATTCCTTGGCTACCATAAGTCGCATTAGTTGACTGTGGAATTTCTCAATCTTCTTTACATCTTGAGCTTGGTCTGTTCTATACACCAAACACTGTCAGAAATTTTAAAAGCACACATTAACTAAGAAAGACTGGATTACCAATAATGTAGTATATGAATGAATGGGTAAAAAATTTGAGTCTTTCCCTACCACTGTTTTGCTTTATCTCCTCTGGAGGTCAGAATACTAAGGAAATTACATTTAAGTTTCCAAGCCCCCAGCAATTACATTCCTTAAGTTTAGCATTTTATAAGAATTTAAATGCCACTGCTACAGATAAAAAACCGAAATAAACTCTATCGTAAGCTTCGCAAAAATGACCAGATGAATGATATGTTTAAAGTTTTGCCTGTGGTCTGATGAGAGAATTCAAGACTGGAATTAGCTATTTTCTCCCTGGGATCTGGTCATAAGTGACTGAATAATAGTGAGAAAAGCATATAAGTGTTAGAATCCCATTCTCTATTTGTGAAATGGGAGGGGGATTTAATGATTTTGTTTGTTTGTTTGTTGCTTTATAGAGCTGTAGCCCTGCATAGGAAAGCTCCCCCAGGTTGGGGTCAAATTGGAGCTGTAGCTACCGGCCTACACCACAACCACAGCAATGAGGTATCCAAGCCATGTCTGCTATACCACAGCTCAAGACAGCGCTGGATCCTTAACCCACTGAGCAGGGCCAGGGATCAAACTGCATCCTCCTGGATACTAGTTGGGTTCTTAAACCGCTGAGCCACAAAAGGAATGCCTAATGATCATTTTTTTAAAAATCGGGAATCTCTTGCTTGCATCTGGTTCCTAGTTGAACCCCAATTTTCTAATATTATTTGTAATTTTAAAACCAAGTTAAATTCTTCCTTGCTATAAATTCAATTCTTCATCAGATACTTAGATCTGCTTATCATTGGCCATAAAGCCATTTGTTCAAGAATCTTCAAAATTATCAAATTTAAGGTAGCAGTCTTTCTAATTTTGTAACACAGATCCATTTTCCTTTAGCCCCTCTCGAAGACTCACATGAGTTTTAAACAATGAGAACTTCATGATCCTGCAATAATATTCACCAATTTAAGTAATCTGGAGTTCAATCTCACTATATCCAACTGATCTGAATTCCTAGAGCCTTTAAATCAGTTACCTACAAAGTCTTACCTACACATTGTACAAATCTGTCCAACAATCTTGTAAAATGGCCACAGTAATTGCCACCATTTCAATGTTAGTATTTGTACTACAGGAGAACATATAATTTCTCACTACAGTCTGACATAGAAAGATTTTAGGTCCATAGAAAACAACAGTATAAATCAACCGTGGGGTTAGAAAAAAAATGATGCGTAAATGGGAGTATAACAAAGTCAAAGCTCCATGATAATAACAACAAAGTCTAAGTTGAGTTTTCTGAAGGAGTTATTAGCTATTACAATGAATTACTGAGGAAAGTATACACTCATTAGAAAATAAGATTTTTACGCTGGAGTTGATTCATATATTTACTATTTAAGAGGATGAGTTTGACTGTAACTTGGTCACTTCTAGACACGGACTAATTCTTAGTTTGTCCTTTTTTTTAACGTCTTTTTGTCTTTTCTAGGGCCACTCCCTCGGCATATGGAGATTCCCAGGCTAGGGGTCCAATCAGAGCTGTAGCCACCAGCCTACGCCACAGCCACAGCAATGCGGGATCCGAGCCACGTCTGCAACCTACACCACAGTTCACAGCAATGCTGGATCCTTAACCCACTGAGCAAGGCCAGGGACCAAACCGGCAACCTCATGGTTCCTAGTCAGATTCGTTAACCACTGTGCCACGACGGGAACTCCTTTTTTTTTTTTTTTTTTGAGGGCTGCACTAGTGGCATGTGGAGGTTCCCAAGTTAGGGGTTGAACTGGAGCTGCAGTCACCATCTTAAACACAGCCAGAGCAATTCAGGATCTGAGCCGCATCTGCGAACTACACCACAGCTCATGGCAATGCTGGATCCTTAACCCACTGAGTGAGACGAGGGATTGAACCTGAGTCCTCATGGATAGCAATCAGGTTCGTTAACCACTGAGCCATGACGGGAACTCCTAATTCTCAGAAGTTTTAAGAAAGGAAACAAAAAGTATTTTTATATTTAGATCTTGTCACAGGAATTGTCAATGTTAAATAAATATTGCTTACCATGGAGTCGTAACTATATTTAATCGCTACCAGAGGCAAAAAGTCATCATTTGGAGATAAAGTCTTTTGTACTGAATTCAATTCTGCATTTTCCTCTATTTTTAAAGCCGGACATGGCAGTTTCTCTAGAGTAGATATTACCTATCCACTCAGTGGTAATCAAGATTCAAGCACATATTCATTAAATCTAGCACCAGGGCTAGGTACTTTCACGTATCTCCTTTCCTTTCCCCAACAAGCCTACTAGGTAAGCAGACCATCACCATGGCACTTTATGGATGAGAACACTGAGGGCCCCCAAAACCAAGGTTTTGGCCTGACCTTTTCCATGGCTGAAATGCTGGTAGATGGCTAAGCTAGGATTCAAATCTCCTGGATCTAAGTTTGGCATACCTCAGCTCAACTGACTCTTCCATTTGCACAGTTACGTCACCAAACTCAATCAGTTCTTGGAAGACAGTAATCATTAAAAGATCTGACTTCATAGAACCTCACAATGGAACCATGAGCACAAATACAGTAAAATATATGACCAAATACAAACAGTTATTTCTAAAATCACTATGATGTTTTAAAAAGAATTAATCTTTTAAGAAAAATGTTTGCTAAGTACCGCCTGGGTTAGGATACTAGTCACTGCAAATACAGGTAAGAAAAATCTTTATTGCTTTGAAGTTCAAAATCTATTAAAAGTCGAACATGATAAAACAACTGTGATACAGCACAAAAAGAGGCAGAAATAAAAGCAAGAGATGAAGCAATCCTTTTGAGCTGGGTTTTGAAAGATAAGCAGCAGCCTTGCCACACTGGGGCAGGGGTGGAATTCAATACTGCAAAGATGGAAACAGATGGCTCAAAAGCTCTGAGCCTAAGACAGCATGGCACATGAAAGCAGCCCTTGGAGTGCCCATTGTGGCGAAGTGGAAACGAATCTGACTGGTACCCATGAGGTTGTGGGTTCGATCCGTGGCCTCGCTCAGTGGGTTGGGGATCTGGCGTTGCCCTGAGCTGTGATGTAGGTTGCAGACGAGGCTCAGATCTGGCACTGCTGTGGCTGTGGCTATGGCTGTGGCCAGCAGCTGTAGCTTGGATTCGACCCCTAGCCGGGAACTTCCATATGCCATGGGTGGGGCCCTAAACAGCAAAAACAACAATAACAACAACAACAACAAAGGGGGTGGGGGTGGGGAGGGGGAGAGCCCTTAAGTTAACACAGAAAAGATAGAGATAAGAGGAGCTGTGTGGGTGACGTTTACATTATGAGTGATGAGGTGACAGTTAAGATTTTAAGCAGGGTAACAACATGTGCGGTTTTTAGGAGTGCCTGCGGCAGCACAGCAAGTTAAAGACCTGGCGTTGTCTCTGTGGTGGCTCAGACTCAATCCCTGGCCCAGTCCGCTGTAAGATCCAGCACTGCTGCAGGTGTGGTGTAGCCTGCAGCTGTATCATTTTGATCCCTGGCCCGGGAACTTCCATATTCCATGATGCAGCCAAAAAAAAAAAAAAAAAAAAAAAATTACCGCATTTTTAGAAATCACTCCAGCAGGGCAGCAGCATAGGGCAACTACATGACTACCTGGAAGCAGGGACACAGAGACTATTCTACAAGTCCAGGCAACTGACGGTGAACCCCTAACGTTAAGAAGTTAGCAACGAAGATGGAGTGTTCATGACAGGAAATGAGAGGGAGCTTGAATCAATAATTCACAAATGCCCAGCAAAGTATGGGGAACTTAGAGAGTGAAAATATAAGTTCTTTCAAATGAAGGAGTAGTAGATGTGAGAATGAGGGAAAGGAAGGGACCAAAATCAATCCTCACTTCTCTGAGCAGGTAGATGACAGTGCAATTAAAGCGAGGAAACAGGAGGAGCCAGTCTGACAAGAGATGGTGAGTTCCATTCTAGGCTAATGTTAAGGAAGAATGTGCAACCTGGAGCTGGTCACGAAGCCAGAAGACACATACGAGGTACACATACAAAATGAGAAATAGACCCAGAAACAGGCAGTGCTGGACTTAATGGACTGGTCCAGAAGTGGTATGAAAAGATCAAGGAAAGAATTCTGAAGAAGTCAATGTTTATGGGGGCACATTGGTGAAATAATTAACAAAGAAACAGAAACAGAAAAAACAAGATAAAATGGAGCCACATATGCCAAAATAATAATTTCTATAAGAAGTGGTTTCCTGTATCGAAAACAGCCAGGGGGATGTGAGCTGCCGAGACAACTGGGTTTGAAAATAGGGGCTGCTGCTGAGCTCTTACCAAGAGCAGTTTTGTGGACAACATTATGTAGAAAGCAGATGGCAGGAGTGAGAAATGAATGAGCGTGAGCACATGACCAGGGTGAGCACAAGAGAAATACATTACAGAGCCTAGAACTGGTGTTCAACACCACCATCTACTTCTCACACGCCTGAGGAAAACTTTCCCCCCTTACACCCACTTTTGGTCTCTACGCTCCTCTTGCTTGGGGTCTCAAGAGAGCAGTCATTAAACCACATCTGACACACTGCATTAATGAAGCAAGCTGAATTATCTTCCCAAGGGCCTATAGGGAATGAAATGCCAAATAAGTATCCTCATGGGTGATCTGCACAAATCCTAGGTAAATAGCTTCAAACAAATGGTTAACTCAAACAAATCTGAAAGGTATGCAACAAATAAAAACATATACTTACAACTAAGTCATCTGTTACTTTAATACACAAACTCCCATCAGAATGCCTATATTTGAGAACCACACGTGCCTGAAATAAAAATACATATTTAGAAACAGTGAAGTCAGAAGACATTTCTCATACATAATTTAGTATTCAGGTGGGCTAAAACAAATCCTTTTAGAATTAATAGTAAAAGCATCTAAAGGCACCTTGATTGTAAACTTATCATTACTGAAATGGAAAACAGCATTTTGTTCATTCCTCTTGCTACAATTTATTATTTTTTAAAGACTTAAAAAGACACATACAGAGTTCCCGTCGTGGTGCAGCGGAAACGAATCCAACTAGGAACCATGAGGTTGTGGGTTCGATCCCTGGCCTCGCTCAGTGGGTTAAGGGTCCAGCATTGCTGTGACCTGTGGTGGAGGTTGAAGATGCGGCTCGGATCTGGTGTTGCTGTGGCTGTGGTGTAAGCCAGCAGCTGCAGCTCAGATGAGCCCCCTAGCCTGGGACCCTCCATAAGCCGTGGGTGTGGCCCTAAAAAGGATAAAAAACAAACAAAAAAAACATAAAAAAAAGACACATACATATCAAAGGAATGTCCGTGAGGCTCTCAAGATGGTTTGGCATATCCTGCCAGTAAGAATATATGTTGAGGGCTGTTCACAGCACACCACCTCAAAGTACACCACTTTGGCATAAGGATCTGCCTTGCGCTCAAGGCGATTAGCTTTCTGGCCAAAAGCAGGACATAAATTAACCTTTGTAAAGGTGATGTAAATTTCCAACTCTAATTCCCTCTCCCCTGTAACAGACTACAAGGTTTGTTCGAAACAAACTTTACAATAAATAACTTTTCTTTTGCTTTTTAGGGCCACACCTGAGGCATATGGAGGTTCCCAAGCTAGTGGTCTAATCGGAGCTACAGCTGCCAGCCTACGCTACAGCCACAGCAATTCAGGACCCGAGCTGCAACCGTGACCTACACCATAGCTCATGGCAACGCCAGATTCTTAACCCTTAACCCACTGAGTGAAGCCAGGGATTGAACCCGCAACGTCATAGTTCCTATCAGATTCATTTCCACTGCATCACGACAGGAACTCCTACAATAAAATTTCCTATCCATTTCTTAGTCTCTGTCTCACAACTCACCCCCTTCCCAGAAGCTCCAATTCCCTTTCCTTTGTCCAACCCTTTTTCTCCCACTCTATCATCCTTTGTTAAGATGGTATATGGTCCCCAAATCCCTCAAGTCACATTTCTTTGTGAACCTCTGTGCTATGTAATTTTTTTTCACTTGTTAATCTGTCTTTTGTCAGTTTAATCTGCAGAGCCCCAGTTATTAAACCTAAGAGAGTAAAGGAGAAAATTTTTTCTCCCCCACAATACCACAGAGGACTGATAGGAGGAAAAGGGGAGAAAGGAGCATAAATGGCTAAGTTCAAATCCACCCCCCAGGAAAAAAGCACTGCAGTTGCAGTTCATGCTTCCCATTTTCCCATGGGTCTCAGGAGGTCGACTCAGACTAAACCACTCAGCAAAATCACATCTTTATCACAATGGTACAATGCACTATTACATAAAAGCAGAATTCTGTTCAGAAAAGAAGTCTCCATCAACAACCTTCCAAATCAAAACAACTCCTATACTGAGTACCATGCTACACAGCACTTGCCGTTCAGTATTCTAAAGTCAGGAAGCCAAGAAAATGATTTGGATATTAGCATATTCCAATAAGAGACATCTCCCATAGTCTATAAATTCCATAAACATTGGGGTTTTTTTCTATTTATGGCTGCATCTGTGGCATATGGAAGTTCCCCAGCAAGGAGTTGAATTGGAGCTGCAACTTCGGCCTACATGCAGCCACTGCAGGGCTGGAACAGCTGCATCTGCGACCTGCTTTCAGCAATGCAGAATCCTTAACCCACTGATAGAGGTTAGGGATCAAACCTGCACCCTCAGAGACAATGTCGAGTTAACTTGCTGAGCCACAAAAGAAACTCCCATGAACACTGTTTTTCTTTCTTTAAATGATGTATTCAAAACAGTGTACTGCAGCAGAGTCAAGCTTTTTGCTCACCAAAATAAATAACTTGTTTAGGTTTAGCTAGCTGTTTTAAAAAGTGCTAAGTATGGAGTTCCCACCGTGGTGCAGTGGAAATGAATCCGACTAGGAACCATGAGGTTGTGGGTTAAGGATCCGGCGTTGCTGTGAGCTGTGGTGCAGGTCGCAGACTCGACTTGGATCTGGCATTGCTGTGGCTCTGGTTAGACCCCTAGCCTGGGACCTCCATATGCCAAGGGTGCTGTCCTCAAAAAAAAAAAAAAAAGTGCTAAGTATCTATAAGCCAAAACAGGAACATAATTTTAAAATGGTTACAATGTAGCACAGGAGCCTCCCTAAGACAATTCTGGAAACTAGACAAAAAGGGCTAGTAGAGCTCTTCCTACAGCTTTTCCCATAATACTCTCTGCTCTTCTGGGTCTGTCCCCCTCCACCAAAAAAGTCATACCGGAGTTCCCGTCGTGGCGCAGTGGTTAACGAATCCGACTAGGAACCATGAGGTTGCAGGTTCGATCCCTGCCCTTGCTCAGTGGGTTAACGATGCGGCGTTTTCGTGAGCTGTGGTGTGGGTCACAGACGCGGCTAGGATCTGGTGTTGCTGTGGCTCTGGCGTAGGCCTGTGGCTACAGCTCTGATTGGACCCCTAGCCTGGGAACCTCCATATGCTGTGGGAGCGGCCCAAGAAACAGCAAGAAGACAAAAAAAAAAAAAAAAAAAAAAAAAGTCATACCATCCTGAGATTTGACTTGATGAGGGAGGAAAGAGAACTCACCAAGCACTTAATATATAAATAATGACAACTGGGTTAACTATCTTCAGACTGAATCTATTTGAGCTATTCAATTCAGTTTTATGTATTTAAATTCAGTCCTCCAGAAACAAAAGGAAACTGAAACTTAAAAATATGCTAAGCATGACAACTATGTCAAGTTGTCATACCATGTCAGATGCCACCAAGAAAGAAATAGATCAAGGTTCCTGCTTTCTTAGGAACTTTTGAGTTCAATCAGCCAAAACAATCAAAATACAAGACAACATGAATTAAGTCCTATAAGGGCATGCATGTATAGGTAAAACATTAAAAGAGAAAAGTAATTTAGGCTGGAGGAAGGGGAAGCATAAAGAGACTTTGTGGAGATGGTTTGAGAAATGCATTTTTTTGTCTTCTTTTAGGGAAGAAGGTAGGAGAAAGGTTGAAGAAGTGGTCTGAATGAAGATATGATGCATTCTGTAGCTTCATGAGAATAGAGCTGAGGATGGTGGAAACAGTGGGAGGTAAGACCAACAACACTGGAGAGAGGGTCAGACTGGGGACCAGGAGTCCAGATTTTAATTATAAAGCAGGAAACTGAGAACCCAATTTGTGTGTTTTAGACAGCTGTTGCTATGAGAGTGAAGGGATTTCATTTCTTTTTATTTATTTATTTATTTTTTTTGGGGTCTTTTTGCCATTTCTTGGGCCGCTCCTGCGGCATATGGAGGTTCCCAGGCTAGGGGTTGAATCGCAGCTACAGCCACCGGCCTACACCAGAGCCACAGCAACGCGGGATCCAAGCCGCGTCTGCGACCTACACCACAGCTCACGGCAACGCCGGATTGTTAACCCACTGAGCAAGGGCAGGGATCGAACCCGCAACCTCATGGTTCCCAGTCAGATTCGTTAACCACTGCGCCACCATGGGAACTCCTCTTTTTAATTTTTTTTTTTTTTGTCTTTGTCTTTTCAGGGCCGCACCTGCAGCATATGGAGGTTCCCAGGCTAGGGGTCGAATCAGAGCTGTAGCTGACGGCCTACACCACAGCCACAGCCATGCCAGACCCGAGCTGAGTCTGTGACCTACACCATAGCTCACGGCAACGCCAGATCCTTAACCCACTGAGCAAGGCCAGGGATTGAACCCACAACCTCATGGTTCCTAGTCGGATTCGTTAACCACTGACCTACGATGGGAAGTCCATGAAGAAGAGATTTTTAAAATAGGCAGCCAGACTGACTAAGAGATTATTTCATGGTCCAACAATAAAATCATCTTCAATTAGAGCAGATGCAAGAGAGAATGGTAAAAGGTGATGGATATAACCAACAGGGACAGAAGACAGAGTTCTGTAAATTAGACTGTAATGAGTTCTGACAAAATTTCTTTTCTTCTTTGGTCCCAGAAGTATGGACTGGTAGAAAGAGCATGGACGTGGGGTTTAGAGACATGGGTTCAAATTTTAGCTTAATCTTTTAGAGACTAGGCAAATCATTTAATGCATCTTAAGGATGTTTATTCCTCTACCTCAAGAGATTGTCTTAACTGTTCACATAAACTATATGAGTAAACATACATAAAACTCCTGTCACAGAGCAGGTTCTCAATAAAACTGTCGGTCAAGCTCCCTCTCCCCACACAACCCCTCACCCTCCTATCAAAAAAAATCAGCCGGAGTTCCCGTCGTGGCGCAGTGGTTAACGAATCCGACTAGGAACCATGAGGTTGCGGGTTCGGTCCCTGCCCTTGCTCAGTGGGTTAACGATCCGGTGTTGCCGTGAGCTGTGGTGTAGGTTGCAGACGCGGCTCGGATCCCGCGTTGCTGTGGCTCTGGCGTAGGCCGGTGGCTACAGCTCCGATTCAACCCCTAGCCTGGGAACCTCCATATGCCGCAGGAGCGGCCCAAGAAATAGCAACAACAACAACAAAAAGACAAAAGACAAAAAAAAAAAAAAAAAAAAAAAAAAATCAGCCAAAAACCAGTGGAAGGATATTATGAGGAGGCATAAATTTTTTGGCCACTGGGATTTTCTGAATGGATAAAGAGCCCAAAGGTTCCCTGCCTATACTAGGCTTTATTCTCAGCAATGCTCTGTAATTACCATTTGATTTTCATTTTCCCTGCCATTATGACCACATTCTTAAAATGATTCCTCTCGATGTGAATTTGTATGTTCTTTACTATCTTTTCAAATATTTTCAGTTTACACTGGGTACTTCTGGACAAAAATCTTGTACTGTCCTCATGGTACACTGCTTGAACAAAGAAACAAACGGCCCTATGAGCAAAGGAAATCAACCAAATGGAGGAACTAGAAATTGTGTCATAAACAAAGTACTCAATTTCAATAATATCTAACTCATTTCATCATTTATTATTACATCATTTTATTGCAAAGAATGGAACTAAGAATGTTTTATAGCACCTGTTACTTACCTAGGTCTAAAAAGCAAACAAGATTTTTAATTGAGGAGCGGCTTCAACTAGCATTTAGATGATAATAAAACTCAACAGGAAGAAAAATCAGGACCCAAATGCTAAACTGTCCGTCTTGTGACGTCTTTGCTCTTTAATAATAAGCAAACCTCTGGGATCCGCTTACTTTTTGGTGGGGGCCATGAATTACAGGGATCCTTGAACCTCCCAGTTATTTACAAACATTTACGTATAAGTGCACTTTTCTGAGGAAAGCGTGCAAGCATTCTCATGTTCTCACGAGGGCACTGACTTCCAAAAAATTTAGAGCCTCTTAAAAAAAAATTTATTACAGTTGATTTACAATATTCTGTCAATTTCTGCTGTACAGCAAAGTGACCTACAGCCGCCTTTCTAAGGGCTATAGACACCTCCAAATTGAGGTCTTTCAACAACTTCTCTGCTGTCGCAAAAAAACATCACCGTTTTTTCTTATACGAGGTGATACCGGAAAAGGGCACTAAGACACTAAGGGACAGAAGGTTGAACCAGTAGGGGGAGGAGCCCCGCCCTTAGAGACACGTAAACCTGCGACCATCGAGGTTAAGTTCAGGGATTTCGGGCGGCGTCTTCCTAAAAGCCCTGAAATGACCCCTGATTTTGCCGGTTTCCGGGCTTCCTGGGGGCGTTAATAAGGGAGGAGACGGAAGAAACAATCACACTTGGCGGGGTCCGTCTCTCCTCACTCTCAGCACCTCCTAAGTAGCTGGAGAAGCTCCGGAGGCCGAGCGGCGGGGAAAAAAGCCATCCTGACCCAGAGACAGATGCACAGACCCCGCCAGCGATTTACCTTCATGGGGTCAGCGAGGTAGAGTTTCTCGGCCGCGCGGCTGAACTCCTCCCAAGTCTGGTACTGCGGCATCGTGGGTCCGCGGGGGCACAGTTGACACGCACCGCTGAAGACCCGAGGCGCGGCTATACTCCGTGGCCCACCTACCTCCCTGCCTCCCGCAGCCACTCACCGAGGCAGGGGCCCAACCGCTCAAAGATGGTGGCCCCTCCTCGCACCAACGCCTCGCTCCATTGGGCGGTCCGGACTGCCCTCGCCCAATGGGAAGGAGGGATATTGCCCAGGAGGAGGCGGAGCCCCGAGCATACGGCTCTGAGAGCTGGCCCCGAGGAGTTGAGAGCAGAGCGATGACGGAGGCCACCACAGCGCCCTCTATAGGACTGGAGGAGCAGTGGGAGGGTCTGTCCCGCAGTCTTTTGGGCTGACCAGCTCTTCTAAAGCCCAGGTTCCTTCTGCAAAGATTGAGCGGCTCAGTGAAAAGCGCTGGAGCTGCAAAAACGAAGATGATAGGGTGCAGCTGTCACACCTACAGCTTAGTAAAAGGGAAATGAGACATAAGCACAAGAATGCAGCCAAAGACTTTATATGATAGACATTTGTTTCGGGACATCGGAACACAAAGGAAGGATGATCACGTGTGGGTGGAGGGATCGCTAATGATGTTGGTGCAGGCTGAATCTTGATAAACATGGTGGATGTTCTATAACAGGTAGTCCAGGCCGGCCAAGACATCTAGGCCCGTTTGAGGTTTGTAGAGTATTTAATGTGAGGAGTGTTTGCGGGGTGGGGGAAGGGAAGAATCAATGGAAGGAATCATGTCGTCACTTAAGCCAGGAGAAGAAATTTGAACTCTGTTCTCTAAGTAATGGAGTGATCAGAAGGGTGTTTTTCCTTAATCAAGTTTATTGAAGTATATTTTATGTAATAAAACATACTAATTTTAAGCATATAGGCTGATGCATTTTTGAAAAATATATTTATATATTCCCATTGGGTATATGCCTATATGTCATAATCAAGATACAGAACATCTCTTCATCTCCAGAAAGCTCCCTTATGCTTCTTTATATTCAATCCCACCACCCTCACAGCTGCCCCCACTCACTGATCTGCTTTCTGCTACCATAGATTAGTTTTCCTGTCCATGGAAGGGCTTTAAGCAGATTTGCATTTTATCCGGCTCTGGCTGCACACAAAGACTGAGGTGAAGTGGTGCAAGCCTGGAGGCAAGGAGACCTCCTAAGATGCTCATGCAATAATATAGGCAAAAAGAGGAGGAGTTCCCAGTGTGGCTCAGTGGAAATCTGACTAACATCCATTAGGACACAGCTTCAATTCCTGGCCTTGTTCAGTGGGTTAAGGATCTGGCATTGCCATGAGCTGTGGTGTAGGCCAGCAGCTACAGGAACCTCCATATGCCATGGGTGTGTCCCTAAAAAGAAATAATAATAATAATAATACAGACTTAAGAGCTGTGGATCTGAATTAAGGCACTAGTTTAGGAATGGAGAAGAGGATGCCGTTTTGAGATTTATGTCATGAATGATGTGGGGTACACAGGTGAGGAAAGAGTAGAATGCCTCTCAGGCCAGGGAAGGTGGGGAGGCCATTGACTGATACAGGGGAAAAGGAAGAACAGGTTTGGGGGAGATTGGGGAGGACAATGAGTTCTGTTCTGGATGTGATGAGTTTGAAGTATCCTTGGGCTATCGAGGTGCAGATGTCTGGTAGCTTAGCTGGGTATCTCCAGGAGTGGTACGAAGCAGGCATCATCAGCAGATAGGGCTCGGTTGAGCCTTACCTGGGGAGAGGACACAGCAGTAGAAGACCAGGGACAAACCCTGGGAAACAACCACATGTACAAAGGGTCGGAGAGGGATTCACAAAGGAGGCAGTGGGGGAGGAGATCAGGCGTGTCTGGGAAGTGGTTGGAGGAGAGGGTTCTGCGGAGGGACCAGTCAGGGGTGTCAGATGGCACAGCTATGAAGAGAACTGAGTCCATTGAGGAGTTCCGATCGTGGCTCAGTGGTGACAAACCCGATGAGTGTCCATGAGTTCTCAGGTTCGATCCCTGGCCTCGATCAGTGAGTTCAGGATCCAGCATTGCCATGCTGCTGTGGCTGTGGTGTAGACCTGCAGCTGCAGCTCCAATTTGACCGCTAGCCTGGGAACTTCCATATGCTGCAGGTACTGCCCTAAAAAGCAAAAATAAATAAATAAATAAATAAATGAGTCCATTAATTGTTGTCATTGAGGGGTCACTGGTGACCTCAGCCAGAGAACCGTGGTCAGACTGGGGTTTGTGTGGAACTAATTGAAAGAGGCTGAAGGGGTGGAAGAGTAAAGGCAGCTTTTTTCTACTTTTCCTTTTTTTTTTTTGTCTTTTCAGGGCTGCACCCATAGCACATGGAGGTTCCCAGGCTAGGGGTCCAATGCTGGATCCTTAACCCACTGAACAAGGCCAGGGATCCAACCCGACACCTCGTGGTTCCTAGTCGGATTTGTTTCCGCTGCGCCACGACAAAAACTTCCGTTTCTTTATAAGAGCTTAACCACCAGCAGAAAAGGTGGTAAGAAAATGGTCCAAAGACACTGATAAAAAGAGCGTTTTTTTGGTTTTTGGTTTTATCAGAGCTGCAGCTCCCGGCCTACACCACAGCCACAGCAACATGGGAACTGAGCCAAGTCTGTGACCTACACCACAGCTCATGGCAATGCTGGATCCTAAACCCACTGAGCGAGGCCAGGGATCAAACCTGCGTCCTCACGGATACTAATCAGGTTCTTACCCACTGAGCCACAATGGGAACTCCCTCCGGTGCATTCTTCAAACTAGGTTATTCTTTCCAGCTGTGGAAAAATGGCTTCTGAAAGGCTGTGTCCTTTATAAATCGCTCACACTTGCACTGTGTCAGAAAAGAAAAACTCCTTTCACTCCCAGTGTGGAGGAGCACAGCCTCTGACCTTCTGTGGTTACCCTTTTGGCTTCGTTTTGACACACGTGTCTCATTTGAGCATAACAACCCAGTGAGGGTAACCCATGGGCCCTTATCACAATTCTAGGAATCTGAAAGCTCTGAAAACAAGAGTATCTCCATAAATCCTGTGGTGGAAAACTTTTGACCTGACCCCTCCTAAGGCTATTTGTAGTCTTTTTTTTTTTTTTTTGTCTTTCTAGGGCTGCACCCAAGGCATATGGAAGTCCCTAGGCTAGGGGTCTAGTTGGAGCTACAGCTGCTGGCCTACACCACAGCCATGGCATAGCAATGCAGGATCCAAGATGCATCTGTGACCTATACCACAGCTCACAGCAATGCCGGATCCCCAACCCGCTGAGCGAGGCCAGGGACTGAACCTGCAACCTCATGGTTCCTATGTAGTCTTTATTGGTCCCATTTGGTGTGTTTGATTACAGGGTGGAGCCCCATCTCTGCTGGTGGTATTACATTTATGTAATCTATGGCATATGCACCGTATTACCGGCCTAGACTCCAACAAGCTGTGAATTCTGGAAGGCAAGTGGCCCCGAGGATTTTGGCTAAGGGATTATGGATGTGGGCAGCTCTCCTTTGCAGGTGATGAAGAAACCAAGTCTGAGAAAGAAATTATATGAAACAGATTGGCCCTGGACTTTGCTCTTCATTGTTCAGCAAGTGGCGAGCCAGCAGATGTTAATCACAGCAGGAAGTGGTAGCATTAATTTTGATTTCAGAAAATGTAACCAGTGGCAGTAGGGAAGCCGGATCTGTGGAGCCTAGCCTGGGCACAAGGTCAAAACCTAAGCCTTTGTTCCCTCATCTGCACTGGTGGCCTCCTGTTATTGTGGCCCATGTCCTTGCCTCCCAGTCAATCCCACTCTCAGCCCGGTTTTCCACTCAGTTCCCACCCCACCCCTCAACAGAAGTTACTTTCACAAGGTCACCAACTGCTCTCAGGGTCACTTGTGACCTTCATATTGCAAAGTCCATAGTGCCTTCAGACAGCTCTCAATTCTTTCTAGGCCAGATTATTCAGCTGCCTTTGAGGCCACGAGTCACCCCTTCATCCCTAAAACTCCCCAGCCCCTTGGCTTTCTTGAGCCCGTCTTTCCTTGTTCCTCCTTCTTCCTCCCTGGCTTCTCCTGCTCTGGCTCCACCCGGCCTCCTGGACCCCTGGCCCTTTAGCCCTGGGCCTCGAGTACAGACTTTGACTTCATCCTCTGCCATTCTTCCTGGGTGATATTCTTTGGGTTTTCACTTCTGCCTTCATGCTGCTTAGTCTGGACTTCTTCCCTAGCTTCAGATTCATATTTCTAAATGCCTGTCAGGCCCTGGGCTAACCCCAGAGCTCAATTTTGGGAGATGAAAACAACTTTTCAGCAAATTGAAGCAGTTTATAAGTTATAATTGCTACACCGCCTTCTAAACTTCGTGTGTGTGTGTGTTTGTGTGTGTGTGTGTGTGTGTCTTTTGGGAGCTGCACCTGTGGCATATGGAAGTTCCCAGGCTAGGGGTGGAATGGGAGCTATAGCCCCTGGCCTATGCCACAGCCATAGCAACGCTGGATCCAAGCTGCATCTGTGACCTAGACCACAGCTCATGGCAATGCTGGATCCTTAACCCAATGAGTAGGGCCAGGGATTGAACCTGCATCCTCATGGTTACTAGTTGGGTTCTTAACCTGCTGAACCACGATGGGAACTCCTGCTCCGTGTCTTCTAAAAACTGTCAGCGCCATAGCCATCGTAACCAAGAAGAGGAGTCATTCTTACAGGGACTCTTGTATTGACAATCATAATAAGAGACCACAGTGCCACTGGCATGCCGGGAACTGCATGTCATTGTGTTGATTTTCACACATTAAGCTGTTTATGGAACCCAAGATATGCTGGGACTCAAAGAAGCCACTGTTCCTCTTGTACCTTCCAGGTCTCCTAAATTCAATGCTGAGCAGTCATAGTGGAACAAACCCGGTAAGAGAAGCCAACTGAGAAACCAAGAAACCAGTTTGCCCAGGGGTTGTGTCCAGAATGGGGAGGGAAGGAAATCTGAGGGCTTCCCGAGCGGCTGCGGGCTGGGGCAGCTTTGCGCCCGTGTCCAGCAGAGGGCAGTGGTGCGCAGACAGTCCCCGGTCCTGCTGAGCCGTGTCCCTGCCAGCCAGGTGACTCCAGCCTTTCCTGAAGAAAGCGGTCCCCATGGAGCACACACCCTAGCTTAGCCAAGGAAGGTGTTCATTTTTTTTTTTTTCCTCTTTTCATGGCATATGGAAGTTTCCAGGCTAGGAGTCAAATCGGAGCTACAACGACCAGCCTCCACCACAGCTCATGGCAACACCGGATCCTTAACCCACTGAGCAAGACCAGAGATTGAACCCTCATCTTCATGCATAGGGGTTCTTAACCCACAGAGTCATGATGGGAACTCCCACTGGTGCATTTTGCTACCTTTTGCTCAATCTCAACTTCTCCTCTCTGGAGAAAGACTTGGCTCTTGATGGCCAGGAGCTCCCAACCCAGTTTAATTCAGTAATTGCTTACTGAGCTCGTCTTCCATGTCAGTCACCCACTGGGGGTTCTCCAGTGAAAATGAAGATGTGTGGGAAGCTTAGGTCCTAATGAGAGCAGAGGAGGGTGAGGGGTAAAGCGAATTTATGGATAGTCAAGACTGAAGGCAGAAACAAGCATTTACGGGGGTGCAAGCAGGTCTAAGCCTTCCCTGTCCTCCCAGGTGTTTGGGGGGGGTGTGGCCAGGAGGTAAGGACATGACAATATAAGGTGTAACTTCTTGGAGCCATGAGCTGACCCCCAGGACCCACATCCAGCACTCCTGGATTCTGTGATCAGAAGCCCAGAGCTACCTGGGATCCCCTTGAAGCTGGGGGGAAGGGTGGGAAAGGGAGGGAGGGTGGGATAAAGACCTAGATAGAGGTCACCCTAGAAAACAAAACCCATTCCCAGAGCCATGCTCAAGGGGCTCAGAGACTGTGCTAGCACCCTCCTGCCACCCCCACTGACAACACCTGATCCCCAGCTGAGTGGCAGAGTTCCTGGAGGCGGTCTCTTGCTGTCTCAATTGCACCCCATTCCAGGAAGGCTAACATTGGAGTTCCCGTTGTGACTCAGTGTGTTAAGAACCTGACTAGTATGGATGAGGACACAGGTTCGATCTGTGGCCTTGCTCAGTGGGTTAAGGATCTGGCATTTCCATGAGTGTGGTGTAGGTCGCAGATACAGCTCAGATCCAGTGTTGCCCTGTCAGTGGTGTAGGCTGCAGGCTACAGCTTCGATTCAACTCCTAGCCTGGGAACTTCCACGTGCCGCAGGTGTGGCCCTAAAAAGACAAAAAAAAAAAAAAAAGACTGCTAACATTTAGACAGGTAATGATTCCTTTAAGGTGAAACAGATTTCAAGCAAAATAAACACACCTCAAAAAACAACAAGGGGAAAAAGCCTCGTTCCATCCAAGGGTGAGAGAACAGGCTCAGATGGAGCCTTGGGGATCGGCAAGGCCACCCTCGGTGCTGTTCCCTCTGGGGGAAGCTGGGTCAGGCCAGGTCAGATGCTGCCCAACCCCAGCCGTGGTGCTCTGGAGACCAGAGGCCAAAGGCAGGGGCAGGGAGATGCCTGGCTCCCGGCTTTGTCAGTTTCATCTGAAACTGATTAAAGTGAAATGCAAACCCAAATAGCTGGGAAGAAGAGACCAGAATTTTACCCGCGTCTGCTCCCCTCCCTCCTCAGCACACTGTGCTCTGGCCTGGGTCCCATCACCGCTCAGATTTCCCCTCCCCCCAGGCAGGCCCGCACTGCCCAGAAACCGCAGAGAATGGCCCTATTGTAGATGAGACAAACCAAAATAGCAGCATCTTCTGTTCTCTGCCTTAGGGAGCTTCACTTAAAACCCCAAAGTCCCAGATGTGGAGGACAATGGAAGTTGTTGTTGCAAATTGGTGATGGTGGAGCAGGTGAGAGGCAGGTAGTCAGATTGGTGGTGGTGATGGGTTGCGCTTCGGTGAGAGAACAATTGCCCAGTCACTCCATTAACCCAATTAGCAATCGTTGGCGGGAATTCTCTTAATCACCAAAGAAGCACAGGGAAGGTGGGAAAAGGAGACACCCCACTGGTAGGGGGTGGTGGTGGGAGTGGGGTGGGGTGGGGAGGAGGGCGATCCATGATCCATCGCTGCTGGAACAAAAGGCTAGAAGAAAACCTCAGTTATTTCTAGGCTGGTCAATGTTATTTTTATCATTTTTTAAATGTTCTGGATTTCTTAAAGAACCGTGCCCTAGAGCTTTTGGAAGAACAGTGTTTGCATTAATTAAGAAATCAGATGACGTCTCCACTCAGCAGCGGGCTCTGCCATGGAAACTCTCTGGGTGGCCTGGGAAATGGTGACTGTGGACCTTGATTGATCACAGCTGTCATGTCCTCAGCTGTTCAGTCCAACAAGTCAATCAACACGTCCTGAGTGTCTAGCCGGTACTCGCTGGAGATTTGGAGCGTGGGAGTGAACACAGCACGAAGGTTACAGCTGTATGCACGACTAGCTATAAGTAGTGTTTACAGTCAAGTCAAAAAATTCTTTTGAACCTGCGGCAGTGACAACGTCAGGTCCTTAACACACTAGGCCACCAGGGAACTCCTCAAGTCATAAAATTCTTCTGGACAGAGAAGGGAGAGTTTAAATGGGGGTGGGAACAGGAAAAGCTGCACAGAGGAGCTGGATTTTATTTTATTTTATTTATTTATTTGCTTTTTAGGGCCGTACCTGCGGCATATGGAAGTTCCCAGACGAGGGGTCGAATCGGAGCTACAGCTGCCAGCCTATACCACAGCCACAGCACTGAGGGATCCGAGCCACATCTGTGGCCTACACCACAGCTCACAGCAATGCCAGATCCTCAACCCACGAAGCAAGGACAGGGATTGAACCTGTGTCCTCATGGGTCCTAGTCAGGTTCATTAACCACTGAGCCAAGAAGGGAACTCCCAGGAGCCGGATTTTAAAGATCAAGATCGGATTGTGACAGACGGAACGCGCAGGCTTTAGGATACAGAGAGGATGGGAACAAAGGCACAGAGACAAACGTTTAGGGAGCAGGTGTGGCCTACGCCACAGCCACAGCAACTCGGGATCTGAGCCTCGTCTGCGACCTACACCACAGCTCATGGCAACCCTGGATCCTCAACCCACTGAGCAAGGCCAGGGATCGAACCCGTACCCTCATGGTTCCTAGTCGGATTTGTTTCTGCTGCGCCACGACGGGAACTCCAACTTTATCTTTTTTAGAATCCACAGGGTGAGGGACTGGCCTGGGAGCTTCGTGTGGCCGCCTGGGGCTGCAGGAATCAGGACACTGATAACTACAGCCGTCATGACAGCCAGTAAAGGGAGAAAAGGAAACCTACCTACGAGGCTGAGCCTGCGGCACTGGGTGACTGTGGGAAGGCAGATGGAGAAGAAAAGCCCAGTCCCGGGGGACATAGTGACTGATGGTGTTTGCCCTTCTCTTTCCCACTCAGACCCAGACCTGGGAGCCACTGTCCCACAGCCGCCCCCGCCTCTCACTCCATTGTCGTGCTCTCCATGCCATTGTACCCTCACCCAGTCCCTCGCCTGCCCTCATTCCCTTCTCACCTTTCCCAGCCTTCCAGCCACCGTGAAAGAGAAAAATGCTAAAACCTTGCAAAGCTTGGGTTTCAGCACAAAGATGAGGTGTTCTCTGTCTCTGGGGGTTTACCAGTCACCAGCCAGCTGTGTCTGGCTACCCAAGGTCCTGTTCAGTTTTGCTGACCTTTCTTTTTTCTTTTTTTTGTCTTTTCTAGGGCCGCACCCATGGCATATGGAGGTTCCCAGGCTAGGGGTCCATTTGGAGCTGCAGCTGCCGGCCCACACCACTGCCACAGCAACGCCAGAGCCGAGCTGCATCTGTGACCTACACCACAGCTCACGGCAACACTGGATCCTTAACCCACTGAGCGAGGCCAGGGATCAAGCCAGAGTCCTCATGGATCCTAGTCGGATTCGTTTCCACTGTGCCACGACGGGAACTCCTTTGCTTTTCTTTCCAGTCCGTCTTCAGGAAGGAGGGGCTGGGAGGGCAGGCACTGACCTTTGACCAGTCAGACAGTCCGGCTCGGTAAATATTTGCTGATGGCCAGCATGATGACATGTGGAGAAAATCACCCCCACCAGAGATTTTTAGGAAAACATTTTTTTCTTTTTAGGGCTGCTCCCACAGCATATGGAGATTCCCAGGCTAGGGGTCGAATCAGAGCTGCAGCTGCTGGCCTACACCACAGCCACACCAGATCTGTAACCTACACCACAGCTCACAACAATGCCAGATCCTTATCCCACTGAGTGGGGCCAGACATTGGGCCCACATCCTCATAGATACTAAGTCAGGTTTGTTACCCCTGAGCCACAACAGGAATTGAGGAAAACATCCTTTGATCACAGACTGATGGAAGGTCCAGATGGCCAGAGGTGCCTCGGGCGTATATGTTGAGATGTATGAAACTGCGAGCGCTGGAGTGCGGCTGGGTAACATGTCCGTCTTGGCTTTGGGGCCTCCTTTCTTCTGGGAGTGGGTCACCAACCACCTTTTGGGCACAGGCTTCCCTCTTCCACTCTGGTTTGAAACCAGCCAGGCTCCTGGAAGCCTCCCCCCGCCCTGGCCGGCCCCCGCCGCCCCCAGCAAGGCTGGGATGGTGTTTGTGCAGGAACTGCAGGATACCCATGCCCCTTCTGCACTCTCGCACAACACCTGCCTGTTTGCAAAGCACCAGCCCAGAGCCTCTCCAGCTTCCTCTTGGCTTTCCTAACTGCCCTCTGAGCTACACCTGATGCTTCTTCTTCCCCTGGGCCTGCAGGGTTGGTGGCTGAGTAGATGGCCCAGGCTCCCAAGGTGACAGGGGTTCTGGAGGCTGGCCCACTATCATGCGGGTCAGGGAGAGCCTCGTAGCAGTGTGCGCGTCCTTCAGCTGGACACCAACAAACAGGAGCTCAGGCTCTCCCCTGGGAGGAGGCAGGACAACCACTGGCAAATGCAAGGAAATGTGCATGGGTGTCGAGAAGGTGCCCGGCCAGCTTCCCGGGGTCCCCTTGAGAGCCCCTGGCCCACCTCCCAGCTAAGCCCAGCTGGGAGGCCCAGGCTCAGCTCTCAGCAAGCCCAGACAGAAATGGCCCTGAAGCTCCCCCTGACTGGCCAGCTCCCAGTACAAGCACAAACAGGGCTTTAAAAGCCCCCTCACTTCCTGGCGTGGGGGTGGGGGTGGGGATGGGCACTTAGGGCCAGTGGCTATTGGTGGCCAATGCATCATTTTCTGGGGCCGTTCCAGGTGACCAGCGCCATCACCTCTTTTCTGTGCAGATGAGGAGGCCAAGGGCGCTCCGGGGAGAGGGCCGCTTTGAAGCTCCTGCCCTGAACCCCTGCTCCCTGTCTTGGTGTTGGGAAGCTTTACAGCTGCTCCACGCTGGCTGAGCCTTCTTCTGCTAACTTGGGGCTTTTGGGATCAGGGTGTTGGTGAAGCAGAGTCTTGGCAAGAACCTTGGCAGCTTTGCCAAGAGGCAAATGAAGGGAGAAAATTAGACCTGGTAATTGGTTTGCTTTTTACTTTTTTTTTTTTAACAGGCAATGGTGACTATGGCTGGGAGAAGAAGACACAGAAGCAAGCTGTCCCCCGGGACCCAGGCTTAAGTTGTCCCAATTTCAGGGGACAACGCTGGCCAGTCCAGCACATCCTGTCCTGTCTTGCCTGGCACATCTGTCTGACTGTGAGATGATTCTCAGCATCCCTTGCTGCCCCCGACAGTCAGGCAGGTTTAAGTTACCCAGGTCCATGCGAAACCCAGGACCAGGCATCTTAGAACCTTGAATCTGAAGGTCACCTTTAGATGGAGCCCCCAAGTCAGGCGCCTCTGAAGAGAGATGCTGTGGGGCCCGCTGCAAAGGACTTTCTCGCAGTCTTTTGTCTCTGGGCAGAGCTGACTCATCACTTCCCCCAGATAAGTTTGCTCTCTGGGCGGATTCCAGGCTCCCATCCCTCCAATTGGCCGTTTCTCGAGACCAGATGGCTCACATTAGATCTCAATTTGCAACGTGCTACCCTTTGTGGGCACATGCTCTGGATTTGTCCCAAACTGAGCAGCTGATTCACTAGGACCTTCTGGGAAGTCCTCGCCGTTTGATTCTGCCTCAGCACTTCAGCATAGAAGCTGCCAGTCAGGTTTCCAGTTTTTTTTTTTTTTTTTTTTTCCTGGGGGTGGAGGGGAGGCTACTGAGTCTAATCCCAGCCCCAGAGGCGCCCTCCTGGGAGACCGTGGAGGGACCTCAGCTCCATCCCAGGCGCTCGGCCTCTGCTCCTTGGGCTGGTGCTGCCTCTGCAAGGGCTGCTTCTGCAAAGTCCGGCAGAGGTGGACTCCACGGCTGCAGGACCAGTTCTGTGGCTGTTTAGTGTCTTGGCTAAAAGCAGAGGAAAGAATTCGTGACCATTCTGAGCTGTGTAAGTTTAGGTTTCCCCAGGAGGGCTTCTAGCTTCCCTCCCTTCCCGTCACCCCGCGTTGCTGCAATAGCAGCTACTGAGCAGGTACCACACGCCAGACTTTGTGGGCAGCGGTCGGGGGTAAGGATACAAAGGAGAATTCTTGCCTTCAAGGGACTTACTGACTAATGTCCGAGATAGGCAGGCACTCGGGACAGAGAGAGAGCTGATGTCACGCAGCGGTCAAGGGCCCAGACTCAGGAGCCAGACCGTCTGGGCTCAGATTTCCTGCTCTACCACTTATAGGTATGTAACTCCGGACAAGTTACTTCACCACTACGTGCACCGGTTTCCTCATCGGTAGAGTGAGGATGATGATAGCTGCCTTAGCGTTTTATGAGGATTAAATTAGTTAATGAGCTTGAACTGTGCCAGGAACTATCCCAGATAGTTTAGAGCTGTTGCATCAAGAGGGCTAATTGGATGAAGGACCTAAGAGGAAGGAAGGGGATCAGGTATGAATCCTTGGAATCTGGGATCTGGACAAGTGCAGCCAGGAAAGCTTATTTTTTTCTTTTTTCTTTTGGCCATACCCGCAGCATACAGAAGTTCCTGGGTCAGGGATTGAACTTGCACTACAGCCGTGACAATGCCAGGTCCTTAACCTGCTGAGCCACCAGGGAACTCCAGGAAAGCTCTTTTGAGTATAGGGGCCACTACTATATTTATATATATATATATATATATATACACACACACACACACATACATATATACATACACACACAATGTATATATAGATGTTACAATATTGTGTTTGTTTCAGGTGTATGGAAAAGTGTTTCAGTTATACAAATATATGTACATATCTATATTGCTTTTCTGATTCTTTTCTGTTATAGTTTACTATGAGATATTGATATAGTTCCCCATGCTATAAAGTAAATCCTCCTCATTCATCTATTTTATATATGGTCATGTGCATCAGTTGTTTTTTGGGGGGGGCCTCACCCACAGCATATGGAGGTTCCCAGGCTAGGGGTCAAATTGGAGCTACAGGTGCTGGCCTACACCACAGCCACAGCAATGCCAGATCCAAGCCGAGTCTGCCACCCACACTACAGCTCACAGCAACGCCAGATCCTTAACCCACTGAGTGAGGCCAGGAATCAAACCTGCAACCTCATGGTTCCTAGTTGGATTCGTTTCCTCTGCATCACGACGGGAACTCCTGGACATGTGCATCTGTTAATTCTATACTCTCAATTTATACCTCTCTCCCTTCCCCTTTGGTAACCATAAGTTTGTTTTCTATGTCTGTGAGTCTATATCTGTTTTGTAAAAAAGTTCTTTTGTGCTATTTTTTTTTTCCTTTTAGGGCCACACCTGGAATTTCCCAGGCTAGGGGTCAAATTGGACCCCTAGCTGTTGGCCTACACCACAGCCACAGCAACGCCAGATCTGTGCCTCATCTGCAACCTACACTGCAGCTTGTGGCAATGCTGGATCTTTAAACCACTGATGAGAGCCAGAGATTGAACCTGCATCCTCATGGATGCTTGTAGAGTTTATTTCTGCTGAGCCATGATGGGAACTCGCCTATACTATTTTTTTAGATTCCATATATTGTTGATATCATATAGTATTTGTCTATCTGACATACTTTACTTGGTGTGAAAATCGCTAGGCCCATCCATGTTGCTGGAAATGGCATTATTTCATTTTTTTAAATGGCTGAATAATATTCCTCTGTGTGAGTGTGTGTGTGCATGCGTGTGTGTGTATCACATCTTCTTTATCATCTGTTGATGGACACTTAGGTTGCTCCCATGTCTTGGCTGTTGCAAATAGTGTCACTGTAGACATTGGAATGCAGTTGTCTGTTTTAATTAGAACTTTTTTCTTTTCCAGAAATATGCCCAGGAGTATGCTGGGTCATACGGTAACTCAATTTTAATTTTTTATGGAATTTCCATGCTTTTCTCCACAGTGGCTGCACCAATTTATAGTCCCAGCAACAGTGTAGGAAGGTTCCCTTTCTCTACACCCTCTTTGGCATTTATTATTTGTAGACTTTTTGGGGATGAGCATTCTGACTGGTGTAAGGTGAAGTCTCATCGTAGTATTGATTTGGGTTTCTCTAATAACTAGCAATGTCGAGCATCTTTTCATGTGCCTGTTGGCCATCTGTGTGTCCTCTTTGGAGAAATATTTATTTAGGTCTTCTGCCCATTTTTTGGTTGGGTTGCTTTTTGTTGTTGTTATCGAGTTGTTTGAGCTATTTGTATACTTTGGAAATGAAGCCCTTGTTGGTTGCATCATTTGCAAATATTTTCTCCTCTCCCAGTCCTTAGGTTATCTTTTCATTTTATTTATGGTTTCCTTTGCTTTGCAAAATTTTGTAAGTTTGGTCAGGCCTCATTTCTTTCTTTTTGCTTTTATTTCTAGGGCCTTGGGAGACTCGTGTAAGACAACATTGTTGCAATTCATGTCACAGAATGTTTTGCTTACATTCTCCTCTAGGAGTTTTATGGTGTTGTGTCCT
Organism: Sus scrofa; assembly: GCF_054392235.1. Lineage (NCBI taxonomy): Eukaryota > Metazoa > Chordata > Mammalia > Artiodactyla > Suidae > Sus > Sus scrofa. The sequence continues at coordinate 16,258,072 of NC_139392.1, read as the reverse complement.
ATGTTTCAGTCTTTAAGCCATTTGGAGGTGCTTTTTTTGTTTTTGTTTTTGCATATGGTGTGAGGGATTGTTCTAACTTCATGGATTTACATTTGATCATCAGCTTTCCCAACACCATTTGCTGAAGAGACTCCCTTTCTCCAGTGTATCATCTTGCCTCCTTTGTCGAGGATATTGACAGTAGGTGTGTAGGGTTATTCCTGGGCTCTCTATGCTCTTCCACTGATGCCTATGTCTGTTTTTGTGCCAGTGTCACACTATTTTGATTACTATAGCTTTGTGGTATTGTCTGACATCTGGCAAGTTTATGCCTCTGGCTTTGTTCTTTTCCTTAGGATGGCTTTGGCAGTTCTGGGTCATATAAATTTTAGGATTATTTGCTCTAGTGCTGTGAAAAATGTCATGGGTCGTTTGATGGGGATGGCATTAAATCTGTAGATGGCTTTGGATAGCATGGTCATCTGAACTGTGATAATTCTTCCAACCCAAGAGCATGAAATGTCTTTCCATTTCGGTGAATCACCTTTCTCCGTGTTTTATAGTCCTTAACCTACAAATCTTTCATGACCTTGGTTAGGTTTATTCCTATCAGGGAAAAAGTCTTGCTTGCCATATCAATCAACAAAGGAAATTGCAGCCATCACGCCACTACAGATGCCCCGGACAGTGAGTCTGGGGGGACCGCAGGATGGAGGAAAAGGAGCTGTGCTGCCAAGCCCTCAGTTACTCCTGCCACCCATCCACGGTGCACCCTGGGGAGACTCAAGAATGCTGGCCCCAGAGAGCTGAGGTGCACATCAAAGGAATGACTCCAATGAGCCCAGACACTTGCATCTTCCCAAACGCAGAAAAGGGCTACATGCCTTGCGATGTATGTTTTAAAGTTTCTATTTTTACAGGTGCACCTTCAGCCTATGGAAGTTCCCCGGTTAGGGGTCGAGTTGCAGCTGTGACCTACACCACAGCTCATGGCAATGCCAGATACTTAACCCACTGAATGAGGCCAGGGATTGAACCTGCATCCTCGTGGATACTAGTCAGATTCTTAATTCACTGAGCCACAAAGGGAGCTCTGAAATGTCTGGTTTTCTTTAACAGTAGTCTTTTGATATTCTGACTACCTGGTCTTTGTTACAAATACTCCTATATATATTCTGATTCCCCCTTTACCTCTTCAGAGAACTCTCTCAGAGCTATCTGAGATGCCACGTCCCAGGCTTAAGTCCTCATTTTTATCCACCAAATAAAACATAATTTTCAACTTTTAAGTTGTGTATTTTCTTCAGTCACCATTCCTAATCAAAGAAGATATATATAATTTTTGATGGAATTTTAAATAGGGTTTTAAAAAAAATTTCTCCCAGAGTTCCCGTTGTGGCTCAGCAGTTAATGAACTTGACCAGCATCCATGAGGCAGGTTCTATCCCTGGCTTCGCTCAGTGGGTTAAGGATCCGGTGTTGCCATGAACTGTGGTGTAGGTCGCAGATGGGGCTCAGATCTGGCATGGCTGTGGCTGTAGTGTAGGCTGGCAACCACAGCTCTGATTCGACCCCTAGCCTGGGAACCTCCATATGCCATGGGTGTGGCTCTAAAAAGACAGAAAAAAAAAAAAAGGCAAAAAAAATTTCTCCTCCCAATATTTCATTGTTAGTGTACCATATATATTTTTTAATCTTGAATAATTATGGCCTTGGTTTGTTCCTTTGCAGAGTGAGAATAATATTTTCCCTTCTACTCCCATTGGAAAAAGGGAAGAAAAACCAACATTTGAATCTACCATGTACCAGACACAGTTTTATTCTGAGAATTGGGAAAAGTAATATATTATACATGCATTTATATTAAAAATTGTGATTTTTCTCTCTACTCCCCCTGCCCACAACCCCCACAGGCCAATAGCCTGGATCACCAAGGGATGACAGAGAGGGCAGCCCTTCGGTCTGACCTTAGTAATAGCAGGTATTGCTGCGGGCCTGTTTGGCCTCCATGTAATCATCACATTTCCCCGCTGTTGAGCTCCTGGTTACTAAAGCCCTTGACCCCATGGAAGACTGGGGATTTCCTCAGAAGGAGGATCTGGAAGCAGTAAGAAGCATAGTGAGAAGGGCTGAGCAGCTCAGAGGCAACGCTTCCCAGATGAGAGGAAGAGATGGGATTGATTGATTTTTGACTGCTGCACCTGCAGCATGTAGACGCTATCAGGCCGGCGGTCCCATCAGAGCTGCACCTGCCGGCCTTCGCCACACCCACTGCAACCCGGGTTCGGAGCCGCATCTGCAACCCATGCCTCAGCTCCCAGCAATGCCACATCCTTAATCCACTGAGCGAGGCCAGAGATGGAACCCTCATCTTCATGGATCCTAGCCGGGTTTGCCGAGCCACAAAGGGAACTCTCAACGAGATGGGTTGAGCACACACATCGCCCTGGGCAGGCTTGGTTCCTCCAGGTCCTGGAGGAGCTTTCTAGGTCCTAGGAGCTTGTCCGCGCCTCGGGGCAGACTCCGCACAAAGCACTGTAAGTGGAAGTGACTGGGGGGCATTCACATCCTTCGACTGAGCGGGGAGGCCGGCCTGGGGCTGGTTGTGCTTGAGGGGCATGCGGTAGCCTGGAACGTCCTAGAGACACTTCTTGGTGAAGTCACCACCAAGATTATGGCCCTGGGTGGACTGGCAGACGTGTGGGGCAGGAGGAAGTCTGCAGCAGATGGAGCAGCATTCCGGCCTGTTTGGGAGACTGGCCAAGTCTAACGGGATGACCATCCGCTGCCCTGAGATCTGCCAGGAAGTTGTGAAATGAAATCTCAAGGACCCGACCGCAGAGAGTCAGAGGGCGTGTAGGATGACTTGGCTGAAGCAAGAATCCTCGGGGAAATGGGTCCATGAGTCTCCCTGCACAAGAGAAGCTCTGCCACGGGGACCAGTGCGAGGCTGCTGGGCTGTTCTTTGCACTGCAGCTTGTGGCCTTGGGTGGGGAGGAGAGAGGTGGGTACCCAGGTGGGTGGTGGGGGACGGTGCCGTGACGGGAAGGACAGAGAAAGCCATCACCTGGCTCTCTTCTCAGCCCCTCCCAGACCTCTGACAGCCCCAGTGGTAACGTAACCTTACTGGACCCCTCTCAGTGGATGGAGGAAAGCAACCCTGAGCTTCCAGTCCACATTCTGGGTTGGTTCTGCCTGGTTGCTTAAGCTTTTGGGGCCTCACTGTATGTAATCTGCTTATCCTGCAAGGTTCTCGTGAGAATCGGTGGAGACACTGTATGTGCAAATTCTTTGTAAACTGTAAAGTGCTTGAAATGGAAGGAATTCCTCCAGACACAGGACCCTCTGGGTCAGAGTTCCCGTTGTGGCTCAGCAGGTTAAAGACCCAACTAGTATCCATGAGGACGTGGGTTCCATCCCTGGCCTCGCTCAGTGGGTTAAGGACCCGGTGTTGCTGTGAGCTGTGGTGTGGTCACAGATGCAGCTCGGATCTGGCGTTGCTGTAGCTCTGGTGTAGGCCGGCAGCTGCAGCTCTGACTCAACCCCTAGCCTGGGGAACTTCCGTATGCTGCACGTGCTGCCCTAAAAAGACAAAAAAAGAATCCTTTGGGAATTGCTCCCAGAGGGTCAGAGGAGCCGAGTGGAACCATTTGGGCCTGACCAGCTCTTTCCCTGAAGACACAGAGAAAGGCCCTTTCACATGGCCCTGCTTTCTGGCTTCATCTGTTATGAGCATCTCTGCTCTCATGGGAGGTCTGGGGTCTTAGGGAAAGAGGAGAGTTTCTATGCAAAGACCACAGAACTGACTGGTTTTCCTGTCAGGACAGGCTTACCTGTGACACCACAGGGGCAGCTCGGGGGCTCCCTTATCCAGGAGCCAACAGGGGCCCTGTTTTCAGTAGGATTTGTGTTTATACACGACAGTGTCTATACCTTTTTTCTAGCAAGAGTGAGTAATCTATTTGGGATATTTTACAAAAACCAGACATTACCTCACTGGTGTCTTATCCAAAGCTGCTCCAGTCTTCCCATTAATTCCAGTGATTCGGGGTCTTTTGCCATGTTGAGCAGCATAGAGAGAAAGCCATAGATTCTCTTTTTTTTTTTTTAGGGGCTCTACTCCCAGGCTAGGGCTCGAACTGGAGCTGCAGCACCACAGCCACAGCAACGCCAGACCTGAGCTACGTCTGTGACTCATGGCAACCCCAGATCCTTCGCCCACAGAGCGAGGCCTGGGAATGAACCTGCATCCTCATGGGTACCACTTGGGTTTTGTTATTGCTGAGCCACAACCAGAACTCCTCCAAAGATTCTTTTTCTCGGATAAAGGAATTCACAGAACACACTGGTCTAGTATTTGTACTCAAGCCCTCTCTCTTCCCAGTAAACATCTGTTTCCTTTATTCCAAGGACGGCCGAGGAAGTAACCCAGCTCATCCCCCAAACCATCCCAACTCTAGCTGGTTTTCTCTGGCTCCCTTCTGCCCTCGGGGATGTGAAGGGTTTCTGTACAAACTCACGGAGGCAGAATTCACAGGCAAGCCTCGTGGAAAACTAGCAGCAGGCACCACCCTCTCTCAGGCTGATGGATTTTTTTTCTTTCTTTTTTTTTTTTTTTAGGGCCACTCCCACAGCATGTGGACATTCCCAGTCTAGGGGTCAAATCAGATCTACAGTTGCTGGCCTTCGCCACGGCCGTAGGAACACAGGATCGAGCCTCGTCTCTGACCTATACCACAGCTCACGGTCATGAAAATGCTAGATCCTTAACCCACTGAGTGAGCCCAGGGATCAAACCCGCATTCTCACGGATACTTGTTGGGTTCTTAACCCACTGAGACACCATGGGAACTCCCAGTGCTGTTTTCTGACCCAGGTGTCAGAGATGCCGGCTTAAGTTGTCACAGACTTTGTAACTCGCTATAAGGGTACAGCCGCAGGTGCGTCACGGCGCCCCCAGCCCCCGCCCCGGGTGTGCAAAGGCCTGCCTGCTTCCTGAAAAAGGACCTGCCACCAGTCAGCAGTGGAATCCCCCGTGGGTCGTCCTCGCAAGGAAGGATGGCTGTCGTCACCCCAAGCCAGCCAATGGGACATCTGCATGGCAGAAATCTTTGCAGAACAGATCCTGACTCACAGACTTTGAAAAACTTACGGTTTCCAAAGGAGACAGTTCGGGGGGTGGGGGAATGCGCTGGGGGTGTGGGATGGAAATCCTATAAAATTGGATTGTGGAGTTCCCGTCGTGGCGCAGTGGTTAACGAATCCGACTAGGAACCATGAGGTTGCGGGTTCAGTCCCTGCCCTTGCTCTGCGGGTTGGCGATCCGGCGTTGCCGTGAGCTGTGGTGTAGGTCGCAGACGCGGCTCGGATCCCGCGTTGCTGTGGCTCTGGCGTAGGCCGGTGGCTACAGCTCCGATTCAACCCCTAGCCTGGGAACCTCCATATGCCACGGGAGCGGCCCAAGAAATAGCAACAACAACAACAACAGCAGCAAAAGACAAAAGACAAAAAAATAAAATAAAATAAAATAAAATAAAATAAAATAAAATTGGATTGTGATGATCATTGTACAACTATCAACGTAATAAATTGAGTAATTAAAAAAATAAAAAATGAAAAATAAAAACTTCTATGTGTCCCAAATCACCATATATTAGGTGATATGAAGGAACAATTGTTAATTTTAATAGGTATCATTATGGCACTGCATAAGAAAATATCAGAGTTCCCGTTATGGCATAGCAGAAATAAATATTTTTAGGGCCGCACCCGCAGCATGTGGAGGTTCCCAGGCTAGGGGTTGAATTGGAGCTGCAGCTGCCAGCCTACACCTGCTGGCCTATACCACAGCCATAGCAACGCAGGATTCTTAACCCACTGAGCGAGGCCAGGGATTGAACTTATATCCTCATGGCTAGTGGGGTTCGTTAACTGCTGAGCCACCACAGGAACTTCCTTGAAATTCTGGGGGTTTTTTTGTTTTTTTTCCTGAAATGCTGCTTTTCCTCCCTGAAATGCTATTTTAAATCAATTATTCCCAAGTTCATAGGCCCTCCAGGTGCTAGCCTAAGAAACTCCCAAATCCGTAATCATTTTTGTAATCCCCTGAGGTCTGCCGCTTTCCTTTTTCTTCAGCTGTTTTGGCCCACTGTCTGCTGTCACCAAGGAAGTGGCACCAGCACCCAGCCACCCTGCATGTCTGCCTGTCTTCCCGCACTTGCAGTCTTGAGAGGCTTTTACCTTCAAGCCCAGATCAAATGCCTTCTCCACAAAGCTTTCATCTGGCTCTGCTGCCGGATCCACTTCCCTAGCACAGCCTATGAGCTGCCCTTAGGTGGAGGCAAATTTTTTTGTACAAAGCAGGTCTAGGCGGTACCATCTTCCCCCTCCTCAGATCCCATTCCTTTAATGCTGAGCTCAATTATTTGGCAGACCCAGGAAGCAGAGGTGGGATGAACAGACATGCTTATCTATATGGTAGCTCATCTGTAGAAACGTTAAATCCATCTTTCCCCCTGCCTTTCCTTCCTCCTGGATTTTCGTGGTGATCTTAACCATAAAGCAGGTCGCATCGGATTTGTAAGGTACTTATAGCAAGAACCTGATGAGGAGTTCCCTTTGTGGCTCAGCGGTTAACAAACCCAACTAGGATCCATGAGGATGCGGTTCAATCCCTGGCCTTGCTCAGTGGGTCAGGGATCCAGTGTCGCCGTGAGCTGTGGCATAGGTCGAAGACAAAGCTTGGATCCTGCACTGCTGTGCTGTGGCATAGGCCGGCAGCTGTAGCTCCAATACGACCCCTAGCCTGGGAATGTCCATATGCCTTGGGTGCGGCCCTGAAAAAGCAAAATGAATAAATGAATGAATAAATGAATAAATAAATAAAATCTCTGCAGTCAGGGTGTATTTTTCAATCAACAGTTTTTTCTTTCTTTCTTGGTGGTATACAAAAAGAAAAGTGCATCTTCTGTTGTTGGTATCTACAGTTAGATGAAATAAGTTATATAAGAAGGGATTTAAAATGCATACAAGGAGTTCCCGTCATGGCTCAGTGGTTAACGAATCCGACTAGGAACCATGAGGTTGCGGGTTCGGTCCCTGGCCTCGTTCAGTGGGTTAAGGATCGGGTGTTGCCATGAATTGTGGTGAAGGCTGCAGATGTGGCTCGAATCTGGCATTGCTGTGGTTGTGGTGTAGGCTGGCGGCTACAGCTCCAATTAGACCCCTAGCCTGGGAACTTCCATATGCCACGGGAGCAGCCCTAAAAAGACCAAAATAATAATAATAATAATAATAATAATAATTAAAAAAATAAAATGCATACAAGGAATTCCCATTATGGCTCAGAGGGTTACAAGCCCAGCTAGTACCCATGAGGATTCAGGTTCAATCCCTGGCCTCGCTCAGTGGGTCAGGGATCTCGAGTTGCCATGTGCTGTGGTATAGGTCACAGATGCGGCTCATATCTCGTGTGACTGTGGTTGTGGTGTAGGCTGGCAGCTGCAGCTCTGATTCAGCCACTAGCCTGGGAGCTTCCATATACCCCGGGTGCGGCCCTAAAAAAAAAGAAAAAAAAAAAAAAGAAAACAAATGGCTTGTACTATTTGATATGAGTATTAACTCTCAGCATTAAAACAGAGACTTTGGAACACTGTTCTAAGGGTGCATACGTTTGCAAAAATGGCTCCAGAGCAGCCTTCTAGCACATTCCCGCACAAAAGCAGGACTGTGTACATGTCCTATCTTCTCTGCCATAGTTTTATTTAGAGGGCAGAGACCCAGAGGAAGACATATCTCAGAACCTCCATGTGAAGAGCAATAACGAGCCGAAATAAAGCCCTGAAAGCAGAAATCCGGAGCAAAAGCTTTCTATGAAGGAAGCGACTGGCCAGTCCCCGGATAATATCTGGTGCCCCAGACAGTAAGCGGATGATAGAGTACGGACCTCGTGGTGCATAGCCTTGGTCTCTGGCTAGACGGCACTCCGGCCTCCGGGCATCCTTCTTGCCAGGAGCCAAGTGTGGGTATCAGGGAGCCACTCCAGGCCTATGTGGAGACAACAGTTTGCCCGACTGCCTGGTGGGAGGTCATTGTTTAGACTTTCCTACTTTCCCGGTAGGAAGCGCTCCTCTCACCTGTTTCCGCATCACTACGCGTGTTAGGCAGACCTCTTCTGTCCTCTGTCACCTTCTCATACCACCTCTCCCAAGCCTTGGTGAAGCTGGGAGCCCCAGCTGAGGTCACCGTCCCTTACCGGTCACCTTACAACTTAGCTGCCCACTCTGGCCCAAAGACTTAGGCAGTCAACTCCTGGGGGTGGTAATAGTCTGGGTGATTGTGGGGGACCCTGAATGCAGTATGGTACCCTGTAAATTATGAACTGTTGGAGCTCCCCTTGTGGCTCCACGGGTTATGTACCTGACTAGGATTCATGAGGATGCAGGTTCGGTCCCTGGCCTCGATCAGTGGGTTAAGGATCCAGCATTGCCGTGAGCTGTGGTGTGGGTCATGGACGTGGCTCAGATCCAGTGTTTCTGTCGCTGTGGTGTAGACCAGCAGCTGCAGCTCCGATTTGATCCCCGAGGGTGTGGCCCTAAAAACACCCCCCCACCAAGTTATTAACTCCTAGAATTGTAAAAGCAAGGAGCTCTGAGTATCTAGAGAGAGAGGGCAGAAAGGGGTTTGAACACACACACACACCCCCAAGATGAGTTTTCTTAGTGACTTTGCTACTGTTTTCTGAGTCTTCTGTTTGGCCTTTTGCTGAACTTAGCTGCTCTTGCAATCATAAATAGAGCTGTTGCCAACTCAGTCCCTGGATGCTTGGGCAGTGGACAGAGAGCTTTTCCTTCAAGGGAATTGTGGGTTCCTTCCAAGGAGCCAGTGTGGCTGCAGGGGTGGCCAGATGCCACCAAGGTGATGAGAAGGACGGGTGGCTGCCAATAGGTCTGAGGTCAGGGAGGTGCCTTCTGCATGGCAGCCCTTCCATGTGGCCCCCCTGCTGCGCCCTCTCTCCCTCCCCCTGGCGTGGGCTGGTGAAGGGAGGTCAGGGAACGCTATTTTGAGTGCTTCGAGAGGGACAGGAGGCCGCCAATACATCAGCCTGCCTGTGGGAGGATGAAGGGACAAAAGCATCGTCAAGGCTGCGCTCGACACAGATGCTGTTCTTTGACCTTCACTCCAGTTGCCACATTACTCCTGGGTGTTTTATCTTTGCCAAAACCACACTGGGAGGAAGCTAGGGAGACAAAGAGCTGACCGTGGAGCCAACTTCTATTTCTAGCCTGTGGCTGACCCTGGCCGGTAACCTTGAGCAGGTCATTAACCCTTCCCTGCACTGATTATTTTGGATTCCAACCTATGCCAAGGAACGCCTGCGCAAATTGATAAGCTGAGATTTTAAAGGGCCTCACGATCTTAGATGCGATAAACACACAATCTTGCAGGGTTTGGGGCCAGTGTTAGGGGCTGCACTGGCCGTGACCTCTCCTTCACTTAGTGACCAAGGGCAGAACACACCCAGGACTAGTAACAAAGCTGACAGTGCAAGTTCCTCTGCGGCGCAGTGGGTTAAAAATCTAGCATTGGCACAGCTATGGCGCACGCAGGTTGACGGCAGTGCACTTTCCATCCCTGGCCTAGGAACTTCCACATGCCACGGGTGCAGCCAAAAAAAAAAAAAAAGTACGAAAAGGAGAAAAAAAAAAGCTAACCATTAATTCCATGTTGTCTATTTGCTGAGCACTGCAGTTGAACGCTCACTCTTGAGGTACCAAAAAAAGTCCAGAGAGGTTAAGTTACTTTCCCAAGGTCACACAGTCAACAGGCCAGGGCTGGTGTCTGAACTCTAGCCTCCCAAGTCCAGGGTCTGCTTGTACCCAAGATATGAGAGTGTGTTTAATAAGCAGGAACTTCCTCGGGAGTGAGCCCTGCGACATTCTCTTTACCATCTGGGTGGTGTGAGGTGTGGAACTGTATAGAAGGAAACGCCTGAAGATTGGCTGCTAAATTGGCAACACCAGGGAGTTCCCTTATGGCCTAGCAGGTTAAGGATCCAGCCTAGTCACTGCTCTGGCTCAGGTCGCTGCTGTGGCGCAGGTCCCATCTCTGGCCTGGGAACTTCCACATGCCATAGGACGAAAGAAAATTGGTCACACCTAAGTGCTTTCGGGGATCTGGGGAAAGAGGGATCAAAAGGGGCTGAACTGGGAGTTCCTGTCGTGGTACAGCAGAAACGAATCTGACTAGCATCCATGAGGATGCAGGTTCAATTCCTAGCCCTGCTCAGTGGGTTAAGGATCTGGTATAGGTCACAGACACAGCTTGGATCTGGCGTTGCTGTGGCTGTGGTGTAGGCCGGCAGCTACAGCTCTGATTGGACCCCTAGCCTGGGAACCTCCATATGCCGTGGGTGCGGCCCTATAAAGACAAAAAAATTTAAAAAAAGAATGGGCTGAACTTTTAGGGAGAAGTTCATTCTCATGGAGAGAATAAGTCTTGAACTTTTTTTTTTTTTTTTTTTGCTTTCTAAACAGACAAAATATTTAGCTTCTCTGGAATCATGATGTCTGGAAAGAGACGTGTATTGGTTAGGGGGAAAGGGGTGTGGAGGAGAACTGTTTCAAGGTCAAATCTGGGACCTGCTGCCTACACTGTGCTGAACTGATTCGTTAAGTACTTTGGCTCTTGAAGCTGCTCTGATGCTCTGCAGACAGAAACCACATGCATCGTACACCTTAAACTTACACAAGGTTATGTGTCGGTTGCATCACAATTTAAAAAAAAGAAACTTTCAGGAATTCCCGTTGTGACTCAGAGGGTTAAGAGCCCGAATAGTATCCATGAGGATGCAGGTTTGATTTCTGGGTTAAAGATCTGGAGATGCCCTGAGCTGTGGTGTTGTTTGCAGACAGGGCTCAGATTCTCTGTTGCTGTGGCTGTGGTGTAGGCCAGCATCTATAGCTCTGATTCGACCCCTAGTCTGAACTTCCATGTGCTACAGGTGTGGCCCTAAAAAGAAAGAAAAAAAGAAACCTGGATATCTTCCAAATGCTTTTGGCCAATAGAACTCCTTTATCATTATTTTTGCTTTTAGGGCCGAACCCACGGCATATGGAAATTCCCAGGCTAGGGGTGGAATCAGAGCTGCAGCTGCCGGCCTACACCACAGCTCATGGCAACATGGATCCTTAACCCACAGGGCGAGGCCAGGGATCGAACCCGCATCCTCATGGATACTCGTCGGGTTCATTACCGAGGAGCCACAGCAGGAACTCCTAGAACACTTTTAAAAATAGAATCAGGGGAGTTCCCGTCGTGGCGCAGTGGTTAACGAATCCGACTAGGAACCATGAGGTTGCGGGTTTGATCCCTGACCTTGCTCAGTGGGTTAACGATCTGGCGTTGCCGTGAGCTGTGGTGTAGGTTGCAGACGCGGCTCGGATCCCGCGTTGCTGTGGCTCTGGCGTAGGCCTGTGGCTACAGCTCTGATTCAACCCCTAGCCTGGGAACCTCCATATGCCACGGGAGCGGCCCAAGAAATAGCAACAATAACAACAACAACAACAACAAAAGACAAAAGACAAAAAAAAAAAAAAAAAGAATCAGCTGCGTCACTTCGCTGTACAGTAGAAACTGACAGAATACTGTCAATCAACTATAATGGACAAAATTAAAATCATAAAATTAGAAAAAAAAAAGAAGCAGTGTCAGTAATTCATAGACTTGCAGTTGGGAACCAGTGACGTCAAGAAAAGCCCCGCCTTGGAAACAGAAGTCATTGACAGCCCGCAAGCAACTAAAAATCTTCCAAGCCAGCGGGCATCCCACAACGCTCTGGACTTGCAGGGGGTTTTCTCTGTGTGTATGTTCCGTGTTTCTACCCTAGCCAGACTAGCAATGTCCCAAGTGCAAACCCTTGGCTAGTGTATCTTTTCATGCACTGTGGCTTCTGGTCCACACCTTGTCTAAAGAAGGTCAATCAATGTATGTTGGTTTAAAAACAGAGTGAGCAGAGAGGAGAAAAGGAAGGGAAAAAAACCCACTCTTGAAATGATAGCAATTATTGGCAATTTGCAGCTGATTACTGAGTTGTTAATTGCTACTCATCAATCAGTCCTCTTTGAAAGACAAGCAGATGATTTCAAATGCAAAATAATGTAAATTTTGGTCTTGGTCTTTGTCAGAGCTGAGTCTGCAGGGAGAGGGAGCCAGCTTTGGCGCTTGACCTCCGAAACACCTCCTCCAGCACTTTCTGCTGAACCAAGCCTGGAGTTGTCTCGGGGGGGGGGGGAGGGGGGGGGCAGGGGGGGGAAGGGTGCCTCCAGCCCTTGGAGGTTTGGTACCTGGACCTAGAATCGCACAAGGCCTGAGCACCTCGGTCAGCATGAGCTGCAAGTAAAAGTGCAAAGGATACTTGGGTCGCAGGCCCTGTCTGAACACTCCTCGCTGCTTCCCCTCTTCGAACCCAGCGCCCAGGGTTAAAGAGGGGTGGTTTATGATTAGTATTTATTATTATTCGTGAGGTTTGTGAGCCTTAGTCTCTAAAGGCCTATCTTTTTAAATTAAAAATGCATTATTGAATTATAATTGACATACAATGTTATATTAGTTTCGGGTGTACAATATAATGCTTTGCTATTTCTATACGTTAGGAAATGATAAGCATGATAAGTCTGGTTCGTACAATGTTACTGACTATATACCCTATACACTATTCATTAGTCTTTTTTTTTTTTTTTTTGTCTCTTGTCCTTTTAGGGCCACACCCAGGCTAGGGGTGCTGGCCTATCTCAGAGCCACAGCTATGCCAGATCTGAGCCACATCTGCAACCTACCCCACAGCTCACAGCAACGCCGAATCCTTAACCCACTGAGCAAGGGCAGGGATCGAACCCACAACCGCATGGTTCTTAGTCGGATTTGTTAACCACTGCGCCATGACGGGAACTCCCATTTATTTCATTTTTTATTGAAGTACAGTTGATTTACAGTGTTGTGTTAGTTTCGAGGGTACCGTAAAGTGAAGAATATATACATTCTTTTTCAGATTCTTTTCCGTTACAGGTTATTACAAGATAGTGAATAGAGTTCCCTGTGTTATACGGTAGGTCCCCGTTGTTACCCTCCCTCGTTTTTTTTTTTATCGTTGTTGTTTTGTTTTGCTTTTTTAGGGTGCATCTGTGGCATATAGAAGTTCCCAGGCAGACACAGGCTATATTCTCTGTGCTATACAATATATCCTTGCAGTTTTTTTTTTTTTTTTTTTTTTTTTCTGCCATGCCTGTGGTATGTGGAAGTTCCCAAACTGGGGATCAAACCTGCACCATCACAGCAACCCTGGCCTGTGCAGTGACAATGCTGGATCCTTAACCCATTGAGCCACAAGGGAACTCCCGAGTTTTGAAACTAACAGAACTGGGAGCAGTAATTCATAAGCCATCAGTTGCCGACACCCAGAGGGGTTTCAGCGCCCACGGGCAGGGGCTTCTCTCCTTTTCTCCAGAAGAGGGGGAAGGCACGGCGCTGACGAGGGCAGAGTCCCCGTGCAGGATAAAGGAGTTTCTCAGCACTGGTAGCTTTGGCTTCTGATATTTCTGTCTCCTGGGGCGGGGGAATTGATCTTGTTCTTTTTGCTCTTCTTGGTTGAGTTCCTGGGTGGATCTTGCGGGCACTTTGTCTCTGGAGTCAGATACACCCAGGCTTGTGCTCCCTGGGCGCAGGCTTCTAGATTTCCTCCTCTTCCCACCACAGGGAAGCCGGGGCTGCTCCCAGCCAGGCAGCAGGAGTGGCTGGGACCTTGGAGAGGTGCCGGGGAGCGTGTGCTGGGGGTGGGGGGGCCTGTGCCTACCTCCCCTCTGGGGTTCCAGTTCCTGCAGCTCTTTGGAAAAGACTGGAGGGAAGGGGTGGAGACTCAAAGCTTTGAAATGCGATCTGTAGTTGTTTTTCTGCTACAGGCAAACGCTCCCGCCCAGCACCTGGCTGGCTGTTGTCCTCTAAGGCAGGGCGGCAAAGACCCTAAGGAGTCACTGCAGGAGGCAGCAGGGGAGGAGCGCCCCCCACCCCAAGCCCTCTCAGACCAGCCCTGTCCTCCCTGCTGGCTTGTGCTGTGCATCAACGTGAACCCTCCGCGGCCTTGGCCCCGTCTTCCTTTCCCCTTTAACTGCCGGTCCCCAGGGGGCTGTGCACACAGTGAAGTCAGCCGTCAGACTGGGGAGTTAGGAGGCAGTTTGGGGGTGAGTGTCAAAATCCTCATCCCTGTCCTTCATTTCCCAGATGTCCGCTAAGTAAGAGGTTCCCAGAAGGACGAGGACGGAGACAGACCCCCACCCCCAAGCCCCCAATGCGGCTGTTCACCTTGGAGGCCTGCGGTGGATACCCTCTCCCACAATGGGGAGGCTCAAGTTGGGCAGCAAGAGATAATGGCCTGCGGAAAACAACTGCCTGCATAGATCAACCTCCTACAAGGATCCTCCGTCCTGTCACGGGACTCGACCCCTCAACTCGACCTTCCCCTCCTCCTCTGTCGTCCTTCCCACCCTGCGTTTCCTCCAGGAACGCCAGCCACAGACCCTGTATAGGCCTGGCCCCTCCTCACAGTCAGAGCTGGTGCCGGCTTGAGCTCAGACCGTCTCCTCTAAGCCTTCATAAGTTCTTTTTGCTTTGCTAAGTTGGCCTTGAGCATTCTTCCCTCTGCAGACCTAACACTAAGGAGCCAGGGTGTGCACCCCTCCACCTCTGTTCCTGGCCACGTGGCCAGCAGTCACATCCACTGGATCAAAGAAGCTGAGCTGCCCTCAGCGTGTGTGCCACTGGCTTGGCCTCTGAGGCTTTGGCCGCACCCATGTAGCCCCGGCTCTCGTGACTCCTCTCATCTGTCCCCTGCCCCTCCTGGCCAGCTGGTTGCCACCACTTTTACCCAAATGGGAAATGCTCTCCGGTGGGGCAACCTCTCACCTGCATTAGAACTTAAGGCCAAGGGGCAGGGGAGGCAGGGGATGGAATTGGCAGAGTTTAGACAGCAGCATCTGTGAACTCATGGGGCCCTGGCTTCCCACCCAGGAGCCCCAGGGTGATGGGACCATCCATAGACCTGGCAACGAGAAGTGGTCAGTTCTTTTTATTTTTTGTCTTTTCAGGCCCGCACCTGCACCATATGGACGTTCCTGGGTTAGGGGTCGAATCGCAGCTGCTGGCCTATACCATGCCAGAGCAACCCAGGATCCAAGTCGCATCTACAACCTATGCTGCAGCTTGGTGCGATGCCAGATGCTTAACCCACTGAGTGAGGGCAGGGATCAAACCAGCATCCTTACGGACACTATGCCAGGCTCTTAACCCACTGAGCCACAACAGGAACTCCACAAAAAAGTTCTTGGATGCCAGAGCTAACATACCACAGCTTCCTAAAACACTGGTGCTTTCTGTGTTGATGGAGAAGTCCCAGCGTGATGTCTGCCATTTCGAATTCTCTTTGGAATATGCCTCTTCTGAGGGTGTGCTTAACGATTAAAACCTCAGTGAAATCATTGTGTGTGAAGATGGAGATGCAGCGGCTGCACCTTGGACTCTGGGCAGATGTTGGGCCAGTTGCATGGCAGGCCGGCTTGTGGCCTGTTAAAGAGGATGAAAAATTCAGGGAGCTCCCGTTGTGGCTCAGTGGTAATGAACCCAACTTGTATCCATGAGGACTTGGCTTCGATCCCTGGCCCCACTCAGTGGGTTAAGGATCCAGCGTTGCCATGAGCTTCCCGTGTTGCTGTGGCTGTGGGGTAAGCCAGCAGCTGAAGCTTGGATTCGACCCCTAGCCTGGGTACCCCTATGCCTTGGGTGTGGCCCTAAAAAGACAAAGAAAAGAAAGAAAGAAAAGAAATGAAATTTTGGCCTTGGAAAGGATGGAAATGAAAGAGGAGAATCTGACCAAGCCACTGGCAGGGAGCTCTGAAGGCGTCTTAGAGGGAAGAGCGAAGATAAATCACAGGCAACATTATTATTTTAGCAAGTCTTTGAGCTCCTGGTTCAAATAAGTCAGATAATCTGCTTAGGCCCGAGGAAATGTCTTTTCTCCTTTCATGCCAGAAATATGAATACGTGACCAACAGACTACTAATTCGATATATTTTCCTGTCCCCCTGCTGTACCTGGGTGGCAAATTCCCCCAGGCCCAGTCCGGGTCTCCTGCTTCACTGGTATCCTGAGCACTTGGTACCACACTGAGCAGCAAACGGAGGCTCTTATTTGTTTACTGCATGACTCACATGTTGTGAAAAGCCCCTAAATGGAAACAGGTCTCCAGGAAGAGTCTGTGAGGAACTAAGGGCCTTCTGGCTGCCTCTCTCTCTCTCTCTCTCTCTGGAACAATCTCGAACAATCTCAAGGCCCCACCAGCAGGTTGGAGGGAGCCGGGAGGGTCCTGGCTGCCCAAGGATTCCCTCCCCTCCCCTGCAGAAGACAAATTGCTCCTCGCATTCAGCCCACTTCGGTGCTCCCCCGGCGTCCTGAGGGTTCATTATTTCTCGGGGCTGACTCAGCTGGCTTTTTCCTGCCAGAGAATTCTGTCAGCCAGCGTGGTCCCCGCCGTTCCCCCTGGTGAGGGAGCCTTTGTGAGTCCTGTCAGGGCGGAAGAAGCCCCACAGGCAGGGGGGCCCCCAGCTCTGTCGCTGATGGGGGGGAGTCCAGACCCCATCCCCGGGAGTGAGGGAGGCCCCGCGTGAGAAGCCAGCTCCAGAACATTCTCAGCGCCTCTCAGGCAGTCCCTGTGGGGCCACCGCTTGCCTTTCATTTCGCTGATTGGAGATTGTGTCCCTGAATAGAGCTTAATGTCCTTTGGAAATTATCTGTTCTTTTTTTTTTCCCCCTCTCTCTTTTAAAAATTTCTCTTGCCTTCTCCATTTGGTTCCGATTGTCACTGTGTCCCTAGCTTCTGAAGGTGGATAATGGGACATCCGGAGGACAGGGGTGAGGAGTCTGCTCTGCGAGGCCAAATGGGGGAGGGGGAGGGAGGGGAAGGGTCTGGGGTGGGGAGGCTTGGGAGATGGTTCCTCTCAGTGGGTGTTGGAGGAGGGGGTTGGGGGGGAGCCCTGGGAGGGCTGGGGCCAAGGCATCAAAGCCAGAGCCCAAGATGCCCTGGAAGCAGGGAGCTGGGAGGGGAGGTCTGGAAGCATCTGAGCAGTGGGAAGAGCTGAGGGTGGATGGCAGAGGGGGATTCAAAGAGGCTGATCTGTGCTTAAGAAACCTGGGACTGGCAGCCAGGTGGGGAGAGAGTGGGGCCAAAGCCTCCCTCCATGGCAGCCGTCAGTTTCCGCCTGCCCTCTGCCCATCCTGTGGGTAGGAAGGTACCTACAGGGCAACACAAATGCGGTGCTGCCCCGTCCCACCGATCCATCCTGTCTTTAGGGCTCCTATTAATGGGCCAATGCTTTGCCAAAGAACAACACTTCACACAAAAGGAACCAGGTGAAGGCAAGACTATTCCTAAGTGAGAAAGGGTAATTATACAAGTCAATTCCATCCCTAAAACTCTCAGGCCTATAGTAAGTTACATAGTTACAATCATACCCTATTTCCCAGTTAACCCCCCAGAGAACAACACAAAACCCAACAATCATGTCTTACAAGAGTCAGTACGAATTTATAGAACAGCTTGCATGTCATACATACAGGGAAGTGTTTACTATATCATTTGAGCGGCTCAATAACCTTGTAATCTATTTACTAATAAGCAAATGAAGGTGTTCCCCTTGTGGCTTAGCAGGTTAAGAACCTGGCTTAGTGGGTTAAGAACCGGACTGGCATCCATGAGGATGCTGGGTCCATCCCTGACCTCCATCAGTGGGTTAAGGACCCAGCATTGCCGTGAGCTGTATTGTGGGTTGCACATGTGGCTTGGATCCCATGTTGCTGTGGCTGTGGTGTAGGCGGCAGCTGCAGCTAGGATTCGATCCCTAGACTGAGAACTTCCATGTGCCACAGGTTTGGCTCCCTCCCAAAAAAGCAAAAACAAACAAAAACAAACGAAGGCTCAGAGAAGCTAAAAGGTAGCCAGGAATGGCAAGACCAGAGAGAGATGAAACCTAGGCCGGTCGATGCTGAGAATACAGGCTTGACAGCTAGTGAATAGCACTCCTGGGCTCGGAGATCAGGGCTTGTGCTCTGCTCCATAGCCACATCCAGGCCCCAGCAACTGGGTAGATCTGTGCCTAGAAAGTGCCTTGGGCTGTTTTCTAAGATTCTCTTCTGATCCTCTGTCCTGTGTGCTTCACTTCCCAGCTGCCATCTAGGCCCCCATCCACTTCCAGGAAGGCACAGAATGGGGAAGTCCATTTCATTACTCAATGTCCCAAGTATTTGAGTGCCTCCCATGGGGCCAAGCATTTTTCCAGTTTCTGGGATTAAGAGAGTGAACAGAACAGATTAAAACCTCTGCCTGGAGTTCCTATTGTGGCTCAGCGGGGGATCAGCGAGGATTTGGGGGAGAAAGGGAAGAGTTCTGGACTCCTCTGGCTGCCATGTAGAGATTGGAGGGGACACCTGCTGGATTGTCAGCCTATCCCTGGGGTCCAGGTGTGGGCTCTGCAGCTCTGTCTATGGCCCCCTTCCCAGGTTCTCATCCCAGAAAAGGCTTCTAAGTCACTCTAGGCTAATTAGTGTCATTGCCACAGGATCTGGAATTGAGACCAAAAGGTTCCGTCTAGGCTGATCTCTTTTTTTTTTTTTTTGGTCTTTTGTCTTTTTGTCTGTTGTTGTTGTTGTTGCTGTTGTTGCTATTTCTTGGGCCGCTCCCGCGGCATATGGAGGTTCCCAGGCTAGGGGTTGAATCAGAGCTGTAGCCACCGGCCTACGCCAGAGCCACAGCAACGCGGGATCCGAGCCGCGTCTGCAACCTACACCACAACTCATGGCAACGCCGGATCGTTAACCCACTGAGCAAGGGCAGGGACCAAACCCGCAACCTCATGGTTCCTAGTCGGATTCGTTAACCACTGCGCCACGACGGGAACTCCAGGCTGATCTCTTGAATGTATGAAACCCCAGGAGCACAGGCATGGCCTTTTGTGTATTTTTCATTACTTTGTTTTATTTTTTAACTGTGTTGACGAGAAAGCATGGAAAGTCCATTACAGAGCTGGAAGGCTCAAGTGGACACGGATATAGAGTTGAGACATGGAAAGACACTCCCAATACTATCTAGGCCCTGATGTTGGTGTTTTCCTGAGGCCCAGCTGCTCTCCTGCCAGGGGCATAAAAAGAAAACCTCCCTCATCTGTTTGTAGATAAGTTCAGTTGCATCATTAAAAAAAAAAAAAAAAAAAATGGAAACAGACCCACAGACATAGAAAACAAATTTGTGGTTACCAAAAAGGAGCGGGGATACATTAGGAGTCTGGTATTAACATATACACACCATTATATATAAAATAGATAACCAACAAGGACCTACTGTACAGCACAGGGCACTATACTCAATATTTTATAATAACTTATAAGGGAAAAGAATCTGAAAAAAGACTATATACAAATACATATATATATGTATTAGGTATATATATATAAACGAATCATTTTGCTATACACCTGAAACTAACACAACATTGTAAATAAAATTATTTATTTTTATTTTTTGCTTCTTTAGGGCCCCACCTGCAGCATATGGAGGTTCCCAGGCTAGGGGTGGTATTGGAGCTACAGCTGCCGGCCTACCCCACAGCTGCAGCAATGCAGGATCCAAGCTGTGTCTGCAACCTACTCCACAGCTCACAGCAATGCTGGACCTCCAACCCACTGAACAAGGCCAGGGATGGTACCCGTGTCCTCATGGATACCAGTCGGAATCGTTTCTGCTGCGCCACAATGGAACTCCTCAACTATAAGAAAAGAAACAGGAGTTTCTGCTGTGGAGCAATGGGATCGGTGGCACCTCTGCAGGGCCAGGACGCAGATTCAGT
The DNA here is from genome assembly GCF_054392235.1 of Sus scrofa. Taxonomy (NCBI): domain Eukaryota; kingdom Metazoa; phylum Chordata; class Mammalia; order Artiodactyla; family Suidae; genus Sus; species Sus scrofa. The sequence continues at coordinate 16,238,150 of NC_139392.1, read as the reverse complement.
CCCCGGCCCAGCACAGTGGGTTCAAGGATCCGGTGTCGATGCAGCTATGGCATAGGTTGTAACTGTGGCTTGGATCTAATCCCTGGCTTGGGAATGTCATATGCCATGTAGTGGCCAAAAACAATGAAGAAAATAAAAAAAGGAAGAAAAGAAAACCTCCCCCATTCAATGGGTTAACCTTGTGTGCTTAAGCTGGCTAGAGTCGTTTCTGCTACTTATGACAATTCAGTCTCATCTTCAGTGTAAACAAAAACTTTGAACTTCTGTTAAGGGCAGAAGCAGCAGACTTAGAACTGGCCTGATAAGATTAGGTCTGGGAGTGACAATCAAACTGGCCCCTAGAGACCATGGACCATTGGGGACTCTCTCCTGCTTGGCACCGTCTCTATTCCAAGGCCAAGACCTAAGAGCACATAGTAAAATTCAGGCTGATCTGGATACAATCAGAGCTTGACCTTCACCCAAGTTTTCTTTTGGGAAAGGATCAGATTTCTGATCCACATGCATTTTTTCCCTTGCTCCAGGCCCGAGAAGGGAGAAAAGATTGTATTGAAAAAGAAGGAAAAAGATAAACTACCTTCTCAACGGCGGTGGGTCCAGTAATGGAGTGGCTGTCAGTATTGATCACTGCAAGATCATTGCAAGCTTAGCGAGAATAAGCTGCTGGGTCATGGCCTGTTTGGAAAGACAAATGTAGTCCATTAAAGGGGATTGCATATCAGCTTAAAAAGCTCTTTATTTGACTATTTTGGCTCTACTCCTGACTGGTTTCCACTTGCCCGAGAGCTCCAGTTTTTCCTGGGAAGGCATTGCTAAGATTGGGTTAGGGACCTCCTCTTTGTTAGAGCGCTTCCTTAAAGGATACTTGGTTTCCACCGCCTGTTTAAATTCCTGAGAGTAGAGACCATGTATTTAGCTCAATACCTGGCACACGACTGACATTTCAGATAAATTTGTTCAACGAATGACTGGATTCAGTCATCAGTTTAGTACTACCTAAAAAAGTCTCCATACCTAAGATTTTCTTGGTGGTTCAGTGGATTAAGGATCCAGCATTGTCACTGCTGTAGTTTAGTTCTGGTTACTGCTGTAGCTCGGGTTCTGTCTCTGGCCTATGAGTGTCCACATGCCGCAGGTGCAGCCAAAACAAACAAACAAATGAAACATAAGTCTCCAGACCTAAACTTCTACAGATGGCCACATAGTTTGCAATTCATCACAGGATGTGTATTTAGGAGGCAGATAGAGCAGATAGGGCTCAGGTGCCCTTGACTAGCTAGAAATTTATCAAATAGGATCCATCAGTTAGAATTGTTACAACAGAAAGCAAGGGTTTGCTCTCTCATGTAAAAGATGTCGAGAGGAATTCAGTCCTGGGCAGGAACAGTGACTGCATGATGTTATTGGGAACCCCAAGCTGCTCTGGCTTTCTCCAGCACCATCCTTAGCACTTGCTTCCCCAAGGTGACCTCATGGTCCACCAGGAGGGCTGCAGTATGTCAGCCATCACGTCTACATTCCAGGAAGTGGGACAGAGGGAGAAAGGCAAATGGGCAACAAAAAGTCAACCTGCCCATCAGAATCAAGAAGCAGACTTTTTGACAACTGCACATATAACATCCTCTTATATCTAATTGTTCAGGAAAGCCTGGAAATATGGTCAGTAGCTAAGCACATAGAGTTTTCTAATTAAGGGGGAAGAGGAGAACAGATAGTGTGCAGGAACCTGCAGTCTCTGCCCCAGTCCCCAAGCAAAACAATCAGAAAGAGCTCCCTCTGTAAAAATCCAGTTAAAATATTAATAGATCTGTAGGCAGCTCCACTTCGCTTTACCTCTCAGGTCCCTTTGATAAGTGGGGCTCGTCGTCAATACTTTCATCTCTGCATAGGGAACTAAGAGGAGCGGGAAAAGGCTCATCGCCCCTTTCTCTTTCTAGTTTGCACCCATCACTAGCAGTCGCTAAGAGACAGGACCGAAGCAAGGGTTCACTGTAAACAAGCAGCAAAAAAGACTCTGTAGGAGTTCCCGTCGTGGCTCAGTGGTTAACGAATCCGACTAGGAGCCATGAGGATGCGGGTTCAATCCCTGGCCTTGCTCAGTGGGTTAAGGACCCAGCGTTGCCCTGAGCTGTGGTGTAGGTTGCAGACTTGGCTCAGATCTCGAGTTGCTGTGGCTGTGGTGTAGGCCGGTGGCTACAGCTCTGATTCGACCCCTAGCCTGGGAACCTCCATATGCTGTGGGAGCAGCCCCAGAAAAGGGCAAAAAAAGAAAAGACTCTGCAGCTGGAGTTCCTTTTACTGCTCATCAGCAAAGAACCCGACTAGTATCCATGAGATTCCATCCCTGGTCCCGCCCAGTGGGTTAAGGATCTGGTATTGCCGTGAGCTGTGGTGTAGGTTGCCTACGAAGCTTGGATCTGGCATTGCTACGGCTGTGGTGTAGGCCGGCAGCTCCAGCTCTGATTTGACTCCTAACCTGGGAACCTCCATATGCTGCACTTGTGGCCCTAAAAAGAACCAAAAAAAGGGGACCGTAGCAAGTGGGCCACTCTCGCAAGGCTGGGCAACTCAGCCAAAATGGGGATTTCGATATGTTGAGTGAAACACAGTAACTTTGGGGGCCCTGTTGGGGGATCAGCAGCCTGGATGCCCGGTGTTTTGTATCCACGGCTTGCAGGAAGTGCTCTGATGGTGCATGTTGGTGCACTGGTCTCCAGAACAGGCAGGAGGAGGGCAAATTTCCCTCCACCCTCCTCCCCCAAGGCAGATGGTCCCCAGGAGCCACCACGCCATGGGCAGAAGCCCCCGCTACCTTGGGCTCTCTAGCACTTTCTCAAACTGCAGCTTGATTTCCTCTCTCTCTTTTTTCTTCTCTTTCCTCTTTTGGATCTTTGGCATAAGGAGTTCCTGGGCCAGGCTTTAGATTCAAGCCATAGTTGAGACCTAAGCTGCAGCTGCAGCAACACTGGATGTTACCCCACTGTGCCGGGCCAGGGATCGAGGCTGCTTCCCAGCACTCCCAAGACGCTCTGGAGCCTGTGGCACCACAGCGGGAATGCCTTGATTTTCTCTTAATTTGGGACCATCTGAGGGTAGGCCAACTATGATAAAGGAAACACGGAGGAAACCATGAGCTCTGTCTGGGTGGGATCCTGGCTTTGCTCCTTGTTTTCTGTGTTGCTTTGCTAACTTGTTTTACTCCCCCCACCTGTCCGTTTCTTCAGGTGAAATAGGAATCATTAACACACCTACCCCCTTTGCGCTGCTCAGAGGATTAAACAAGATAATGGTGGTGAAAGCACTTAGCAGAGTGCCTGGAGTACTAGGTACTCAATACAAGACAGTTAAGTTTCCATCTGAGAAAACAGAATGGAGCGAGATGGCCAAAGCCCATGAGGAAGGCTCAACGCCCCTCAACAAAGCTTCCTCTGAAACTGGAGAACTTTGTAGCCCTGGTGTCTTGGCGGGAATCCCAGGAAGGGATGGGCACTTAACCATGGGAGCCAGCCCCAGACACCAGGCTCCAAAGGGCAGTAGCCACTCCCCAACGGAGGTCAAGCCCAGCCCAGGGAATGGAGTCATATCTTGGCCTGAAGACACCACCCTTGAAAACACGTGATTGATTTGGTGGTTCAGGTTGCAAAGGGAGGAAGAAAGACTGAATGCCATTACATAAAGCATTTATGCCTGCTGTTCTTTCTACTTCGACAGGCATTGGTAATCATTTTCATTAGTGTCTCTTAAAAAGATCTCCGAGATGGCTTACCCTGTATATATATTTTGGCTGCACTTGTGGCCTGCGGAAGTTCTCAGGCTAGGGACTGAACCCACACCACAGCAGTGACCAGGCCAGATCCTTAATCTGCTGAGCCACCAGGGAACTCCCATTTTAAAAAGGCAGACGTAGAAGTAACCTAACCAGCTGAGAGCATGAAGCTGAAGAGCAAAAGTTAGAGTTTAGGACTCCCAGGGAGTTCCTGTTGTGGCTCAGTAGGTTACAAACCTGACTAGTATCCATGAGGATTCGATTCGATCCCTGGCCTCACTCAGTGGGTTAAGGATCTGGCGTGGATCGCAGATGCAGCTCACATCCTGCATTGCTGTGGCTGTGGTGTAGGCCAGCAGCTGTAGCTCCAATTAGACTCCTAGCCTGGGAACTTTCCATATGCTGCACCTGTGGCCCTAAATAAAAAAAAAAGCTTTTTTTAAAATCTTTTTAGGCCCTCACCCACAGCATATGGGGGTTCCCAGGCTAGGGGTCGAATCAGAGCTGTAGCCACTGGTCTGTAGCACAGCTCATGGCAACGCTGGATCCTTAACCCACTGAACAAGGCCAGGGATCAAACCTGTGTCCTCATGAAACTGACAGCACTAGTGGCCTGAACCTAGCCAGAAGCCAGATTGGGACTTGAACCCACGGTTTTCAGTTAGAATCACTCACCCTGTGTCTGGACTCACTGAGGTTCAGGTTCTTCATGTCTTTGGGCAGAAGGAATGCAGCGAGAGACAAAGTCATAGGCAAGAAATAGATTTGTTAAGATAGGATGCCTGTGAGAGGTGCAAGCGGGCAGGCACGGAAACTCTGCCCCAGGAGCCGGTGGGCTACAGTTTTATCCTCCAAGAGGAGTGGGGGTCGGAAAGGCCCGCCTCTTCCTTTCCAGGAGTCCTAGCTCCTCCTTGGTATCTGGTGGTAAGGTGTGTATTCAAATCAGCTGAAGGGCAGTCCTCAATTTCCTGCCCTTGGTCTGAATCTGAATGCAGGCCTCATCCCACCCCCACCCGATGATTTGAGATAATTCTCGCACCTCAAGCCAGCCTGATGGCTTTTTTGGGCAATTTATTAATTTACAGTAGTCTCCCCAAGCCCCCTAGATTTTCCATAGATAATCTTTCCATAGGTAATATTTTCCATTACCATAGATAGAGTATCTATGATCCTTTTTTGCGACTCCTACAACTACCTGTGCCTGCTCTAGCCCTATCACTCATGGATGCTAGTCAGGTTCATTTTTGCTAAGCTGCGATGGGAACTCCCTAAATAAAAAAATTTTTTTCAAGAGTTTATGACTCCCAAATTTCTAGTGTCTTGCTTACTTAGCGCAGCAAACTCCGGCAATGCATTCAGTGAGTGCCTGGCAGGGCCTCTCTGGTGTACTCACCACGCACACGGGTCCCTCATATTCATGGTAGAAACGCAGACGTGTAATTCTAAGGTTCGTGACTGGTTTTGCTCGAAGCTTAGGACAAGAGGTGGAAAGTAAAACCCTTCCCACCAAATCGCAAGTGGATCTGACAGCCAGCAAGTCCTGCAGCAGGAGGCTGGAACTCTCCCAGGACAAAGGTCATACCATATAGTTTTGGAGACACGATGGCAGGACAGGGCGAACAGCAGCCCCTGCTTTCAGCACCTGAAAGAAATCACAGCTGGAGTGTGGCCCCAGTGGGGCCGAGGTCGAGGAAAATCCAGGTGTCAAGATAAAAGCGGCTCACACTGACCCCGCCCCTACTGTGTGTTGGGCCCTGTCTGATGACACGTTCCGATCCTTCTTGGCAATGACTCTGATTTGATCATCGCCCCCTTTCTACAGAGGCTGGGACTTGAGCACAGACCAGCCGGCTCCCGGTTCTGGAATCTCTGCTCTGCTCCCGTAAGCTGGTTCTCAGGACTGTCTTCAGTGTGAGTCCGTGGAGCTGAGTGTTGGGCTCTAGCTCTGGAGACCTGCATCCACCCCCAGGAGGAGGCCAGGCTGCCTCCTCACCTGGGGAACTAGTGTCTCTGATCAGGGCAGCGTCGCCATCTGTCTCCGCCATCACAGGCAGACACACTCTTGGCACATGCCCGCCGCGTTGGGTCAGTTTTCAGGGGACAGGATGCTTTCGTGAACTTGTCTCAAACTGTGCCAAGAATGTGGTGGACCCACTGGGCCTGATCAGGGAGGGTGTTAGAGGCACAGGGCCATGACTTTTCCTCCTTCGTCAGAGCCGGGGGGCACCTGAAATCAGCCCCACAGCCCAGGCCTGACTTCCTGCCTTCCTGGTCCTGGGACCAGAGCTCATTGATTCCAAAGAACGCATTTCATTTCGATTCCGGTACCAAAGCAGCTCCCTGTGCATCCTGAGGCCGAGTCCCTTCCTCTCTCTTTTCCAGCAAAATCTTGAGTAACAACTCTTTTGGATTATTCAGCTGGGCCCACAAAGAAGCTGCCTGTGTGGCCCCACTCATTTGTGTTCAGACAAGGAGAGCGCCAGAGCCTTCGGGAGGGTTCTGACAGGTTGCAGGTCTGCATCTGCTGTGTGTTCATTAGCTCCTGGGGGAAAGCTGACTAGTCACCACCATCTAACGTCAGATGTCAGGACAGGCCTGGGCAAGCAAGCGGCGTGGTGGGAGGCGTCCTTAGTCAGCTGGGAAGGGAAAGCCGCAGGGCTGTCTGACCTAAGTCAGGCGTGTGTCATGCTCGTCTTGTCCTCTGGCACCGTCTGCTTCTTCCGAAGGCCTTTTCTCAACCAGGTGCCGCATGTGGAGTGGACGGGAGGACAGCGCCGCTGGGCAGAGCTCGCAGCGGTCACTCTCCTGTCCCGCCTGCCGGCTTTCAAGTCCAGACGCAGGTGCCTGCCCCTCCCAGAGGGACTTTGCCAAATCTTGTGTAACATTTTAAAACAGCCACCAAAACGCCAGATACAAAATTTCCCGTGGAGATTGAGAAATGGCGATTTGGATGACGGCAGAATTCTGGAACTTGTGACAGATTTGCGTCCCAGGGGCCAGGAGGGGGAGGTAAAGGACCCAGGCCCCCGTCCCGGGTCAGGCAGAACCCCTTCTCACTTTTGTTTTAGGTATGGATTCAATAGGTATTGATTTAGGTATTGGAACTCCCATGTGCTGTGCATGTGGCCCTAAGAAGAAAAAAAAAGTCACCTCCAGAAGAGTTCTAATAATCCAGAGTTTAAAAAAATGGTGACATTAAGTCATGAATCACCTTCCAACATAGGAGGAAGCTTCTAGACTCTTCCAGTCCTGAAAGGCACCACCCAGCACTGCTTCAGAGTCAAGCCCAAGAGTAAACGGATGCTAATAGGTCAGATTTGTCTTGTCTTTTTTTCCCTCTGCTGGGCCTGTGAACCTCTGAACACAGAGCACCAGAGAGAAGCACCCTAACCCACTGAGGTGATGGCCTCCTTTGCAGTGAAACGTGAGGCCAGGGCTCCAGGCTGCTACTGTCTTAAGGGTTCCTGGAAGGCTTTGTGCTGTAACCTGGATGCCTGGCCAGTCTGCCTTGGCTGGTCTTTCCCTCGGGGTCCTGCTGCTACCAACGGACCCATAACGCTTCCTTCCACTGCCTCTTTGTCGACCTGCTGGGTGAGTGCCAAGCACGAGCTTCGAGAGCTTTGCGGGGTTCACTCACCCCCGGGCTGGAGCTTGGCAGTGGTGTAGGAAGACGCCGAGTCTGCACATCAGCGTAGTAGGGCAGAGTGATCTGGGAGCCATTGCACTTTTTTTCCCTTCATCAAACTCCTACTCACGGGGAAACTCTAAACCCAGTGATACGAAACCTTCTTGGAGTTGTGACACCCTATTGTCACTCATCTCATCTCATCAAACACCCACCCCTCTTAAAAAATGCCATGAGGCATGTATTTCTTTTTAAGATGAAGGTGAATTAAAATTGGAAAATTACCCAAGAATGTTCTAGCACTCCAGCAAAAAAAAAAAAAAGAGGTGTACCAGAGGAGTTTGGAAATCAGAACTAGGGTTGGTACTATACACAGGGAAGACGTTTGACCAGCGTGGAAGTCTTTGCTGCCGCCTCCTCTCAACCACAATTCCTTTCCTCTGTGAACATCCCTGCCCTGCATCCTTGGCCCCTCGCTGCCGTGTAACCCCCTTCATGGTAGCACCCACAGGACAGGGCCTCACTAATCCCCTCCCCACTGCCGGGAACCTGACATCTTCCTCTGTTCCTCTGGACACTTACCCAAATGCCAACAGATGCAGGTGGCCCTTGTAGGCTAGTTGTGGCTTTGGGAAAAAGCTAACAGCTTCTAAGTTCCCTTCCAGCAGAAAATCTTCGTAGGATTAACTGGTAAAAATGAAATCGTCCCGGGGCTATTTGTAACTTTTTTTTGGGCTGCACCTGTGGTATATGAAAGTTCCAGGCTAGATAGGGGTCGAATCAGAGCTGTAGCTGCTGGCCTACACCACAGCCACAGCAAAGCCAGCTGCATCTTCGACCTACACACACACATAGAGAACAGACTTGTGGTTGCCAAGGGGGGAGGGGGGAAAGGGATAGATTGGCAGTTTGGAATTAGCAGATGCAAAGTTTTTATAGAGAATGGATAACCAACAAGATCCTACTGTAGAGCACAGGGAACTATATTCAATATCCTGTGATAAACCATAATAGAAAATAATATTAAAAAGAACACATGCATTTGTATAGCTGAATCACTTCTCTGTACAGCAGAAATTAACATGACATTGTAAATCAATTATACTTCAATAAAATAAATTTTAAAAAATATGAGGAGAGGAGTTCCAGTTATGGCTCAGCGGAAGTGAATCTGACTAGCATCCATGAGGATGCAGGTTCAATCCCCGGCCTCGATCAGTGGGTTAAGGATTTGGCGTTGCTGTGGCTGTGGTGAAGGCTGGCAGCTGTAGCACCCATTGGACCCCTAGCCTGGGAACATCTATATGCCATGGATGTGGCCCTAAAAAGACAAAAAGAAGGAAAAACAAATGAGGAGTTCCCTGTGCAATGAACAGGTCCTTGCTGGTTATCTATTTTATATATGGAAGTGTTTATTTGTCAGTCCTAAACTCCTAATCTATCTCCCTTTCCACCTTTCTCCTTTGGTAATCATAAGTTTGTTTTCTATGTATGTGGGTCTATTTCTCTTTTGCATATAAGTTCATTTGTGTCTCTTTTTCTAAATTCTATAACTAAGTGGTATTGTGTGATATTTGTCTTTGTCTGAATACTTCACCTATTACAGGTACACCTCTTATGATCCAGGATTCCTACCTCCAGAAGTTCATTTTATGGAAACAATCAAACTGTTGTGCAGGGTTTTTCTTTTTTTTGTCTTTTTAGGGCCGTGCCTGCGGCGTATGGAGGTTCCCAGGCTAGGGGTCGAGTCAGAGCTGCAGCTGCCAGCCTATACCACAGCCACAGCAACGCTAGATCCAAGCCATGTCTGTGACCTATATCACAGCTCACAGCAATGTCAGATCCTTAACCCACTGAGAGAGACCAGGGATCGAACCTGCGTCCTCACGGATACTAGTCAGATTCTTTTCCACTGAGCCATCATGGGAATTCCTGTGGTGCAGTTTTGATCCCTGGCCGGGGGACTTCCACATGCTGCTAACATGGCCAAAAAAAAAAAAAAAAAAAAAAAATCAGATGTGATTATGTGCTTATCTATAAGAATACTCATCAACTTTATAATAGATTTTTTTGTGGGCTATACCCATGGCATGCATAAGTTCCCAGGCCAGGGATTGAAACTGAGCCACAGCAGTGACAACAGTGAATCCTTAACTGCTAGGCCACCAGGGAACTCCCTATAACAGAAAATTTTAAGGAAAAGTAAGTTTATATCATGCAGATCTGTGCTTACATCACAGCTTCCTAACTTGATGAACCTGGGCACATTCCTCAACTTGTTTAAGTCTCAGTTTTCTCATCTGTAAAACGGGCACAATAATACCTTCTCCCCACCATTTCCTGGGCAACTATCCGTGTTTCTGTACTTCCCTTGGCAACAAAACTCAAAAGAGTGGTTCTTTTGTTTTTGTTTCTTTTTTGTCCTTTGAGGGCCACACCCACGGCATATGGAGGTTCCCAGGCTAGGGGATCTAATCCGAACTGTAGCCGCCAACCTACACCACAGCCACAGCAACTCGGGATCCAAGCTGCCTCTGTGACCTACATCACAGCTCACGGCAACGCCGGATCCTTAACCCACTGAGCGAAGCCAGGGATTGAACCCTAAACCTCATGGTTCCTAATCGGATTTGTTAATCACTGAGCCATGATGGGAACTCCAAAAGTGGCTCTTTTGAAATCTCCTTCTGCTCTCTCTTTGAAATCCACCTCGGCCAGTTTCTTGCCCTCATTGGTTCCGGTGAAACTGATGTGGTCAAGGTCACCAAAAAGGTCACCAACACTGAATAAATTCAGGGACAATCCTTAGCTCTTCCCCTTCTGGCGTAATTCAGACACATGGGGCCCTCCTTTTTCACATACCTTTTCACTTGCCACTGAAAACTGTCTTAGAAAACTAGTTAGGGAGGTCCCATTGTGGCTCAGTGGTTAATGAATCTGGCAAGGAACCATGAGGTTGGAGGTTCGATCCCTGACCTCATTCAGTGGGTTAAGGATCCGGCATTGCCTTGAGCTGTGGTGTAGATCACAGATGCAGCTTAGATCTGGCCTTGCTGTGGCTGTGGTGTAGGCCGGTGGCTACAGCTCCAATTAGACCCTGAGCCTGGGAACCTCCATATGCTTCGGGAGCGGTCCTAGAAAAGGCAAAAAAGACAAAAAAAAAAAAAAAAAAGAAGACTAGTTAGTAACACAATCTGTACTGCTATATGAGAAAAGCTGTTTACAAAATATTTTCTATTTAAAACAATAGGTACAATCTGATTTTGTAAATCTATGTGAGCATAGAAAAATGTTCAAAAAATGGCAGCTGTGACAGTCCACGTTTCTCTCTTAGGGTCCCAGCCCTTTTCTTATACACAGAGTAAGCTACACATCAAAGTTACAACGCATTTACCATCTATGTGTCACCCAGTTAATGCAAATATTCCCAGTCGGCTGTTTCTTCATTTGCATAGAGGTTTAAATTTTAAAACAGTCAAATCTGTTCATCATTTGCTCATTGAAAGCTCCTCTTGCTTGAAAGCCATGAAAATTGTCATTCCTGCACAGACCTAATAAATATTATAGTTTCTGCTAATTTTTGGTTAAAATTTTTTTTTCTTTTTAGGGCTGCACCCGTGGCACGTGGGGCTTCCCGGGCTGGGGATCAAATCAGAGCTGCAGCTGCTGGCACACACCACAGCCACAGCAACTCCAGATCTGAGCTGCGTCGGCAACCTACACCACAGCTCGTGGCAACATCGGGGCCACTGATCGATGCCAGGGATTGAACCCGCATCCTCACAGACACTAGTCAGTTCGTTACCACTAAGCCACAACGGGAACTCCCTCTGTTAAAAAAAAATGTAATTGCTGTTCCTCACAAATTGGCCGGTTGGTTTCCTCAAGGGGTGATGCCAATGCAAAGGCTCAGAGTTGGTCTCCACTGGTGGCAAGTTGGATGTGCAGCACAGTAGCCGGACCAGCCTTGGCAAGGGGAGCCTGCGCCTGGGCTCATGCCTCTGTCCCTCCCAATGTGGGTGCTCTACTCATGCACCCAGTGCGCTGGCACATACGACAGAGGTGGGTGGACTTCAACCGCCGTGTCCTTTTTGCCGACCCATTTGTTCCATACTTGTTCTCTGTTGAGTACTGTCTCCCGGGCATTAACGTGGGAGTTCCCGTTGTGGCACAGCAGAAACGAATCCGACTAGTAACCGTGAGGTTGTGGGTTTGATCTCTGGCCTCACTCAGTGGGTTAAGGATCCAGCGTTGCTGTGAGCTGTGGTGTAGGTGGCAGACGTGGCTCAGACCTGGCATTGCTGTGGCTGTGTCTGTGGTGTAGGCCGGCAGCTACAGCTCTGACACAACCCCTAGCCTGCAGCTCCGACGCAACCCCTAGCCTGGGAAACTCCATGTGCCCCTGGTGCAGCCCCCCTCCCCCAAAAAAAGCAAAAACCAAAAAACATGGAAGCCATAACCTTTACACCCCATGCCTTTCCAAATGTCCATCCAAGTGCCTTCCCCTCAAACTCCTTGTCCTAGTCTTGGAATCTTTCTCTTTCAAGGCCACTGACCAAGCCATTCACCACTGCCCAGTAGCCCTTCTTTATTCTAAAACCCAAGCCACTTCACACAAATTGGGTGACAGATTCAGTGCCTGAAGTTTCACCCATTGAGACGATTTCTGCTTCCAGAAATCAGGGGTGTCCTTCGAGGTCACCCCTGAATGATACTGCAGCACAGCCACCATCTACCTTCAGCTGGCCACACATAGCACAACAACTCATCCACAAAGCTCCCTAAGGATTCCCCTCTTCTGTTAGCCTGTCATCACCGTTACCTGGGGACCCACAAGGAGCCATAGCAGTGAGCTGAGGGAGAGGGGCTGGTGCAACAGTGGGGGTGGCACGTGTGTCTGGACCACCGGCTTGTGTAATCACTTATCCCCATCAGTCCTGCTCGTGGTCCATCCTGGATGTCACATTTCCATCTTAGGATGATCTCATTCTGGGACGGCCTGACCCTGTGATTCCAGCAGCTCTGAGAGCCCAGCTCATGCTGAGCAGTTCTGGCTGCCTGGTCACTTGTTTTGCCAGGGTCAGTTGTTTCATCTCTATTAGGGCCTAATAGCATGCCAGGAGCTTTCCAGAAAGGTGCTCAGTTCTCCACTGCAGATGGCATGGCCTTGCTCCAGAACCCTGGGGATCTGTGATTCTCCCACTGGGACTGGTCATAAATGCCCCGGGATGTCTTTTTCTACCACTGATGCCTCTAGGACAGGAGGGTCTGCCAGATCGTGTGGCCCGAGCAACAGGACGCTTGCACTGCAGCCTGGACGTTCTCTGCCAAGCCTGTTCCTGTTCTTGGCCCCGCTTATAGTTGTCAGGCTCTCATGTCACCTGGGATATGGGTTGAAGGGACATTCCCATGTTTGGAATATGCTTCCTGTAAAACTCAGGGGCAGGGGTGAATGAGACCTCAAAGAAACTTACAGGTAAAGGATTTCCTTCTTTGTTGTGGGAAATGAAAAAGCCAATAATGTAGCCTTCACTTTGGGGGGGGAAGGTCTCAGCATGCCCCCGACCACTAGACCCCTAAAAATGTTACTGACATATGAGACTTCAGAATCTTCTCTCTCTCTCTCTTTTTTTTTTTTTTTTTTTGGTCATTTTAGGGTCACAGACTTTCCACATGGAAGTTCCCAGGCTAGGAGTCCACTCGAAGCTGTAGCTGCTGGCCTACACCACAGTCACAGCAACACTGGATCCTTAACCCACCGAGCAAGGCCAGGGATGGAACCTGCGTCCTCGTGATGCAGTCAGATTCATTTCCGCTGAGCCACAATGGGAATCCCAGACTTCGGAATCTTCATGAGGTTTTCCTCCCACTTTCTGGAATGCATGTGTTAAGAAGGTCTCTAACGCATCCATCACTTCTTGCTCAGCTCGGCGGATTAACCTGATGTCATCAATATCCAGCCAGGCCAGGTATCTCAGGACTACGTTATGCCAAGAGTGGGAGAATTAACGTAGTCCCGGGGCAAGACTGGGAGCATATATGCTGTCCCTTCCAAGTGAGTCAGCTCTTCTGATCCTCTTTCTGGTGGGGATAGAAATAAGTGCACTCAGTGGTTCACTGGCGGCATAGCTACCTGAAGCTACGTGCTCAGTTTGCTCTAGCAAAGACACCACATCTGGCACAGCAGCTGCTGATGGGGCGGCTGCTTCATGGACTCCAGTAGTCTGCTGCCATCCTCCAGGATCTGTCTGGCTTTTGCAGCGTGCAGACTAATGAGTAAATGGAGGCATGACAGGGACTACCAGCCCTATACCCCTTGGGATTCTGAAATTTCTTTCTTTTTTTTTTTTTTGGCTGTGCCCATGGCATGCAAAAGTTCCTGGGCCAGGGATGGAACCCGCACCACAGTGGTAACCAGAGCCACAGCTGTGACAGCACCGGATCTGTAACCTGTGGAGCCACCAGGGAACTCCTAATTACTTTTGTCATTACTTAGTATAAATGGCTGTCACCCTCCCTGGGCTGTGCCATTGGTTTTGGTTCACTGTCTTGGCCCATGGATGCAGGAGTGATGCGAGAAAGGGAGTTTCAAAAGGCTATTCCACTAAATAGCTTTTATTCCACAGGCCGAGAAACCAAGATATGTTCATTCTAATTATACATTCCGGGTCTGGGGAAATGACCCCTGATGGGCCCTGGAACCCAGTGGACCAGCCCATGGACCAGCCTCCACTTACTAACTGGACCCCATACACACCTACTCTAACAGGAATCTCAGGATGATACTTCAGGTATCAGGGTCTCAGCTTGGACCTTGTGCCCAATAGTCCTGGAAAGAATATTCCCTTTTCCCAGTATGTGACTATCCAAACAAATAGCCACAGCTCCCCTAGGGCAAAACTTGGCAAATGCCTACCATGTACCACATCATGGTGTCACAGGGTACTGCCTACTGCGGACCTGGCCTCGCTTTCAATCCATGAGTTCTAGGTCTGAAAGTAAGTTCTTTTTCAGAAATTGAGCAAGGAATCATGGTTTTTTTTTTTTTTTTCCTTGATGTGTGATCTCAGTTCCCAGACCAGGGAATAAACCTGGGCTGCCGTGATGAAAACACTGAATCCTAGCCACTAGACCACCAGGGAACTCCTGACCATGGCTTTTTTACTGAGACTGCTCTCCATGGGTTACTGGTCATCAGAATGAGCAAAACACTTTATTTTTATTTTTTGTCTTTTTAGGGCTGCACCCAAGACATACAGAAGTTCCCAGGCTAAGGGTTGAATCGGCCTACACCACAGCCACGGCAGCCCAAGATATGAGCTGCATCTGCAACCTACACGGCAGTTCCCGGCAATGCTGGATCCTTAACCCACTGAGCGAGCTGCAGTAATCGAACCTGCGTCCTCATGGATACTAGTCAGATTCGTTTCCGCTGAGCCACGAAGGGAACTCTGAGCAGAACACTTTCGTGCAATTAGTTTTGCTGAGTTCTGTTAACCGTCTCCACAACCCTCTGGGGCCCAGGGTCCCTGGGGCAGCCACTCCAACCTTGCTGCTTATTAGGATAATTGCATCCATCTGGCTCCCAAGGGGTGACCTCCACATCTGGTCCCTGTGGCTTCAGCATCCTATCCTCCGCAGTATCCTTAGTGAGCCTGGTTCAGGGACAGCATCTCCTAGCATTAGCCCTGGCCTTGGACTCTTAGTGACACTGGTGACCTTCTCACACTCTCCGATACTCTTCCTACACTTTGAGGTATCTTCCAGGCCTTCCTATAGGACGTAGCCACCTAGCAGATTTTTATCCCCTTCTTCCATCAGGTACCATGACTATGCTGGCGTTTCTATGTCATTTAGCGAGGGCCATCATTTTGCTCATCCTCAAAGCATGTTCCCACGCTCAGCCTGGAATCTTGCCAGGGCATTACATCTGACGTCTTGAAAGACTGCTCCCAAACGGATCATCTTGCTCTTTTCCAGCTTTATGAGTTGCCCCTGTGGATCCCAGGCCTTCGGCACGCAGTCCCCAGTGTACCCTCTCGGCGGCGCCTGGTGTATGCTGGTGGGTTCGGCAGATTCTCTGGAGTAGGAGCTCTTCCTTATGAGGCTCAGCTTGGCTCCTGCCAGGTTATGTCGTGACCCTAACTCAGGCCTTGGCCTCATGGTCAGGAGGGCAGATGGTGACAGAGTCTCCAGGAGATGTGAGACGTTCTGCAGAGGAGGGTCCCTTTACCCTCTCTAAGCAAGGGAGCAGTGCCAGCCCTTCAGCGGGAGTGCTGGGTCTCCTCTGCTGGCTCAGAGGGTTCAAGTAACCTGGAAATTCAAGGTTATGTCAATTCGGATACTCACATTCCATGTGTCGAGGCTCCATTCCTTCCCAGTCAGGGCTCTGTCCTGTCTAGGTTGTGACGTTGACCCTTTTAGGTGCTCCGCTCCCCTCTCTCTTTTTTTCATTTTGGCCGCACGCATGTGCAATTCCTCAGCCAGGGACTTAACCCAAGCCTCAGCAGCGACCCGAGCTGCTGCTGTGACAATGCCAGGCTCTTCACCTGTTGAGTCAGCATGGAACTTCTGCTCTGCTACTCTTGTGATTAAGTCTGGGACCTGCTCCTCCACCTCTGCTGTCCTCCAGGCACAGGCAGGCACCTCCCTGCAGGCCCCCAAGGAGGCCCTCTGACTTTCTCGCCAGCTCTGAAGTTGCTGATTAATCCTCTGTATTTCAGACTGTTAACTCTTCTCTTTTTTTTTTTTTTTTTTTTTTTGCTTTTTAGGGCCACACCCACAGCATATGAAGTTCTCAGGTTACAGGTGGAATCAGAGCTGTAGCCAACGGCCTATGTCACAGCCACAGCAATGCCAGATCTGAGCTGTGTCTGCCACCTATACCACAGCTCAGAGCAACGGAGTTCCCGTCATGGCTCAGCAGGTTGGGAACCCGACTAGTATCCAGGAGGATACAAGTTTGATCCCTGGCCTCGCTCAGTGGGTTAGGGATCTGCTGTGGTGCAGTTTACGTCTGTGGCTCAGATCTGGCGTTGCTGTGGCTGTGGCGTAGGCTGGCAGCTGGAGCTCCGATTCAAGCCCCAGTCTGGGAACCTCCATATGCTTTGGGAGCAGCTGTAAAAAAAAAAAAAAAAAAAAAAAGAAGGAAAAAACAAAGAACAAGGAAATAAATAGCAAGATCACTGGGGTATTGTGAGTGTTAAACTGAGTTGGTGAATGTGAGGCATTTAAACAGACCAGACCCACAGTAACCACCGTGTTACCTATTATTATAGAATTTAGACTCTTAGACCAACGTGGTAATGGTGATTATCTCTGACTAGTGGGATTATGGATAATTTTGATTTTTTTCTTTGGAATTTTGTATACTTCCCAAATTTTCAGTGGTGAGCACATTTAATTCTGCAATCAGGAAAAAATGGTGAATTATTAAACTGAAAGAAAATTCAGTTGGGATTTTCTGTATGGTAAAGAGCATGAAAATTTCTAATGGACATGATCTCTCTGGAACAAAAAGAACAATTGATGTGACAATAAGTTTCAAATGGCCCTTTCTTAAGCTTGACCTCAAAGTTTTTGAGTATTTAGGACCGTGTCTGTCAAAGAGCAAGCACTCAGTAAATATTTGTTTGAAGATAAACAGAGAAGAACAGAGAAGGAGATTGTATTCTGAGGGTTAGGAGGTATCCATGCTACTGCTGAAAGCAGACTGAGGAGTTTTTTTTAAATGCACTGTTCTGGTCTCAATTTTCCCATCTGTCAAGTAGGTAATAAATACCTATGGCCCTCTCTGATCTGTTAGTGACCTCAAGAAATTACTTCAAGAAGAAATGACTTCAGTGTTACCCGCATCAAAATCCCAGCTGCCTTGTTTGCAGAAATTGGCAAGCTGAGGAGTTCCCATTGCGACTCAGCAGGTTAAGAACCTGACACAGTCTGCATAAGGATTCAGGTTTGATCCCTGGCCTCGCTCAGTGGGTTAAGGATCCAGCATTGCCATGAGCTGCTCAGATGCAGCTCAGATCCGGCATTGCTGTGGCTGTCAGCTGTAGCTCTGACTCAACCCTTACCTGGGAACGTCCATAAATACCATGGGTTCGGCCCTAAGAAGACAAAAAGCAAGAAAAGGAAAAGAAAAAAAGAAAGTGTTCTAAAATTAGGTAGTGGTGATGGTTGCAAAATTCTGTGAATATACTAAACCCCCTGAATTGTATGCTTTTTTTTAAATCTTTTTATGGCCACGACCTCGGCATATGGAGGTTCCCAGGCTAGGGGTCAAATCAGAGCTGTAGCTGCTGGCCTACACCAGAGCCACAGCAACGCAGGATCCAAGCCTCATCTGTGACCTACAACACAGCTCACAGCAACTCCAGATCCTTAACCCAATAAGCAAGGTCAGGGATCAAACCTGCGTCCTCATGGATGCTAGTCTGATTCGTTTCCACTGAGCCATGATGGGAATTCCTGAGCTGTACACTTTAAAAGGGTGAATTTTATAGTGTATGAATTACATTTTAAGTAAGGCTTCTTCTTTTTTTTTTTTTTTTAGGTAAATGACTTAAGGATCTATCTCTTGAACTTGAGAATTGGAGGCTGGTCGAGGGCCAAGCTTCAGGGGGCTGGTGCTCCCTGCAGGGTCACAGGGGAGCCCAAAGCCTCTCCTTCCTACTTGTGGTGCAGGTACGCACATGCCTATTCCCTGCAGGACCCCCGGGCTCTGTGCCCTCCGTCTGGTGGCTAAATGGCTCTCAGAGCCTGTGACCTACACCACAGCTCACGGCAACGCCAGATTCTTAACCCACTGAGTGAGGCCAGGGATCGTACCTGTGTTCTCATGGATACTAGTTGAGTTTGTTACCACTGAGCCAAGATGGGAACTCAGATTGAGTTTTTTGGTTTGTTTGTTTGTTTGTTTGAAGATGGATGCCGAGTTCCTGTTGAGACTCAGCAGTAATGAACCCGACTAATATCCACGAGAATGCGGGTTCGATCCCTGGCCCAGCTTAGCAGGTTAAGGATCCGGTGTTGCCATGATCTGTGGTGTAGATGGCAGACACAGCTTGGATCCTGCATTGCTGTGGCCGTGGTATAGGCTGGTGGTTGCAGCTCTGATTCGACCCCTAGCCTGGGAACCTCCATATGTTGCCAGTGCAGCCCTAAAAAAAAAAAAAAATGGAATAAAATGAAATAAAAAGACAGATTCCTGAGGTTCACCCCGCTGAAATTCTAAGTCAGTAGGTCCAGGGTGGGCCTGGAATGCTTGACACTCCCCCAGGGGACTGTGATGAGCAGCCCGACCTGGGAACCTTTGATCCGGTTCCCCTCCCTCCCACTCGGTGCCTCCACATCCCTGCCAAGGGGTTGACTCAGCTTTTCCAAGGCGCTTTTTCCCTGACTCGCCTCCCAGTGAGGTGCTCCACCCAAGGGCTTTGAAATGCTGTGCTCATCTCCTCCCCCGTCTTAGTGGGAATCATGAATTGTCACTGCCTGTTTAAATGGCTCACTCCCCCACTAGACTACAAGCTCTTTGAAGAAGGTGACTGTGTCTTGTTTAATGTTTTACCCCCAATGCCTGACTCATAGTAAAGACTCAATGCATTTATTGAATGAATGAATGAATGAACGAACACCACCAGAAATCTACTGACATAACCATTACCCCCGGTGTCATGATTGTGCTCGTAGAGCAATTGGTGCAAAGAACTTGGCAGTGACAATATTTATTTGGCTACTATGTATAGGGAATTTGAATTGGACACCTGTATCAGTTCTGAAGATGTGACTGGAAGCCAGCTGCCCTGGGGAGAAAACTCTTACAAGAGCATCATTTAGAAAGAAGAACTATTTACTGGAAGGGTTTGCTATCTCTCTAGGACCAAACATGAGGTTTGAACTAGACTCTGTTGTCTCTGAGGGCCAGAGAAAAGGAGCTGATTATTTCTCAACCTGAGAGGACTTAGATTCACTCATTCATTCAGCCAACAGCAGAGTCACACTTTCAGCGCCTGAAACTTAAACAATTTTGGAAGCCTTTTTTAAGAAACATCTTCTGGGGGTTTCTGTTATGGTTCAGTGGTAATGAATCTGGTTAGTATCCATGAGGATGGGGGTTCGATCCCTGGCCTTGCTCAGTGGGTTAAGGAGCCAGTGTTGCCATGAGCTGCAGCATAGGTTGCAGATACGTCTTGGATCTGGCGTTGCTGTGGCTGTGGTGTAGGCCAGCAGCTGCAGCTCCAATTCAACCCCTAGCCTGGGAATTTCCATATGCCGCAGGTGTGCCCCCCCTCCAAAAAAAATCTAAACCCCCGGCTTTGGAGGACAGGGAAAAGGGATGTGGGGTGACCAAAAAAGAAAAAAAAAATCTGTGGAATAAATAAATGAATGATGAAATGAATGAAACATTTGAGAACTCAAAACTCTTATGCTAACGGAGATTTGGTACATCAAAATGAAATTCAATACAGATTACAAAGTTGCTTCAAAAGCCAGTGAAAAATTATAAGGACGGTAATGACGTGGACGTTGCACCACAGTTTTCCAGGACCCAGCAGGACTGCTGTTCTGACATGTGTTAACATTGGCAGGTAACCAGAGATTCCTGCCCCTTTCTGGAACTACGCTGGCATATCAGCCAGAACACCTCCAAGGTAGGTCCTCCCTTGGGTCTGAAAGGTGAAAACAGGGAGAGACAAGTGAGAACCAGTCCCCAGGCCGGTGTGGCTGCCGCCTCTGCTGCTCCCTGGCTGCCAAAAGCAGCTGGAGATGTGGCGCTGTCAGCTGCTCACCTGTCTCACGGTCACAACAGCGGGCAACCCCTCCCTCCCCTCTGGCCCTTCCACTGCCCCGCCCCACCCCCCAATTCCCAGAGCTGGAAGACAATGCCCTCGGTTTTCTTTCACCAAATCGGTGAGGTTTCACCAAGTCTGTCTTCTCCTCTTCCACTCTTTTTCCTTTTTTTCTTCTTTTTTTTAGAGCCGCATCCGTGGCTGATGAAAGTTCCCAGGCTAGGGGTCGAATTGGAGCTGCAGCTGCCGGCCTATACCACAGCCACAGCAATGCCAGACCCAGGCAGGATCTTTGACCTACACCAGAGCTCATGGCAATGCTGGATCCTTAACCCACTGAGCGAGGCCAGGGATCAAACCTTCATATTCATGCATACTAGTCGTGTTCATTACCATTGAGTCACAAGGGGAACTCCATCCACTTCCATTCCTAATGAGACTGAAGTTCCAGCTCCACCACTTACTAACTCAGAGTTGCTGAGTAACCTTTTTAAGCATCTCTTTGCTGATATCTCAGCAACAGCTCCAAACACTCTTCCCACTACTATCAAGCCCAGTCTCTGGGATAGAAGTGGGAAGACGTGGGATGTCCTTCCTTAGCAAGGAACCTAGATTATCTCCTTTTTAAAAGAGTCAAGTCTAGGAGTTCCCACTGCGGCTCAGAGGTAACGAACCCAACTAGAATCCATGAGGATGTGGGTTTGATCCCTGGCCTCACCCAGTGGGTTAAAGGATCTGGCGTTGCCCTGAGCTGTGGTGTAGGTGGCAGACATGGCTCTGGCATTGCTGTGGCTGTGGTGTAGGCTGGCAGCTGCAGCTCTGATATAACCCCCAGCCTGGGAACTTTCATGTGCCATAAAAAGACAGAAAAAGGAGTTCCTGTCGTGGCGCAGTGGTTAACGAATCCGACTAGGAACCATGAGGTTGCGGGTTCGGTCCCTGCCCTTGCTCAGTGGGTTAAGGGTCCGGCGTTGCTGTGAGCTGTGGTATAGGTCGCAGATGCGGCTCGGATCCCGCGTTGCTGTGGCTCTGGCGTAGGCCTGTGGCTACAGCTCTGATTGGACCCCTAGCCTGGGAACCTCCATATGCCGCGGGAACGGCCCAAGAAATAGCAAAAAGACAAAAAAAGAAAAAAGATACCTGCACTCCCATATTCACCACAGCATTATTTACAATGGCCAAGATATGGGAACAACCAAAGTGTCCAGCAATGGACGAATGGATAAAGAAGCTGTGATGTGTATAACAATGGAATATCAGCCATAAAGTGGCATGAAAACTTGACAATTAGGGACAACATGAATGGACCTTGAGGGCATTATGCTAAGTGAAATGAATCAGCAAAAGGCAAATACTATATGCTCTCCCTTTTTTTTTTTTTTTTCCTTTTTCCAGGGCTGCACCTGTGGCTTATGGAGGTTCCTAGGGTAGGGGTCTAATCAGAGCTGTAGCTGCCGACTTACACCACAGCCACAGCAACTTGGGATCCGAGCCACATCTGTGACCTACACTACAGCTCACAGCAATGCCGGATCTTCAACCCACTGATCGAGGCCAGGGATCAAACCCACAACCTCATGGTTCCTAGTCGGATTCGTTAGCCACTGAGCCACAACGGGAATTCCCCTCTCCCTTATATATGGAATTAGATGTAACCTATAAGTTGTATTTTACACTAAAGCCTTCAACTAAGAGAATGCAGCCTTCGTGATAGATAAGAGTTCTACCCTGAGTTGGAGGAGAATATTAGAATAAAAAATATACACTCATCCCTTCCTCTCTGACTGTTTGGTTTGCAAGCTTTTCTATATAGGAAGCATGCATGAATATGCCAGCCCTGCTGTGCAAATATTTTCCTTGCTATGAGGTCAGAGCTGGGTCTCCGGCCTGCCTCAGGCACACACAACCTCACACACTCCCAGCAGGCAGTTTGTTCTCAGTGTTTGATATCAATCTCTGTTCAGTATGCTTTTATATCCCGTGTTATTTTAATCCAAACCATGTTTTATTTCTTTCTAAAATCCTCTCTTGTTTCATGCTAAATGACTTTCTCATGTATCAAGTAACAATAATATCAGATACTCACCTAAGTGTCTCAAAATGCTTGGCATATGATCGTCCCACTTACTTTTTCACAACCACACTGTAAAGTGGGTCCTGTTATTATCCCCATTTACCCATGAGGAAACCGAGGCACAGATGATGAAAGAACATGTCCACGTAAAGTAACTTGCTGCGGGAGTTCCCGTTGTGGCTCAGCAGTAACAAATCCGACTAGTATCCAGGAGGACAAGGGTTCAATCCCTGGCCTTGCTCAGTAGGTTAAGGATTCCGAGTTGCCATGAGCTGTGGTGTAGGTTGCAGACATGGCTTGGATCTGGTGTTGCTGTGGCCGTGGTATAGGCCGGCAGCTCCAAGTTGACCCCTAGCCCAGAAACTTCCATATGCCACAGATGCAGTCCTAAAAGGGGGGGGGGGGCGGGGGCGGATAACTTGCTGTGACTTTAGGGAGACAAGATTCCACTCAGGAGGTGGAGGTGGGGCTGTCTGGCCGCCCTCTTGTTGGCAATTCATGCTGATCTGCCAGCTTCTGATGGCTGCTGGCAATGGCTGTGGAGCTCCTACAGCGTTAGAAATGCTTGCATTTTACTAGTGTAATGACAGTTTGTAGTATCTAACCTACAGCAGTGCTTCTCAAACCATCTGTGTTGAAGGACCAGCTTTATTTTATTTTTTTAACATTTCCAAACCAGGGAGTGACAACACTTTTAAATTGCTATAAAAACTTCTAAACCCTGACTTTCGATTTCTATACTCCTTGCAGATTAACAAGGAACAATTTACAGATTAGCGCCAGTTCAAGGATGATATTTTGAGTAGCACAAGGGCATGTTATCAGCAAAATCAGTTTCATGCTTGTAGAATTTCATTTCATTCATTCAATAATATTTGTTAAGTGCTTACTACACAGCAGGGAATAAACCAGGTGCAGTAAGCAAGAACATTAGGGTTTTCACAGAGCAAATATTCTAGCAGGGGCAGCAGGCTTGCAACAATTCATTGCAAATTAATTAGTTTTTTTAGCTAAATGCTAAAAAGAAGACTAGTGTACTTGGATTTTTTATCAGGTGCCCCAAGCTAGCCTGACAGGTTAGAGAATGTTCTCTAGCGGATCTTTAATTTAGAGCTAAACCTTAAGCAGAGGGTGCAAAGCTGCTCGTGGGGAAAAAGTCTTCTGGGCAGAAGACAGACATATGCAAGGGCCCTGAGGCAGAGACACAAATAGGAGGCCGCTGAAATGAACAAGGGCTATGTCCTGCAGGTCTTCAGAGGTCATGCCAAGGCCTTTATATTTTATCTTAAGAGCTAAGGAAAGCTCCAGAGGAAGTTTAGTTTAGTTTAGTTTAGTTTTATTTTATTTTATTTTTTGTCTTTGAGGGCTTATGGAGGTTCCTAGGCTAGGGGTTGAATTGGAGCTGCAGCTGCCGGCCAACACCACAGCCACTGCAATGCTAGATCCAAGCCAGGTCTGCAACCTACACCACAGCTCAGGGCAACATCAGATCCTTAACCCACTGAGGGAGGCCAGGGATCCAACCTGAGTCCTCATAGTAACAAGTCAGATTTGTTTCCATTGAGCCACAATGGCAACTCCACCCAGAAGGATTTTAAACAGGGAGATGAAATGGTTGGATTAATCTTTTTAAAAGATCGTTCTTCCTTCCCTCCCCCTTCCTTCCTTCTTTTTTTTTTTAAATATTTTTTATTAAAGTATAGTTGATTTACATTTCTTATTTATTTACTCATTTTTGGCCACAGAAGGCAGCGACTTGATGTGGGATCGGGACTGAAATTCAGGCCGCAGCAGTGAAAACAGTGGAATCCCATTAATTTAAAGACAGTAAGTTTTCATAATAATTGCAGTGGGGAATTAACAATCCATTACAGAAATTCTCACATATGAACAAAAAGTTCAGGACTGCTCTCGTGTAGCCAAGGCGATTGTGATGTCCTTGCCTGGAAGAACACATCCTGGGGACAGTCACATCTCCAAATATGTTCTACCTCTGCATCTTCTCAGCCGCCTGTCCTCTAAGGAGCACCCTTTTTTGTCTTTCCTTTTTTTCTTTTTCTTTTTTTGTCTTTTGAGGGCCGCACCCGTGGCATATGGAGGTTCCCAGGCTAGGGGTCGAATCGGAGCTGTAGCTGCCAACCTACACCACAGCCATGGCAACGCGGGACCTGAGTCGCGTCTGCGACCTACACCACAGCTCACGGCAACATCAGATCCTTAACCCACTGAGCGAGGCCAGGGATCCAACCTGCGTCCTCATGGATGCTGGTCAGGTTCGTTAACTGCTGAGTCACAATGGGAACTCCAAAGCATCCTTTTTTGTCTTGCTTTTTGTTTTGGGTTGTTTTTTCTCTAAGCAGCATCTTAAAGAGAGCTGCTGGGTGAGGTACGTGACTAAACTGCATCCATGCCTCCCTCTTGTTCCACCACACCATTGCTCAAGCCAGCCGCGCTCCCAGCTAAACTCACCTTTGAAGCCTATTGAGAGTGGTCACGTGACCCCGTTCTGACCAATGAGAAGACAGCAGATCTGTGCCGCAGGGTCTCGGAAACCTTTTTGCTTTCCAGATCAAAGGACGACCGTTTGGGAAGTACGGCCCTGTCCCCTGCTTCCTACCTTAAAAATGAGTCCCAGAGTGCTGCTGCTACCTTGCCACCACGAGGGGACAAGCACAAGGAAGAAATCCAATATGGTAAGTTTGGTGGAGCAGAAAGAACCTGAGCCCAGGATGAATCGGGCCCCGGACTGCCCACTTCCGGTCTTTATGTGAGAAAAATTAAATTCTGTATGTTGAAGCCGCTGTCTGGTGTTTTAATTCTTGCTGTTGAAAAATAATTGAGTTTTCCAACTGGAAATGGATAGTCCACAGAATCAGAACAAACCGCATAGCACGGTAATCCCCACCCCCCACCCCCACCCCGTGCTGTTCCCATTTTTGGACACTTAGATATTTCAAAGGGAACAGGCTTTTCTTTCATTTCTGACATCGCAGCACCCTTCCCACCAGGAGCTGCGACGGGGGATAAGTAGCTCTGCCTTGTATCCTTTGTTTCGAAAAAGGGGAAGGGCAGGCAGTGAGGCTTCGGGTGGAAAATGCTGATATACTACACCACATCAGAATGTGCTGTTCTCATTTATTTTTTAATACAAACCTATCTTTGCGTGTGGGCACTGGCAAAGAATTGACGGTTACGAAATATTGGGCGACAGTGGTAATATAGGAGGTAAGTGACACACAGCAAAGGAATCTTGTCGTCAAATTACACAGAACGCAAAACCATTGTGGTTCATGACATAGCTCCCACATTTTTTCCATATTTATCCAGCAGGGCTCCAGTGAAATAGATGGTGCATTCCATTTGTTAAGTGAGTATGTAACAATACTGGCCAGAGTTGGGTAAAGCAGCAAATAAGAATCATGGGACCCCACAGCCGACCTGCCTGCTACTGCTGCCTGCCTTTCCCTTCCTTGACACCATTGAGCTCCGGTGAGAACCAATGAGAAAGGTTTGTACAACCTCCGGGGGGAAGTTCAGGAAGTGGTTGTCACAAATGATGGATGCTAGTTACATTCAGCACCAAAGCGATTCATTTATCTTTATGGATATACAGGAGCAGAAAGGGTGAATTCGCAGAGAAGGCATTGCCATTCTGGACACAATGTAAAGGGCTTTTTAAAATTATTGACTGTCTTTCTTTTCTTTTCTTTTCTTTTTTTTTTTTTTTTTTTTTGCTTTTTAGGGCTGCACCCTGAGGCATATGGAGGTTCCCAGGCTAGGGGTCAAGTTGGAGCTGTAGCTGCCGGCCTATGCCAAAGCCACAGCAGCTTGGGATCCAAGCCACGTCTGCAACCTACACCACAGCTCACGGCAATGCTGAATATCTGACTCACTGAGCAAGGCCAAGGATCAAACCTGCATCCTCATGAATACTAGTCAGATTTGTTTTGCTGCACCACAATGAGAATTCCATCAATTGTCTTTCAAGCAAAGCAGCCTCTACTAAAAATAATTATATTTGATCAAAGTAGGAAGAATGCTACCAGTTGGTATCTCAGGGACAAAGATAGAATCAAAACAGAGTATAATCTCTCCTGCCCACAAAAGGCCTATCTATCAAAGGAGAGTTGTATTTTTTATTTATTTATTTTTTTGTCTTTTTTGCCATTTCTTGGGCTGCTCCCACAGCATATGGAGGTTCCCAGGCTAGGGGTCAAATGAGAGCCATAGCCGCTGGCCTACACCAGAGCCACAGCAACGTGGGATCCGAGCCATGTCTGCAACCTACACCACATCTCACGGCAACGCCGGATCCTTAACCCACTGAGCAAGGGCAGGGATCGAACCCGCAACCTCATGGTTCCTAGTCGGATTCGTGAACCACTGCACCATAACGGGAGCTGTAGCTGCCGGCCTAGTTCCCTAACGGGAACTCCCTCAAAGGAGAGTTTTAAAGGAACATATAGGAGTTCCAGTCGTGGCGCAGTGGAAACAATCAGGAACCATGAGGTTACGGGTTCTATCCCTGGCCTCGCTCAGTGGGCTAAGGATCCAGCATTGCTGTGGCTGTGGTGTGGCTGGCAGCTGGAGCTCCGATTCAACCCCTAGCCTGGGAACCTCCATGTGCCATGGGTGTGGCCCTAAAAAGACAAAACAATAAAATAAAACAAAGGAACATATATACTATTGAGGTGTTCAACTGAAAATACAAAATACTAAAACATGTGCATAATAAAGTCTCTTTAGCTTATAGTGAGGGTGAAACCCCAATGACGGGGTCTGGCTGAAACTCCAAATCAAGAGACTAAAGCCGAAATCCCTATGACCCTGGGGCAGCAGCTGAAGACTTTAATGTATGTTCATTTCTGTCACTAAATTTTTGGAACATCTGGAGCATGACTAATGCTTAAAGAGGTTTAAGAACTTCTAATGACACTAATAGCCATTGGTTACCACTGAAGAGTGGTCCTGCTGCCAGAAAAACAAATGACCAGGCACTTAAAACCTCTATCGGGGTAGAAAAAGGCATTTTGCCAAATTTAGTCACCTCTTAGAATCTGTGTGGTCAGTTTTCTGGAGTATTATTTGAACCTCAGATGTCCATACTTGCTTCACTGGGTAAAACAGACTTCCCGGGATTTCAAGGGAATTTTAAAGTATTTGGAAATTCTAAAAAGTTTCAAGATCCCAGTTTCGGAAATGGGGAAATATTATAAATATAGGCACAGAAAAACACACTAGAAAAATTTTTTTAAGTTAACAGCAGTCACATAGGGTAGAAGAATTATTACTTTTTTATTCATCTCATATTTTCTGAGTTTTCTAATATGAACATATATTATTTTTATAACCAGAAAATTTTATTTAAAAAAATTCATTAAAATGTTAAAGTATAGTTTATTTACAATGTTGTGCCAATTTAAATTTTTTTAGTAAATTATAGTTGAGAAAATTTTATAAACAATTTTTTTTTTTTTTTTTGGCCACACCTATGGTGTGTGGAAGTTTCCTGGCCAGGGATCCAATCCATACCACAGCAGTGACCCAGGCCACTGCAGTGACAACACTGGATCCTTAACCCACTGTGCCACAAGGGGACTCCTATAATTTTTTTTTTTTTATTGCACTCGTGACATGTGGAAGTTCTTGGGCCAGGGATTGAATCTGTACCACAGTTGGGGCAACAGCCAAATCCTTAACCTGCTGAGCCATAAGAGAACTTCCTATAAACCATTTTTAAGGAAAACAAAAAAAAGATTCCTCGAACAACCAGATAACCTTCTATTGAGGAGAAACATCAGTTGATTCTGCCTTTGCCACTGATTAGCTGTATAACCTTGGTATTGAAGGTAAAACTTACAAGACTAAGTGAAATAATATATAAGTATATAAAGCACCCACAATACCCAAAGGCATATAGTAGATCCTTTACAACAGCAGTTTGCTGCATTATTCCTGCCCAAATCATATTCAGTGTTCAGAACTACATTCGGATAGCAGGAGGTGTAAAAGCCTCTTTTGATGGGAAATTTACCTGAGTTTCAAAGTGAAAGAAAACAGTCTTAGGAGTTCCTGTTGTGGTTCAGCCAAAATGAATCTGACTAGCACATCCATGAGTATCCAGGTTTAATCCCTGGCCTTGCTCAGTGGGTTATGGATCTGGCGTTGCCATGAGCTGTGGTGTGGGTTGCAGACGCAGCTCAGATCTGTCATTGCTGTGGCTGTGCTGTAGGCCGGCAGCTGTAGCCCCCATTCGACCCCTAGCCTGAGACTCTCCATATGTCTCAAGTGGGGCCTTAAAGAGACAAAAAAAAAAAGGAGTTTCCATCGTGGCTCAGTAGTTAACGTATCCAACTAGGAACCATGAGGTTGTGGGTTCGATCCCTGCCCTTGCTCAGTGGGTTAAGGATCCAGCGTTGCCGTGAGCTGTGGTGTAGGTCGCAGATGTGGCTCAAATCCCCATTGTTGTGGCTGTGGTGTAGGCTGGTGGCTACAGCTCCAATTCAACCCCTAGCCTGGGAACCTCCACATGCTGAGGGAGTGGCCCAAGAAATGGCAAAAAGACAAAAAAAAACCCCAAACAAACAAAAAACCCTCCCCAAAAAACTGTCCTGAACCCAGGATCAAAGAATATTCCTCATATAGCATAGGATTCCGTGGCAAGGAGAGGGGTAACAGGAGGGGACATGACGGTGTTGACAGGCTGCCACCGTTGGGGAATCAGAATCTGGCTCATTTCCACCTCCCACTGGCTTCCAGACAGACACAAACGGTGAGGCTCTCGTGACCGTTTGTCAAGATCCCCCGTGCCTGGGGGTCAGGTGCCGGGACGTGGGACACAGCAACTGCCGTGGCCGCAGCTGTTGGCCATCAGCCCTGGCAGGGCTATTTCGGGCTTCTCCAAGCGTTCCTTGTCCCACTAGCAAAGCTTCCAAAAATGCTTTGAACTATTCAAGGACCAAAAGGCCTCCATTCCTAGCACTCCAGCCTTCCGCTAACAGAGCCGCAGTGAGGGTAGGATTTCTCTCCTGGGTGGGGAGACTCTGTGCCCCCAGTCCGGAGCTGTCGGTTCTCTCCTGGGTGGGGAGACTCTGTGCCCCCAGGCCGGAGCTGTCGGGGAACCGAACCGTAAGCATCTTCCTCCAAGTCCATGCCCCTTTCGAAGATCTTCTGCTCCAATTTGCTAAATCCGTCTGGTATGAGCTCCTGCCTTGCGGTGTGGGTAGTGGGGCAGTGTCTCCGAAGTCAAGTAATAGTGAGTCATGATTGATAATAATACCAGACACTGATTGGCACTCTGTGCCAGAGGTTGTGCGGAGCAACTCCTATGTTGCTGTATTCATTTCTCACAACTCCCTTGTGAGGTCGGTGCAGTTATTGCTACCACTTCAGTTAATTAGTTAGTTATTTGCTTTTTAGGGAAGTTCCCCAGCTAAGGGCTGCCTCAGAGCCATAGCTGCTGGCCACAGCCACAGCCACAGCCACAGCCACAGCCATGTGGGATCTGAGCAACCTACACAACAGTTCACAGCAACGCCAAATCCCCCACCCACTGCACGAGGCCAGGGATCGAACCCGCATCCTCATAGATACTAGCTGGGTTTTTAATCCGTTCGGCCAAATAGGAACTCCCATTTCAACTTTTTCTACCCGGCATTCCTAAGTGTTGATGAGAAGCTATGAACAAATGTACACATGTGACGTTTGAACATAAAGTCATGTCTCTTGCCTTCACAGATGACAAAGCTCTGAGTAGCATTTTCCAGCCCCAGCTTTTCCACGGGTGGCAAGTCCATTTGTCAAGGTGAAGCCCTGCATGCTCCACCTTCGTTCTCTCCTGTGTCTCTGAGATCCCGGGACATGTTGCAGCACGTTGGCCGATGGACAGTAAGTGAGATCTGAATATTTATATAGAGGCAAGAATGACCACATTTTGGTGCTTTAAAAGCCTAGCATAAAAATAGCAGAAAGAATATTTGGTGATAAAAATAATCAGTTCCCAAGTCTTTTATTAGTTTCCCTGTTTCGTAATTGGAAGACTTGTATATGACTTACAGCATTTGGGGCCAGTGTCATGTTTGTTATGTTTATATAGTAACCAATAACTCTGGATAAATATTTATGTAGTTACAAAACTTTTCACAGGCCCCAAACTTGGAATAATCCAAAAGAAAGGAAAGCACTCCTTTTGGGGCCGTTGTAAATCCCCGTTGTCAACGTGACTTGGACATCAGAAGGGAAGAGGCAGCCTCAGTGGCTCCCATATGTTTGCCGAAAGCTGGCTTGGAGGGATGGGGGAGCAGGGAGCACAGCGGAGGGTCTGCATCGAGTGTCCTGACAGTCTGGTAACGGGCAGAGCATCGTTTTGCACTTGTCAGCTGTTGCGCGGTGGACGTCTGTGTGATAAATGAATAATGGACGCCACGGGGCTCTTCTTACACTAAAGAATTCAGCGCATATGGTTCTGGCCATTTCGCTCTCCCATCCTATCTTTTGGTCCTTATGGAAGTACATTTGTTCCCCGGGCCATAAAAAAAGAGTATTATGGCTTTTAGACGAGAATTGAGGCCAACAATTTAGAGATTCAATCTTTAGGGACATGCTATAAAGAACCTGGATGCCGTCACTGAGAAAAGTCCTCAGGCTTACAGCAGGACAGGATTGTAGAGAAAAGAAAAATCTAACAAGATTTGTTTCTTTGAATCCAGAAAGATTCATTTTAACTGCACATTTTAAACTGGGGATCATTTGAGATGTTTCATTTATTTATTGTCTTTTTAGGGCCACACCCATGGCGTATGGAGGGTGCCAGATGCCCAGCCTCGCATCTGGGTTAAGGATCCGGCATTGCTGCAAGCTGCAGTGTAGGTCATAGACGAGGCTTGGATCCGGCATTGCTGTGGCTGTGGTGTAGGCCGGCAGCTGAAGCTCCAATTCAGCCCCTGGCCCAGGAACTTCCACATGCCAAAGATGTAAGCCTAAAAAGAAAAGAAGAAAAAGAAAAGAAAAAGCTGAGATGTTTAATACCCCAGAGAATAATTATTAAATGTAGGCACTAAAGTACTCAGACCTAGGAAGGAACAGTTGCTTGTGAAAAATATGGGGGGAAGTATTATTGTGCACTTTTCTTTGTTAAATTAGAGTTGATTTATAGCGTTGTGTCCATTTCTGCTGTACAGTCATACATATATATATTCTTTTTCTCATACTATCTTCTATCATGTTCTACCCCCAAGAGATAGATCAGACATAGTTCCTTGTTGTGCATTCTCTCTCTCTCTCTTTTTTTTTTTTTAGGGTCACACATGCAGCATATGGAGGTTCCTAGGCTAGGGGGCCAATCAGAGCTGAAGCTGCTGGCCTGCACCACAGCCACAGCAACTCAGGCGCACAGCAATGTGGGATCTGAGCTGTGACTGCAACCGACCTCACAGCTCACTGGCAATGCAGAATCCTTAACCCACTGATCAAGGCCGGGGATCAAACCCTTGTCCTCATGGATGCTAGTCAGGTTCACTAACCACTGAGCCACAACGGGAACTCCTTTTTTTTTTTCTTTTTAGGGCCGCACCCATGTCACATGGAGATTCCCAAGCTAGGGTTCCAGTCAGAGCTGCAGCTGCCGGCCTACAACACAGCCACAGCAACACCAGATCCAAGCTGCGTCTGCGACCTACACCACAGCTCTCGGTAACACGGGATCCTTAACCCACAGAGTGAGGCCGGGGATCAAACCACATCCTTATGGATACTGGTCAGGTTCTTAACGCGCTGAGCCGCAAGGGGAACTCCTCTTCTCTTTTTTTTAAGCTTCTGTTAAGTTACCCTCCACATCCAAGGGGTGAAGTTTGTGCTTTATGTTCTTCAGAATTTTGGTCTCAGGGAGCAGTCTCTGGCAGGGTTCCCCACTCCTCTGTAGAAAGCAGTTGGTCCAGGGAGAAGGAATCTGCTTGAGTCAGAGCCTGCTTCTTCCACCCTGGCCTGAATCCAGCTGCTCCATCTTTCTTTTATTCCCTGTCCCCACATCCTGCAGATGGAGCCAGGCAGGGTCACTCTTTATTGCTTTGCAGATGATCAGACTGCAAGCAGTTTTTCTGTGGTTGATGGTACATCATCAAATGAAGCAAACCCTGTAGCTTTAGCTCAAGGTGAAATAGGGCAGGTTTGCTGCCCTCATCAACTCTGGCACAATCTTATCTGTTGCCCCGAGAAGGAGATTTGAGAGCAAGTCCTGGAAATTTTGTAGAACACTGCTCTGGTAAAGCTTACAATTGCTCTATCCACGCTTCAATTTTTTTTTTTTTTTTTTTTTTTTTTTTTTTTTAGGGCTGAACCCGGGACATATAGAAATTTCCAGGCTAGGGGTAGAATTGGAGCTGCAGCTGCTGGCCTATGCCACAGCCACAGCAACACCAAATCTGAGCCACGTCTGCAAACTACACCACAGCTCAGGGCAACGCCGGCTCCTTAACCCACTGAGCGAGCCCAGAGATCAAACCCGTATCGTTATGGATACTAGTCAGGTTTGTTACCGCTGAGCCACAGTGGGAACTCCGGGCCTTCGCTTGTTTAAGGGACTGAGCTAGCCGGTGATTGCTTTTCTCAGAATGTTATTCTCCCCATTCTGTACATTAGCAAATGTTGATAGCAAACGGTTTAATGACTTGCTCCAAATTTTGTAGCATGCCAAGATTATAGTTAGAGAAAAAATAGCAGAATTTCTGACTTGCAAACCAATGCTTTAGCCAGGAGACTCAGTTCTCAAATAGACATGCTTTATATACACACTAGCAAAATGTGAGCGAAATAATATTGCAGAATCTAGTATCCTTTAGAACCGTTGGGTGGAAGTTTGCAAAGCTCACGGCTGACTTTCCACCTCCCTCACGTCGGCGTGGACCCTCCAGCAGGTGATGTGTCACTTTTCCTTTCCCTCTCTGAGGATCCGCCATGCAGAGAGGTTAAGCAGCTTAGTTCAGGACACATTTTTAGAGGTAGAACCATGACCAGACTCATCTCCTGAATCTACATCAGAACTTTTTCAATGATGCTAGAAATTGGCCAGATGAATTCAGAGACAATCACAGATCTGTGACGATTTCGTACTGTATTTTGTTAACTTGATTTGGCTGGAATGGTGTCCCGGGACCCCCTTCTCTATAGGGTTCCAGGTTAGAGTTGGCCCAAAGAGAAAGTGGGGCAAGATTTGGAAGGTGGAAGGAAAGCAACAGCCACTACTATGTGAAAGTCACTGTGGTTTCACGTGGTGACAGATGCATAAGTTCTGATGGGGAGTTCCCTGGTGGCTCAGTGAGTTAAGGATCTGGTGTTATGACTGCTGTGGCTCAGTCACTGCTGCGTGATCGGTTCAGTCCCTGGCCCTGGAACATCGGCATGCTGCAGGCATGGCTGGAAAATGCCATAAAACAGAAACAAAAATGCTGATGTGCTTCGGCGTGTCCTTGCTCGTTGCCATGGCAGGTCCAGGAAGCCTGTCTTTCCTTTCTTCCTTCCTATTTTTGCTTCTTTCTTTCACCACTTTATTGAAGTCTGATTGACATACAAAAATCTTAACAAGGATACACCTTGATGAGTCTAGCAATAAGTTTATACTCATGAAACCATCACCACAATCTATGCGATACATATGTCCATCACCTCTCAAAGTTTCCTCTGCCCTCTTTAATAATATAAGCATTATCTTGTGTGTTATTTAGTGTGATGAAAACATTAATCTAAGATCTGCCTTCTTAGAAGATTTCTAAGTATGCAGGAGAGTACCGGTAGTGGGAGGCCCTGTGCTGAATGGGAGCTCTCTAGAACTTTTTTCTTTTTCTTTTCTTTTTAGGGCCGCACCCATGGCATATGGAAGTTCCCAGGCTAGGGGCTGAGTCGGAGTTGCAGCTGCCGACCTACACCACAAGCTCACGACAACACCAGATCCTTAACCCACTGAGCGAGGCCAGGGATCGAACCTGCGTCCTCATGGATGTTGATTGGACTCTTTTCTGCTACACCACAAGGGGAACTCCCCCCATGGACTTTTCTACCACCTCTGCCTTCACAGTCCCACTCTTCCAACCGGATGTGCCTGGCCGCTCCTGTGCTTGGCGGTCTTTGACTGGTCTGTTCACACCAGTGCTTTGGGAGAGCTGGTTAGTCACAGGTCTCCACTAGGCATTCCTACTTCCCCAGCTTCTCCCACAGCTGCCTAATACACCGTGGAATAGTCCCTGGGGTGCTGCTTCCCCCACTGAACTCTGACAGATGGAAAATCAGCGTGGGACATGCAGGGGGAGGTGAGGGAGTCCCAGCCCTCGAGGGAATTCCAGCTCAGTGGGAAGATGGGACAGTTTTTCCACAGCCATCTGGGGGACCCATGGCCACTTAGGAATCAAGTGACAAATGCATAATGTGGTCATTGCCTTGAAATCCTTGCAGCCTGAGGTGTCTGGGGACATTTAGTGCCAGGCACCAGGAGCTGACTGGGAATGGACAGAGTCGGCATTCTTCACAACCAGTGGCCACATTTAGTCCTGAGTAGCTCCAGACGTATCTCTGTGTCCACCCAGGCTCTGGGCTCCTTATCAACATAAGAAAGGAATGGAAATGGCTTGCAGATTGGGTGAAAATGTTGAGCACAGTTGAACACAAATGCTGACATTGCAGATTTTTCATCCAACCAACAGACATTCCCCTGGGCTGCCACATGCGGGTAACTTGAGTTCTGGAATTCCAGCCTCGGTTAACCCAAATCCACAAGTGTGCCTGAGTTACGAAACTCAGTGAGAGTACTGTTTTTCTATTATTCATTCCCAGTATGTTCTGTCTTGAGCCGACACCACTGAATTTATTTCCCCCACATGTTTAACCCTCTGCATGTTGATCACCTTTTATTATCTGCCAGAAGAAACACAGATCAAAGCATGAGTTCTGAGGGGTTTTTGGTTTTTTTTTTGTCTTTTTGCTATTTCTTTGGGCCGCTCCCATGGCATATGGAGGTTCCCAGGCTAGGGGTCCAATCGGAGCTGTAGCCACCGGCCTACACCAGAGCCACAGCAACGCAGGATCCGAGCCGCATCTTCGACCTACACCACAGCTCACGGCAACGCCGGATCGTTAACCCACTGAGCAAGGGCAGGGACCGAACCCGAAACCTCATGGTTCCTAGTCGGATTCGTTAACCACTGCGCCACGACGGGAACTCCTGAGTTTTTACAGAAAATAAATTTTATGTCTAACTTGACTGGGAACTTCCCCGTCATTCAGGCTGTCGCCTTACTTTGTTGAGTCTGTTTCCTTCTGTTAAAAACAGTTACTAGGTGTTCCTGTTGTGGCTCAGCAGGTTATGAACCCAACTGGTATCCATGAGGATGCAGGTTCAATCCCTGGCCTCGCTCAGTGGGCTAAGGATCCTGCATTGCATGAGTTGTGGTGTAGGTCACAGATGTGGCTTGGATCCCACATTGCTGTGGCTGTGGTGTAGGTTGGCAACTGCAGCTCTGATTCGACTCCTAGAGTGGGAACTTCCATGTGCCGCGGATGTGGCCCTAAAAAGCCAAAAAAAGTAAGTAAATAAATTTTTAAAAAAGGAAGAAAGGGGAGCAGGGAATGAAATCTAGAAGACAGTGAAATAACCTGGGATTCCTGCTTGATCTTATAAAGCACTAGAGGGAAACTCCAGGAGAGATTTCCTTTTTTGTTGTTGTTGTTGTTGCTATTCGTCTGCAACTTCGTATGCAACCTATACCACAGCTCACGGCAACGCCGGATCGTTAACCCACTGAGCAAGGGCAGGGACCAAACCCGCAACCTCATGGTTCCTAGTCGGATTCGTTAACCACTGCGCCACGACGGGAACTCCTCCTTTTTTTTTTTTTTAAACTGGAAACGTGTTGACAGGAAAAATGGGTGAGCAGTGAGGGGTGTGCCCTCTTAGGAGAATTTGGTCCCTTCCCTGCAGCCATTCAGTTTGAGCCCCTGGCTCCAAGTGTTTACAGTGGAGGTGGTAGTCTTTTTCAGACACAGAGCCTTTGGCTTGTCACTTATTTATTCCTGTATGTCATATTGTACTTCCAAGCAATCTGTACTGTTGTCTTGGCATCTTAGAAGCTGCCATCCAAAGGGTTCCTACCCACTCTGTTTCCATGCTGTGCCGACACTGGGCACAGAGAGAAAAGAAGCCAAGGAGGAGGATCAGACAGAAAGCCTAGTCTGCTCAGTAAAGAGGGAAACTGGGAGTTCCCATCATGGCTCAGCAGAAACGAATCTGACTAGCATCCAAGAGGACACAGGTTCGATCCCTGGCCTCATTCAGTAGGTTAAGGATCCAGTGTTGCCATGAGGTATGGTGTAGGCTGGCAGCTGCAGCTCTAATTTGACCCCTAGCCTGGGAACCTCCAGATGCCACGATATGGAGTGCGGCTTTAAAATGACAACAACAAAAAAAAAAAAAAAAAAAAAAAAAAAGAGAGAGAGAGAGAGAGAGAGAGGGAAACTGCAGAGAATGCTGGAAGATGGAGGAGGTGAACTCTCAGATCAGGACAGGGCTCTAGTGAAGGGAAGCATGAATCTGAATACTGGCACAACAGACAAGAAGCCAGGATCAAGAGACACGACTCTTCAGTTTGATTGTAAAATGTGATCAAACATGTTGTCATGGCTCATGGCCAGAGCTAATACCTCAGGGATAGCTGGATTCTAGTCCCAGCTTTGCCACTGAGTCACTGTGACCCTGGACAAGCCACTTGGGTTCAGTTTTCTTCTCTATAAGCCAAGAAGGTTGAATTAGGGTGGGGTCCCCAAAGAGGAGCTTCCCTCTCCCCACCCTTGTCAGAAAAGTCAGAAGAGGGAGTTCCTGTGGCTTGGTGGATGAAGAACCCGACATAGTGTCCATGAGGATGTGGGTTTGATCTCTGGCCCCGCTCAGGATCCAGTGTTGTGAGCTGTGGTATAGGTTGCAGATGAAGCTCGGATTTGGCATTGCTGTAGCTGTGGTGTAGACCAGCAGCTGCAGCTGTAATTTGACCCCTAGCCTGGGAATTTCCATATGCAGCAGGTACTGTCCTAAAAAGAGTCAGGATAGATCTTGGATTAGTGTGAAGACCTAAGCTGGTTGCTTCCAGCAAGCCAAGCCTGGCCTGGGCCCTCCTTCTGCCCTCCCAACCCCCAGTGTTGTCTGCTGCAAATCCCTGCAGGAACCAGAGCTCCCCGGGATCTCAAGGCCTCAGACATCCAAATGCAGCTTTTCCACCCAAAGGGATGCAAATCCTAGAACTGGTTTCAATGGTTCTGCCTCCTTTCTCAACTCTGAAATTCTTAGATTTGCAGATTCTATTTCAGAAGAGGGTTGCAGACCATTTACATGGCAGTTATCAAGTCTGGAGGCAAGTCCTCCCAGCTGGAGGGACAACTGAGCTGCCCAGTCCCTGGGTCCCAGGCCTTTCCTAGCTGTTGCTCTACCTTCCCCCAGAGTTGTCCTCTTCTGCATGTGGGGGCACCACCACACAAGCGCTCAGCTTGTGGGACAGTGGAAACATGAAAGAAAATCCTGGATAAGCAGGATTCTTTTTAAGCAAGTGCTGCAGCAATTCACACGTAGCCCTGGTGCTCACGGTCCACCGTGAGAACATGGCCATGGAGCCACACTGAACCACCTGGGGGGCTGGGAAATGAAGCCCCTGGCTCGGTGGGGCTTGGTGGGCTGACTCCATTATCAGGGGAGGAGAGGGCACAGATTTGGGAAGACAGGTGTAATCTGCCACAGTGAGGAACCAGAGGACAATACCAGCCTGAGAAGGGGGAGTGAGGGACCTTGGGCCAGCCATCAGAAATGTCATGGAGGAGTTCCCTGTGTGCATCAGTGGGTTAAGAACCTGACTGGTATCCATGAGGTTGTGGGCTCGATCCCTGACCTTGCTCAATGGATTAAAGGATCTGGCGTTGCTGTGGCTGGGATGTAGGTCAACAGCTGCAGCTCCAAATCAACCCCTAGCCTGGGAACGTCCATAGGCACGAGGCGTGGCCCTAAAAAGATAAAAGAAGAAGAAGGAGAAGGAGGAGGAAGAGGAAGAAGGAGAAACGTCACAGGAGGGAAGGGGAAAGAAAAAAGGAGCCTTTGTTAGGAACTCAGGTCCATCTGAAGGAAGAGCCACCGTCAGCAAACACCAGCCCGCTTTGGTGTTTGGCTTCTGCCCGCTGTTCTAAGGACTTTTGCTTCAGGGTGAACTGTCACAGTGGTTTCCAGACTTTAAAAAGGAAGTTGCCTTTATACCTGTGTTCTGCCACGGGATTCTAGCCATAAAGAAGGAAACCGAAGGGCTGCCCCGAAGCAGGGCCAGGGCCCACAGCCCAACGACCTACGCGTCCTCCCTGCCCTGCTTGTCTCATCACATGACAGGCTGACCCCCAAGGGGCTTGGGGTCCACTTGAAGGTTTTCCCCAAACAGTGGGGCTCCAAGAAACCTAATCTGAGGGCCCCTGAGTTGTGGGCATTGGGGTCCAGAGCTACTAGCAAGGATAATGTCACCCAAGCCAAACCAGGACAACTCAGAACTTGGCAAGATGAAGCCATGCTCCTAGAAGCGGTACAGGTGAACTGGCTCCTTTCCTTCCTCCTCCCCTGCCTTCCTTCCTTTTCTTTTCTTTTCATTTTTTGCTTTTTTAGAGCCTCACCTCAACATATGGAGGATCCCAGGCTAGGGGTCAAATCAGAGCTGTAGCCACGGGCCTACACCACAGCCACAGCCACATGGGATCTGAGCCGCGTCTTTGACCCACACCACAGCTCACGGTAACACCGGATCCTTAACCCACTGAGCAATGCCAGGGATCAAACCTGCATCCTCATGAATACTAGTCGGATTCGTTTCCACTGCGCCACAATGGGAACGCTTTGACTCATTTCCTGAGAAAAGTTATTCTGTAAACCCAATTCTATGATAGAAATGAGTCAGGAGTTCCCGTCGTGGTTCAGCGGTTAACGAATCCAACTAGGAACCATGAGGTTTCAGTTCGATCCCTGGCCTTGCTCAGTGGGTTAAGGATCCGGTGTTGCCATGAATTGTGTGTGGTGTAGTTTACAGACGTGGCTCGGATCCCGCATTGCCGTGGCTGTGGTATAGGCCGGCGGCTACAGCTCCAATTAGACCCCTAGCCTAGGAATCTCCATATGTCGCGGGAGCAGCCCAAGAAAATGGCAAAAAAAGACAAAAAGAAGAAGATGAAATGAGTCTTTTCCTTTAATATTACAGAGGCTTGTTTTTTGATGTTTGGGGTGGCTACATTTCTTACTGTTATTGATTTACTTAACCAACTACAACACGGTTCCCGGGGAAAAATGTCACCTGTTCATGAAGTGATTCAGTACTGCCCTCTACAAAAGCCCCCAAGACCCAGACAACAAAAGCGACAAGAACCCAGACAACACAGGACAACACTGCCCAGATCCAGGCAGGAGGCTCATGCTCCCTGGTCGGAGCGCTGTTGTTACCAGCACTTAGCCACCAACGATTTTCACACCTCTCATGGTGAAATATCAAGGAGGAGAGGGGCGTGGGAAAGGAACGAGCCAGCATTTCAACTCAAAGTCGAATTATGAATGACACCAAAAGAGGCCTCGCAGTGTGTGTTGGTGGGGGTTGGCCGAGCACAGCTGCCTTCCAAGAAGCCTTGAGAGTGTGAGAAGCAAGCCGTTCGACTGGGGTAGAAGAAAAACGTGGTTAGGAAGGGGGACTGGGGTGGCATTGCTCAGGCTCTGTCACTAGGAGTGACACCACCGCCCCGGGTCTTCAACAGCTATTACGTGCTCAAGAAAGGGGGGGAGAAAAGGACTTGAACCTGGTAGAGAGGGGAGAGTATTTCTTTTCTTTTTCTTTCTTTCCTTTTTTTTTTTTTTTTTTTTTGTCTTTTTAGAGCTGCACTCACGGCACCTGTAAGTTCCCAGGCTAGGGATTGAATAAGAGCTATAGCTGCTGGCCTGTACCACAGCCATAGTAACTTGGGATCTGAGCCGCATCTGCGACCAACCTCACAGCTCATGGCATCACCGGATCCTTAACCCACTGAGTGAGGCCAGGGATCAAACCTGAATTCTCCTGGATACAGAAGGGTTCGTTTCCACTGAACCACAGTGGGAACTCTCTTTCTCTCTCTTTTTGTTGGCTGCACCTGTGGCATATGGAAGTTCCTAGACTAGGGATCAGACCTTCACCACAGCAGGGACACTGCCAGGTCCTTAACCTGCCATGCCACAAGGGAACTCCCAAGTATTTCTGACACAGGTTTATTCCTGATGAGGGAAAATAGAAGGCTCTGGTAGTAACACAAAAATGAGGTACCAGTTTTTCTCTTATACCTTCTTCATAACAGATCAATTTCCTTGACTCACAATTCATCCCCAAAGGAATAATCTTCCCAGTTAAGCCCTGGGTTAAATGAGTGAAACAGCAATAGAGTGTGTTGCATAATTGTTCAATAAGCATCCTGTAAAAAACCCAGCAGAAATGTGAATAGGCAAGAGACATGAATAGGCAATTCACTGACAATGAATATATAATCAAAAAGAAGTCCAAGCTAATTATCCCTCAGGGAATTGCAAATGCAGACTGCAGTGAGATGCGGACTGACACCTACTTGATTGGCCAGAATCAAAAACTCTGACAACACCAAGTGTGTGCAGGAATTCTTTCACATTCCTGGTGGGAGTGTAAATTGGTATAATCACTTTGGAAAACCATTTGGCATTTTGTTGTAAAGTTAAACATGCAGAGAACTAGGACTTAGCAGTTTCATTCCTGGGTATACATTCTAGATCAGGTTTTTTCCAAACATCTCCCCATAGTGGGCCATGAATCTAAATGAATGGTACCCAACCAACATTTTTTTTTCCCTTTTAGGGCCACACCCACAGCACATGGAAGTTCCCAGGCTAGAGGTCGAATTGGAGCTGCAGATGCCGGCCTGGGCCACAGAGACAGGTAAGCCAGATCTGAGCCGAATCTGTGACCTACACCATAGCTCATGGCAATGCCAGATCCTTAACCCACTGAGCGAGACCAGGGTAGGAGCCCGCAACCTCGTGGTTCCTAGTCGGAGTCGCTTCCCGCTGCACCACAACGGGAACTCCCCAAGCAACAGTTTTAACAAACAAAGTAGAATACAATAGAGTAAGGAAATCTAGAAGGCATTGTCTGTAGTGAGGATAAGTTTTGTTTCGTAAATTGTTTCACGTGCGTGTGTGCACCATGTGTGCGAGTTGTGATTTTCACGGTTGGTAAATGAATCAGGCAAGACCCCTGTTAAAGTACAGAAAGTTTTCTCCTGGGAGCAGGTTTTGAATGTTAAAGCAGAAAAGGTTTCCAGAATAAATTCACCCAAGTTGGTAACAGCCCATGTTCCCTGTCTACTTTTCTTGACTAAAATAGATTATTTTTCTTCAAACTGTATTTTTACCCAAACCCATTTTTACCAGTGGGAGTAGTACAGCATGTGCCACCTGGACCAGACTCTTTAGTGGACAAAATTCATTTGCTGCCCTCACTCTCCAGATGCAGTTGAAATGGATGTATCCTTAAAACTGGATACAAGCAGTGGCTTCCAGGCATGCCTCTCATTCAAAAATTCATGAAAGGGAGTTCCTGTCGTGGCTCAGTGGTTAATGAATCCAACTAGGAACCATGAGGTTGTGGGTTCAATCCCTGCCCTCACTCAGTGGGTCAAGGATCCGGCGTTGCCATGAGCTGTGGTGTAGGTCTCAGATGCAGGTTGGATCCTAGGTTGCTGTGGCTGTTGGGTAGGCCGGCAATTACAGCTCCAGTTAGACCCCTAGCCTGGGAACCTCCATATGCTGAGGGTACAGCCCTAGGAAAAAAAAAATTGTGAAATACACATGATTACTTATTGCTGATAATAAAGTAAAATTAGCCACACAGCAGTCCAGGAAATGTATCTGCTCTAAGGTATTAAGTGTCTACACTACAGCAAACTTTACTATCATAAAAGCATTCCTGGAATTCTTGTCATGGCTCAGAGGAAACGAATCCGACTAGGAACCATGAGGTTGTGGGTTCAATCCCTGGCCTTGCTCAGTGGGTTAAGGATCCAGTGTTGCCACGAGCTCTGATGTTGGTCGCAGATGCGGCTCAGATCCTGAGTTACTGTGGCTGTGGTTTAGGCCGGCAGCTGTAGCTCCAATTGGACTCCTAGCCTGGGAACCTCCATATTCCGCAGGTGTGGCTCTATAAAGACAGAAAAAAAAAAAAGAACCCCAAAGAAACCATTCTTGGAGTTCTAGCTGTAGTATGGTGAGTTAAGGACCTAGCATCTCTCCAGAGGCTCAGGTTTGATCTCCTGGCCCAGCGCAGTGGGTTAAGAGTCTGCTGTTGCTGCAGCTGTGGCATAGTTTGCAGTTGCAGCTCAGATTTGCTCCCAGACCCAGGAACTTCCATATGCTGCATGCAGGTGGGGCAAAATATAAAACAAACAAACCATTCCTAGTCCCAAGGACTTAATGGAATGAATCATCCATTATGGGAGTTCCTATTGAAACAGAACAGTTGAAATAATTATTTTTTGACAGTCTATATACCCACAATCAAGACTCTGCCATTAACATTTTACTATACTTGCTTTATCACAGATCTTTCTAGACCTATATATGTATATAAAACTTATTTACTTTGGTATATTAAAAAAAAAAAAAGTCAGTCAGGAGTTCCCAGAAACAAATCCGACTAGTATCCATGAGGATGCAGGTTCGAGCCCTGGCCCTGCTCGGTGGGTTAAGGATATGGCGTTGCCATGAGTGTGGTGTAGGTCGCAGATGCGGCTCGGATCCCAAGTTGCTGTGGCTGTGGTGTAGGCCGGCAGCTGCAGCTCTGAATATGGGAACTTCCATATGCCGCAGGTGCAACCCTAAGAAGCAAAAAGAAAAAAGTATCAATTATGAATTGTGAGGTTTGCAAAGGTGGAACTTTCGTGTCTTTGTGTTATGGGTTGAATTGTTTCCCCTCAAGATTTGTGTGCTAACCCCTGCGACCTTAGAATGTGACCTGGTTTGGAAATAGAGTCACTGCAGATAAAGTCTCTTAAGAGGGGAGTTCCCATTTGGCACAGCAGAAACGAATCCGACTAGAAACCATGAGGTTTCGGGTTCAATCCCTGGCCTTGCTCAGTGGGTTAAGGATCCGGCGTTGCCGTGAGCTGTGGTGTAGGTTGCAAATGCAGATATGGCAGATGTGGCTTGGATCTGGTATTGCTGGTGGCGTAGGCTGGCTGCTGCAGCTTGGATTGGACCCCTAGCCTGGGAACCTCCATATGCCGCAGGTGGGCCCTAGAAAGAAAAAAAAAAATTCTTAAGATGAAGTCATATTAGCATCAGGGCGCCCTTCATCCAATATGACTAGTGTCCTTAACTAAGGGGGAAATTTGGACATGGACATGCGTACAAGGAGAATGCGATGTGAACACAAAGGCCAAGATCAGAGCGATGCAGCAGAAACCAAGGAATGCTAAAAATTGCCAGAAAACCACCAGTATCTAAGCAAGAAGCCTGGAACAGATTCCCGCTCATAGCCCTCAGAAGGAAGCACCCCTACTGATATCTTGATTTTGGATTTCTCGTCTCTAATAGGTAAGACGATGATTTCTGTTCCTTCTAAACCACCCAATTTGTGATACTTTGTTACAGAGGTCCTAGC
Organism: Sus scrofa; assembly: GCF_054392235.1. Classification (NCBI taxonomy): domain Eukaryota; kingdom Metazoa; phylum Chordata; class Mammalia; order Artiodactyla; family Suidae; genus Sus; species Sus scrofa. The sequence goes on along the minus strand of NC_139392.1, from coordinate 16,194,199 downwards.
AAAAGAGTATACTTTGGATCACTAAGATTTAGGAAAATATTTTATCTCTATTTTTTTTTTTTTCTAAGGCTGCACCTGCAACATATGGAAGTTCCCAGGCCAGGGGTCTTTATGGGAGCTGTAGTTGCAGGCTTACACCACAGCCACAGCAACACCAGATCCAAGGGGCATCTGCAATTTACACTGCAGTTGAATGAGACAAAGTTGAGTTGGTCGCTCACTGTGGAAAGGAAGGATACTACATCCCTAAAGTTTGGGTAGAGCCTGGAGGGCAAATGGCAGGGTTGAAACGTATTGAGAACTTGATATTTGGTTTAAGGCAGGACTTTCAGTAGGGGGACTTGAATATGATTGGGAAAGACAGTCATATAATTGTAGAAAGAGCAAGTGAGGATTTTGAGATGTGGTTTCAAAGAGTCTTTGGGCACGAGCTATTGATGCTTTCTACTAAAAGTGTTACAAGTTCCTATGATGAACAATAAGATTATTTGCCTCTGAGAGTGTCCCCTGGAGTAGTGAAGCAATATATATATATATATTTATATATTTTTTTACTTTGTAGGGCTGCACCTGTGGCATATGGAAATTTCCAGGCTAGGGGTCGAATTGGAGCTGCAGCTGCCAGCCTACACTGCAGCCACAGCAACATGGAATCCTTAACCCACTGCGCAAGGCCAGGGATCGAACCCACATCCTCACGGATACTAGTCAGGTTCATAGCCCACTGATCCACAATGAGAACTTCTACTTTTTTTTTTTTATTGAAGTATAGTTGATTTACAATGTTTTGCCAATTTCTGCTGGACAGCAAAGTGACTCAGTCACACATATATATTCATTCTTTTTCTCACATTATCTTCCATCATGTTCTAATGTAGGAGATTGGATATAGTTCCCTGTGCCGTATAGCAGGACCTCATTGCCTATCCATTCTAAATATAATAGTTTGTATCCACTAACCCCCAACTCTGTCCATCCTTCTCCCTCCCCCTTGGCAACCACAAGTCTGTTCTCTGTCTGTGAATCTGTTTCTGTTTTGTACATAGGTTCTTTTGTGCCATATTTTAGATTCCACATACAAGTGATGTATGGTATTTGTCTTTATAGAGAAGCAATTACGATAAACACAATTGAATAATAAAGTCATGCGAACATAGACAGTAGGTGGATTTGATCCTCTCCAAACCATATGGAAATAAGATGCGATGGTCTCCGTTCTCAGAGCATGAGAATGGGGCAAAGTGCTTGTCTTAGGAGCCTGTTCCTTCTCTTTGGGGCAGGCTCGTCTTGCCGTTCTCTCTCTCAAGGTCAGCTCTGAATTCAGATTGGCTCTCTGCCAAAACTTGTCCATCATTGTCATCCCAAAACTCATTTCATCCTGTCCTGAAACACACTGCTCATCTTGGTTAATAGGGCTCTGATGTTATGACTTTCTCGTTGTTATAAGGCCCCCTGAACACAGTTGTTTTATTTTAAGGAGAATTCAATCCACATGAATAAGGCTGTATAGTCAATTCTGGAGGAGAAACTGTCTTCGGAAGAGGATGAGCAGGTTCTCTTTCCACCCCCTCTGTGCCCAGCTGCCCATGGCTTCAGGTCAGAGGGCAGATGGCCACCTGGCCACTAGTGTTTGCTCCTCCTGCTGTGGATCCGATAACAGCTCCATTCATATCTGCTGCGGTCAGTGTGATGAAGATTTCTTTGCATTAAACAGGCAGAGTTCCCATCGTGGCTCAGTGGTTAATGAATATGACTAGGAACCATGAGGTTGCGGGTTCAATCCCTGTCCTTGCTCAGTAGGTTAGGGATCTGGCATTGCTGTGAGCCGTGGCATGGGTTGCAGATGTGGCTCAGATCCCGCATTGCTGTGACTCTGGCTTAGGCCGGCAGCTATGGCTCCAATTAGACCCCTAGCCTGGGAACCTCCACATGCCGTGGGTGCAGCCCTAGAAAAGGCAAAAACAAACAAACAAACAAACCAGGCAGAGGTCTATCAGTTTAGAGCTGACTTAAGAGACCTCAATTTGAAACAGGCATTCTGGTCTTCGGTAGTCCAGGTTGAATTAATCTAGATCTACTTTCCTACCGCCTACCCCTTCCCAGCCTTCTTCACCCCAAAAGGCTAATTTCTTGCTTTCAAAAGCTACTTTGAAGAACTGGTAATTCTCTCCTGGTGCAATCACAGGCGAATGAATGGTTCATTGTTAAAGGAGTCATTCCGCTGAATAAGGCAAACTTTCCTTCAAACACGGTTAGGGGCATTGGACCAAACATTATAATTAAGTCAACTATTCGTCTACATTTCGTTATGCAGCCCAGCATATACAGGTGTTTCAAATAACTGAATTCTGGGGTTCCATCCATGTGGTGCACCTATTTAGACAAATGAATTTAGAGGTGGGTGTTTAGTAAAGTACAACAAGAATTATCTTACTTTAAAAAGGAGTTCAGAGACTTCCCATTTTGGCGCAGCGAAAACTAATCCGACTAGCATCCAGGAGAACGTGGGCTCAATCCCTGAACTCATTCAGTGGGTTGGGGATCCGGCATTGCCATAAGCTGTGGTGTAGGTCGAAGACGTGACTCAGATCTGGCGTTGCTGTGGCTGTGATGTGAGCCAGCAGCTGCAGCTCCGATTTGACCTGTACCCTGGGAACTTCCATATGCTGTGGGTGAGGCCCTAAAAAGTTAAAAAAATAAATAAATAAATAAAAATAAAAAGAGTTCAAAGACATCTGATATTTTTTAAAACTTAGACATTTTACAGGGAGTAGGCAAAGCAACTAGCAATTTCCTGAATTGTTAAGAGTATTTTCTAGACTTAAGTTACCAGGACAATTATACTGCACTAGATGCCCAAATCCTACTTACCCGCTTATAATTTCTGTTGATTTGTGAGTGAGAAGTAAAGATATAATTTACTGGCTAAGCCAGTCCTATAATGAGTGGCACGAAACAGGATATGCTAGAAAAGTAATAAGCACTTGGCTTTGATTTCTACCACTTTAGTCAGGCAATGTGAACTGGCTGCAAATTAGATCTTTTGGGGAAAAAAAAAGTGTCACTAAGTTTCCTTGACTTTCTGTTGGGAGGTGTTAATTTGTTTGTTTGTTCTACTGTGGTAAAATATACATAAAATTTACCATCTCTGAGTTCCCACCGTGGCTCGGCGGAAACAAATCTGACTGGCATCCAGAAGGACGTAGGTTCGATCCCTGGCCTCACTCAGTGGGTTAAGGAACAGGTGTTGCCATGAGCTGTGGTGTGGGTCGAAGATGCAGCTCGGATCCTGAGTTGCTGTGGCTGTGGCATAGACTGGCAGCTGTAACTCTGATTCGACTGCTAGTCTGGGAACTTCCATGGGCTGCGAGTATGGCCCTAAAAAGAAAAATAATAATAAATTTAAAAATTAAAAAAATAAAATTTCCCATCTCAACTATTTTTAAGTGACAGTTCAGGGGCATTAAGTACAATGATTGACATTGTTGTGCCGCTGTCACCACCAGCCATCTGCAGAATGTTTTCGTCTTGCGGAACTGAAGCGCCACACCCACGAACAATAATTTCTCATTCCCTCCTTGCCCTAGCCCTCTTAACGTCTATTCTGCTTTCTATGTCTGTGAATTTGACTGCTCTAGTTACCTTATGTAAGTGGAATCATACAGTATTTGCCCTTTTGTGATTGGCTTACGTCATTTAGCATAAATACTTTCAAGTTTCTTTCATGCCATCTAACATGTGCAATCCTTTAACCCACTGCCCTGGGGCGGGGGATCGAACCTGCACCTCTGCAGGGAACTGAGCCGCTGCAGTCAGGTTCTTAACCCACTGTGCCACAGCAGAAACTCCATCCTTTTTTTTTTTTTTTTCTAAAGATTAAGCCAGCAATTTTTTTTTTTTTTTTTTTTTGGCCATGCTCGGGTGAGAGATCAAACCCTTGCCACAGCAGTAACCAGAGGCAGAGCAGTAACAATGCCAGATCTTTAACTTGTTGAGCCACCAGAGAACTCCAGAACTCCCTTCCTTTAAGGCTGAATGATAGGTCACCACATCTCTTATCATATTTGCTTATCCGCTCATCCCTCAGTGCACACTTGGATTGTTCCTTTTTTTTTTTTTTTTTTTTTGGTCTTTTTGCCTTTTCTAGGGCTACTCCCGTGGCATATGGAGGTTCCCAAGCTAGGGGTCTAATCGGAGCTGTAGCCGCTGGCCTATATCACAGCCACAGCAACGCAGGATCTGAGCGACGTACACCACAGCTCATGGCAACGCCAGATCCTTAACCCACTGAGCAAAGCCAGGGATCGAACCTGCAACCTCATGGTTCCTAGTCAGATTTGTTAACCACTGAGCCATGGCGGGAACTCCTGTTGTTCCTTTTTATATCTTTGTGTTTTTATGACATCTCCCATCTCTGGATCACTAGAGAGAGTCAGACACAACTGGGGAGTGGGGGCAGAGGCAGGTGAGCAGAAAGATGAGCATGGAGGGCAGCCAAGCATCCGTGCAGAGGGTGGCAGAGCACCGTGCTGGCTTCCCCAGGGGCCAGGCGAACAGCACCACCATCTGCCAGAAAAGTTCTACCAGCAGAGGTTCTGCTCAGTCTCAGGTGTCCTTTGACCCCTATGTTTAGAACCCTTGGTCAGGTCCAGCCTCTTGTAGGTGACCCTAGAGTGACGTGAACATTTCTTTTTCTTTTTTGTTTCTTTAGGGCCACACCCTCAGTGTATGGAGGTTCCCAGGCTCAGGGTCAAATCAGAGCAGCAGCTGTCAGCCTACACCACAGCCACAGCAATGCCAGGTCTGAGCCTCGTCTGCCACCTACACCACAGCTCATGGCGATGCTGGATCCTTAACCCGGGGATGGAACCTGTGTGGTCACGGACACTAGTCAGATTTGTTACCGCTGAGCCACGACGGGAACTCCAACACGAATATTTCTAAATCAATGTTCATGGAAACCTGTCAGAAAGACCTTTACCAGAACTAAGCAAGCCAGTGGAATCATTTTGAACTAGTCAGGGTGAGTAGTTAGGAAGAGTGAGTTCCAAATCCCCTATTACCTCTAAACAGCAGTGTTTTAAATCTGAGTTTTCAATTTGACTGAAATGGGATCACGAGTTCTTACTGAATAATAATAATAATAATAAAAGAGGCATCTGATCTCAGGGACATTAGTCTGTAAGACATTCTATGAGTAAAAATATTGGCAATTTCAGTACTTCACAATATTAATATTTTAAAATCAATTTAGGAGTTCCCTTGTGGTTTGGCAGGTTAAGGATCTGGCATTGCCACTGCTGTGGCACAGATTTGTTCCCTGGCCTGGGAATTTCCACATGCTGTGGGCATGGCCAAAAATAAAAAATAGGAGTTTCTGCTGTGGCCCAGCAGGTTAAAAAATCCAACTGCAGCAACTTGGGTCACTGTGGAGGCACAGGTTCAATATCTGGCCCAATGCAGTGGGTTAAAGGAGCTGACAAAGGCTGCAGCTATGGCTCAGATTCAATCCCTGATCTAGGAACTTCCATAGGCCATGGGTGAGGCCATAAAAAAAATAATAATAAAATAAAGTAAAAATTTAAAAATAATAAAAAATAAAGATCAATTTAAACACAAAAGCTGGGTCATCATTTCAGCTTTCACAATAACCCTAAAGGGATGTTAAGGCATACCTTAACAGTTTCACATGGAGGAAAAGAAATTTCAGAAAAGCAATGCGGCATATCTAAGGCTACATACCTGAGAAGTGACAGCACTGAAACTGAAAACCAAGTCTTCTGAATTTATTTTTATTTTTTATTTTTTTGTCTTTTTAGGGCTGCATCCACAGCTATGGAGGTTCCCAGATTAGGGGTCGAATGGGAGCTACAGCTGCCGGCCTACACCACAGCCACAGCAAGACCACATCCCAGCCGTGTCTGCAACATACACCACAGCTCACGGCAATGCCGGATCCTTAATCCACTAAGCGAGGCCAGGGATCAAACCCTCATCCTCATGGATGCTAGTCGGGTTTGTTTCTGCTGAGCCATGACAGGAACTCCTGAATTTAAATTTTAAATCAGAAGTGTTCAATCCTGAGGAAAGCGACAGAGGAAGACTGAGTTGCACTATGGACTGGATTAAACTTAATAACTTGGAGTTCCTGTGGTAGCACAGTGGAAACGAACCCGACTCATATCCATGAGGATGCAGCTTTGACCCCTGGCCTTGCTCAGTGAGTGGGTTAAGAATTGGGTATTGCTGTGCGCTGCAGTGTAGGTTGCAGATGCGGCTCAGATGCCGTGTTGCCGTGGCTGTGGTGTAGACCAGTTGCTGTGCCTATGGTGTAGACCGGCAGCTGTAGCTCTGTAATCACCACCCGTCCTCCTCAGAAACGAGGACCCAAGTAGATGGCTTGCCCAGGGAGTGGTGAGGGTAGCGTTTGACCCAAACTGTCTGGTTTGAAAAGTCCTCGACCTTCGCCTCCATTCTAGAAGCAGAAACGTATTATTATTTTTGTTGATGGTTTTCTGAAGAAAAGTGTACTCAGAATTTAAGACGAAGGAAAGCATAGCTGCTCTGGTTGAAGGGGGATGGCTGGTCTAGAAGCTCCCCCAGGAGGGTGCTGTCCATAGGGTGACCTGAAACTGCAAGTCAGTTCGACCAGAACTTTCTAAACCTCAGTGGAGCTCGAGCTGTCTGCTTCCGGGAATTACTGTGGTCATCCTCACGGATGCTCGAGTGAAGCCCCGCCCCTCACCTGCCGGCTGCACCTGCGGCTCCCGAGCGGGCTGGTTGCGGAGGGCGGAGTCTGCGTGGCGCCCGGTGGGAGGCTGAGCTGGGGCGCGCGGAGGCACGTGCCTGCGGAGGAAGGACCCAGAGGAGCGCGGCTGAAGGCAGCTGCGCCGCCGGAGAGACGGTAACCAAGGCGATGGCGAGGCCGCCGCTGTGGGGTTGCTCAAAGCACCGCGTGCGAGTGGACAACTAACACCTCCTTTGTCTAGCGTTGGGGAGGCGAGTGAACTTCTCGATATTAGAGAATTTTCCAGGCACCTGGAACTTAATCCTTTCCGAACCTCAATTGCAAATTTTAAACATTTGTTGTTGATCTTGAAACGTTCTAGATGCCGTTAATTTACCTGGCTATGGTTGAGCCCTCATTCCTGAGACTTACATACTCCCTCCCCTGTTTAGAGCCCCTAAGGTTTGTGGGGCTCCTCTCCTGTCTCCACAGCCACCCCCCCCATCTCTGTGTATAGACGCTGGGTTGCCATGATGTCACACCCACAGCTGCCTCTTGAGGCCCTGTCCTTTTTTTTTTTTTTTTTTTTTTGGCCCGGGTCAAATCAGAGCTGTAGCCACAGCACTGCCAGATCTGAGCAGCGTCTGGGACCTAACTCACAGCTCACAGCAACGCTGGACCCTTACCCCACTGAGGGAGACCAGGGATTGATCCTGTGTCCTCATGGATACTAGCCAGATTCCTTTCTGCTGAGCCAAGAAGGGAACTCCTTGAGGCCCTTTTCTTGCTAACTTAAATTTCTAGTAGGCCGGGGAGCCAGAAGGTTGAACTTCTAAGAACTGGTTAATGAATAGGACTGAAAATGGTTCATTTTATTTTATTTATTATTATTATTATTTTTTGTCTTTTTGCTATTTCTTTGGGCCGCTCCCGTGGCATATGGAGGTTCCCAGGCTAGAGGTCGAATCAGAGCTGTAGCCACTGGCCTATGCCAGAGCCACAGCAACGCAGGATCCGAGCCGCGTTTGCGACCTACACCACAGCTCACGGCAACGCCGGATCGTTAACCCACTGAGCAAGGGCAGGGACCGAACCCGCAACCTCATGGTTCCTAGTCGGATTCGTTAACCACTGCGCCACGACGGGAACTCCGGCTGATTTTTAAAAATTTTTCATTTTGTAACATGAATTTTTTTAGTTATTCTTTTAATAGTAGTAACATACGCATAACAAAGTTTACCACCTTAATCATTTGTAAGGGTACAGTTTAGTGACATGAAGCACATTCATGTTGTTGTGCAATCATCACCACCGTCCAGCTCCAGAAATCTTTCATCTTGCAAAACCGAAACTCGATACCTATTAAACAGTAATTCCACTATTCCTGATCCTCCCCAGGCCCTGGCAACTGCTATTCTATTTTCTGGTTTTTTTTTTTTTCTGGCCACATGTGCGGCATATGGAAGTTCCCAGGCTAGGGGTTGAATCAGAGCTAGTTACAGGTTAAGTAATAATTACCAGATTGCTTTAATTGTGACTATGCAGCTACACAGTAGACTATATTTTCTTAAATATTATCATTCTTCTTCCTTTGTCTTCCCTCGAACTGTAAAAAAAGAAAAAAAACATTGGAGTTCCCGTCGTGGCTCAGTGGTTAACGAATCCAACTAGGAACCATGGGGTTGCAGGTTCAATCCCTGGCCTTGCTCAGTGGGTTAAGGATCCAGCGTTGCCGTGAGCTGTGGTGTAGGTGACAGACGCGGCTCAGATCCCGTGTTGCTGTGGCTCTGGTGCAGGCCAGTGGCTACAGCTCCAATTAGACCCCTAGCCTGGAAACATCCATATGCCGCAGAAGCGGCCCTAGAAATGGCAAAAAAAAAAAAGACAAAATAAAAAAAGGAAAAAAACACAATATACAGAAACATAAAGGCACATGTTTATAGGAAAATGTGAGAATGTGTGGTTGCTGCTGCATTGTAGATTTAGACTAAAATGGTGCAATGCTTCATTATCATATCTGCTAGCAAAGCTAATTGAGAAGAGTCCTGCTATTTTCATCCTGTCACTTCAGAGTGAATAAGATATTGGTCCTCAAGCATCAAAGTCAATGATAATCTGGAGTTCCCGTCGTGGCGCAGTGGTTAGCGAATCCGACTAGGAACCATGAGGTTGCGGGTTCGGTCCCTGCCCTTGCTCAGTGGGTTAACGATCTGGCGTTGCCGTGAGCTGTGGTGTAGGTTGCAGACGCGGCTCGGATCCCGCGTTGCTGTGGCTGTGGCGTAGGCTGGTGGCTACAGCTCCGATTCGACCCCTAGCCTGGGAACCTCCATATGCCGTGGGAGCGGCCCAAGAAATAGCAACAACAACAACAACAACAAAAAAGACAAAAAAAAAAAACCCCAAAAAAACCAAAAAAAAAAACCAAAAAAAAAACCAAAAAACAAAGTCAATGATAATCGGCTTGCAGAACCAAATAGAAGACTGCCATGAGAAAACAGTCTTTATTTATTTATTTATTTTGTCTTTTTGCCATTTCTTGGGTCGCTCCCGCAGCATATGGAGGTTCCCAGGCTAGGGGTCTACACCAGGGCCACAGCAACTCGGGATCTGAGCCGCGTCTGTGACCTACACCACAGCTCACGGCAACGCCGGATCATCAACCCACTGAGCAAGGGCAGGGACCGAACCCACAATCTCATGGTTCCTAGTCGCCTTCAATAACCACTGCGCCATGATGGGAACTCCACAGTTTTTATTTTTTAAGCCACTAAAATCTTAACATTGCAGTATCTTTGAGATACAGCACCACTGGGGAGTTTGGGTCATTTTTCACCCTAAAAGGTGATTGTGGACCTTAAGGAAACCAGGCAGGCTTCACATATGCCATCCTTTGGATGTCATAAATAATAAAACTAAATTTTATTATCTAACTTCTATCTAATTGTGATTCTGATGCTCGACAAACTCTACTCCTATGGAATTTGAAGCCGTGAGAGCAGTTACATAAACAACAAGAAGGGGAGTTCCCGGCGTGGCTCAGCAGTTAACTAATCTGACTAGTACCCATGAGGATGCAGGTTCGATCCCTGGCCTCGCTCAGTGGGTTAAGGATCTGGTGTTGCCGTGAGCTATGGTGTAGGGAGTGTAGGTCAGCAACTACAGCTCTGATTTGACCACTAGCCTGGGAACCTCCACATGCTGTGGATGCGGCCCTAAAGAGCAAAAAACAAAAAACAAAACAGAAACCCCCCAAAAACCCTGAGAGGGTACAAAGGGAATTAGAATAGATGTGGTCCCTGTTAATATCTATATTTGTGTGAACAAGAAATTTGAACTTGATTTTCTTTCCTTCTCAGCTAGAGAACTGAGAAATGAATGACGGCTGTGGGAAAGTGGTTGCGTATTTCCGCAACCTCCTCTTCCTAGAAGGCATTTCCCAGGTCCAGTAGAATGTCAGAGCACTGTTGTAGTTGAGGACAAACATTAAAGAAATGTGTTACTATGGGTGGAATAAAATCTGAAAATTAAAAAAAAAAGTTAATCCACCATTATCTAATTAGCACCAATTGACCCATCATCCAGTTTGGAATATGTCAAAATATACAGTTTTGCTGGATTTCAAATAATAAATGAGGAATTTAAAAAACATTAGAATTGGGGGAGTTCCCGTCGTGGCGCAGTGGTTAACGAATCCGACTAGGAACCATGAGGTTGCGGGTTCGGTCCCTGCCCTTGCTCAGTGGGTTGACGATCTGGCGTTGCCGTGAGCTGTGGTGTAGGTTGCAGACGCGGCTCGGATCCCGCGTTGCAGTGGCTCTGGCGTAGGCCGGTGGCTACAGCTCCGATTCGACCCCTAGCCTGGGAACCTCCATATGCCGCGGGAGCGGCCCAAGAAATAGCAAAAAGACAAAAAAAAAATAAAAAAAAAATAAATAAAAAAAAAATAAAAATAAAAAACATTAGAATTGGAATGATGTTATAAATCAGCTCGTCTTACTTTCTCAATTTACAGATAAGGAAATGGAGGCTGAGAGAAGGGGAAAAAATTGTCTAAAGGCAGATTTTTTTTTTTTTTTCTTGCATTTATCCATGCAGACATTGATCCACAGCTTCAGGCAACCAAGGTTAGTTAGCAAGCAGGAGTTAATGTGAGGCCCACAGAATGAAAAAAGAACGGAAGATACCATCACTGTCCTTAAAGAGGAGAGAAGGTGAAAGATAAAGACATTGCCCGGAACTTGCTCGGTAACCACGGTTCCATCATTTAGACTTTTCACTGTTCTTCTCCATCTTACTCCTTAAAGGAGTCATCTCCAGGGAAGCAGCAGAACTTAGTACGGAAGCCGGAATTTAGAACTGCCTCATCTCTTTCTTCAGAGGAAATTCCACCCCTGCTTCCTTTTTAGAAGCCTCCAGAGGTGTGGTTCTAGGAGGGCTCTCAAGCTGGCCGCGGACCCACGCTAGACCAGCCAAAGTACTTCATCCCCCTGCCAGTGTCTGAGTCAGCGATGGGCACCTGACCCAAGAAAGTCAATCAGAGCCCAACTCCGTTTTCCCACATCCAGTTTCTTGGGGTCAAGGATGTCCCTCCCTGGTAGCCAAGTATGAGGTGAGCCAAGAGCCCTGGCAGCTGTGGTTCTGGCATTGCGAAGAAGCCAATTTGAAAGAAAGAAATGACTACTCAGAGAAGGGTAGAAACAAGACAGAGAAGTGTCTTGACTCTTTGGGGGTGCTGATCATCCCTGCCTTTCCTGAGATATTATGACATGAAAAATAATGCACTCATTTCAAACGGGTTTTCTGTCTATTACAACGTTTTAAAAAGGAGTGATTGGGGAATTCCTATTGTGGCACAGCGGAAACGCATCCAAATAGTATCTATGCAGATGCAGGTTGGATCCCTGGCCTGGCTCAGTGGGTCAGAGATCCGGTGTTGCCATGGACTGTGGTGTAGGTTGGCAGCTCAGCTCCGATTCGACCCCTAGCCTAGGAACCTCCATATGCCTCAGGTGTGGCCCTAAAAAAATTACAATAATACATCAATAAAAAGGAGTGATTAACATAGCTGTCTTGTCATCTGGCATGGACCAGGATGCAATCAGCCTTTCCAGGGCAGCAGAGATCGATTGAGGGCCCTAGTGAAAAAAAATTGAGAGGATCCTCCAAAGAGGGCATGTGGATGCCTATGTGCAATGCGGTTGGTTTCCAGGACCCCTTCCAGACCACTGCACCCTAGATCCCACCCCTCCCCCTCCCATCCATTGTTTCCCCTTCCTGACCCAGATTCTCACTTCCATCCCATTCCATTCCTGATCTCTGAGTTCCCTTCTTAGAGCCTGCTCGGATCTGTGATATACTCTAGCTACACCACAGTTATTTCACTGGATGGCTGCCTAGTAAGTCTGGAGGCCAAGTCCTGCTCTGAGACCTCCAGGAATATCTGCTTCCTCCTCTCCTCCTTCCTTTGAGAAATGTGGCCTTCCTGAACTCTGCTGAGGAATGACCTCAATGTCTTTTTCAAATTGGAGAGAAATGGGAGTTCCCATTGTGGCTCAGTGGTTAACGAATCCGACTAGGAACCATGAGGTTGCAAGTTCCATCCCTGGCCTCGCTCAGTGGGTTAAGGATCCAGCGTTGCCGTGAGCTGTGGTGTAGGTCACAGATGCGGCTCAGATCCCGTGTTGCTGTGGCTGTCATAGGCCAGCGGCTACAGCTCTGATTCGACCCCTAGCCTGGGAACCTCCATATGCTGTGGGTGTAGCCCTAGGAAAGACAACAAAACAAAACAAAACAAAAACAAATTGGAGAGAAACGTGGGTTCCATCGCAACTCATGGCTGTATCCTTAGCCATGACATACAGCGTGGTCTCTCTCTGGGAACTTTCCCAGGGGAACTGAGTAGGAGCTGATGCTTCAGAGTCTGGTGGATTGGGGCAGAGGTGGGGGTTCGGGGAAGAGTTTCTTTTTCATATTTATCTGTGCCACCAACTCGATGGCCTAAGAGGGTGCTCTCCCCCATATAAACTTTTTTTTTTGGTCTTTTTTTTTTTGTCTTTTAGGGCCACAGCTGCAGCATTTGGAGGTTCCCAGGCTAGAGGTCCAATCAGAACTGTAGCTACCGGCCTACTCCAGAGCCACAGCAACACTGGATCCAAGCCGCGGCATCTTCGACCTATACCACAGCTTTTGGCAACACCGGATCCTTAACCCGCTGAGCGAGGCCAGGGATTGAACCTCCATCCTCGAGGATGCTAGTCGGGTTTGCTAACCACTGAGCCACGACAGGAACTCCCATAGAAACTTGAACTTGAACATGGACAAAGACTTTCCTTTTAATACTCTGTAGACCAACTGAGAGCAGTTTGAAATATTCAGACAAGATTTTGCTAAAGATTTTTGGATAACAGAAGGAAAATAAGCAGGGAGGGGAACAAGAATCTCGATCATCTGGTTTGTAAGTTATGGTTCTTGCTCATGACCTCAAGAGCTCCTGATTAACCGCATGTAATTTGGTGTCCTAAGAGGTCCTGACTTTTTGTCATTCTGTACATTCTTCCCCATCTTGCAGATTCTGCCTCCTTCTAGAGAAGAATGCCAAAGTATAATAATCAACCCACCCCTGAGTAGTTGTGGTACCTAAAGGCGCATGGACTCAGAAGTCTTCAGAGCATCCCTTGATAAGAGAACCTGAGCAAAAGTAAACATCCTTCCATTAGAGCAAGAGCTTCAATCACAAATGTCCCTTCAGTGCAGCCGCCATTGTTCTGCTCAAAGAATGTGGGACGTTTTTAAAGAAGAGAATTGGGTAGCAGTTACTTTTGCTGTATAACAAAATGTGGGGTAACGTTGCCAGCCTTAAAACAATAACCATGATTTCTCATGATTTTGTGGGTTGACTGGGCAGTTATTTGGGTCTGGATCAGCTGGGCTATGGTTGGAACGTCTAGAACCTTTATCACAATCTGCAGGTTGACAGGCTGTATGGTCCCAGAACCTCCAGTTGTACAACTCTCTCTCTCTCTCTTTTTTAAAAATTTAGTAAAGACTTAATTTTATATTTAGATTTAGCCAGCTGGACTCAGTTTAGATTTTGTTAGCAACATCCTAAGCATCAGTCAGGAGCCAGTCGAACATATGCCTTCTTCTCTCCATCAGGCCTGATCAGAGTGTTGACTTTAGCTACATCAATGTCATAGAATTTCCTCACAGCCTGTTGAATCTGCTGCTTGTTGACCTTGACATCCGCAATGAACACAAGTGTGTTGTTGTCTTCTGTCTTCTTCATGGCTGACTCGGTGGTGAGGGGGAACTTGATGCTGGCACAGTGGTCAAGCTTGCTTCTCCTAGGGGCGCTCTTCCGAGGATATTTGGGCTGCCTCCTGGGCCACAGTGGTTTGGGCCATCAGAAGGTGGGTGACGTCTAGATCTTGTATTTTTTGTAGCCCTGGACACCTTTCAACACAGTATTCTTGGCCTTCGAAGCCTTTGCTTTGGTTTCGGCTTCGGGAGGGGCAGGGTCTTCCTTCTTTACCTCAGGGTCATCTTCATGAAAAGTGGACAGCTCTCTTTCATCCATGTGGGGAAACCTGCCCAGGCTTCTTCTTATGAAGAAGCCATCATTTGAAGATGAAGCCGTCATATGGCCATCTCCTTTTTGGTTTCCAAAGAGCAGCAAGCAAGGGCAGGAAGCTTTTGTAAGTCTCTGTTTGTGTCACCTTTGCTATTGTCTCCCTGGCCAAAAGAATTCACATGACCAACTTCAGAGTCAGCATGGGAAGAGTCTACCCTGAAAGAACGGATACTGAGAGAATACTTATTATGACCATTTTTGTAAAAAACCTGACCACAGGGTCCACGATTTCATCCTGGCTAATTAATTAGAGGACCTCTTCACCCTGGCCATAGTCATTGGTTCAGGATGATCGTATGGCTCAAGCTGGACAATCAGAGTCCTTGCTGGTTAGATGGATTGTCTACAGCCCTGGTAGAATGTGAAATTGTAGATAGTACAGTGGGAAAGGATTGGTCAAAACACGATAGGTCAAAACACAAAGGCAGGAGTTCCCGTCGTGGCGCAGTGGTTAACGAATCCGACTAGGAACCATGAGGTTGCGGGTTCGGTCCCTGCCCTTGCTCAGTGGGTTAACGATCCGGCGTTGCCGTGAGCTGTGGTGTAGGTTGCAGACACGGCTCGGATCCCGTGTTGCTGTGGCTCTGGCGTAGGCTGGTGGCTACAGCTCCGATTTAGCCCCTAGCCTGGGAACCTCCATATGCCGCGGAAGCGGCCCAAGAGATAGCAACAACAAAAGACAAAAAGACAAAAAAAAAACAAAAACAAAAAAAAAACACAAAGGCAAAGACAAGCAGAACTGTGAGATGAAGATGGTGTTTGGTTTTTTTTTTTGGTCTTTTTAGGATCACACCTATGGCACATGGAGATTCCCAGGATAGGGGTCAAATTGGAGTTGTAGCTGCTGGCCTATGCAACAGCCACAGCAACACGGGATCCAAGCCGCTTCTGTGACCTATACCACAGCTCATGGCTATGCCAGATCCTTAACCCACTGAGAGAGGCCAGGGATCGAATCTGCATCCTCATGGATACTAGTGAGATTCGTTTTCGCTGTGCCATGGCAAGAACTCCTGATGGTAACATTGTTTGAGCCCCTGAATATAGTAACCTGCTGAGCCACTAGGGAACTCCAAGAATTTTTTTTCCCCTTTTTTCTTTTCTGTATTTGCTTTTTTTTTTTTTTTAATGGCTGTACTTGCAGCATATGGAAGTTCCCAGGCTAGGGGTTGAATCAGAGCTACAGCTGCCAGCCTACACCACAGGCACGGCAAAGTGGGATCCGAGCTGCATTTGCGATCCGAGCTGCATCTGTGACCGGCTTATGCCACAGCTCAAGGCAATGCTGGATCCTGAGCGAGGCCAGGAATCGAACCAGAGACCTCATGGATACCAGTCGGATTCATTACCCCTGAGCCACAAAGGGAACTTCCCCATAATCTATTTTAAGTTGGATTTCTGACAGCTGCCACCAGAATCCTAATAAAAAGACCCAGACAGATGGTCAAAGCAGAAAATTTTTCTTTGCTAGGTTGATGGTAATGGATGGGAGGAGTTTCCATAGATGTGGCGCTGGGGCTGCTTGTTACTCTGTTCCACTTAGTGTCCTTTCCCTTTGGGAGAGGATTAAATGCCTGGTATTCTGTGGATTGATACCAAATGAGTCGGAGTTAACCAAAGTATCAAATTGCTGCATGTCAATAACTTTTATGCATCTATGCTCACCACCTAGATTGCTTTCATTCTTCCTTCCCTACTTTATGGCCCCAACCAGTTTTAGAACAGAGCTATTCTGGAAAGCACTCATTGAGTCAAACTCGATGTAAACTGTGAACTTAGCTAGTTACATCAACTTTCCAAATTAAACAGACTGTCCAGCACTTGGGATACCAGAAGAACATGAAGAATCACAGGCCAGCTTTCTTGGGAATTGTTTCTTAACTTAATTTGGGCGTCATTCAGTAGGAAAGAAATGCCAAATCAGACTTGATATTAAAC
The DNA here is from genome assembly GCF_054392235.1 of Sus scrofa. Classification (NCBI taxonomy): domain Eukaryota; kingdom Metazoa; phylum Chordata; class Mammalia; order Artiodactyla; family Suidae; genus Sus; species Sus scrofa. The sequence continues at coordinate 16,177,904 of NC_139392.1, read as the reverse complement.
AGAGGCCTGAAGCTATAAATAACACAAATAAAGCAAATCAAGATCACTGTCTCATTAGTAACAGGAGAGAAAATAAAGTGAAAATAAGAAAAGACCAGATTGTGAACTTTGGAACAGAAATATCTGCAAGCAAGAGACCCTGAATGAAATCAAGTACAATGAGATGCTCAGTGTAGGCACCATTACAAAAAACACACAAAACAGGAGCTATTTCAAGAAAAATTAACTATGAGATGCTTGATCAATATAAAATGCCACCTGAATTAGGTAAGAAAGCCTGAACAGGAAGCTAAGATAGTAGGATTCTAGTCAAGGCTTTTCCCTAAAAGATTGTAACCATACATATTGGTGATAAATTTTCAGTGAGTACTTAAGTCCTAAAAAAACTCTTTCACAAGAAAATACATTTAAACAAAATAGATGATTCATTTTCAAAGATTTTGTTAGTTCTCATAGACTAATATTTTTATGGCCAATTGCTTTGCAAACAACCAAAGCTAAAAATAGCATGGGGTCACCTAGGAGATACAGTATTCCCTATCTAGTCTCTCTGATACTAGACAGAATATTAATATTAATTAGTATTAGAATATTAATAAAGAGTATGCAGACACTTCTCTAAACACCTTTAAAAGCACACTTGGACTTGGCTTCATTTCATTTACTGGCCTTTATTCAACACAAAATGTTAGCCAATATACTCCAAGCATTTTTTTTTTTTGCTGCAGCATACAGAAGTTCCCTGGCCAGCAACTGAATCCAAGCCACAACAGTAACCTGAGCCACAGCAGTGACAACTTGGAGTCCTTTACGGCTAGGGAACTCATACTCAAGCATTTCTATATGATTTTTTTGCTCACCGAGCTGGTTTAAAGAAACTCTCTACTTCTGTAAGTTCTCTTGACCTCTGCTACTTGTATTTCTGGAATATCTAAGGGAAGGAGTGAATTATCATTGGTACTTCTCAGTACCATTATTATTCTGGAAAAAAAATCATTAATCGGTGTTCCCTAACTTGGAGACTCATTTACCTCATTTATTGAATCTTACAAGATAAAGTCTAGGCACTTGAGATACAAATCTCTAAGGGAGGAATTTATTTGTGGCTTGGAAGATCCAAATGTCATGATTTACTAGACTGGCTATTGCTGTAGCAGTGACTTGCGTTTTGTTTGTTTTGTTTTCAACTATGCTAGTTCCATTTCCTAAGTGGAACTTGAATCTTTTTTTTCTTTCCTGCTTTCTTGCTTTTTAGGGTCACACCTGTAGTATATGGAAGTTCCCAGGCTAGGGGTGGAATCAGAGCTGCAGCTGCTGGGCTATGCCACAGCCACAGCAACATGGGATTGGAGCCATGTCTGCCACCTAAACCACAGCTCAAGGTGACACTGGATCTTTAACCCACGGAGTGAGGGCAGGGATCGAATCTGCATCCTCATGGATACTAGTCAGGTTCATTACCACTGAGCTACAACAGGAACTCCTTTCTTTCTTTCTTTTTTTAATCAGGGAAGGAGAGTGAACTAGAGGAGGCCACCTGGTGCAGAGCGTGAGTGTGGCTTGTGGACCTGGCCTTTCCGGCTTTCTCTTTATTAGCAATGTGGCTTTGGGTGAGTCTCGTCACCTTTCCGTGCCTGACTTTCATGAGCTCTATGTGTGGTGAGGACAATGTCATGGTATCCAGTTTCTAGAACTGTTGTGAGGATTGACTGAATTAATGTATGTAAGTGCCTAGCAGGTTAGCAAATATCATTAACATCAGCAAGTACCACTATCAGCTACCAATCACCTAGCCACCTTCGTTCCTGTGGCTGAAAGAACACTTCTTCCCTCAAATGTAAAGCCCATCTATGTTGGCTTCCATTTAAAGCGGGCATTAGTACAGAGAAGAGATGGGAATGAGAGTAAATCAGCCCTTAATTGCCTTAACATCTGATTAGCAATGAAATTTATTTACCGCTAGAATCGTTAGCCACTGCTACTTTGGTCAAAGGGCTCAACTTCTTCATATACAAATGAACAGAGTTACCCTGTGGTGCAATGGATTGGCAGCATCACTGGAGCGCTGGGATGCAGGTTTGATCCCCAGCCAGGTTCAGCGGGTTAGGGATCTGGAAGGATCTGGCACTGGTGCAGCTGCAGCCTAAGTAGCAGCTGATCTCCATATGCCATGGAGCAGCCAAAAAAAAAACAAAGATGAATTCAATATCACCATTTTACAGAGTTCCTGTTGTGGCTCAGTGGTTAACGAATCCGACTGGGAACCATGAGGTTTTGAGTTCGATCCCTGACCTTGCTCAGGGGGTTAAGGATCTGGCATTGCTGCGAGCTGTGGTGTAGGTCGCAGACACAGCTCCGATCCTGCATTGCTGTGGCTGTGTTGTAGGCTGGCAGTTACAGCTCCGATTAGACCCCTAGCCTGGGAACCTTCATATGCTGCAGGGGCAGCCCTAGGGAAAAAAAAAAAGACAATATCACCATTTTACTTCATCATAAGCTGGTAGCAATGGTAAATGAGTTAGGAGTATTAAATGTTTGGAAGTGAAATGAAAGGATTACAACCAGTGACATAATGAAATTATTTTTCTGATAAATGCTGCTTGTCTTTTGATTTCAGGAAAACTTGACTAGAGATTGAATTTTGATGTTAAGCCCAAGAAAATGAAGATTCAAAGATAACTTCTCAAACTAGAATTTGGCCAAGTTACCATGCTTAGCAACAGTTTCCAAGAGAAAGATATTTGGGATTTTTAATGAGCTTTGAAATGTGCCTGAAAGGTGGGATAAAAGCTACAAAAGATGTGGTATTAGACAGTGTGACAACTTTAGACAACTCTTTCAGGATATTTTTTTGGCCCAGCTACCAGTCAGATTTTATAAAATAAGAGATAAGAGTCCAGAGTTAGGTTTTCGCAACATTTCTTTTCAGTTCAATTTCTAAAGCACCATGATTTGACTATTATTGAGAAATGGAGCTCACCTGCTGTATTCTTTGAGTGGCAACCGTGGCTGAATTTTGTGGAAAAAAATGCCTTGCATTTTATAGAATATGGCCTCTACTGATTGTGGATTCAATAGTGTTCAGGCTTTAGGAAGCTTCTGCCAAGTTTAATCACTGTGAGACTAAGAAAAGAAAGAGACTCTGGGGAAGAGAAAATGAAATTAACTCAATAAATTCTAATTTGCTTTTTTTTTTTTTTTAGGGCTGCACCTGTGGCACATGGAGGTTTCCAGGCTAGGGGTTGATTTAGAGCTGCCAGCCTACAGCACAACCACAGCAATGCTAGATCCTTAATTCACTGAGCCAGTGATCAAACCCGCAACCTCATGGTTCCTAGTCGGATTCGTTTCCGCTGTGCCACAATGGGAACTCCCTGATAATACTTTAGAACCGAGATTATATATGGGTGGCTAAAGCTGAAAAATGAGTAATAAAAATATCTAGAATCCTATTGGAATATCAGGTACTACATTAGTTTTTTTTTTTTTTTTTTTTTTTTTTTTTCTCATTCTCAGGGAGACAAACAAAAATTACACTCATTGTGGCAAAAGAAAACCCAGTGGTGCTACATAAAGTAGAAAGCATACAATCCCTTCACTTCAAAGCACCTTCCCGCCTCACCCACCCCTAATAACTCCTGAGTTTCTTGGGGAGAACCCCTGGGTGAGGGGGAGCCGCTGCCTACAATCCTTAGCAATGATTTCCTGCCTGCTGAGCTGCATTAGTCATGCGTCCTCCTCATGCCCATAAATGGAGGATAAGCCTACAGCGATGCTATCAGACGTATTTCCACAAGGCCTGTTCTGAGAGAACCCTCAGAGCCAGACTGACAACACTCCTGGAGCAAACCCATCTTCAACAGAAGCATGTTTTGTTTCATCTGACGCCTGGGCGCACACCCCTAACAGATGTGAACAACCTGGGATGGCTGGGCGTACCTAGGGCTTAGAGCAGACCTCCTATTGTGGTATTAGGTGGGGGTGTTGCTCTGGGAACCAAAGTTGAGGTCTATATACTTAGTGTTAAGAAGAGACTGTATTTCTTTCTTTTTGTTTAGGGCCACACCTGTGGCATATGGAGGTTCCCAGGCTAGGGGCTGAATCAGAGCTGCAGCTGCCAGCCTACACCACAGCTCACAGCGATGCTGGATCCTTAACCAACTGAACAAGGCCAGGGATCGAACCCACATCCTCCTGGATACTAGTTGTATTCGTTATCCCTGTGCCCCAAGGGGACCTCCGAGACCGTATTTCTTTTATTGGAGAGTTTCCTCTTCATTTTTCTCTCTTTTTTCTTTTTTAAAACCACAGCCTTTATTTATTTATTTTTGGTCTTTTTTATGCCTCTTCTAGGACCGCTCCCGCAGCATATGGAGGTTCCCAGACTAGGGGTCAAATCGGAGCTGTAGCCACCAGCCTACGCCAGAGGCACAGCAACACGGGATCCGAGCCACGTCTGCAACCTACACCACAGCTCACGGCAACGCCAGATCCTTAACCCACTGAGCAAGGGCAGGGATCGCACCCGCAACCTCATGGTTCCTAATTGGATTCAATTGGATTCGTTAACCACTGCGCCACGACGGGAACTCCCACTTTTCTCTTTTTTGATGATGTCTGTGGTATGCACAAGTTCCCAGGTGGGACCGAACCTAAGCCACAGCAGTGGCAATGTCAGGTCCTTAACCTACTGAACCACCAGGGAACTCCCCCTCCCTTTTTTGGCCTCTTCATCTTTAAGTTTTATTGAACTATAGTTAACTTACAAGGTTGTGATATTTCTGCTGTACAACAAAATGACCCAGGCCTACACATACACATATCCATTCTCTCTGATTCTTTCCCCAGAGATGATCACATTATACTGAGTAGAGTCATCTGTGCTCTATAGCAGGTGCCCATTGGCTAATCATTCCATATACCTCAGTGTGCACATGCCAATCCCACACCCCCAGTCCATCCCTGCCCCCCGCCCCCACAGCCTCTTTGTCTTTGATTAGGACGGTCCTTCCTTCATTCATTTACTTCCATACATCCAGATGCCCACCTGAAGGCCATGCCCTGGGCTGGACAACGTTTGTAAGAGACAAATTCAAATAATTTTCGCCATTCAGCCAAACCAACACAATCTCAGCTAATTTTTAAGCAGGGTTTGTCAGAAGATAATCAGCTTTAATTTTTACTGCCTTATGCCATAGGAAGGTAGTGCAATGTGGTGGAAGGCGTGATGGACTGATAATTAGAAATCCTGGGTTTGGGAGTTCCCATTGTGGCTCAGTGGTTAACGAATCCGACTAGGAACCATGAGGTTGCGGGTGCAATCCCTGGCCTTGCTCAGTGGGTTAAGGATCCAGTGTTGTTGTGAGCTGTGGTGTAGGTTGCAGATGAGGCTCGGATCCCGTGTTGCTGTGGCTGTGGTGTAGGCTGGCAGCAACAGCTCGGATTAGACCCCTAGCCTGGGAACCTCCATATGCTGCGGGAGCGGCCCAAGAAATGGGAAAAAAAAAAAAAAAAAAAAAAAAATCCTGGGTTTAAATTCCAGCTCCACCACGAAGGGATTGCGTGACTGTGGGCAATTTACTTAACCTCTCTGGGCCTCGCTTTCCTTTTTTGAAAAATGAGTGGGTTGGACTTAAGATTCCTTCCATTTCTAAAATTCTTTTATTCTATATGGTAACACATTCCACAAAGTTTCCTTTGTGACCAGAATTAGTCCTTGATTTCCTAGCTCAAGTTTCTTTTTGGCTCTCTTTTGTTGTTAAACCAAATATGAACAAGAAGCAATAACATTTTGTCATGGCGAACAGATTGCCCTTCCAGTGAATGACCTTTGGAGGTCAGGCCACCCATTGCAATATCTAAATCCAAAGGGAATGGTATGACCAACTTGTGAGCTGGCAGGCTGCCATTCAAAAGGATGGAAATGGTTGTAGGCAGCCAAAATTCTTGGCTGGTACATTTTTAATAAACATAGAAAATAAGAACAGCATTTTCCACTTGGATTGCTTAATTTGGTGCCCATACCGTTGGAACATTTGCTGTAAGGATAAAGATGATGTGATATATCACTTATTTAGTACAGGATGGATTAACTTTCACAAATGAGAAGTAGGTTATGGAGTCATCTGTAAGGCATTTTTATACTTGCCTCTTGTCTCTGGCAGGAGATAGTTTGAGTCATTACAGCAAAATCTCCACCCCTTTTGGCTCTTCTTAAGAGTTTCCCCTGAAACATAAGCTCTGCTGGATTTACTGTATTGCTATGAATGGACAAAGGCAAATTGGTGTGAATTCTTTGTGGTTGAACATGTCTTATGAAAACTTTTCCAAGATGGTTCAATATGTCTTCCGATTGCTTTTCCAAGAAAACAGCCTCCACAGCAAATGTTCCTTGGTTAATTTGGAGAATCATATCAGAGGTGCATGTGTTTTAATTACAGAAATGACAGTGAGTACTTATGATAAGACAATGAACCTCACAGCAGCTATGGTTTTTAACTGTGCCTATTGTGTGAACTCATCCAATCCTTGGGCTCTATATTTCCCTGTCTTGCAATATGGCAACAAGGATATTTGACTGGCAAGGGTGTTTTAGCTCCAGAGATCCTGGAATAAAAAAATTCTGTGATGGTGAGCTGTAATTAGACATGTGGGTGGAAATTAGCATTCTTCAAGCACACCATGTGTAAGCAGAGGCACTCTGCTTTTTTGCTACCTGAGGCCTCCCTTGGTCCCCTGCCATAGCTCCAGGTCACTGAGTCTACAGGGCTGTTGGTTTGAGGCTGCAGGTTCCAAAAAGAAAAAAATAACTCAGTATTGAGTCTGAAACTGGGAAGCTTTTTATAGTTAAAACTGGGCCACATAGTTCTATTACACACAAGCAAGGCATTGACCAAGTATGACTATATAACTTGTTCACTTTTCTTTTGGAAGTGTAAATGATCTCAACTGTCAAAACTATAATTTGAATTGTACCTCTATCTTAAAATAAAACACCAAAACTTTTGCATCGATTCATGGAGTCATGGCAGGTCCTCCATTTTAGATTAGATCCTTCAGTCAGGGGAACTCAGCTGAAACGGATCTTTTCCACACTGGTTATCTTAAAAAAATACACACCCCTTCTCAGGACTACAAGAGGCCTACAATTTGTCCAGTTTAAATTTTCATCTGATTTTTGGATTTGCTTTTGTATAGCTACAAACTCCCCAAACTATAAATTCTGGCTTTCTGGATGACAACCCCCAGCCTCGCCATTGACTTTGAGTTTGCTTCGCCAGCATTTTACGTTTACCTTTTAAAGGAGGTGATTTCAAGACCAAACGAATGATGGGAAATTTAAAACTATCGTTAGTTCACAACCCTCCCCGCCCCCACTCCCGGGCCGGAATTCCCTCTTTGCTAATGACGATAGAAAGCGGTTTCACCCGCTGCGTTTCTCCTCTTCACTCTTGCGGCTGTTCACGATGCCGCGCGCGTCTCCCGGCGACTGCGTTTCCCCGCGAGTTGGCTGCGTTCTTTCGGGGATGAAGTCATCCCTATACATAGTGTGTGCATATCAGCTCGTTAAATCGGCACAGCACACTGGGATTCCTCGGGAAGCAAAGGAGCGAAGCGAACAATGATGACCATATTTTCCATTTAAACGTCCCCCCTCCCCCCAACCCTGGAGGAATCGCCGGGAGCAGCGCGCGGCGGGGGCGGGCCGCAGGGCTGGTCGGGATGCCCAGCGACTGGCAGGTCCCGATCCTGAGATAGCAACAGGGCGAGCTGAGGACAAGTCCCGCGCGAGGGCACCCGGCCGCCGGCAGATCCGGAGTCCCCCGGCCCGGCCCTGTGCCCAGTCACGCATTCCGGTCGCCGCCTCCTGGTTCTCCGCGCCGGGAGGTCCCGGCGCCCCAATCTCCGCACGCCGGCGTGGGGGAGACCCGGGAGCTCCCCCAGCCTCAGGGGAGTGGGAGGCCAGCGCGGGGCGGGGGACCCACGGCCAAGGACAGCCCGGGGCGAGGAACCCCGCCGACAGCGGGTTAGGGGGTGGGCAGTCCCGATCCCAGGGGGCTGGAGGGGGCGGGGTGGCAAAGCAACAAAGAGCCTTTGCTAACCCGCCGTCGCCGAGCCCGCTCCCGCCCCTCCCCGCTCTCCGCAGTCCGGCGGGGGCCCGGGCCGGCAGGGGGTGTGGGGGCGGCGCCCGGCCCCCCGCCTCCCCCCGCCCCGCACCGCCCCCTCGCCCCCGGGGGAAGGAGGGGAGGAGGGCGGCGCCTGCGTGTTCCTCCGCCGCGCGCCCCGCCTCCTCCCGGGTTCCTCGCGGCGATCCAGACTCTCCTCCCGAGGCTGCCGCAGCTGCCGGTTGCACACGGCCTCGGCGGCGGCGGGCGCGGCGGGCGCGGGCCTGTGGAGCGGCGGCCGGGCGCGCAGCCTCGGCAGGCACCCCTCCGAGGGCGGCCGAGGAAGCTCCCGGGGGAGGAGGAGGAGGAGAAGGAGGAGGTGGGGGGCTGCGGCGGCCGCGGGACCCGCTCGGCGCCTCGGCCTCTCCGCCCCCTCCCCAGCTTTTCTTTCGCCCTCTTCTCTCCCACTCCCGGCCGGCGCCGCGGCTTTGTGCGAGGAGATGGTGTAGCCCCGCGGGCGCCCGGAGGAGGAGGAGGTGGACACTTGTCTCCCGGCCCCGAGCTGCGTCTCCGCCCCTGGAGGAGAGACCCCCTTCGGCTCGGCGCCTCCCGCGACTCCCGGCTGCTGGGGAAGCCTCGGCGCGGCCGGCACCATGAGGTGAGGGGCGCGCGGGGCGGGGGCCGGCGGGCCATTGTGCCGCGGAGCCGCGACCCCGCTCTCCCGGGACCCCGCCTTCCGTCTCCCGGCCCGGCGCGTCTCCCCGGGTCTCCGCTCTCTTTCTCCCCCTCCCCCTTTGTCCCTTCTCATTTCTCTTTCTTTCTTGTAATCCTCCCCAACCGCTCTTCTTGGAGGGGGGGTCCTCGTTTCGACGTCCTCCCATTTTTCCTCAAATGCTCCTCTTTCGCCCAGGATTCCCCTTCGTAAATTTAATTTGCTCCTGGCTCTCCCCCGCCCCCCGCCGTGGCCAGCCAAACCTGGGAGATGGGGAGGGGTTCGAGAATCGAAGCGTGTATGTTGCTGGGAAACAGGTATTTTTCCGTCTAGATGTAAAAATTTCGCGCAGTTTTATTACAGAACTCTCGTGTTTAATTAAAAAAGGGAGAAAAGTTTGAAAGATCTGAAATTTCTGCGGGGAATAAAGTCCTCTGGTAGCCCTAGGTGGAGGAGCTCCGAAAGGTGAAATTTTCCGATAGTGGGGGAAGGGAACGAATTTATTAGGCTTCTCTTTGGGGGGACGCAGTAAACGGCTGGGATAAGTAAGTTGTCCGGGGTGTGTAAACGGGGGCGGGGGAGGGATTTGTTTGGAAAACGCTTTTCTCTCCTTCCTCTGTAGCAGCCTGTGTTGCATTGCAGCAGCTGCTTTTTCCTGTCCCTCTGTAATCAATAGAACAGAAGCTAGATGATTTTTTCAGCCCCAAAGAATTGAATGTACCGTCGTAAAATATTTTTTTTAACCGATACGGTGAAACATATGGTGTGATATTTTTCGTTGTTGTTTCTCCAATTGTGTAAGAGAATAAACCATGATGTGGTGTGTCATTCATTGGAGATTTTTTTCAGCCTTTCCTAAGCCCGTTTTGTGTCCATAACCACCTCTTTTCGGATTGGTGCAAGACTTCGTGAGAAATGAGTCTTGGTAGACTGAAGGCTGATCCATTCTGCGTTATCATCCTTAAGGCCTTCCTTTTAGGTTAAACAATTGGGGATAAAGTACATTACTCCATTTCTGTCTTCTGGAAGAGATAATCTTACAGTTCATTTGGATTTGAATCTCCTTTGTGTTAAAAGATTAATGGCTAACCGTTGCCAAGACCTTTATAAAGTAATACAATGAGATTTGAAAGATACAATCTACACATTCCTTCGCTTTGGCAAGAAAATGTCAAGTCATTGGAATTTTCTCATTTTAAGTAATTTCCATTTTAAACTTTTTTTTTTTTTCTGTCAAGGTTGAACACTTTACTTTCCCATTTTGTTTTTGCATATGTATTTTGTGATATAGCTGTGTTGAGTTTTCACTCCAGCTTACGGTGGATTTGAACCATGTATTTCTCTGATTCCAAGTTACAGACCTTTATTTGAAGGGTTTAAAAATTGTTTTTTAATGTTATGTTTGTAAGGGATCCCTTTTCCTTAGTGATTTCACATGCAAGTTATTTTCAAATATAATGGATCGGTTTAAAATGTAATTATGCGATATAAACCAAATATCATAATCTTTGTAAAATATGGCTTAAAAAAACTTGAGCCATGCATTTAAGCATTTTTTTAAGCATTTTTTAAAAAATCGAGTTACTGATGTCCTTGAAAACTCAGGAAATAAATGATAAAACATACATAATGTTAATAATCTCATAATACTATATGTTATTGATTTCTGCTTTAAAGATGTAAAGCTTATGGGGTCTCCCAGACCAGAATTTATCAAATTTTTCCACACTTTGGGTATGTTTTTCTCAACATTGAGAAATACGAAACAATGGAAGTAGGATATTTTAGAATAAAATCATCAGAATGTTCAGAAGTTGTGAACACAACAAAAAAGAAGTATTCAGTGCAGTTTGATCACTGTCAAGTATAGTTGTCAGTCTGTCACAGGTAAATTATGCTTTCACTTAAAAGTTCCTTTTCTAATAAAAAGTAACTTGTAATTTCTAAGCTGTTGTCCTGCTCTGTTCCTTATTCATTGCGGAAGGGGTGGAATCACACTGATGCTTTCCAGTGGCATAAATATAGAACGTGGTACACAGGTCTGAAAAGTTTGTTCAAGTAGTCTACAGTAATCCTTTGTAGCGCTAATTGTGAATAATTTAAGAGGAGCAAGGAGGATCAGCTTTTCACTTTGGAAGGCATTGGATTATTTGGTAGGTGGTTTGTGCAACTCCTGTATAAACATTTCCTTAGATAACTGTAAAAGCAAGATGGTCTGTTACGGAAGTAAAAGGTACTTGTGCTGGTTGCAACAAGTTCTGGGATATTTTGGTGCTTAAGAAAGGGCTCTTCAGGTTATGTTCATATTTAACTTAGTCTCAAGGATGCTTTCAAGTACTTTAGGATGTAAAGGCTATGTTATCGTAGCCCTTCAGTTATATTAAGGAGTAGTTCTGATGTTTTACAGGCCAGCCAGAAATAGGAGTGCATGACTAGGAATTTCCACTTAAGTTGGTCAGAGTTTTGAAGAGAGGATATGATAAATCTGTTTCTGTTTAGGCGGTAGTGATAAGATCTCTCAGATGACTTTAGTTTCAGGAATAGCTCTGTGATATAATGTAATTCCTATACAAAAGGGGACTGGACTCATACCTTACTTTCCTGAAACAATCTGAAAGGTATTCTGTACTTGTCAAAAGCTGTATGTAGAATTACTTGTTAATACTTTGCTTACAGATGAGAATGAAAAAAAAAAATGAGAAAGTGCATTTCTTATGCAAGACAGTGAAAGGGTGGAGACCCCCCCAAAACTGGTACAATTTTGTTAGTGTATAGCATCCCTCATTTTGGTGCTATTCTTATTTTTCATTTATGTAATGTTTCAAAAGTATAAGATGATTTGTGATAGAGGTAGTGTAATATATGTAGTATTATATGCCTCAAATGATTACATTTTCATTTAGTCAGGAACTCACAATTTTTCTTTTCTTTTTCTTTTTTTAGTAGAGGACCTTGTCTGATAGAAAATCGTTGCCTTTAGCGTAGTGGCTAAGAAGAGCTCAGAAGATTTTGGGTTGATACTCTTGGGTCTGTTATTAAGTAGTCCAGGCTTCCACTCACTGTTCTGTGACTTTCTCATGGAAAAAGCTGTAGTAGAGTTGTGAGGATTCCTCCAAGCCGCTTATTAGCTGGATGACCTTGAGCTGACCACATTATTTCACTGATCTATATTTTAAAGTATGTAAAAATAGGGATAATTTTTTACTAGGTTTAAAGAGCAAATGATAATAGAGTGTGCTTTGTGTACTCATAAGCATTATACAGTTCGATTACTCCTCTTCCCTTAGGGCTTAGTTCTGCTTTAGACTAGTTATGTGAAACTTTCAGGTAGTTTGCTTCACCTTTCTGGGCCTCCCCTAGTTTCAGGATGGCAAACAGGTTCTGTTTTGTTTATCTACACCGGATTGGTAGTGGTTGCCATGTTGATAAGAACACATAACGACTTTCTGGGTTTGGTGAGACAGTGCTAAGATTAGTAATATTTGATTGGGACGTGGGTCCCAGAGAATGCCTCTTATTTAACCATCTGTGATCTAAACTGATCTTTAGATTTCCTTTCTTTCTTTTTTTGTCTTTTCTAGGGCTGCACCCACGGCACATGGAGGTTCCCAGGCTAGGGGTCGAATCAGAGGTGTAGCCAACAGCCTATGCCACAGCCATAGCCACGCAGGATCCGAGCCACGTCTGTGACCTATACCACAGCTCATGGCAATGTCAGATCCTTAACCCACTGAGCAAGGCCAGGGATCGAACCCGCAATCTCGTGGTTCCTAGTTGGATTTGTTAACCACTGAGCCACGATGGGAACTCCTACATTTCCTTCCTATGTGTACGTTTAGAGTCTTCAAAATAGTTCTTTTTTGTTACCTTCATTTGTAATAATAATAAATTTAATATGCATATTAGAGTGTGGCACAGTCAGGGCTCAAAAGACTCAGACTTTGTATGCTGACTTGTTACTGGAGTAAATTGATAAAAATAGAGACAATTCTATTATTTCACAAGATTGTTGTGCCAAATGTCAAGTGAGATACCCATGAAAGGATACAGATAAAAGTCTTGCTTTTCTCATGGATCTTCCTTTATAGCTTGTAGCTCTGGATGTCTGACTTTCTCACAAAGGTTTATTTTAGGGGCAAGGAGCCAGATTTTGCATTTTTTTGGAATGTCAGTACATTGTATTTAGGCATTGTTTTGCCTTGTAGGCATTCAGTAACTACATCTTGAATAGAATGTGGATTCATGGAGAAAATCGACTGGTTTTCTCAGTATTCGAGCTTTTAAATACCTTGTTAGCCCAGTTGGAATAAGCAGAATAACTGGCAGCCCTTTTGGCAGGTGTAGAAGAAATTAACATTCTGGACGGAGTTGTGGTTCCTTATCCTACACACAGCTTAAACCTGGGGGGTTGTATAACTTGTAAAACACCTAATCTTTATCATACGTTTAGGAAGGATTTGGAAAAAAATGTGATTTCAATTTTTACACAGTTATTGGGGAGGAAGAGGATACTTAAACTCTTCCTGGGCCTAAAGTTCCCCTCTCCCCCTTCCTTGAAATTGATGGATGGAACTGAGTGGAAGTACAGGTTAAAAGAATCTGAGCTGAGTTTGTAACTCACTGAGTGCCAAATGAAGCCTTAGGAATATTCTGGAATAGAAATCAGGAAGAGGATTCCCTGTTAGACCTTCTGGGAAGTAAGTAGTCTTTATCGATCTCCCAGCTAGTCCTGTGTGTTCCTACGTACTTTGCACGTTTTTTTTTTTTTTTTTTTTTTTTTTTTTTTTTTAACCATTGCACTTATTACGTTGTTTTATAATGATCTGGATCTATCCATCTCTCTTCATGGTGAGCTCCTTGGGGGTAGGACTGCATTTTTATATTCGTGGTAATGGTAAAATATTTGACAAATAGCAGGTCCTTATAGAAACTTGACTTTGGAGGTATTCTTTTCCAGAATCTAGTCACTGACAATAACCACCATTTTTGGAGCATCTGTAATGTTCTAGAAGCTCTACTGGGTATTATAGGATGAAAAGTAGTATTTGGTTGATAGTGATTTTTTTTTTTTTTTTTTTGTCTTTTGAGGGCTCCACGCATAGCACATGGAGGTTCCCAGGCTAGGGATCAAATCGGAGCTATAGCTGCTGGCCTACCCTACAGCCACAGCAACACCAGATTTGAGCTGCGCCTTCGACCTACACCACAGCTCATGGCAACGCTGTATTCTTAACCCACTGAGTGAGGCCAGGATCGAACCTGCGTCTCATGGATACTAGTCAGGTTTGTTAACCACTGAGCTACGACTGGAACTCCAGTAATTTTTTTTTTTTTTAAGTGATTTTTGTTTTTTCCATTATAGTTGGTTTACAGTGTCAATTTCTGCTGTACAGCAAAGTGGCCCAGTCACGTGTATATATACATTCTTTTTCTCACATCATCCTCTATATGTTCCATCATAAATGACTAGATATAGTTCCCTGTGCTGTACAGCAGAGTAATTGTTAATATAGTTACTCAGTTCACACAAAAACAAGCATCTTGACCTCAGGAATAGGTATAGAGTTTCTTGCTCAAACACAGAGCTCAGAAGTGGCCCAAAACAGTAAGACTCAGGTTTGTCTAACTCCAAAGCCCTTTTGGAGGAAAGGTGTTTCCTTGACTTTCTCATTAAATTCCAAATTAACAGAATGGCCATGAATCTGTTTTAGTCTCTGTGATCATAGGACTTGCAAATGTTTATGAGCGACAAGCTTATGCATGTCTCTTGATTTAGCTTATTTCTACTCAGTGACTGCCTTGTTTTGATTCTTATTAGTGCTTAAAATACCAATAATTGGATAGTTTGTGTGGAAGGTGTATTAGTCAGCTCAGGATACCGTAACCAAATCCCAGAGAAATTTGTTTTCTCCCAGTTCTGGAGGCCGGAAATTAAGAGATCAAGGTACCAATATGGCCAGGTTCTGGTAAGGCTCTCCTTACCCACTTGCAGACTGCTCTGCTGTCTTGGACAGTTTCCTGCTATATCCTCACATGGCAGAGAGAGACAGACCCCCAGTCAGACACAAGGGAGGGAGGGAGGGAGGAACGGAGGGAGACGGAGAGAGAGAGAGAAAGAAACCAAGATCTCCCTTCTTCTAAGGTTATTTAATCTTAGTTACTTCCGAAAAGCCCTGTCTGCAAATACAGTCACTTGGAGGTTAGGGCTTCAAACAGAGGGATTCTTTTGGGGGGGAAACAATTCAGCCCATAGTAAAAGATAACCAGAATTTTTTTTTTTTTTTTTTTTTTTGTCATTTCTTGGGCCGCTCCTGCGGCATATGGAGGTTCCCAGGCTAGGGGTCTAATCACAGCTGTAGCCACTGGCCTACGCCAGAGCCACAGCAACACGGGATCTGAGCCACATCTGCAACCTACACCACAGCTCACGGCAAAGCCAGATCCTTAACCCACTGAGTAAGGGCAGGGATCGAACCCGCAATCTCATGGTTCCTAGTTGGATTCGTTAACCACTGCACCACGGTGGGAACTCCCCAAATTTTTTTGTCAGTAGATACAGCTTTGATAGAAGCTAATCTGTATAATGCTTATGTGATTTATAGGTTGGTTTTAAGAAACTATATGTAGAAATAATTTACTAATGAAAATAAATAAGGGAGCAGATTTACACAAGAGACCTCTTATATTTTCTAGAAATTCCCATACATTGGGAAGCTTCTGTTTTATAATGATTCTAATAAACTTAGTTAAGATGTACTTTTCCAGAGGATCCTTTTGGTGTGAAGCCGTGTGCACACATGTCTCAGTGCTGAAGCTGTGTGGAAGGCGGTGAAGAGGACCCTGAGTTGGAGTTCAGGTTCTCTTTTGACATTTAGGAACTAATTCATAATTTTTTAGTAGATTGCAAACAGTAGTTTTCAAGATGGGAATTTTTTTTCTGTAAAATGGAGGTACTTTTTGCATTCCAGAGTTGTTAGGAAAATCAGAAATTCTCTAGAACCCTGGCATAACACTTGGCACGTAAAATAGACTTGATAAGAGTAAATCCCCTGCTTCTCTGAAAGTCTGACATCGCTTATGTTTATGTTAAGAATGTGAAAAACGATGTAAAATGGTGCAGGTGCTTTAGAAAACAATGTCACAGACAGTTCCTCAAAATGCTAAACCGGAGAGTTACCGGATGACCCTGCAGTTCCACTCCTAGGCGTATACCCAAGAGAAAGAAAAACGTCAGTCCGCACAGACTAGTACACACATGTGCATGGCAGCATTACTTGTAATAGCCAAAAGGAACTTGTGCTTTTAGGGGTTTGTGCAGAAGGGTTCTCAGACCCCGTTCCACCGTGTGTGTGTGTGTGTGTGTGTGTGTCTGTGTGTCTGTGTGTGTGTGTCTGTGTCTGTGTCTCTCTCTCTGTGTGTGTCTGACAATTCAAGTCTTTTTTTTTTTTGCTTTTTAGGGCCGCATCCTTGACATATGGAAGTTCCCAGACTAGGGATCAAATCGGACCTGCAGCTGCTGGCCACAGCATCGCCAGATCCAGGCCACGTCTGCCACCTACACCACAGCTCACAGCAAGGCTGGATCCTCAACCCACTGATCGAGGCCAGGGATCGAACCTGCATCCTCATGGATCCTAGTCAGGTTTGTTAACCACTGAGCCACGAAGGGAACTCCAACTCAATTCTGATGCTGTCTACTTGGAGATAGAATCAGATTCCAGATTCCACAGGGGCTCAGTCCCACAAGACGCACCCTTCATGTCAGAAGTGGGTCGCAAGTCCAGGTTGTTCCCTGTTCTTCTTACTGCCTGGCTATGAATCAAAGGTTCCTGTGACTGCCCCCCTGTCTTGACCTAACCCTCCTCGCCAAATCCTCAGGTTTGATGAATTTGCCAGAACCACTCACAAAACTCAGGAAAACTCTTTTACTGGCTAGATTACTGATTTGTTATGAAAAGATTTTAAGGGTGCTGAGTCAGATAAAGAGATACATAGAAGGAGTTCCTGAACAAGGGAGCATCTGTCCTCAGGGAGCTTGGGGGCCCACATGGTGGCACTTGGAAGAGTTCTGGTTCCCTGACGTGCAAGCTCTCAAAATAGAGGCCTGAAAGATGCTCTTAGGGGTTTTTATGGAGGTGTCTCCCTTTTTTTTTTTTTTGATTGTGCTCTAGGTACAAACAGGTTCCTGGGCCAGGGATCAAACCCTCAGACCCAAGCTACAGCAGTGACAATGCCTAATCCTTAACTGCTGGGCCACCAGGGAGCTCCTGGAGGCTTCTTTACATAGTCATAAATGACTGAATCATTGGCCAGTGGTGATAGATTCAACTTGCGGCCCCTCTCCTCATCCCTGGAGGTGGGGGTGGGACTGAACGTCCCACCCCTCAAATTGCTTGGTTGGTTCTCCTTGCACTGTAGGTGCTTCTGAAGGTTGCCTTGTTCACATCATCAAAAGACATCTTTATCATTTTCTACACTTACGAAATTCCAAGGGTTTTGGGAGCTGTGAGCCTGGAACCATGAAGGAAAACCAAATGTATATAAATCTGAATGACCACATACGTATCTTACTAATCACCATATGTATGGGGTTTCTTTCTGGGGTGATGGAACATGTTCTGGAATTAATGATGATAGTGGCACAACCTTGTGAATATACTAAAACCCACTGAATTTTATGCTTTAAAATGGGGAATTTTATATGTGAATTATACCTCAACCTCCAGTCCCCATTCTTCGATGATTATTTTCACTTATTTACTGGAATAGATAACATCAGAAGATGCTCTCATTTGCTTTACATTAAAAAATTACTTTATTGAAGTATAGTTGATTTACAGCAAAGTGATTCAGTTATACACATATATAGGTGTATATTTATATACACACATACACACATTCTTATATTGTTTTCTATCATGGTTTGTGACAGGATATTGAATATAGTTCCCTGCACTCTATGGTTTTTATACTTGTTTTTATCCACTCTCTATGTAATAGTTTGCACCTGCTAATCCCCAGTTCCCAACCCTTCCCCTCCCTCTGCTTTCCTTTGTTTCTGACATTTTTGTTACTTAGGACTAATACTTACTGGCCTTGCTCATGGCATGTGGAAGTTCCTGGGCCAGGGATTGAACTTGCACCTCTGCAGTGACCCAAGGCACTGCAGGCAGATTCTTAACCCACTGCCCCACCGCAGGAAGTCCTGGACTAATACTTTATTTTTTTATTTTTTTGTCTTTTTTGCCATTTCTTGGGCCGCTCCCACGGCGTATGGAGGTTCCCAGGCTAGGGGTCGAATCGGAGCTGTAGCTGCCGGCCTACACCACAGCCACAGCAACTCGGGATCCGAGCCGCGGCTGCGACCTACACCACAGCTCATGGCAACGTCAGATCCTTAACCCACTGAGCAGGGCCAGGGGTCAAATCCGCAACCTCATGGTTCCTAGTCGGATTCGTTAACCACTGCGCCTCGACGGGAACTCCCCTGGACTAATACTTTAAATCGAAATCTTCATGTTTTCGAAAGAGAGATTGAAGATAGAACCATGGGGCTCTGCTCCTTAGGGAACCAGGCGGATGGGAGTGCTGAAGTGGCAGCGTTAATAGTGGCATCTTCAAGAGGCCTGAACAAATTTTGGAGTCATACCTTCATGTTCAGTTAGCAGCCATCTCTGTTACAAGCAGGATGGCTGAGGTCACTGATAAGATCAGTGAAGCACGTCCATCAGAAACTTAGAAGACTGTTTCATTTGGGTAGTGATTTTTTCTTAGGTCTGTTTACACTAATCGCAGATACCAAAGAAAGTTCTGTCTTTGGGGAATAAAGCAGCCTTGATGACATTTTAAAATAGACTGAGTACTTTTCCAGTGTTCAAGCCCTTCTAGAACATCTGGTCTTGGTAACCAGTACATCTGATGATAACGAAGTCAGAATGACTAACTGTGCTTTTGAAGTCCTCAATCTCCTTTTCTTTTCGTATCTGTTATATGTGTCAGCTTGGTAGGGAAGAAGCTTCATAAAGAACCTCAGAATAGAAAGTTAAGTAAAATGAATAGCTCTTTAGGTCAAATCTCAAGAGAGTCCACATTGCTTGTTTTACCGAGCAGTGAAGGGTTTCTGTGCAGGTTTTATAATAATAAATACTGGTTATATTTGAGTGTCTGCCCTGAGATATCCCTTTCCCAAATTCTCAGCTCACATTAGACTAGTATTGCAAGAGCTTGTGTCTGTTCATGTTTTTTTAATATTTATGAATAAGTTTTTATTTCAGTTATTTTAATCTCTTTTTAGTCACTTTAATCTTTTACTTACAGCGTTTTAAGAAAATGAACCAATTTACTATTATCCAAATAAATGTCTGGTCAGTGGTTTTTTTTTGTTTTTTGTTTTTGTCTTTTTGTCTTTTTGCCGTTTCTTGGGCCGCTCCCGCGGCATATGGAGGTTCCCAGGCTAGGGGTCTAATCGGAGCTGTAGCTGCCAGCCTACGCCTGAGCCACAGCAACGTGGGATCCGAGCCGCGTCTGCGACCTACACCATAGCTCACGGCAACGCCGGATCGTTAACCCTCTGAGCAAGGGCAGGGATCGAACCCGCAACCTCATGGTTCCTAGTCGGATTCGTTAACCACTGCGCCACGTTGAGAACTCTGTTTTTTTTTTTTTTTTTTAATTTTATTTTTCATGGCTGCACCTGAGGGACATGGAAGTTCCTGGACTAGGGGTTGAATCGGAGCTGCAGCTGCAGTCTACACCACAGCCACAGCAATTCGGGATTTGAGCCACATCTGCGACCTACTCCATAGCTTGCACCAGATCCTTAACACACTAGGCAAGGCTAGGGATTGAACCTGCATCCTCATGGGTACTAGCTGGGTTCTTAACCTGCTGAGCCACAGTGGGAACCCTCAGTGTTCCATCTAGAATTTTGATATTTTGATGTCCAGCTTTCTAGTCTTTTTATAATACACATACGCAGCCATAAAAGTGCTTGTGTGTGTATGAGTATGTTTTTTTGTTGTTGTTGCTTTTTTTTTTTTTTTTAGCACCACACCTGAGGCACATGGAGGTTCCCAGGCTAGAGGTCGAATCAGACTACAGCTGCTGGCCTACACCAGAGCCACAGCAACGCCAGGTCTGAGCCATGTCTTCGACCTACACCACAGCTCATGGCAATGCCAGATCCTTAACCCACTGAGCATGGCCAGGGATCGAACCCACAACCTCATAGTTCCTAGTTGGATTCGTTTCCGCTGTGCCACGATGGGAACTCCTGCATGAGTATGTTTTAAATAAAAGTGATACCACACTATTTAAAAAGGAGATTACGGAGTTCCCACTGTGGTGCAGTGGGTTAAGAATCCAACTGCAGCTGTTCAGGTCTCAGAGGTTCAGTCCCTGGCCAGGCCCAGTGGGTTAAAGGGTCTGGCATTGCTGCAGCTGCAGCTTGGATTCAACTCCTGGCCTGGGAACTTCCACGGGTGTGGCCATTTAAAAAAAAAAGTGAAATTATGTATTTTGTAACTGACCCCTTTCCACATCTTGTCACTAAATAGAGGTCTATATAATTTTTTTTTTTTTTTTTTTTTTTTTTTTTTTTTTTGTCTTTTTGCCATTTCTTGGGCTGTTCCCATGGCATATGGAGGTTCCCAGGCTAGGGGTCGAATTGGAGCTGTAGCCGCTGGCCTATGCCAGAGCCACAGCAGCATGGGATCAGAGCCACGATCTGAGCCGTGTCTGCAACCTACACCACAGCTCACAGCAACGCCGGATCCTTAACCCACTGAGCAAGGCCAGGGATCGAACCTGCAACCTCATGGTTCCTAGTGGAGTCGTTAACCACTGTACCATGACGGGAACTCCCCAAGGTCTATATGATTTTAAGTGACTGCATAGTATTTTTATTATGCTTTGGGTGACCTTAATCTATTGAATCTTTTAGGAATGGACTTTTAGATTTTTTTCATTATTTTTGTTATTATTTAAAAAACACTGCTATGAACATCTTTGGATATATTTTCTTTGTACACATATGTATCATAATTTATATCTGCACAGATACTTATATTTTAGGAGCAATTCCTAGAATTAAAATTGAGGAGGAGTATTTATTTTTTTCCTTCTGCTTTCTTCTATTAGCAGGTCCTATCAGGTTGGCCTCCTTTTGCTTCTCTTCATCTCCCTGTGACTCTGCTCAAATCCATGTCACTGTTAATCTTACCTGAATAATTACTGTCTTATTTTTCCATTATTATCCCCCATTCTCTATACATCAGTTAGAATGATCTTAAAGTGGAAATCAGATGTTATTATTCCCCTGTGAAAGCCCATCTTGATGCTCTTAGAATAAAACCTGTATTAATAGTAAAACCAAAATTATTCATAGGTCCTGTGTGATCTGGCTATGTTGTAGTTCCCAGCACCGGCTTCTGTGAATATGCAATAAGCATTTGAGTGAATAATTAGTGAAATCACCAGGCTAAAGGGATGAGAGTGCCAGGTTCACCACATTCTGACCAACCGGAGCCATTATCAGCCTTGTTAATCTTTGCTGATCTGATCAGCAAAAGGTGTTATCTCATTTTAATTTGTGTTTCTTTGATTGCTAGTAGAGTTGAACATTTCTTCATGTGTTTATTGGACATGTCTATTTTTGTATGAGTTGTCTGTTTCTATCCTTTGCCCATTTCCCCAATGGGATGTTTAGTTTTCTTGTCATGACTTCAAACATCTTACATAAGTAACCCTTTCTGGTACAGATATGTCGTGCCAGTTATCTAATGTGCTGTTGTAAACCACCTCAGAACTGAGTAAAACAGGGAGGAGTTGGCTGGGCAGTTCTGCTGGTCACACCTGGTCACTCTGATCTTTTCTTTCCTCGTCTGGGTTCATGTGGTGTGTCTGGCTTGCACTTAGTAGTAATAGGCAGCCTTCCCTGAGATCATGCCCCGGTGCCCAAGCTCTTATCAAACTTTGGCCTTCCGGCCTGCTCTCTCATGTCTAATTGGCCAAAGCCAGTCATGTGGTCAGACACTCAGAGTCTGGATGGGAAGAGGCTCTACACAAGCATGAATCAAGAGGTGTGATCCCTGGGGGCCATGATGGAAGATCAACCATCAGTATCTTAGAAGGAAATTTATCACTAGTTTTAATTTTGTTTTGGTATAGAAGCATTAAAATTTCATGTCAGATCTGCCAGTCTTTACCTTTATAGTTTCTGCCTTTGGTGTCATGCCTTCCCCAACCTAAAATTATATATGTAGTCACCTACATTTTTTTTTTTTTTTTGGTTTATGGTTTCATCTATGTTTAAATTTAGGCCACCTGAACTTTATTTTGGTGTTAAGATAGGAGGTTAGAATTTGACTAAATATTTGATATTTACTCAGCATCACTTGAATAATCCATATTTTCCACATTGTTTTGAAATGCTACACTCATTGTATACTGAGTTCCCATAAATACTTAGTTCTATTTCTGGACTCATTTGTTATTTGTCTAATTCTATGTTAGTACCTCGCTTTTTTTTTTTTTTTTTTTTTTTTTTTTTTCTTTCCTCTTTTTGGCCACAGCTGTGCCATGCAGAAGTTCCTGGGCCAGGATCAAACCCCAGCCACAGCAGTGACACCACCACATCCTTAACCTGCTGCACCACCAGGGAATTCCCTAGTCCTAGTTTTTAGAATCATTTCATCAATTAAAACAAAAACGTGCACCTCTAAACCTCTTGGAGTTTTAATTAGAACTCTGTTAAGTTAATGGATTAACCTGGGTAGGGGAGTGATCTGATCCCTTTATAATACTAAATTTTCCATTCTTTTTTTTTTTTAATCCGTATATTCAGACTTTTAATTTCATCTTTAGTGAAGTACAGCAACACTTTAGTTTTTAGTTAAGTAGGTTTGATACAGTCCTTTTTATAAGTTCTTACATGTTTAGAAATTAAGCTTTCAGCTCATTTTTATTGTAAGTTTATCTGTTCTCATTTTTCTTTGTCTTAATTTTATTTAAAGTGTATGGGAGTTCCCTGGTGGCCTTGTGGTTAAGGATTCAGCATTGTCACACTTCTGTGGCACAGGTTTGAGCCGTGGCCCAAGAACTTCCATGTGTTGGGGTCATGGCCAAAAAAGTATGCACTTAAACTTAAACATAAAGCTTGTGACTTAAGTTTTCCCTGGGAGTTCCTATTGTGCCTCTGCAGTAATGAACCCTGCTATTAATCCATGAGGATGTTGGTTCCATCCCTGGCCTTGATCAGTAGGTTAAGGATCCGGCATTGCTATGAGCTGAGGTGTAGGTAGCAGATGTGACTTGGGTCTGGCGTTGCTGGTGGCGTAGGCCGGCAGCTGCAGCTCCAGTTTGACCCCTAGTCTGGGACTTTCCAGGTGGCGTGAGTGTGGCCCTCAAATAGATAAATTAAAAAAAAAAGTTTTTCCTTTACCAGTGACTCAGTTCTAATGGTGGCATTTATATTACTCAGTTTTCTTAGATTTTGATTTCTTAGAGTTCATAGATTCAGATTACTGAGTACTTACTGCCTGTAATACTTCCCATATTAGCCATTTAATACTCTTCTTACACATTATACAGTAGGAACAGTTGTTATCCCCGTTTTATGAATGAGGAAGCTGAGTCACAGAGGGTTAAGTAACTTGCCCAGGGTCACCCAATGGTAAACAGTGGAACTAGAATTCCATCCCAGGCAGTCTGGTTCCAGAGCCCCTGGTTTTAACCAGTATGCTAGGATATCTCTGTAATCGTTTTTTTTTTTTTTTTTTTTAATTTAAAAAAATTTTATTTTTGTCTGCACATGCTGCATGCACAAGTTTCCTGGGCCAGGGATTGAACCTGTGTCCTGGCAGCAGTCTGAGCTGCTGCAGTGACAATGCCAGATCCTTAACCTGCTGCACCACAGAGGAAGTCCTGTAATGGTTAATTTTTATGAACTGAGATCTGTGTTTGAATTTCTAAATGTTGATGTATGAGTGAATAACTGATTTTTCTTGTGATTTCATCATATAAAAGTTCTTTATTTTCTGAAAATAATGGGTACAAGAACAAGGCCATGTAGAATGAATTGACCTAGAGTAGAAGCAACATTTCAGAGATAGCAGGAGTGGGGAGAAAAGACTTTATTTGGGTTTAATCTTGAAAAATGAAACAAAATTATGGAAACATTCATATAATAGTTGCTACTATGTGTAAAATTCTTAAAATGGAATAAGAATGAATCAAGTATTGGTTGCTTGCTTTGCATAATTTTTTTTTAAGAATTGCAAAATGTCATGAAATTATATCCTTCATTTATGATGGACTTCCCTTAAGAAAGTCTTTTTTTTGGCCATGCCTGCGGCATGTGGAAGTTCCTGGGCTTGGGATCGAACCTGCATTGCAGTAGCCACCAGGCCGCTGCAGTGACAACACCAGATCCTTAACCAGAGGAGTATGAAATGGCTAATATGGGAAGTGTTTTAGGCAGTAAGTACTCAGTGAGCTACAGGGAACTCTTAAAGCCATTTTTGCCAAAATATTCAGGGGCTTCATTAATAAAGCCCAGGGGCATTATTTATATTTTCGGATTCTTTTATTTTTTTGTCTTTTTCTAGGGCCACACCCGCGGCATATTCAGGTTCCCAGGCTAGGGGTTTAATTGGAGCTGTGGCCTCTGGTCTACACCACAGACACAGCAACGCGGGATCCGAGCCTCATCTGTGACCTACACCCACAGCTCACGGCAGTGCCGGATCCTTAACCCACTGAGCAAGGCCAGGGATCAAACCCACAATGTCATGGTTCCTAGTCGAAGTCATTAACTGCTGAGCCACGATGGGAACACCTTGGATTATTTTCTTTTAACCTCCTATTATCTCATTTTCCTTGGCTTTCTCTAATTATTAGCTAATTATATCTGTTCAGATGCCTTCAGCTTCAAGTAATAGATTTAAAAGTACTTAAACCTTGAGAAAGTTTACTGTCTCGTATAATTGGAAGTCCAGAGAAGGTGGGGGCTCCAGGCCCACTTCGCCCTTTGAGAATCCAGGTACATTTTGCCATCCTGAGGTATTCATCTCATCTTCACACTGGTAGCAAGCAAGCTGTAGGATTTCTAGACTTCACTTTCAGAACCAGTAATTTTGGAGTTCCCCTCGTGGCGCAGTGGTTAATGAATCTGACTAGGAACCATGAGGTTGCAGGTTCGATCCCTGGCCTTGCTCAGTGGGTTAAGGATCTGGCGTTGCCATGAGCTGTGGTGTAGGTTGCAGACGCGGCTCAGATCCCGCGTTGTAGTGGCTCTGGCGTAGGCCAGTGGCTACAGCTCTGATTAGACCCCTACCATGGGAACCTCCACATTCGGTGGGAGCGGCCCTAGAAAAGACAAAAAGAAAAAAAAAGAACCAGTGATTTTTTTTTTTTTTTTTTTTGGTCTTTTTTGTCTTTTGTTGTTGTTGTTGCTATTTCTTGGGCCGCTCCCGTGGCATATGGAGGTTCCCAGGCTAGAGGTTGAATCGGAGCTGTAGCCACCGGCCTACACCAGAGCCACAGCAACGCGGGATCCGAGCCGCGTCTGCAACCTACACCACAGCTCATGGCAACGCCAGATCCTTAACCCACTGTGCAAGGGCAGGGACCGAACCCACAACCTCATGGTTCCTTGTCGGATTCGTTAACCACTGCGCCACGATGGGAACTCCAAGAACCAGTAATTTTTATGGGAAGAAGGACCATCTCCTTTTGTCCTCCCCCCTGTGTAATTTACATGCAGCTAAATGTATTAATCATAAGCATATCTACAGGGTGATGGATTTTTACTACAGATACATCTGTGTAGCTCCCAACCAGCTCAGGATACAGAACGTACTTATCACTCCCTTAAGTGCCCTGACTCTCCTTCCTAGTCAGTGTCTGTCTCCAGTTTTCATTTTTGCTGGTGGCTTTGCCAGTAGTTGGACACAGTTCTCATCATTTTTAGTCCCTTTGTAAAGACCTGCATCTGTTGGAAGGTTTGCACTTTTACCTTATAGTGATCCACAGTGTTGTTTTGTAATCGAAATATTTGCCATCATTGAGGGACTGACAGAAGCTACTGTTACCTTAGGAAGGATGTTTGAAAGGGATGAATTTTATTAAGTGGTTAGTTGATGTGTGTGTGTGTGTGTGTTAGGATTGCTTTGCTTCCCTGGGTGACCATGGGAGTCTTGGCAGTGAATCATATTCAGATCCTTGAACCTGTTTTGTCCTGTGTTACATTTTAATATATGTGTTGCTGGGTTGTCTGATACTGCATTATCTATCTCCCCATCCAGTTTGTGATCTGTACAGCACATCTTTCTGAAATTCAGGTTTTATCAGCTCAGTCTTGTGTCTGAAACACTTCAGTGGCTTCCCATTGCCCTTAGAATTAAGACTAAACTTCCTTGTCATGATCCACTTCCTCCATGATTCTTCTTGCTTGTGATTCCAAAGTTAGTAAAAGGCCCAGTAAGATGAATCCTCAAAAACAAGTTATAAAGAAGTGAAGATGTGCATAGACAGACCCTATCCCTTAATGCTTACAGTTTGGTAGGGGTGAAGGGATTAATCACTTGGCTACATGGTGTCGTGAGGTAGACACTTTCATATATTTCTGATTCCTTTTTAAATGTGATGTGCAAATAATATTTAAAATTTTTCTCTAGTATGTGGGCCTTTTAGTTACAGTAGGTTGCCAATGTTATTTTGTATAGTGGAAGTAAAATATTTTGTTATACCCACCTGTTTTGTTCAAAGCATCTACTTTAGGGGAAGTTCCTCAGTCATCTTTTTATATTCCTCTGGATATGGAGGTTTTTCAGGGTGTTTTCATTTTTGGGGGGAGGTACACCTGCGGCATGTGGAAGTTCTGGGCCAGGCATTGAGCCTATGCCTCAATTGCAACCTTTGCCACAGTTGTGGCAACACCAGATCCTTAACCTGCCTGCCACAGGGAACTTCCTCAGGGTGTTTTCATTTGGGGAGGAGATAGGTTTACTAGAATCATCATTGACTTCAGAGCCATTCAGTTCTTTACTGACTGTGAGACCTTGGCTATCCTCAGTCTCAATTTCTGTCTTTGCCAAATGAAATTAATAATCCATTGCCTTGTTTTGTGGTTTATCATAATGCATTTAGAGGATTTATAGAGTTTGTGTATTATAGTTACTGTTTTCTTTGTGTTGCAGCGTAACTTTTTTTTTTTTAATGAAGTTCAAGCTCTCTTGAATATTCCTTTGCCTTTTTCGTTGATTTTTAATATGAAAGACTCCTTTTCTGTTTTTAGGCATTCTAAAAGCAAGAAGCCAGTTAAATTCTTAGAGAACCTATGTTTTAAAATGTTTTAAACTTTGTTAAGATGAATCTTTACAAAGCAGGCCGCCCCCTCCCCCCCAGGAGTTCCCTGGGGCCTAGGGATTAAGGACTTGGCTTTGTCACTGCTGTGGCTCGGGTTTCATCCTTGGCCCAGGAACTTCCACATGCTGTGGGTGTGGCCAGGAAAAAAAATTAAAGAGACCCCCCGCCCCCAGCTCTAACTGTTTATTTGCATCACTAGGCACAAGTCCCCTCTCTCCCCCAATGACCACCTCAGATCTGTCTTCTCTTCCTATGCTTGATCCCCACTTGGTCAGCTATTCTTTTGAAACTTCTTTGTAAAAAACCTTCACCTGCACTCTGTAGCACGCAGAAGAGATGACTCAACCTGGCATTCAGGGTTCTCTGCGAAATATTCCAGCCATGCCTGTCCATTACTCCCCATGTGAATTCATTTCACAGTGATCTGCTTGTTCCCCAAAAGTTCTGATGGAATTTAAAAACATTAATTATTTTATTAAAGTATAGTTGATTTACAGTGTTGTGCTAGTTTCTGCTGTGTGGCAAAGTGATCTTGTCATATATGGGCCATATGTATGCACATTAGTTTTCTTTCATTATCTTCCATCATGGTCTATGCCGAGAGATTGGATATAGTTCCCTGTGCTGTACAGTAGGACCTCCTTGTCTATCCTTTCTAAATATAATAGTTTGCATCTACTAACCCCAAATTTCCAGTCCATCCCACTCCCTTCCCCTTGGCAACCACAAGCCTTTTCTCTATGTGAGGGAGTTTCTGTTTTGTAGATAGGTTCATTTGTGCTATATTTTAGATTCCACATGTAAGTGATATCATATGGTATTTGTCTTTTTCTTCTTCTCTTAGTATGAGAATCTCTAGCTGTATCCATGTTGCTGCCGATGACATTATTTCATTCTTTTTTATGGCTAAGTAATATTCCGTTGTATATGTGCATCTGCATCTTCTTAATCCATTCATCTGTCGATGGACATTTAGGTTGCTTCCATGTCTTGGCTATTGTGAATAGTGCTGCACGGAACATAGGGGTGCATGTATCTTTTTGAATGACAGTTTTGTCCGGATATATGTCCAGGAGTGGGACTGCTGGATCATATGGTAGTTCTATATTTAGTTTTCTGAGGAACTTCCATACTGTTTTCCACAGTGGTTGTTGCGATTTTACATTCCCACCAACAGTGTAGGAGGGTTCCTTTTTCTCCACACCTTCTCCAGCATTTGTTTTTTGTAGGCTTATTAATGATGGCCATTCTGACTGGTGTGAGGTGGTTGGTGCCTCATTGCAGTTTTGATTTGCATTTCTCTAATAGTTGAACATCTTTTCATGTGCCTCTTGACCATGTATATGTCTTCTTTGGAGAAATGTCCATTTAGGTCTTCTGCCCATTTTTCAGTTGGGTTGTTTTCTCGTTGTTGAGTTGTATGAGTTGTTTGTATATTTTGGAGATTAAGCCCCTTGTTGGTTGCATCATTTGCAAATGTTTTTTCCCATTCTGTAGATTGTCTTTTCGTGTTTTTTTTTATTTTTTTATTTTTAAAAATTTTCTCTTTAATGGTTTCCTTTGCTGTGCAAAAGGTTGTAAGTTTGATAAGGTTTCCTTCCGGAATTTTGGTCTCGTTAGTTTTGTTCTGTCTTCTGGAAAGCTGCCCTCTCTGTGCTCCCTCTTGATTTGGTTTCCTCTGCTAGTTTTTGTCTTTGGTGATCACTCCAGGCCAAGTCTCTTTATTGAACTCAGATCATCTGTTGACCATCCTGCTTATTTGGTTGTTCAGACCTAAAAATGTCCCTCGAAAAATCAAGCATGACACACTGCCATATGTAAAATAGAAACTAACAAAGGACTTAACTATATAGCACAGGGAAATCTACTCAAAGTTTTGTGACAATCTATGTGGGAAAGAATCTACAAAAGAACATATGTATGACATATGTATGACATATGTATGTGACTTACACTCTTTGCTGTACATCTGAAACTAATATCGTAAGTCAACTATACTCCAATAAAATTTATATTAAAGAGACTGCCTTCATGTTTTAGACTCATCAGCTCCCACAATCATGTAAATCAATTCCTTTAAATGAATGAATGAGTAAACATTGGTTCTACTTCTCTAGAGAAACTTGATTGATACAGAAATTATGGGAACATTTAGGAAAATGGGGGAAAAGAGTGAGTGGAGGTCACCAAAAACAAACTGCCTACTTCATCGTTTCTGAGTTTTCTGAGTTACTGGACAAGTTACTTTTGTCTGAGTTTTCTGGAAACTCAGACAAGAGTTGCTGTTGCATCTTGAGTCCGAAACTTGTAGGGCAGTCCAGTAGACTAGAAACTCAGAATTTTAAGTTACAGTTTTGAGGCAGAATTCCTTCCTTTCCTCTTCCAGCTTCTGGTGTTTTCTGGCAATCCTTGGCATTTCTTAGCTTAGAAATGCATCGTTGTAATCTCTTCTTCTGTGGTCATAGGTCTGTCTTATCTGTGTGTCTCTGTCTTGGTATGGCCTTTTCTTGTTTTTTGGATTTTTTTTCCCATGATGTAAACCACTTTTATTTTTTAATTTTTAAAATTACTTAATGAATTTTATTACATTTATAGGTGTACAACAATCATCACAACCAAATTTTATAGCATTTCCCTCCCAAACGCTCAGTGCTTCCCCCCACCCTGGCCTTTTTCTGTTTTAAGGAGACCAGTCGTCCTGGATTAAGGGCCCAGCCTACTCCACTGTGATGTCATCTACCAATTTACATCTGCTGTGATCTTCTTTCCATGTAAGGCCACCTTCTGTGGTACTAGAGGTTGGGACTTTAACATCGCCTCTTGCCTGAGTTTCCCATTTGGGTATGGACCACGGCTCATTTATCTCCCACTTTTCGTCGGTAGAAGCTAACTGCCCCAGCTGACAGATACGGAGGGAGGCATGCATACACATACATTAAGTAGAAATAGATGCAGAATGTCCGCAATAAAGCTACTAGAACTAATGAATGAATTCAGTAAAATTGCAGGGTACAAGATCACACAAAAATCAGTTCTTTCTGTATACCAGCAGTGAGCAATCTGAAAAGGAAATTAAGAAAGCAGTTGCATTTACAGTTAGTACCTAAAGACTCAAATACCTAGGAATAAATTTAACCGATGAGATAAAAGACTTGTATACTGAACATTATAAAATGTTGCTGAAAGAAATTAATGAAGATCTAAATAAATGAAAAGATGTGTGTTCATATGTTGAAAGTCTTAATCTTGTTAAGATGGTGGTACTACCCAAAGGGATGTACTCTTTCAATACAGTCTCTGAAAATCCCCATGGCATGTTTTTGCAGAAATAGAAGAAAACATGCTAAAATGCATAAGGAATTTCAAGTCACCTGGAATAGTCAAAATGTCTTGAAAGTGGACAACGTTGGAGGACTTCCTGATTTCAAAAGTTATTACAGGAGCTCCCGTTGTGGCACAGTGGAGAAGAATCTGACTAGGAACCATGAGGTTGTGGGTTTGATCCCTGGCCTTGCTCAGTGGGTTAAGGATCTGGCGTTGCTGTGGCTGTGGTGTAGGCCGGAAGCTACAGCTCCGATTCGACCCCTAGCCTGGGAACCTCCATATGCTGCAGGAGCGGCCCAAAGAAATAGCAAAAAGACCAAAAAAAAAAAAAAAAAAAGCAAAAAAACAAAACAAATCAAAAGACTTATTACAAAACTACAGGGGTCAGAACCGTGTGGTACTGGCCTAAGTAGAACCCTGTAGACACATGGAACAGACTGGTGAGCCCAGAGGTAAACTCATATATATGGTCAGTTGGTTTTTTTTTTGATCAGGATGTCAAGCCCATTTGGTGGGGAAAAGATAATCTTTTCAACAAATGATGCTGGGAAAACTGATATTCCTAGTTCTTTTGCAAGAGTCTAGTGTTTTTTTTCTTACAATATGAATGCCTACTTCCAAAAAACAGGGTTTCTTAGCCTTGGCATTATTGATATTTGGGGCCAGATAATTTCACCTTGTGGGGGCTGTCTTGTGTATGGTAGGATGTTTAGTAGTATTCCTGCCTCTACCCACTATTCGCCTCACTCCTAACTTTTCCTCCTAGTGAAATTTTCATGGGTAAAAAAATCACCCTAGTTGAGAACTACTCTAACTAAATTCTGTTCTGTCAGGAGTTACTCTGAAACTTTTAAAATTTAAAAAATAAGTTCAGCATATTGAAAACATTTAAATGTTTTAAGTTTAAATGAAAAAAGGGTGATCCTACTTTGATTATAAAGGACTTAAATTTGTTTACTTAAACTTTATTCTTATAACCCAATTACAAATTATAAGCAGTATTTCAAAAAAATCTATTCTGAAAATCATTTGATATAAGCCCATTTGAAGATGAAAAGTCATTTTTTGAATTTTAGCAGAGGTGAAAAAAACAAAACACAGGGAGTTCCTGTTGTGGCGCAGCAGAAATGAATCTGACTAGTATCCATAAGGATGCGGGTTCAGTCCCTGGCCTTGCTCACTGGGTTATCGATCCAGCATTGCCGTCGGCTGTGGTGTAGGTTGCAGACTCAGATCCCCTGTTGCTGTGGCTGTGGTGTCGGCAGGCAGCTGTACCTCCAATTTGACCCCTAGCCTGGGAACTTTCATATGCCTCAGGTACGGCACTAAAAAAGAGCATTTTCACATAAATTGTTGTACCTCATTGTTAGTTCAATACAAGGATTTAAAATAAAGATTTTAAAGCTATTTTCACCTGATAAATATTCCTCACTGGTCCAGAATCCCAGTATCTAAAGATCCTTGACATGCCGGGCTCAGGGTCTGAGTTCTTGCTTGGCTACAGATTGTAGTATCTCTGGGGCCAGCCTTGGGTAACCTTTGCTCACACTTGAGTACAAACCAAGTGGGCTAGCCATTTTAGTATCCTCTGCTTATGCAAAGCAAGTAGGTATGCTAGCTGTTTCATTGCACAGGCAACTTGCCTAGTGCTTCATGTGAATCATTTCATTTAATGGATTAGAATAAGCCATGAGAGTGGTGTCATCATTGCTGTTTTACACTAGAGGAAACCAAGGCTTAGAATGCTTAAGTGACTTGGCTGAAGTCATGTGGACTATTGACAGCTGAGGTTCAGATCAAATTCTGCATGATTACAAAGACCTTGCTCTTAATACTTTGACCTCTAATTGTTTTATCTTTCAGTGCTGCTACTCAGATTTCACTTTCCATCCTTAAAACCACATCCAATACTGTCACAGCTTTTAACTTGGAGGTGGTATAGGAAGTGAAGGGAAATCGGTAGATTGGGCTGCATTTTATAAAGGCTTTGAATAATTGGAGAGGAATGAACTCATATGCTTCGTACTTCTATACACTGTTTTTTTCCGGTCCTTACAGTTATTGCATAGGATAGGCATAATGCTCACTACTGATGCCCTTGCCTGAGAGTATTTGGCTAATAAGTGATGGGACCTGGCTCTGAACCCAGCTTTGTAGCCTTTTCAAATCTGTGTGCCTTTTACCTCCCGTCTTCAAAATGATTTGAACTTTTCTGGTAGGTTAATGACTTCTAAGTGGTGGGCTCTGGGGGCATCTGTGGGGTTATTTTAAGGAGTTATTTGAGGGAGTTCCCATTGTGGCTCAGCGTAATGAACCCGCCTAGTATCCTTGAGGATGCAGGTTCTATCCCTGGCCTTGATCAGTGAGTTAAGGATCCAGTGTTAGCAAGCTGTGGTGTAGGTCGCAGACGCAGCTCCGATCTGGTGTTTCTGTGATTGTGGTGTAGGCTGGCAGCTGCAGCTCTGATTCAACCTCTAGCCTGGGAACTTCCATATGCCACAGGTGTGGCCCTAAAAAGCAAAAAAAAAAAAAAAAAAAAAAAAGGTTGTTTGACCCCTGTGTGTGCCAAGCTTTGTCTGTAACCCAAAGATGCCCAGTCTTCATATATATTATATTTCAAGTATATGTAAGGTGCTTTTATAAGATATAGATTAATTTAAAAGATAGTAAATTCAAAGTACTTTTAAGTTACTTTTTCTCGGTTAACATATATTAAAAGTAGAATTTATGAATTTAAATGGCCTTCTCTTCTTCAAAAAGGTTGAGAACCACTGCTGTAAATTGATTGTATCTGATCTCTTTTTTTAGGTGGGGCTTCGCAGCCATTTAACTTTCTCAAAAGAAGGGGATATCCCAAAACAATGCAAGTATTTAAAGATATGGCATGAATAACTGCAAACTTTTAGTTTTCTTTAGATGAAGACTTCTGTTTAAAAAAATAAAGTTACTTGTTATGTATATATAGGCACATCTGTTAAAATAATTCAAACAAATTTTAAGTAGGAGAAGATTAGGAAATTATAGCCCTGGCTTATAAATTATGATTTTTTTGAAAATAAACGGAAAGGATCAAATTACTTCTTTTAGATTATGAAACAAATGATATGTGGTATGTTATTACCTAGGATTTAAAAAAAACTGAATCTTATCGATGATGCTTTTAAAAGAAATGTCCAAATTTAAGTAACACTCTTATGCTAGTACATATAGAAACATGGAGAGTGCAGATATGTCTGTATATTTAAGTTGTAAAAAGGCTGGAATTTGGGCTTGTGATTCCATGGTTTTAGAATTTATATCACTAGACTTCTGATGTTTGTAGTAGTCCATGCAGATTTGTTTTTGCAAGCTTTCTCATCCTTGATGGGGTTAATTGTGGCTTGGCAAGTCAAGAAAAGGAGTTCTGGGCTGTTTGCAGGCTGCAGAATCTTGTTGCTATGCAACAAACGTTGTCAGTCAGCATAGGGTATAGTAAATTGGTATTCTCCATCTCTTTTCACCACATGCTCATTTTGTAATCTGAGAGAAGTGGTTTGAGGCTATTTTGCAGGGTTTTATTTTAAAACAGGCATTTAAAGATTTTTGTTGCTTTTTGTAATTGGTTCTGTTTCAGGTTTGTGAAGTCTTTCTGTTCTTGTGTAGAAGATACACTAAAATGCTTGTGTTCAAAAGAAAGGGTTTTATAGATCTGTTTCCAAGTTGTTTCAGGTTAGAGCAGTATTTTTGTTTGGTTACTGAAAGAGAGGTGTTACTGCCAACTTCCAGTGAGTAAATTTTTGCTTGAAAATTCAAGTTAAGTAATTTGAACATCAGAGTTTTAACGTAGCACCACATATTATTTTAAAATTTGTTTTTGAAAAGTATAGACCCAGAAGTTGCTATCAGCATCCCTTAATTGTTAAAGTATTTTTATAGAAATTGTAAACTTATATAGAAATCTCCTGTAGAATCTGATTGTTTATTTTCTTCCAGGGGAAATTAAAATGTTTTAATAGCAAATGGGTGATTGGTAATAGCCTTTTCCTTAAAAAAGGGCTAAAATCTACAAAACGTAAAATTCACCATTTGTGTCTTTCTTTTGTTTGTTTTGACCACTCCTGTGGCATATGGATATTCCCGGGCCAGGGATTGAACTCATGCCCCAGCTGTTACTAGAGCCACAGCAGTGACAATGCCAGATCCTTAACCCGCTGAGCCACAAGGGTGCTCCTTAATCAATTTTAAGTGTATAGTTTCGTGGCATTAAGTACATTCACCTAGTTGTACAAGCCATCACCTCTCTCCATCTCTGGAACTGAGTAATAATAGCCTTTTGCATCCATTTAGTAACTTAATCCAGGCTGTCTTAAATGCCTTGGATAAATAACTCATTTAATCTTCCTAACAACCCTATAAAGTAAGTATTTTTTTTTTCCGATTCCAATTGAGAAGACTGAGGCACAAGAGTGGGAGTCATGAGTGGAGTGGGGAATTCAAACCCCAGCAGGCAGACCCTGCTGCGCTCTCACTGCTAGGCTGTGTTGCCCTCTTTCAGAATTATTTTCTGTTGAATGATAAGAACAATGATTTTTTAAAAAAATTACTTTTTGTAGTTAATTCAAGTAAAATTCACATGCTTTGTTTCTTCTTTTTCTGTCTTTTTAGGGCTGCACCCACAGCATGTGGAGAGGTTCCCAGGCTAAGGGTCTAATCGGAACTGCAACTGCCAGCCTATACCACAGCCACAGCAACATGGGATCCGAGCCGCATCTGCGACCTACACACACCACAGCTGACCTACACACACCACAGCTTACAGCAACGCCAGATCCTTAACCCACTGAGCGAGGCCAGGGATTGAACCTGAAACCTCACGGTTCCTAGTCAGATTGGTTTCCACTGGACTATGACGGGAACTCCAAATTCATATACCTTGAAAGCGTTTTGGACTGTTGATGAATTTAGTTTGGCCATCATCCATTTTTTGACCTTTTTAAGCATTTAAAAGGGGATGTAGTTTGTACTATTTTATATTCTAGTTAGTTGTGTATAAAATTATATATGTTTTGGTTGATAATGTAGAAAGGATTTATTTCTCTTCTTAGCTTGTTTCTGGACCATTTGCAAATGCTGTGCCTTCCAGCAGAGAGTCCAGAATATGCAAATTATTTTCTGATAGTTTACTACAAACGTACAGGAAGGTCCATTGTTATCAGAGAATTCTAATGTGATGCCTTTTAAGGTCTAAAGCCAGTTGGCATTGAATCCTCTAGTATTTTCTAAATCTGTGCTCTTTTCTTTTGTGGATAAGCTGGAGATAATTGTAGTATTGGCAGTCTAGAATAAAGAGCGGTGGGCAAGAGGGACAAGGAAGAAAAGCAACGCGGGGTGTCATTTGAACTTTCACAAAGGGCTGGATTGTTTTGAATTTTGCTTTCTGCTGAGTCCTCTATTTCCATTCTCTAAGTGAGGGACTTAAGCCTTTCCCCTCTGACCACACCCGCAACCCCACCCCCTACCCCATTCTAGTAGATCTGCCTCCGGAACCCTTGGCCTTGCCTGGTTTATATGGTCTCTTTCTACTCAAACAGATTTACTGTAGGGTCAGTTTGCTTTTCTTTTCTTTCTTTTTCTTTTTTGTTTTTTTTTTTTCCTTTTCTAGGGCCGCTCCTGCAGCATATGGAAGTTCCCAGGCTAGGGGTCTAATTGGAGCTGCAGCCGCCTGTCTGCACCTCAGCCATAGCAACGCAGGATCCGAGCCGCATCTGTGACCTACACCACAGCTCATGGCAACGTCAGATCCTTAACCGACTGAGCAAGGCCAGGGATCGAACCTGCAACCTCATGGTTCCTAGTAAGATTTGTTAACCTCAGTTTGCTTTTCATTTCTCATCACAGTTGTACCATCTTTAAAAAATCTTTTCTTCCTTTTATTTTTGTGCAATTTCTATATATGTTCGAAGATACTCTGCATTTTTGCATTCGTTTACTTGATATGTTTTGCATTTTCTGTGCTTTTAAAAAAACTCAGAATTTTTGTTAGTTGTGTATTTCACTGTAATTTACCTATTTCCTCTTAAATGGCTATTTGTGTGGTTTAAAGTGATTTTGTGTAATGAATAATGCTTTTATGAACTCAAAACATTTTTTCCCTCCTAATTGCAGACTAATTCCTTAACATAGATTTCCAGAAATAGGAGTATATCTGAATAAATAGAACCAGTTTTAAAAGCTCTTGAATCATAGTGCCAAATGCTTTCCAAAAGTGGTGTACCAGTTTTCATGCCAGCCTGCAAATATATGGAGTGTCCATTTCACCACAACTAGCAGCAGCAGAGAATGTTTTGATGTTGACCTTTAAATTTAAGAAGAATTGACTTGCAGCTCTGCTGGGCGTTTGTCCTAAATTCTGCCTAGAAGTATAATAGTGGTCGGGATTGGAGTCTCGAGAAGGAAGGCCTGGCACCCAGTTTCTGCTCCTTAAACTGCTTTTAAAGTTCTGTTTCGATGCAGTCATCCCCAGATAAGGTTTCATTTAAACACTATACCCTTTTTGGATGTGTGAAGTGACTGTCTTTTTCTGCTTTCCAGTCCCTTAGTTATTTTGAAAAAGTTGGATGGTATGGGACAAAGTTGTGTGTGTGCCAGGGGGCAGCGGAGGCATCTGAAACCAGGGTCAGTGGCCACCTTACCTTGTCCGTGGGGTGCTTCTCAGATGTAGCCCGAATTACTGTTACTTTTCTGGGTAGAAAATCATTAACAGCTCTGGAGATAAAGTAGCTTTTTTCTAAAAATCTGTAATAGAATTCAGAAGAATTAAATGCTGATAGAGTGTTTTCTTCCTAAATAGAAGAAAAGTCAAGGGAAAAGCATTCCTGAAAGTTGAAGATGCGGAAGCTGCCTCTGGTCTCATTCAGCACAGTTGATCATCCTGACCTTGAACTTTGACTTGTGACTTTTAAGTTCTCTGGGTTCTCTCCTTATCTCATTGGCTGCATCTCTTGTGTCCTCTCCTCCCTTTTCTTTCTCTTCTTCCTCCTTGACTTCCATTCCTCTCCAGTATTATTCAACCCCTGGACTTTACCCGCTAAGTGCTGCTGTTCCCCAGATTTAATTTCTGGCTAGTTCTCTCTTAGCTCCAGATAAGAGGCTGACAACTTAATTCATTTTGCATAACTAATGGGCACCTTAAACATCACATGTCCAAATCAGAGTGTGTGATGTGTACATACAAATTTTTACTTATTGATAAACAGATACTTTAATGGCAATTTTTCCTTTAACTTTCAACTATAAAAACAACATAAGGGGCTAAATTATAAATGATAGCAATGTAAGACTTGTAGTACTGAAATAAATGCCTTCTCCTCTCATTTTGTAAGCTTTAGATATGATGATTTTCCTTCTGGTAGACCAGAGGAAAGTTTGCTATGTTCTTCTGAATGTCTGAACAAACAAAGGTACTTATTAAAGGATTTTTTTTTAAAAATGTGAGCTTTCATATGCTATGTACACATACCATTAAATTGCATTCTTTTCCCTCAGTTTAGTATTTCATATGTCAGCTGGTGAACAGTCATTTGAACTATTGTATGGTGGTGCAACTTGCTTACTCAGCAGTTTGATTTCATTAGTATCAATATCTTTGTAGATTCTTGTATGCATTTATTTAGAGCATTTTTGTATGCATTTATTTATTGTACTGTTGTTATATTTTTGCCCTCATAAAAATGAATGGAGAGTTCCCGCTGTGATGCAGTGGGTTCAGAACCTGACAGCAGTGGCTCGGGTCTCTGCGGAGGTGCAAGTTATATCCTGGGCCTGGCACAGTAGGTTAAAGGATCTGGTGTTGCCACAGCTTCTATGTAGGTGTCAACTGTGGCTCAGATTTAATTCCTGTCTGGGAACTTCTATGTGCCATGGGTGTGGCCATTAAAAAAATGTTAATATGGAGTTTCCCTTGTGGCTCAGTGGGTTACAAACCTGACTAGTATCCATGAAGATAGGGGTTCAACCCCTGGCCTTGCTCAGTGGGTTAAGGATCTGGCTTTGCTGTGAGCTGTGGCGTAAGCTGGCAGCTGTGGCTCTAATTTGACGCCCTAGCCTGGGAACTTCCATATGCCTCAGGCGTGGCCTGAGCAAAAAAAAAAAAAGACAACTACGGCTCAGCTCCTGTGCATCCTGCTTTCAGGAGTGGGTGATGTCAGAGAGTAGGGAATACAGGAATTGCTTGTCCAGAGTTGACCACGGTCCTCCACCATCAGAGAGCAGCCTAAGGGAGGATCCCTTCTGCAGCAGGTGCAGGGTGGAGGTGCTTACTCTGTAGCTTTCCCATTTATTTGTACACACCATGTAAGGTTGTGGCCTGTAAAGAATTGACCCTGTGACAGGTATGACAAGGAAGGAGTATTTCCCCTCCAGGGGACTGTAGTCTTGGCTTCTCCATCCTCCCTGTGGCCAGAGTCCAGATGTGGAGGGAAACAGAGCCTCCTTTCATTGTCTAGGACAGATGGTGTAGCCGCCATTAAATTATGAAGCTTTTAACATTTAAAGCTTCTGTTTTTCAAGAGATGTGTTAATGGAAGTATCGTGATACTTTTGATTTACACGTAACATTGTGGGTTTTTGATTGCTGATAGACTTGTTAGTTGTTTCCTTTCTTTTTTTCTCAGTCATCAGGTTAATAACAGGTTTTTTGGTTTGTTTGTTTTGGAACAGCACCAACACAGAAGAGGTAAACCTCTAAATCTTGGAGCCCTTGGGGATGTATTTTATTAATATTAAACAAAACAGAAAAATTAGGGAAAACAGTCTAGAAAACAATTCAGAAGGCCTAATTTGCTAATTAAAGATAAAATGCAGAGAATAGGACAACAGAATATAAAAACTAAGCATGAGAAACATGTATCCTTAAAAACAAATAGAAAAAAAAAGCCCACCCTTTTT
Source organism: Sus scrofa (assembly GCF_054392235.1). Taxonomy (NCBI): domain Eukaryota; kingdom Metazoa; phylum Chordata; class Mammalia; order Artiodactyla; family Suidae; genus Sus; species Sus scrofa. Next base: position 16,138,472 of record NC_139392.1, on the reverse strand, counting down.
GTTTCATCTTGTTCCTTTCTCTAAGCCTGTGTTTTAAAGAGATAGCTTACATCCATGGTAAAACTCGTGTCTTAAAAGTTCTTGGCTGCCTTTCTTTTGGATCTTAGTGTATTCCAGAATCTTTTCAGCAGTACGAAAGTTTTTTTTCTACTTCTAAAACCTTACCTTGAAAATTTTTTTGGTTCAAGAGACAAGGCTTCTGTAAACTGGGTATGTGTGTATGTGTGATTTTTCTTTAGAAGCCCCCCCCCCCCCCCCCCCGTGTAGTCTCTTCCTTTAGAAATTAATTCTTTGAGTGACTGTGGAGCATATAGTGTCCTGCACACTTCAGCCTTTTCCTATAAGCTATCTTAGAGCTTGTGGTTGTGTCATTCTGCCAGTTTCTTAAATAGTTAATACATCTTAGACATTTAAACAGCTTCATTGAGGTACAGTTGATATACGATAAATGTCACACATTTAAAATGTACAGTTGGATAAATTTTGACATGTAGGTACACGTGAAACCATTGTCCCAGTGAAGGTAGCGACCCTGCCCATCACCCAAATTTAAAAGGTATATACAAGTTCTTACTGTAGTGTGGTGGGTTAAGGATCTGGCATTGTCTCTGTGGTGGAGCAGGTTTGATCCCTGGCCTGGGAACTTTCACATGCCGAGGGTGCAGCCAAAAAAGAAAAAGGTAATATAAGCATGTCAACAAAAATTTAGAACGTAGGGGAGAAAGGAAAGTCACTCATAAATCCTAACACTAAATTTGCATGACCTTTGATGTCTCTTTCCATTTAGCACAGCATCAGTAACACTTTCCCCGGTTGTTACCTGGTCTTAGTAGTAGTAAGAGTTCTTTTTTTAGAGTTGACAAAATGACATGGTTAAACACCCTCTTGATATGTTTGATCTGATCCTACACAGAATGTCTCATGTTGGGGGCAGAAACAGATTTGCAGCTTTTTTTTTTTTTACACTTTGTAAAATATGGAAGTTCCCAGGCTAGCTGTAGCTGCTGGCCTCCGCCAACTCACCGAGTGAGGCCAGGGATCAAACTCATCCTCATGGAGACTAGTTGGGTTCATAACCCTCTGAGCCACAAAGGAACTCCTCAGCCGCTTTTAAAGTAGAGATAGGAAGACGGAAGCAAGGAGGGAAGAAAAGAGAACGAGTGGTTCTGAAAGGTCCCCTCTCTTCCAAAGCATGTCTTCTTGTCTCCACGGGCTGTGAGAGGGACAGGTATGATGCAGAGAGCTTGCGTGTTTTTATTGGACTGAAGCCGTGGGCTGAGGCAAGTGGTAAATGAGGCTGCCTGCTCGGGATGCATTCAGTTGCTAAAGGCTCTTGTGGGAAGAACTCCAATTTGAAATACTTAATCGAGGGAAAACCAGTGAAGAATTTGCCAGGTGGAATGACAGGCGCCTCATGTGCAGCTGTAAAATAATCTTAACGGTTGATTAGGAGGTAGATTGGTTTGTTCACACACATTTCTTTTTTCCCCCAGCTTTATGACTATAAAATTGTTGACATATAAATATGTAAGTTTAAGGTAATACATGTATGTATTATGAAACAAATACCAATAAGGTTAGTTAACACCTCTAGCCCCTCACATAATTAATTTTTTTGTGTATCATGAGAGTATTTAATATCTACTCTCTTAACTTTCCAGTATAGTTGACTTTTAAACAATGTGAGCTTGAATTTTGACGGTCCGCTTATATACAGATACTTCCAAAAAACAATACTCCAGTACTACTTGGTCCATGGTTGGTTGAATCAGTGGAGGAACCATGGATGCAGAGGGCCAGCTCTAGCTTATATTTGGCTTAACCCTCACGTTGTTCAAGGGTCAGCTGTATAAAATATAATACTGTTCATTAAAGTCACTACACTGTACATCAGATCCCCAGAATTTATTCCTCTTATCACTGGAAGTTTGCACCCTTTGGCCAACAGCTCCCCACTCCCAGCCCCTGGCGCCCAGTAATCTGTTCTCTCTTTGGGGAATTCGGCTTTTTTAGATTCCGCATAGATGAACCTCCAGTATCTGTCTTTCTCTGACGTACTCACTTAGCATAATGCCAAGAGGTAGGTTTAAAGAGAGAATTCTCATGGCTATCCTGGGTGGGTCAGGAGGGTGATTATGGTACCGAAGCAAACTTGCTGGTCCTACTTGCTGTGCAGCAAAGCCAGTCTGCTGACACCAGGTTGCAGTGAAGGAAAAGGCAGCATTTGCTGAAAGGTGCTGTACAAGTCGCCTGGAGCCTCTAGTGCTGAAAGACCCGAACAGGGAAAGCCTTGTTAAAGGCAGAGGCCAGGGAAAGCCTTGTTAAAGGCAGAGGCCGGGGGCTGGGGGGCACAGGGTGTGTGATCAGCTCTGCACAGTTATCTGATTGGTTGCTGGTGAGGTCATGGCACTGTCACAGGGGTTGACAGTATTCATCCTCAGGCTCCAGGAGGCCTGGGGGCTGTGTGCTCCTGCTGATAAGTAGTTACTGTTCTCCATTTGGCGGGGTTTTCAGCATCTCTCATCCAACTCAGGAAATGTGCATCAGATATTATCTAGGTCCTTCAGAGAGGAGCTTCGGCAGAGGATGTGGGGGAGGGGGCTGTCCCGGGAAGGCCCCATCGGGTCCTGCTCAGTTATAGCAAGTAGAATGGGAGTGTTTGCTGGGACAACTTTAGATTCCTGGTGGGAATGTGAAGAAATGTTTCCGAAGATTTTTTTGTGACTGAAGTAGCATTGATACAGTTGTGACTCCAGGGAGGGAGATAAGGAGGGCCAGGGTAGTCAGCGTGCTGGAATTTGGTAACAGGCAGGATTGTCACTCCTCAAAAGGAGATTTTAGGTTGAAAAAGTTGAAATCAGGCAAGGGTTTTCTGGAGAAGATTTGTTTTAATTCAGGACACATTTTATTGTTTGATAGTACAAAGACTCTGCAAAGAGGTGGATTCCTACAGATTAAAAAGGATTGTCTGTACCGTTAAGGAGCTTATGGTCTGTTGATTTGAACTGAATGTATTTTCAGAAAATCAGATAGGGCTGATAGAAGTGTTGGGCAGAGGTCGAGGTTCTGGACTTGGTCACTATGTGGAAACAGGAATGAACCATGGGGAGTGGTGGGCTTTTAATAGAGGCCTGGGGCCTTTTCTGGTGATTGAGAGGGGAAACCAGTAGGGTCATATTGGAAAAGCTTTCAGAGGTACCAGGTCACATCACTGCTTACTTTCAGATAGTCTCGGCTTTTGAAATCAGTTGTTTGGTAGGAATTTAGCACTCGTCCTTCTGTGGAAATTATGTTATAATGAGGGCTGATGAGTTCTTCGGTCTTCAGGCCATTTAATGCATCTTGTCTTTGAAGTATGTATTACACTCGTAGGTCAAAAACCATCAGATCTTGGCAGTTGAATATGATTCAGTCCAGTACATTGCATTATCGCCGGATGTTTTTGATGTCTCTAATGTGTTTCATAGACACCGAGACTCCAAAATTGACCTGATAGACATGTCTTAAAACATCTGTCTGGAACCATCCTTTCAGAGTCTCAGACCCCTGAGTTGAAGATTCTGCGCTTCCCTTGATGTTGCTCCCTCACCCTCTGGGAACAGGGTTTCTCCCTGGTCTTGGTGCATCCTTCTGATGGGGCTTCTCTCCGATAGTATCCTCTCTTTCTCTGTCCCGCAAATAAGACTAGAGAGTGGGAAGGGAAGAGGGTAACAGGGGAGAGTTTTTAGGGTAGTGGTCTTTCAAACTGTGGATTTTTTTTTTTTTTTTTTTTGGCTTTGCTTTTTAAGGCCATACTTGTGGTATCTGGAGGTTCTCAGGCTAGGGGTCGACCCAAAGCTGTAGCTGCTGGCCTGTGCCACAGCCACAGCCATAGCAATGCAGGATCTAAGCCACATCTGTGACCTACACCACAGCTCTTGGGAACACCAGATCCTTAACCCACTAAGCAAGGCCAGGGATTGAAAATGCGTCCTCATGGATACTAATTATGTTCATTACTGCTGAGCCACAATGGGAACTCTGAAAGTCTTTTTTTTTGGGGGGGGGGTGTTTTTTAATCTTTTTTTTGCCATTTCTTGGGCCGCTCCCGTGGCATATGGAGGTTCCCAGGCTAGGGGGTCGAATCAGAGCTGTAGCCACTGGCCTGTGCCAGAGCCGTAGCAACACGGGATCCGAGCCACATCTGCAACCTACACCACAGCTCACAGCAACGCCAGATCCTTAACCCACTGAGCGAGGCCAGGGATTGAATCCGCAACCTCATGGTTCCTAGTCGGATTCGCTAACCACTGAGCCATGAGGGGAACTCTTGAAGGTCTTTCTTTTAAAGGGGCTGCCTAGTAGTTGCTGGTATAAAGGCAGTAAAAACAAGAAAACCTAAGGCACCAAGATGTCTTTTTTCCTTTTTCATTTTAGTGTTGTAAGTAGAATGTAAAACTTCCTAAATTGAGTTTCGTACAGGAATCAAGAATTCATCTGTGATTCAGAGGGAAATGATAGACTTGTGAGTTAGTCGGCACTCAGTAAATATTTGTGGACTGGGCGATTGAATGGAGAGTCTGAGCACTTGTCTAGGATCATTGAACTACTTACTAGTAAATGATGACTTGCAGGGGCACAGAGGCGGTTATCTTTCCCTTCCTTTTAGGCTGCTCTTCTGGAAAGAGCGATAAAGAGAAAGGAATCCTAGATACGGCCTCTGGTTGATTTAAAGCAGCCCTGGGGCTAGCTCTGTTATCTGGATGACCATCCTTTTTAAAGAGAGATGGATAAGCCATTCATCCAAAGAGCTGCTCGTGGCTTCAGTTTGTAGGGATATTGGCCCATGGTTCACTTTTTCTTTCTCCCCAGTTATTGGAGAAGTTGATTGTTAGGAAGGCTGCTTGCTTTCGTGGACTTGGCGTTTTCCTCCAGGGGGATGTATGGGTGAGGATGGAGGGACTGCTTTGGCAAGGGCAACAGCTGCTGCCCAGTCTCTTTGGGGATTAGGTGCAAGTTGGTGTGTAGTTGAATTCTGCCTCCTGAGTGCCTGAAATTATGTTCCTTTGCCTTGAGGGTAAATGTTTTTCTGCCCACTCCAGTTACATTCATTTAGTTCTGGCTGATAATGTATCTGATAACCTTTCTTTTGAAGGCAGCTTCCTTGCTGAGTGTTTGACAGCTACTTACTAGGAGGGAATTAAAAATGTTGCTTCTGTCTTCCCTTAGGTTTTGGTATTTAATCACAAGTTGGTGGTAGCAGAACTTTTTTTTTTTTTTCCCTAATGCCCACATTTTATTTATTTTTTAATTAAATTCAATGAATTTTACTACATTTACAGTTGTACAGTGATTATCACAACCCATTTTTATAGCATATCCCAAACCCCTAGCCCATCCCTCCATCCCGGCCTGTCTTCTTTGGAAACCATTAAGTTTTTCAAAGTCTGTGAGTCAGTATATGTTCTGCAAAGAAGTTCATTGTGTCCTTTTTTAGATTCCACATGTAAGTGTCGGCATATGACATTTGTGTCTCACTGTCTGACTAATAACTCCACTTAGCATGATAATTTCTAGGTTGCTGCAGATACCATTATTTCTTTCCTTTTAATGGCTGAGTAGTATTCCATTGTGTATATGTACCATATCTTCTTTATCCACTCTTCAGTGATGGACATTTAGATTGCTCCCATGTCTTGCCTGTTGTAGATAGTGCTGCAATGAACCTTGGAGTATATGTATTTTTTTAAGTCATGGTATTCTCTAGGATAGATGCCCAGGAGTGGAATTGCTGGATCAAATGGTAATTCTATGTTTAGTTTTCTGAGGAATCTCCATACTGTTTTCCACAGTGGTGCAGGACGTTTAAATGAAAACATTAGCTGTTTATTACCTAACCATTTTGGTAATGGTAGAGACTTAAGATGTGTTTTGACCTTTTGGATATCAGCATTGGACAAGATTTTATACATATTTTGTGTTGGAATTTAAATTCTAATAACCTTTAGAAGCATTAGTAGTAGGATTTACTTAGCTGGTTGAATCCTAAGCTTGCTAGTGGGTTGGGGTTGCATACATGCGTCATATTTCTTTTTTTCTTTTCTTTTCTTTTCTTTTTTTTTTTTTTTTTTTGGTCTTTTTGCCTTTTCTAGGGCCGCTCCCGTGGCATATGGAGATTCCCAGGCTAGGGGTCTAATCAGTGCTGTAGCCGCCGGCCACGGCCACACCAACTCGGGATCCGAGCCGTGTCTGCGATCTACACCACAGTTCATGGCAATGCCGGATCCTTAACCCACTGAGCAAGGCCAGGGATCGAACCCGCAACCTCATGGTTCCTAGTCAGATTCGTTAACCACTGAGCCATGACTCCACACGGGTCATATTTCTGACCAATTCTGATGGTACTAATTATGTCAGGAGTTTACAGACAAGGCTAAATTAATTGTGAGCCTGCGACCTTTGCCCACTTAGTACTGTTTTGCTAAGATTATCTGAGGTAATACTTATTTAATACCGCAGAGATAAGAACCTGCTGTGGGTGCCTTACTTCCGGTGTATGCTGACTTCTTATGTAGGATACTGTGTCTGAATAACCTGAGCCATGGTCCTAATAACTCTGGTCTCTGTTTGGGCCCAGACTCCAAGTTGTTGGTCAGTAAGCTAGAAGGTCTTTTGTGCTACCTAGACAGATCTTTTCATCTGGAAGGACTTTTGTGGTACCTCTGAGCCTGAGAGAGTAAGGTACAAGGATTTTGAGGCACATTTGCATATTTGGTTTTGTTGTACCCTTGTGAGTAGAATTTAATTCATTTTTTAGAATTGATGGTTAATCTGTCAGTTGACAGGTAAATTTCATCAAACCCTAGAATGAGAGATGGAAATGTCCTTTTCCTTCTGATGTTCACGGTGGCATTTGTTGGCCTGAGCTCAGCAGATTTTCAGCACTTAAGCCTGGTGTCTTCAAACCTTGACTTAGTGGCTGGGCTCAGTTTTCCAATCACTAGTGGAAACTTAATGACAGTAATTTTTTTTTTGTCCTTTTAGGGCCACACCTAGGGCTGCTCCCACGGTATATGGAGGTTCCCAGGCTAGGGGCCGAACTGGAGCTGTAGCTGCTGGCCTATACCACAGCCACAGCAACGGGAGCTGCATCTTCGACCTACACCACAGCTCATGGCAACAAGAGATGCTTAACCCACTGAGTGAGGCCAGGGATCGAACCCATGTCCTCATGGATACTAGTCAGGTTCATTAACCACTGAGTCATGACAGGAACTCCAGACAGTAAGTTTTGAATGCTTATATTTTATTGGAGCCTGGAATTGTTGAAACTAGGTGTTTGTCCATCAGTGCCGAATAGAATCTCAGAGACAGTTTTGGGTGCGGGAGGAAAAAAAATAGCATTACTGCTTGCTAGGCAAAGGAGGCCATAGCAGGCTAATGCCCTAAAGACTGTGCCCTCCCTTGGGAGAGATTAGGAAGTTGCTTTATAGTTTGGGAGAAGAAAACAGGGCCACAGATAAGGGTCAGAATAGGTAGAAGCTTTCATTCTTCTTCAAAGTTGGTGTTTAGTGGCCCCAGGCCTGGTTCCGTGGTCCTCCTCTCTTGTTTTCATTTGTGGCAGGTTTTAGTTCTGCAGAAGAACTCAAAGATACTTTTATGTATATTCCTTGAGGAGGAACCAGGATCCCGCCCCAAGGCTGCACTGTTGTCTCTGCATCCCCTCCCTTCTCTGATGAGCAACTGTTTGAACCTACTCTTTGGAGCGCAGGGAGGGTGGTGGAGGCTGAAGCTTATTCCCTAAGAGTAAGAAATAGGGAACACAGAGGGCTTGTGCCCAGGAGCCCCACAGGGTCCTGTCAGTTTCAATATTATTCCCTCTAAAGGGTGGTTCCACTTTTGATTCTTGAACATCTCAACTAGCTCTTCTCTTCAGAAAGGATATTTTTCTGTTCAGTTTTTATATATGGATACAATATAAATATAGTTGCAGATGCTATGTATAGTTAGGTTCTTGTGAAACTGCATTTCAACTACAGATCCACAGAAGAGTAAATATAGTTAGGCTGCTTTTCTAGTGTATTTTAATTTGAAATTCACTTATGAGTAAAATTAAACTTTTCTTGAACGTTATTTACTTTTTTGTTGTCGCCTCAACATTATTTAATATTAGCATATTGACTGCAGTGAGCTCTGAAATAATTCTCATGCCTTAAGTGTAACTCTATTAAAATAACTCCGTTCCCTAGCTGGGCATGGTGGGTTAACAATCTGGCCTTGCTGCAGCTTTGGCTTAGGTTGCGACTGTGGCTTGGATCTGTTTCCTGGCCCGGGAACTGCACATGCCAAGGGACAGCCAAAAAAGAAAAAAAAATTACTCAAAGGGTTTTTGTGGTGGTGGGGGTGGGGGGACATTGGGGTGGTAGCATAGAGGATTGGTGTTGGAAGAAGGGTTCTTAAGGAACTTAGGGAATCAGAAATTTGAGACGTGTCCCTAAATTTCTGAAAATGGATGCGGTATGCTATAAAGTGTCCTAGAGCATTGTCCTTTATTAGGAAGGATTTCTAATGAGTGATTTTGTTATATACCCTTGGTTTTTCCTTAGGGAATATCCACAGAGTTATATTTTCTTTGGCTTTAAGTGATATTTGCCCATTGAAGTATTTTATCTTTAACAATTAAAGTAGAAAAATAGGTGCTGTTATAGAAAAGGGACAAATTATGGAAAAGAACAGGTTAATCAGTCAACTAATAGATATTGACTAGTTTCACAAGTATTCATTGTTACTGCCAGGTACAGGTCTCTGGCCCAGAGCTGTGTAGATAAAGAAGCGGCCCATCCTTTGAGGTGAGAGTCCCGAGGAATCTTTCAGCTCGGCCGACTGGAAGGCCCTTGAGCTCGCCTCCTCTTAGAAACCGCCAGAATCACAGCTAATTCCTGGAATAAACGTTGATCAGAAAGACTGAAACCTGCCAAAAAAGAGCTTCTACATCTAAAGACATAAGAAGCCACGACGAGACAGCAGGAGGGGCGCACCCGTGAATCCCCTGGCCCGCGGGTGGGTGGTCTTAGGGACTGAGAAGAATTACAGTGCAGAGGCTCTCCCACAGGAGTGAGAGTTCTGAACCCACATCGCGCTCCCCTGCCTGGGAGTCTGGCTTTGGGAAGATGAACTCCCAGAACATTTGACTTTGAAGACCAGCAGGACCTAATTGCAGGAGCTCCACAGCACTGGGGGAAACTCTTCAAAGGAGTACACACAATCTCATGTGCACTGGGACCAACAGCAAAAGCAGTGACTTCATAAGTGCCTGAGCCAGACCTACCTGTTGGTTTGGGGAGGGCGGGGGCGCTGTGGCTCCCTCGGGGGTCATAAAAGCTGGTGTATCAGCAAGTGTTCATTGGCGTGGGCCTCTTGCTTGGATCATTAGCCCCAAGACCTGGCCCCACCAGTAGCCTGTAAGCTACAGTGTGCCAACATCTCAGGCCAGACAGCTAATACCGCCCCACCTCTCAGCAAACTGGCTGCCTGAAGACTTCCTGAACCCACCACCTCCTCCAGAGGGCCAGGACCCAGCTCCACCCACCAGTGGCCAACCACCAGCCCCTCCCATCAGGAAGCCTGCGGAAGCCTCTAGACCAGCCCCACCCACTATGAGGCAGAAACCAGAAGGAAGAAGGCTACAATGCAGCAGCTTGTAGACAGACCAAAACCACAAACGCAGACCCTGGAACCAGCTGGTCCTTGGGTGATGAGAGAGAAGTGCACTGCTGGGAGCATAGGACAGAGACCCACTTCTCCAAAGTCAAGAAACAGCTAACTCACCACATATATAAAAGTACATACAGAAATTTGACAGAATGAGGGGGCAGAGGAGGACTTGGTGATGAGGAGATAGGCCATCTGTCTGATAAAGAGTTCAGAGTACTGTTCCTAAAGCTGCTCCAAGATCTCAGGGAAAGACTGGATGCAAAGAGTGAGAAGTTACAAGAAGTTTTAAGCAAAGAGTTGGAAAAATACACTGGACAGCCAGACAGAGTTGCAGAATGGATTAATGGAAATAAAAAACACTCTGGCAGGAATCAGTAATGGAGTAACTAAGTCAGAAGAACATATCAGTGAGGTGGATGACAGAGTAGAGGAAATCACTGCCGTGGCACAGAAAAAAGAAAAACGAATGAAAAGAAATGAGGACAGTTTAAGAGACCTCTGGGATAACGTTGAACGCACTAACACTCGAGTTATAGGGGTTCCCGAAGGAGAAGAGAGAGAGAAAGGGCCTGAGAAAATATTGGAAGAGATGATAGCTGAAAACTTCCCTAGCTTGGGAAAGGAAGTAGTCAGCAGGCTCAGGAAGCACGTAGAGTTCTGTACAGGATAAACCCAAGGGGAAGCAGCCGAGACGCTGCTAATCACACTGACAGCAGTTAATACAAAGGGAAATTAAAAGCAGCAATAACATACAAGGGAGCCCCCGTAAGGTTGTACTCAGGGGCCTCACATTCCAATAGGGGATGGGGGAAAAAGATGAGTGTACCAGTAAATCAGTAGTCCAGTTATTCTCAGGTTGTAATAAGTGCAAAGCAGCAAAGAATGTGTGGTGGGGAAAGGCGGAGGGAGGAGGGACGGTCTTTCTTAGGGGCTGAAGTTTGAGTTGACGCGAAAGATGAGGGAGGCAGTCCTGGAGCGCTGAGGAGCGTTCCAGATGGAAGGTACACTAGGTCCAGAGGCCTTGAGATAAGAATGAGCTTGCTTGGTTTCACGGGGCAGAAAACAGAAAGAAAATACCGTCACCATAGCAAACCCATTGTAAACCTCCTTTGAGTCTTGTTTTGATGTACAGTTTGGCTTGTGTTTATAGAATTTCTTTTCTGCTTTTATCACATTTGCTTCATAATATAAGCCTTCCCCCTATTTCACAATGAATGCTTTTCATAAACGTTTGGAATTTTTTCATATAATTAATTTTGTAAATGTATCTTGATTTTTCCATTCCCTGATAATTTGATGCTCAGATTGCTTTTCTTCTCTCCCTCCCTGCCTTCCTTTCTTCCTCCCTCTTTTGGATTGAAAGCTTTTTTTTTCTTACATTGGTTCTCAGAAGTAGAATTATGAACTGGGGCCAAGATATGAATTACTTATTGCTACAATACTGTGCAATTACTGGTGGATTGAGAATTCTTAACTACATCCTGGCTTGCCTCATTATCTTTTTTTTTTTTTTTTGAAAAAAAAATTAAAATTGTAATTAAGTATATATAACAGTAAACTTACGATGATAACTATTTTAAAGTCACAGATTTATTGGCATTAAGCACATGCACCACGTTGCACAACTATTACCGCTTTTTAGTTCTAGAACTTTTTTATCTCCCCAAGTGGAAGCCCAGTACCCACTGAGATTGAGCAGTCACTCCCCACTTCCCACCCCTGACAACCACTAATATACTTTCTGTCTCTATAAATGTGCTTATTCTGGGCATTACATATAAATGAAATCATAGACTATGTGGCCTTTTGTGTCTGGCTTCTTTTATTTTTTTGTCTTTTTGCCTTTTCTAGGGCCGCTCCCATGGCATATGGAGGTTCCCAGGCTAGGGGTCCATTTGGAGCTGTAGCCGCCAGCCTATGCCACAGCCACAGCAACTTGGGATCCAAGCCGCGTCTGTAACCTACACCACAGCTCATGGCAACGCCAGATCCTTAACCCAGTGAGCAAGGCCAGGGATCGAACCCCACAACCTCATGGTTCCTAGTTGGATTCGTTAACCACTGAGCCATGACGGGAACTCCGGGCTTCTTTTATTTTTATTTATTATCATTATCATTATTATTTTTGTCTTTTTTTTTTTTTAGGGCAGCACTAGCAGCATATGGAACTTCCCAGGCTAGGGGTCGAATTAGATCTGTAGCTGCTGGCCTACGTCACAGCCACAGCAACGCTAGATCCGGGCCATGTCTGCACCCTACACCGCAGCCACAGCAACACCGGATCCTTAACCCACTGAGCAAGGCCAAGGATCGAACCTGCGTCCTCATGGATGCTAGTCAAATTCGTTTCCACTGAGCCACGGCAGGAATGCCTGGCTTCTTTTGTTTAGCTGAGTTTTCAAGGTTCATTGTGTCATAGCTAGTGTTGGTACTCTTACTAGCTTTATTCCCTTTTATTCCATTGTTTGATATGTTTTTGGATATACCACATTTTGAATGTCCAGTCATCTGTAAATAGACATTTGGGTTATTTCTACCTTGTGGCTATTGTCAGTAGGTAGATTTATGTGCAAGGATTTGAGTACCCATTTTCAGCTTCTTGGGGCCTATACCTAGGAGTGGAATTGCTGGGCCACGTGGTAATTCTATGTTTAACCGACGGAGGACCCCCAAACTGGTTTCCGCAGCTGTACCATTTTACATTCCCACCAACAGTGTGTGAAGGTTCCAATTTCCCCACATCCTCTGCCAGCACTTGATATTTCTGCTTTTTATTATGGCCATCTTAGCGAGTGTGAGTGAAGTGGAATCTCATTGTGATTTTGATTTGCGTTTCCCTAATGACCTTTTCATGTGCTTGTTTTCCACCGAGAATTATCTTTTTCCAACTGGAAATTTTTATTGATGTGTAACAGGTGCGGAAGTATACCTGTCATAAATGGTAACTCAGTTTTCATTAACTCAGTAGGCCTATGTAACCAGCACCCAGATCAAGAAACAGAAGCCAGCTCCCCTCATGCCCTGTTAACCTACAGTGTCTTCCCAAAGGGTAACCCATCTCTGACTTTTTAACAACATAGATGAGTTTTTTGGAGTTCACGTTGTGGCTCAAAGGAAACAAATCTGACCAGCATCCATTAGGACACAGGTTCTATCCTTGGCCTCAGTCAGTGGGTTAAGGATCCAGCGTTGCTGTGAGCTGTGGTGTAGGTCGCAGATGTGGCTCAGATCCTGTGTTGCTGTGGCTGTGTTATAGGCCGGTGGCTACAGCTCCAATTGGACCCCTAGCCTGGGAACCTCCAGATGCTGCGGATGTGGGCCTAAAAAGACAAAAAACGAAACAAAACAAAAACATAGATTAGCTTTGGCTGTTTTTGTGTGTTCATAAAGGGACTCATAGAGTATGTATTCTGTGACTGGCTTCTTTGGCTTAACTTTAAGTTTGTGCCATTCATCCACATTGTTCACTTTATTCCATTGTGTGCAGTGGTCGTTTGTCTATCCATTCTGCTGTTGATGAATATTTGCGTTTATAGTTTGGAGATACTATAATGTTCTGAACATTTTAGTAGTTATTTTGTTTTCTTGAGCATGTGCTTGTGCTGGCCAGATTTAGCCTCTGTAGTTGGTTGTACTAGCTTCAGGTTTAGGATCATTTCTGTAGTGTTGCCATTGGTGTATTTCCTTTACTTTGTTGGCTTTTTTTTCCTTTTAATTTTAGTTCTTTTTTTGTACATAGAAAAGTTTTATGTGGTTTCCTTTTTTCATTTCTTTGGTTAATTTTAAGTTTAGAAAGAAGTAACCACTCCATCTAGAATTTTGAATTAGGGAGTCAGCTCTTAGTCAGATAATCTTGGTATAAAGTTGAGGATGATCAAATAAGCATATTTGAGAAGGAAAAAAAAGAATATTTTCTGACCTGGGACTTGGCATTGTTTTGATCTCTTAAATTTTAAGAGTCTTTATAGTAATTATAGAAAACACATGAGTCCCTGTTGTGGTGCAGTGGAAATGAATCCGACTAGTATCCATGAGGTTGTGGGTTCGATCCCTGGCCTCGCTCAGTGGGTTAAGAATTTGATGATCTGTGGTGAAGGTCACAGATGTGGCTCAGATCTCTTGCTGCTGTGGTTGTGGTGTAGGCCGGCAGCTACAGCTCCCATTCAACCCATAGCCTGGAAACTTCCATATCCGTGGGTGCAGCCCTAAAGAACAAAAACAAAACAAAAAAAAAAAAAAGAGAAAAACAAAACCACATTTATTTTTAACTCCGCAGTGGGGTCTAAGTGACTTACTGAGGCAGGACTCAATATTTCTGAAATTCTTTGGTCTTTGAGCTTTATTAACCTTCTATTCCTTAAAATTACAATTTAATTTCTTTTAAAATTACAAAATGTGTACATTTTATAGAAGATTATAAAAATACAGAAATACTTTCATAAAAATGAAAGTAATCCTACTCTAGAAAAAAACCCTTTCGATATGTATACTTCCTCTTTTTTTAATGCATTTATTGGTTTTCTTTTGAACATAATGGTCTATAATGCAATTTCCCCCTTAATATATATTTAATTTTATCTGTAATTAAATATTCTAAAGCATGATTTTTTTAAATCATGATTTTAGGGTATACATAAAGTCAAACAGATCTACAAGGCTTAGGATTGGGGTTTGGGGGAGTGGTACCTAACCCTTCTTTTCCCCTCTAGCCTCCCCTCTCCAGAGGAATGACTGCTGTCTTTTACTTGTTTCTTCTGCCGTTTTTTGATGTTTCCAGATAACCAGCATTTCTTAACTTACTCCGATTTTGGAATTTATTTATTTTTTTTATTTGACTTTTTTTTTTTTTTTTTTTTTTGTCTTTTGTCTTTTGTCTTTTGTTGTTGTTGCTATTTCTTGGGCCGCTCCCACGGCATATGGAGGTTCCCAGGCTAGGGGTTGAATCAGAGCTGTAGCCACCGGCCTACGCCAGAGCCACAGCAACGCGGGATCCAAGCCGCGTCTGCAACCTACACCACAGCTCACGGCAACGCCGGATCGTTAACCCACTGAGCAAGGGCAGGGACCGAACCCGCAACCTCATGGTTCCTAGTCGGATTCGTTAACCACTGCGCCACGACGGGAACTCCTGGAATTTATTTTTTGATTTACCAGTGTGGAAATAGGAATTTAGTTTTTAAACATTGCTTTCCCCTCCATGATGTGTACTTTCCAGCTTCTAGATCCAGTTAGATGACAAATTTTGGTTAACCAGGTCTGCATCATCATGATTACGTAGTGTTTACAGTTAAGCCATGTTATATATGCTATGATTACACTTTCTTTTGAAACAACTTTGCTTTATCCAGCTTTAACGAATGTGTTCATTTACTTAGTTTTCCATGCATTTATCACATACTCAGCTCCAGACTCTCCTTCTCATGTTTAACTCTCTTTTCCATAGAGTCACACACATCAGGTAATCTTTTCAATGTCTTTTAATTTTTTTCTTGGACACCTTTAACCTTCTCTTCCATTTTGGACCGGTTACTTCCTTGGCCAGCTTCTTGTAGTGGAACTTGTTTTTTATCATCTTCATGGGACTTCTCTGCCTTTTTTCTGTGTGCTTATTACTAGTAGCTCCCTCATTATTGAAGCAGATTCTTTTATACCTGGAATATTTAAGAATGTGTTAGAGCCTCCTTTTGATCAATGATTCGGCTGTAGTTAGAAGTCAAGGTTGGGAATTGTTTTTCCTCAGAATTTTGAAGGCATTGCTCTCAGTGTCTTCCAGTTGCTGTGAAATATCTGATGTCATTCTGCTCCTCAGTCCTTGACAAGAAACCTGCTTTTTTCTTTCTGGGGGAGCCTTTGATATCTTCTCTTCATTCCTGGTGCTCTGAAACTTTACAGTGATGTATCTCAGTGTGATTGTATTAAAAAAATTCATTGTGCTAGATCCTTTTCATCTGGAAACAGGCCCTTAAATATTAAGAAATTTATTGTTTCTTTGATAATGAAACCTGAAAAGGAAGAACTCCTGTTACAGGGTTTTAGGCCATCTAAACCAATTCTTTTATTACCTTCTCCATTTTCTGTCTTGGCTGTTGCTGTGGTTTTTATGTTCTAACTCTTGTTGAATTTAAATTTTTTACTGTCTCTTTTATTTTAAATTTCAAAAATTTTTGTTTTATGAACGTTCCTTTTAATGACTTTTTTTTTGGCCATGACCCTGGCATGTGGAAGTTCCCTGGGCCAGGGATTGAACCTGTGCCATAACAATGACAATTCCAGGTCCTTAACTGCTAGGCTGCCAGGGAACTCCAGTAATATTGTTATTATTATCATTGTTGTTACTATTTTTGCTTTTTAGGGCCACACTCATGGCATTTGGAAGTTCCCAGGCTAGGGGTCAAATTGGAGCTGCAGCTGCTGGCTGAAGCCACAGCCACAGCAATGCCAGATCTGAGCCGCGTCTGTGACCTATACCTCAGCTCACAGCAGTGCTGGATCCTTAAACTGCTGAGCGGGGCCAAGGATTGAACCTGCGTCCTCATGGATACTAGTCGAGTTTGTTACTGCTGAGCTACAAGAGGAACTCCAAATGTTCAGAATTTTTAGAGGAAGAGTATTATTTAGTTTGCTAGGGCTGCCATAACAAAATACCACTGACTAGGTGGCTTAAACAACAGAAATTTATTTTCTTTTGGTTCTGGAGTCTAGATCCAAGATCCATGGTATTGGCAGGTTGGGTTTCTTCTGATGCTTCTCCTTGGCTTAGAGGTGGCCTCTTCTTGCTGTGCCCTCTTCTTGGTCTTCCCTTGGTCTCTGTCCTGCTCTCCTCTTAGAAGGATACCAGGCATACTGGATTAGGGCCCACGTATATGACCTCATTTTACCGTAATTACCTCTGTAAAAATCCAAACTCCAAATCAGTCACATTCTGAAGTACTAACCGTTAGGACTTCAACATACGAATTTGGCTGGAGTGGGACGGGGTAATAAAATTCAGTCCTTAAAAAATAATTTTATTATCTCTTATGCTTTGAAAGCAGTATGATTTCATTCACTTGAGAGAGGAATGCATTTATGTGACCTAGCGGAAATAGTATGAGCTTTGTGGTTAGGTATATAGACCTGGTTTGAGTCTTAGACTTGTGTCTTAATAGTTCCCTAAATTATTTAACCTCTTGCTCACAAATCTGAAACTGAGAGTAACAGTATATCCCAGGGTGATTTTACTAAATTAAAGACTGTACTCATTAAAGTGCCTAGACATAGAGTTGCCGCTCAAATATTCATTATTGAATTTCCTTTTTTCTAAAATAATGTGTTTTTTTTTCTTATTTAATATCTGAAAATGTTAATTTCAAATGTTTATATCAATATTTTTTTTTTTATCTTTTTAAATTTTTTTTATTTTATTTTTTTTAGGGCCACTCCTGCGGCATATGGAGGTTCCCGGCTAGGGGTCGAATTGGAGCTGTAGCCTCTGGCCTATGCCACAGCCACAGCAACACCAGATCTGTGTCCTGTCTGTGACCTACACCACAGCTCATGGCAATGCCGGATCCTTAACCCACTGAGTGAGGCCAGGGATGGAAACTGTGTCCTCATGGATCCTAGTCAGATTGGTGCCACTGAGCCACTGAGCTAGATTATTTTTAAAATTACCATATGCTTTTCTATTTACAAGCCATTTTGAATATCGGCAGTTTCGTAAGGTTCCACCTAAAAATGTGTTTAGCTAGTTATTTCCTTGTCGGAAATTTGCCATCATCACTAGTTGTTGGTTTAACATCTTTTACATACATAATACACATACTTAAGTGAAACCTACTGAAATGTAATCTGCTGGATGAGTGTATATCTACATTTCAAAGCCCTTTGATGTTTAAGGACAAACAGCTCTTCCAAACACTTATACTGTTTCACCCTCATCCACAAGATAGTCTCAGGTCCTTTTCCTGTTCTGACGTTATCAAAATTTAAGAGGAGATCTTGTTTTAACTCGGATTTCATTGTCTGGGGAAGCTCAGTATTTTCCATATCTTTATCAGACTTACCTAATGTTTTGTGAATTGTACATTTTTATATTGTAATTTGTGTTATTTTTTAAAGACAGAATTTCCTTTGCTTCTAGATTTGTCTTGTGTAAAAGTTGGAAATTCTTTTGCTGTTTTCCCATTTGTTAATTAAACCAGAGGGTAGAACCTTCCATGCCCTGGATGAAGTAGAAACTAAAAAGGCCAAATGTGTACACACTTAGTAATTAAGGGAAAGATTCTGGGCTTAGATGGCTCAAGTTTGAATCCTGATTTTATGGTTTAGTACCTTTATAACCTTAGGCAGTCTCTTCTAAGCCTCCATTTCTTCGCCTGCAAAATGGGAATAACAACAGCCAGTGCCTATTTCATATGATTATTGTCCGAATTAAATGAAACAGTGGTTTAAAAACTCCTATCCAATGCAGTCACATCAGCGATAAGATTAAATTGATTGTGGGAGTAGAATCCTTGACTCTAGTGTCCTTTGTGTTTTTGGCATTCCTAAACTTTTCACCAGAGACCTCATGGGTCTTTAATAGAGAGTAGTATTTATTTTAAATGGTACTATCATTTTTCATTTCAAGACAGTATTTATTTTTAGCTAATTGTAATTTGTCTTAAAACAATTTCTTCAATACATCTATTTAGTCTCTTTTTAAAATCATTTTTTGTATTTTAGGGCCACACCTGTGACATAGGAGGTTCCAAGGCTAGGGGTCGAATCGGAGCTGTAGCTGCCAGCCTACACCACAGCCACAGCCATACCAGAACTGAGCCACATCTGTGACCTACACCATAGCTCATGGCAACGCCAGATCCTTAACCCACTGAGTGAGGCCAGGGATTGAACCTGCAGCCTCATAGGTGCTAGTCAGATTTGTTTCTACTGAGCCATGACGGAAACTCCAATACACCTATTTAGTTGCTTTTGCTCTTTCTAATTTTGTGGTAATTATTTAAAAACAGAATAAAACTGACACAACATTGTAAATCAGCTATAGTTAAATAAAGAATAAAAGCAGAAAGAATATAATACACTGTGTGTAAGAGGAATTCCTGTTGTAACTCACCGTTGGTTTTCAGTAGAGATTAGTAACCGACTGGAGTGTTTGACAGTGCTTGAGTTTTGCTTTGGCCATGGTTTTGTTATAAGCAAGCACACAGGCTCAGCATGCACACCCTGGATGTATCCAGACTGTTGGGAAAGTTAAAGCTTGCACATTATAAGAACTGTTGGACTGAGAGACTATTTTTAACTGATATATTTTGCTTGGTTAAATACTAAGAAAAATTGGTGACTTTTTTTTCCCCCAATAAAATTTAAAAGTTTGACCTTAGTATCCAGTCTGTTTTAAAGTTAGTACTTTTTGTGGTATAGCATGACTATTTAAAGGGCACCTGTTGCACTTTTACATTTCAAGCTTTATTTTGAAATGTTCCTACTGTCTTTTCAGTGTAATGAGTTATGCTATTTACAGGTTGTGTGTGTTTTAGATTTTTAATTTAGTATTTCCTGTTTGCATTTCAGAGATTAACAAACATCTTGATTGCTCCAGGTTCATGTTTCTGGAATTGTTTTTCTGTTGTGTAGATTTTCTTTTGTAAGCCCTGTGAGCAGTCAGCACTGTGTACAGACATCATCCTGTTGTGTATAAACTGTTTAACCCTTCACAGCCCCTACTGTAATGTCTAATGTTGACGACAGTAGGCTTGCAGCCATCTTGTAATCTTGTAGGGCTTACCTAAATAATGTGAATTATGCTTTCTTTTAAAATCTTGTTTTTTCTCCATTTACAAATGTTTGTTGCCTTTTTTGTGCTGCTTTACTGAATAAAAAAGGAGGATTTATACTGTGTGGTCTTTTGTATTCTGTTATTAGTGTATTCCAGTGGGGCTGTTTGTTTCTGGGGGAAGGAAGGATTTATTATTACTTAGCACAAATAAAGAGAACACTGTGGATCTTTCCCA
Organism: Sus scrofa; assembly: GCF_054392235.1. NCBI lineage: Eukaryota > Metazoa > Chordata > Mammalia > Artiodactyla > Suidae > Sus > Sus scrofa. The sequence goes on along the minus strand of NC_139392.1, from coordinate 16,118,784 downwards.
AAGCACTGTCTTCCTGGAGAGCAAAATAGGGGAAATCTCCAGTGTTATATGTTAGTACATAATTTTGTCATTATTGTTGTTTTGCTTTTTTTATCGAGGTATAGTTGATTTACAGTATTGCAATAGTTTCAGGTGTACAGCAAAATGATTTAGTTATGTATGTAGGTGCATATATATGTGTGCATATATATGTATTCTCTTTCAGATTCTTTTCCATTATAGATTATTTTGAGATATTGAGTATAGATCCCTCTGCTTTACAGTAAATCCTTGTTGCTTATCTATTTTATATATATCAGTGTGTATTTGTTAATCCCAAACTCCTAATTTATCCCCTTCCCACTTTTCTTCTTTGGTAACTGTCAAGTTTGTTTTCTAACACATGGAATTTGTAACATCAGTATTTATGCTTGTGGACAAGTCGCTTGGTAAGCAAGTGACTTCTTTGTGTAATAGCCCCCCAGTGCATGTTTTCCCACCTAATCATTTACCCATTTTATTTTATTTTTTGTTTTTTAGGGCCACACCTGCAGCACATGGAAGTTCCCAGCCTAGGGGTCCAATCAGAGCTGCAGCTGCTGGCCTGTGCCACAGCCACAGCAACGCCTGAGCAGCGTCTGTGACCTACACTGCAGCTTATGGCAATACTGGATCCTTAACCCAATGAGCGGGGCCAGGGATCAAGCCCACATCCTCTGGATGCTAGTTGGGTTCGTTAACCACTGAATCACAACAGGAACTCCCTTTACCCCTTTTTATATTAAGCCTTATTTCCCTTTTAGCTCCATTTTGGCTGTTCTTTCACAAGTCATTGACATTATCCAAAGAAAAAAGAGATGGTAGTAGCCTCACTGATCAAAGAGCCTGGATTTTAGTTATTATACCTGGAGTACCCCCTAAGAGTTTGGTGTTTTTAAAATGGAAGAAACAAGGAATTTTGATTTTTATGTCTACCTCTAAAAATAGCTTAAGTTTCTGAGTTTATTTAGTGGAATGATAGTGTCATTATTTTACTCGTACTGTGTACTGCTACTGAAGATTTTTTGACAAGTAAGTTTTTGCTTATTAGAAGTTTCTCCTAGCAGAAAGTTTTAATGTTATGGCAGTACCTGTGGCATATGGAAGTTCTGGGACTGGGGATTGAATCTGAGCTGCGGCTGCAGCCTGTGTCACCAGGGGTGGAACTGGTACCTCCTGAATGACCCAAGCCACTGCAGTCTGATTTTTAACCTACCCCGTAAGGCCACAAATCGAACCTGCATCCCAGTGGATACTGTGTCAGGTTCTTAATCTGCTGAGCCAGAAAGGAAGCTCCTAAATGTTTGTTCTATTAAATTATTTATTTTTATGTAGAGAAAATGACTCTTAAGGTAGAATCCTCATTTTGGATGGTCAAGAGCCACCTATTTTTTGGGCCATTGATTTGTGGTTTCCTTTCACCTTAAGTTATCATTCAGCTTAATGTGTTAGGGACTAAGTTCTCATTTAGTTTTATTTGGCCATTTGTTCTTGTGCTAATACCTTAATATTGTGGCTATAGTGTATAGTATATCCTGTAGGTTTTTTTTTTTTTAAAGTTGAATAGCTGTTGGTTAACCTTTTATTTTTTTATTTTTATTTTATTGATTTCCTTTTTAACCTAAGGTTTTGTTTTGCTTTTTTAGGGCTGCACCTGCGGCACATGGAAGTTCCCAGGCTAGGGGTCCAGTCGGAGCTGCAGCTCCCAGCCTACCCCACAGCAGTTCAGTATCTGAGTTGTCTCTGCAGCTCACAGCAACACCGGATCCTTAACCCATTGCTTGAGGCCGGGGATCGCATCTACTTCCTCATGGATACTGGTCAGGTTCATTACCAGAGTCACAGAGGGAACTCCTTAACCTAAGATTTTAAATTATACTTTAATGTGGGCATTTTTTTTTTTTTCTTTTTAGGGTCACACCCACGGCTTTTGGAGGTTCCCAGACTAGGGGTTGAATTGGAGCTGTAGCCGCCGGCCTACACCACAGTTTATGGCAATGCTGGATCCCTAACTAATGTGGGAATTTTTAATAGTTATTTTGTTACTGCTTTCTAGTTTTATTGCGTTATTATCAGAACATAACCTGCAAGATAGATTCTTTGGAGTTTAATGAGGCTTCCTTGATGTCTAATACATGATTATTTGTATTAATATTTTAGATAATGCTAGAAAAAAATGTATTTTCTCTTACATTGGGGCAGAGTTCTGTATATTTATAATTTGAGCCTTCTAGTTATATTATCCAGGACCTCTGTATTTTTGCTTCTACTTTGCTTGATTGATCAGTTGTGAACAGAGTAGATTAAATTAAGGGATTTTTCTCCTTAGTTCTGTTAGTTGTTATATGTGTGTGTATATATATATGTATTTGCTTTTATGGCTGCAACTGTGGCATATGGAAGTTCCTAGTCTGGGGGTCCAGTTGTAGCTGCAGCTGCCAGCCTCCACCATAGCCACAGCAACGCCAGATCCTTCACCCACTGAGCAAGGCTGGGGATTGAACCTCTATCTTCATGGATACTACTTGGGTTCATAACCCATTGAGTCACAACGGGTACTGCCCATCACATCTCTTGTAATACAAGTGTTCTTTGGTCATCATTAACCTTGACTTTTTTTTTTTTTTTTTTTTTTTGGTCTTTTTTTGGCCTTTTCTAGGGCCATTTCCACAGCATATGGAGGTTCCCAGGCTAGGGATCTAATTGGAGCCGTAGCTGCCGGCCTACACCACAGCCACAGCAATGTGGGATCCAAGCTGCATCTGTGACCTACACCACAACTCACAGCAACGCCGGATCCTTAACCCACTGAGCGAGGCCAGGGATCGAACCCACAACCTCATGGTTCCTAGTCGGATTCGTTAACCACTGCGCCACAATGGGAACTCCAAGTCAGATTTCTTAGAAGCTATAAAAAAATTATTGATTTGATCCATAAGCTAAATTCCTTAATAATTGGAGAATAATTGTAGGCTTGTTGTTGTATACTTTAAGTGCTGTTTGATAAGTAGTAAAATAGTTAAACTTTTTGAAAAAGTTCTTTTTGTTTTGTTTTCTTTTTTTTTTTTGTCTTTTTTTTGTTGTTGTTGTTGTTGTTGTTGCTATTTCTTGGGCCGCTCCCGCGGCATATGGAGGTTCCCAGGCTAGGGGTTGAATCGGAGCTGTAGCCACTGACCTACGCCAGAGCCACAGCAACGCGGGATCCAAGCCGCGTCTGCAACCTACACCACAGCTCACGGCAACGCCGGATCGTTAACCCACTGAGCAAGGGCAGGGACCGAACCCGCAACCTCATGGTTCCTAGTCGGATTCGTTAACCACTGCGCCACGACGGGAACTCCTGAAAAAGTTCTTTTTGAAGCCAGCCCTCCCTTCCACCCCAACCCAAGGCTTCCTGGTTTAATAGTATGGCTTGGGTAATTTTAGGGACCGGTTTACTTTAGAGATCAGGAAATTGAAGACTCAAGAGAGCCGAACTCAATATGGACCCCTGGACCCTGCCGCTCAGGTCTGACTGGTTGAGCTCTCGGGTCAGGTGGGTTTGCTTGGCAGGCTTTGCCTGAGAAAAATACAGGTCTCTGTTGTGATTGTCGCTAAGAGAAGAAAAGTTTCTGAAAAGTGGGTATTCCAGTGAAGAGTACTTTGGGCTAGACATAGCTGTCTGCCCCACTAGCGGCGGGACTTCTGGGAGAGCGAATTGAGCCTGAGCCTTTTGCAGCTAAGTGGCTTATGAGGTCAGTCAGGGAAAGACAAAATCAGCCAGCTTCAGAAAAGTCTTTCTCAATTAACGGTATGGGAGGACACAGAACTGTGACAAGACATTGAGAACACTGTAGTTTTCTAAATTTTTAGCCAAAAAGAATATCCTCTTTAGTAGTAGGGAAATAATAATGCAAAGAATCAGGAAGATCCCCTGTTGCTCAGCGGGTGAAGGCTCCCACGTTGCCGCAGCCGAGGCGTAGGCCGGCAGCTGCAGTGCAAGTTGATCCCTAGCCTGGGAACTTCCACATGCTACAAGTGTGGCCAAAAATAAAATGTTGTTTTTTTTAGGAGTACTTTATGTATAGTTGCAAGCATTACATATCTTGAGGGAAAAAAGAGGACACTTCTAAAATTAAAATGTAGCCCATAAACATTTTTATTTTTTTGTGAATTGAGTTACTCATCGTTTTGAATGTTGCCTTCTGCTCAATTACTCCTTTAACATGAATTGAGTTGACTGTTTTGTTCAGTCAGATTCCTAAAGTTAGATGAAATTCATTTAATGTTTTGAACTTTATATTTTTAGATATACTATAAAAATGACACAGCTGTTGGTTAGAGATGTATGTGAATTACTTTGAGAAATAGGATCATGATTTAGGTCCTGTGCCAGCTGATAGTCAGCTGTTACAAAATTAAAAAGACTAAGCTAACACATGAGACTATGGGTATAAGATTGTACTTCCTGAATAGATCTTGCCTTGTTTTAGGTATCTGTTTGTCCTGATAAAAGCACTTTTCATGATTGAGAGACTGGCTTTAGGTTTTCTGTTGGAAAGCGGGGGAGTATTTTCACCTAATTTTGTTAAGAATCAGAATAGGTATGACCAACTACTCATGCCGAGATATATTTCAGTAAGTCAACCTCCGTTTTGGATTTCATCTGATTAAAATTAGCTGATTAATAGAAATACTTAGTTTGAATCTTTGTGCTAGATTAATTGGGTAGTTAAGATTGAGTTGTTCCCAAGCTTCAATTAAATAGATCGGGCACTGTATGTGTTATTGTCTATAGGCCTGTTTTTCCTCAGTTGTGTTAATAATGTATATTTATTTAGTGCATAAATAAACATACAGAATTTAGAAGGTTAGGTTCTAACCTTCACTGGCTGCGTTTTAAGCAGAGATGTCTATGAGAGAAATTTTCCCATGGGCTCCAAATACAAAATTGCGTATTATTTCTGTGGGAGATGATCACTAATTTAAAAGTTTAAAAAGATTCAAAAAGTGGTTGTCCATGTTTCATGCCGGGCATTGTACTCTGTTGTTCACTTGACACTCAGTAAATACTTGACTGCGCTTGAGGCATTTGCACTGTGGCTGGAGGTGCTGCTGTTGTTTCTGCTGGGATATGCACTGCCTAGTAAGTTGTTAAATACAGTAAGCATCATGCCGTGATAGGAGTACATCTGTTGCTCTGTGGTCCTTGCAGACCTGCTTCAGGGGTGGGTGTGGGAAGGGACCAGCCCAAGAAGAGGACTTGGATGTCAATTGTGAGATAATGGATTGAGCAGTAACAATTAACAAGACAGTGGCGGCCCAGAAGGCTTTCTGAATAGTCTGATTAAAGGAATGGAAAGAAAGGAGACTGTTGTCCCAGTGGAACAAGACCTAGTGGACTACAAAGATGTCGTTTCATTGATGCAGTCCCAGAAATTGAGACTTCGTGCACTGCTTGAAGAGACTTCGTGCACTGCTCACTCAGATTGAGAAAATAAAAAATATTGCATGCACTTAAGACTTGACACAGCCATTTAGGAACAAATGCCCTTGAACTCTGAATCTCAATGTGCTGGTGAAGCAGTGTAGATGGTTCTCAAGAGGAGATAATTTCTGTGTGTCTAGCTCCACCTCACCATTTATTGCATGCATGCTCATTTCAGCTTCTTATGGTAGACTGAAAAGAATAGTGTAGCTGATACCATGTAAGAATAATGGGTATACTCTTAAGGGTGCATTAGTGTGGTTTTTACATGAGCAGGTTCTAAGCAAAGTCTTTACTGCAAGCAGCCACTGATTGTTAATAACTCTACTTTGTTGATATGATTAGAAGAGCATGGCACTAAGGCCTTCTAGTCAAGTAACTGTTTTAAATGTGTAACAATTACTGTTACACCTTGTTTAAACATTTAGAAGTATAGAAAAAGAAATTCAAAATTTCTTAAATGTCATGCAGTTTGTGTTTGGGTGGAGATGAATGATAAAAGTGGGGCCGCTGTTTTTCAGATTACGGCCGCTCTCTTTGATTATGCTGTGCTATAATTACTTTCCAAACACACTGCCAAAGCGTGTGAACAAAACATCGTATGCTAGTGATTCCCAAATCACTCTTCGCTTTTATCGTGTTTATTCTGTTGTCAGTGTCAGTCACATGATTCTGACTTTCCGTCTGTGTATTTTCTTCCTTCTGCTTCCCAATGCCTGCACGATGTTTTGGTGTGAAGTTCAGGCTTCCTCTTGTAGTTCCTATAGCGCTTTTGGTACTTGCCCCTTTCACACTGCTGGGGTACTCTTCCCGCCCCAGCTCCGATTCTGTCGGGGGCTAGTGTGGGGAGCAGACCATAAGACAAACATGGCCTCTCTACCTGAAGTGGCAGTTTCACTGAAAGGTTTTTGGCAAGAAATCATACTAAAATAGGTTGTATGGGAGAGTTTCCTGGTGGTCTGGTGGTTAGGATTTGGCACTTTGACCACAGAGGCTTGGGTTCAGTCCTTGGTCTGGGAACTGAGATCCTGCATCAAGCTGCTGCCTGCTCCCTCTCTCCAAAAAAAGGCTGTATAATGGAGTGAATTGCAAAATACTCCCTACACTTTAATAGGAAACATCCAAGAAATTTGTTTGCTGTAGGCTCTTTAGGGCTCCAAGACCTTCTTTAGGGTAAGTGTGTGGAAAGCCTGCTGTGTGTCATCTCCTATAATCTTTAGCCATTTCTTCTGGATTGGTTTTTTTTTTTTTTTGTTTGCTTTTTAGGGGCACCCCTGTGGCATATGGAAATTCACAGGCTAGGGGTCAAATCAGAACTGCAGCTGCTGGCTTCCACCACAGCCACAGCAATGGGGGATCCAGGCCGAGTGCAGCCTATGCCATAGCTCATGGCAATGCTAGATCCTTAACCCATGTCCTCATAGATACTTGTCTGGTTCATTACTACTGAGTCACAATGGGAACTCCTTTTCTGGAATTTTTTTACTTTTTTTTATTTTTATGGTAGAATCAGAGTCTAGTCCTCAGAACTAAAGTATGCTGGCCTTCTTCAATTTAGCTAAGTTGTGCCAAGAGTGGGATGGTATGTCATGTTTAGGAGCTGAATTCTTGGCCTATGTGGAAGAACCATACATGGAGAAAGAGAAGTATGCTTTTCCAGCTGTAGTGGACAGACTGTTTTTCAGGTGAGAATTTCACCACTTAGAAAGTAGTTTTGACCAAGAGTTGACAGCTGGTGGATGTTGGATGAATTTGCCAAAAATAGCTAGTCTGGAACCATGAATATCGAAGAAATACTCTTGGGAAATTAAAAGTTTCCTTAGGGTGGTAGGAAAACCAGGCTTTCCTTAGGGTGGTTATTTATGTATTTATTTTTGTCTTTTTAGGGCCACAGCTGTGGCATATGGAGATTCTCAGGCTAGGGTCTGAATCAGAGCTGTGCCACAGCCACAGCAATGCACGATCCAAGCTGCATCTGCGACTTACACAACAGCTCGGCGATGCCGGTTCCTTAACCCACTGAGCAAGGCCAGGGATTGAACCTGCAGCCTCATGGTTCCTAGTCGGATTCGTTCCCGCTGTGCCATGATGGGAACTGCCTAGGGTGGTTATTTTTAAGCATGAGGAGCATCATTTAGTTAATTTAGTTTGACTAAGTATCATTTGTACCTGAATATCATATGCTTTTTTTTTTTTTTTGCTTTTTAGGGCTGCACCCCGCAGCATATGGAGGTTTTCAGGCTAGGGGTTGAATTGGAGCTATAGCTGCTGGCCTACATCATAGCCGCAGCCACAGCAATATAGGATCTGAGTCATGTCTGCGACCTACACCACAGCTCCTGGCAATGCCAGATCATTAACTCACTGAGCGAGGCCAGGGATTGAACCCGCAACCTCTTGGTGCCTAGTCAGATTCATTTCTGCTTCCCCATGACGGGAACTCCATGATATATCTTATTTTAAGTTGACCTTTAATTAAAAATGAGCAGAAAGCAACTTCTTAGGCTTGAAGAGTCCATAACCTTTATTAAGTCACGTTGCAGTAGCAGTTAATTTAAATTGAAATAAGTTAGAGTTATGTTCCAGTCCCAGGGAGATGTGCTAAGCAACAGCCATTTGCAGCAGTATATGTGTGACATTTCAAGGTCATTATGAATTCCCAGGTCCATGAATAACCCCCCAGATTAAGTAGGCTCTCCAGGATGAGGAGAAAGGAAGACAGCCCTGTTGGCACGCAGATGATAGAAGTTGATCAAGCTCGGGAGTTCCTGTCGTGGCTCAGTGGTTAACGAATCCGACTAGGAACCATGAGGTTGCGGGTTTGATCCCTGCCCTTGCTCAGTGGGTTAAGGATTTGGCGTTGCTGTGAGCTGTGGTATAGGTCGAAGACGCGGCTCGGATCTCGAGTTGCTGAGGCTCTGGCATAGGCTGGCGGCTACAGCTCCGATTAGACACCTAGCCTGGGAACCTCCCATATGCCGCGGGAGCGGCCCAAGAAATGGCAAAAAAGACAAAAAAAAAAAAAAGTTTAAAAAAAAAAAAAAAGAGAAGTTGATCAAGCTCACTCTCCATGTGCCACCAGAATGGCAGTGGGAGCTTGGGATTCTTGTATGGGTTGAGGGGTGACTCTGTGCATGCCATGGGTCTTTAGCTTTGCCTCTCAGCACATCACACCTTACAGGTGCACTGTAGTTGCATGGTCGGGTTGCCATCATTTGTAATTCTGGAATCCCGTTTATTTGCTGTCCTCATTTACCACAAGGCTGTTGGCTGCTGATAGTAATAATGGTGAACCTTTTTGAGTGCTCTTCATGTGGCAGATACTGGAAGCGCTTCATGTACATAGTTAATCCTCACAGCAATTCTGTGATGTAGGTACTATTATCATGCCACCTGAGAAGTAGCAACTCACTTAAGGTCACACAGATGTGTGCATGGAAATTAGAGAGCTGGAATTGAAATTGACTCAGGTTCAGCTCCAGATTCTCCATACTTAATCCCCATGCTCCAGCACTTTGAAAGACCCCCACTCTGGGCCCTGTGGAATCTAGTACTGATATTAAGATCTCAGAAAGAAATGTGACACCTTGTTGAATTACAGGCTGTTTTGAAGGGGAGGGAGGGAAGTATAGTCCATATGTCAGTGATTGTATATATGCTTAGCAGCAGTTCTGGAATGAAATCCAGACCATCAAGAGCATCACAGTCATATGGTTTTAACTCTTGACAGTGATATGAATGTGAATAAACTGTCTTATCACATTTACCTGAAAATGAGACTAGTGAAGCCAGCAGAAATGTACATCTGTTTTGTAAAAGGTCCCAACGCCAGATCCGGCATGTCTGCAACCTCTGCCACAGCTCATAGCAACCCGGGATCCTTAATCTACTGAGCGAGTCCAGGGATCAAACCTACGTCCTCATGGATACTAGTCAGGTTCCTTTCCACTGCGCCACGACAGGAGCTCCTCCCAATTAAATATTCTTACCTGGAGTCTTTTATGCAGAAAAAGGAGGACGTTATATTTTCTAGGTAACATTAAGATGCTTGTCTTTGTTTAGAAAAGCTGATTATGTGGCTTTTACCTGGAGAGGGTGTGGATGGAAATGCTCCTGTGGACGTCCTGCTCGTAATTCAGGGGAAAATGCATTAAAACAGTGGCAGTGGAACAGATTGGAGGGGCATTAGTAGCGACTTGGGTGGTGGAGCTGACAGGCTTGGTGGCTGATCTGGGGAAGGTCGCAGAGGAGCAGTCTAAGGCACTTGGGTTTCTAGCTGGGGTCAGACAGTAGGGTTTTTGACGTCCTTCCCCTGGAATTGGAAATAGGGCTGGAGGAGCAGAGAGGGTGAGGGAGGAAAATAGGCTGCATTTTGAGGTGTGTGTGTGATATGTAGATAGAAATGCATACATACTAAGCAGTTGTCTGTATGGGTTTAGAACTTCAAAGAGAAGTGTGGGCTGGAAATAACCTCTTGGCACCTTTTTTAACAGGTATTAGTTGAAACTGTGAGCGTGGACTCTGATGGAAGCTGTGGTTGCGGTGGTGGTGGTGATTGTGTGTGTGTATTTTGAGCGATGAGGTGGGGGTGGGGAGGGATTAGTCACTACACTACTTGCCAAATGGATTATTTTCAACCACACATTGTTTCTCAACTCATTCAATTAAAAAAAATTAGAGTTCTTATTTGAATGAATATGGAGAAATAAAACATGCCAGTCTTTTTGTCTTTTCTTTTTATTACTGAAGATTAAAAAATACTATATTATATCATCGTAAGTTTTATTATAGGTATTGAGGGTGTGCATAATTAGCTCCTTTATAGAGAAGACTGCACAAGAATGAACATTTGGTTAATTTACCCCCCAACCCCTAACAGTTTATTGTGAAAAATTTTGAAAACACACAACAGTTGAAAGAATTATTCAGTGACAGCCTATATACCCACAATCAAGATTGTGCCATTAACATTTTACTATACTTGCTTTATCACAGATCTTTCTATACATATATATGTATATAAAACTTACTTTGAGGAATTTTTTAAAAAAGTCTGGAGTTCCGTCGTGGTGCAGCAGAAATGAATCTGAGACTAGCATCCATGACCACATAGGTTTGATCCCCGGCCTCCTCAGTGGGTTAAGAATTCTTTGTGAGCTGTGGTGTAGGTCACAGACTCGGCTTGGATCCTGCGGTGCTGTGGCTGTGGTGTAGGCTGGCATCTGCAGCTCTGATTCGACCCCTAGCCTGGGAACCTCCACATGCCATGGGTGCGGCCCTGAAAAAAAAAAAAAAACAACAAAAAAGTCAGCAGTGCATTATTTGCTAAGTATTTCAGTATCTATGTCATTAGGGGTTCAGTAATACAATTTTTTCCTTTTGTAGTAAAATATGTACAGTGAAATGCACAGACTATTGGGTGAGTTTTGACAGATGCTGACACTTATGTAACCCAAATCTTTTCAAGGTACAGAACATTCCGGGGTGATGGCAAAGTTCCCTGAAGCCCCTTCTGGTGTTATTCTCTGACACTGCTACCCTCACCCCAGCCAACCACCTTCTGATTTATTTCCACTGTAGAGTAGTTTCCTGGTCCAGAACTTCATGTATTAGGAATTTTAAAGATATGCACTCTGGATGTAAGGTTTTCCTCATAGTATATAATGTTTTTTCTTAATCTATGTTGTTAGGTGTATCTACAAGTTTTATATGAATATGCAGCAATGTATTTGTCCATTCTCTTGGTGGATACATGGGCAGTTTCTAGTTTTTGTTAATACCTAGCATGGGACTTGAAGGATCAGAGGGTAAATGGGTGTTTATTTCTATCTTTTAAAAGTGCTAAGTCATCTTTCTGAATTGTTTATTTCCACCAGCAATACGTGGGAGTTACTGTGATTTTAATTTGTATTTCTCTTATGGTTAATGGTGTTTAGCACGTTTACATGGATTTTCTGACTATATATCATGTTTTCTGATATTTGTTCAAATTATTTGCCCAATATTTTATTATTATTTATTTACTTATTGCCACACTCGTGGCATGAGGAAGTTCCTAGGCCAGGAATTGAACCCACACCACAGCAGCAGCCAGAGCCACAGTCGTGACAATACTGGATCCCTAACCTGTTGAGCCACTAGGGAACTCTTGATTGTCTTTAAATTGCTTAGTTGAGTTTTAAAAATGCATCCTGAATACATGTCAGATTTATGTTTTGCTTTTTTTTTTCTCATTTGTACCTTGCTACGTGGAAATTCCCTCCTTCCCTCCCTCCTTTGCTTTTCTATAGCAGCTTTATTGAGATATACCATATTCATTTACCATACTGTGCATCTTCTTAAAGGTGTTTTTCAATGAGAGAGAACTTTTGACTTGCCTGCTTTTTTTCTTCTGTGATTATTGCTGAAACCTTTGCCTACCTTTAACTCGTGAAGATACTCTCCTCCTAAAAGTTTTGAGTCTAGCTTTTATGTTTAAGTCTATGATAACCTTGAATTAATTCTTTTGTATGGTGTGAGGTATGGGTTGAGATTTATGTTTTTCTGTATATATTCAGTTGCTCCAATACTTTTTGAAAAGACTTATCTTTTCTCTATTAATATGCTTTTGTATCTTTGTAAAAAAAGTCAGTCCATATTTCTGGACTATATTTATTTCATTGATAGATTTGTCTTGAAGCCAGTACCATACTTTCTTACTTGCTGTAGCTTTATAATGTCTTGAAGCCAGATGGTGTTAGATTTCTAGCATTATTCTTCTTTTTCAAAGTTGTTTTAGATACTCTTGTGTTCTTTGCATTTCCATGTGAATTTTAGACTTAGTTTGTCAGTTTCTTCAAAAATGCTTCGTGGGATTTTCATTGAAATTGCACTTAATCTATAGATTAATTTCATTGAAATTGCATTTAATCTATAGATTAATTAAAAAAATTTGAGGGAGACTTTACATCATAACAATGTTGAGTCTTCCAATATATGAACATGGTATATGTATCTTTTTTTTAGGTTGTCTTTAATTTCTCTTAGCAATGTTTTATAATTTCCAGCATAAAGATGTTATGCATCTGATATTAAATTTATTCCTAAGTATTTGACTTTTTGGGTGCTGTTTTATTTTATTTTTATTTATCTTCTTTGGGGGGGTGCTGTTTTAAATGGAATTAAAAAATTTTTATTTCCCATTGGTCACTTCCATGGTATAGAAAATACAAGAATTGATTTTTATTAAACTTGAGTCCTGCAACCTTGCTTAATTCATTTATTAGTTATAGTAGCAGTTTTTGGATTCTTGAGGGCTTTCTTTTTTTTTTTTTTTTTTGTCTTTTGTCTTTGTTGTTGTTGTTGTTGTTATTGTTGCTATTTCTTGGGCCGCTCCCGCGGCATATGGAGGTTCCCAGGCTAGGGGTTGAATCGGAGCTGTAGCCACCGGCCTACGCCAGAGCCACAGCAACTCGGGATCCGAGCCGCGTCTGCAACCTACACCACAGCTCACGGCAACGCCGGATCGTTAACCCACTGAGCAAGGGCAGGGACCGAACCCGCAACCTCATGGTTCCTAGTCGGATTCGTTAACCACTGCGCCACGACGGGAACTCCTTGAGGGCTTTCTATATAAATATTTGTCACGTGAACCTAGAAGCCATACTTTTCCTGATCTTTCTGTCATTGACTGATTGATTCCCTTGGTGCAAAGGCTAGGAGTGCTACTGTGGTGAAGAAGGGGCATCCTTGCCTTTTACCTGATCTTAGGGGGAAAGAGTTCATTATTTCACAGTTAAGTACAGTGTTAGTTGTTGCTATTTCTGTCGTTGCTCTTTATCACAATAAGAAAATTCTCTCTAGTCCTAGTTTGCTGAGAGAGCTTGTTTTGACAGATAATGTGTTTTATCCAGTACTTTTTCTGCATCTTTTGAAATGCACAGTGTTTCTCCTTTATTCTGTTAATACGTGAATTACTTTGGTGCTCAAATGTCAAACCAGCCTTGCACTCCTAGGATAAACCCAACCTGGCCGTGATATTTAGTATCATGGATTAGATATTATTAGTATATAATACTAATACATTGTTGTATCATGTGTTAGTATTAGAGCCATACTGGCCTCATCAAACAAACTGGAAATGTTTTCTCTTCCATTTTCTGAACGTTTGTGTTAAAATTAATGCTGTGTTTTCCTTACATAGTTGATACAATTCACTAGAGCAGCTATGTTTCTGGAGTTTTGTTTGTGGGAAGCTCTATATGTTTTTAGTAGACAGTTATTTAGATTTTATCTCATGTCAATTTATTTTTCAAAAAATGTTCACAATTTCATCTCATTTGTTGAATTGGTGGCATAGTGTTTATCTTGTTCCTTTAGTATTATTGTAATATTTGTAGAATCTGTAGTAAGAAGGCCTCTTTCATTCCTGATATGAGATAATTCATGTTCTCTCCTTTTCTTGATCAGTTTAACTAGGAATTTTAATTTTTCTCACTGTTTTCTATTTCACTGATTTCTTTATTATTTCTTTTTTCCTATTTCCTTGGTGTTATCCTTGCTCTTTTCTAACTTCTTAAGAGAGGGAAGCTTAGATATGTGGCTTTAGGCCTTTCTTAAATAGAAGCCTTTACAGCTATAAATTAACCACTAAACACTGCTTTAGCTGCATCTCATTTTTATTTGTCATATTTTTATAGTGATTTTATTTGAAATATTTTCTAATTTCCCTGTGTTTTCTTCTTTGATCCATGAATCACTTAGAAGTGTTTTTTAAAATTTCAATTTTTTTTTTTTCCCTTTTTAGGTATAGTATGGTTAACTTCAAATTTAATTCCATGTGGTCAGAAGACATACTCTGTGTGCCTTCAGCTATTTAAAATTTATTGAGAATTTTTTCATGGGCTAGTATATCATCTGTCTTAGTGATCATACTATGTGAACTTAAAAAGAATATATATTTGCAGTTGGGTGTAATGCTTTTTAAATATCAGTTAAGTCATAGTCGTTAATAGTTTTCAGGTCTTTTGTGTGTTCACTATTTTTTAACATACTTTATAAGTTTTGGTCTGGTTTTATCAGTTGTTTGAGAGGTGGTGTTAAAATTAGCAACTAATGTTGTGGAAATGTTCTCTCTTTGTCATTCCCTCTCCCCCCCATTTTTATTGAGATAAACTTGACATACAAGATTGTAGAAATTTAAGGTGCCGATTTAATACACTGATATATTGCAAAGTAATAATTCTCAGTTTTTGCTTTATGTGTGTTGAAACTCGGTAATTAGGTACCTGCACATTTATGATTGTTGTATCTTCTTGACGAATTGAACCTTTTATAGTTTTTACAACCTGATGAAAATAATATGAAGCAGAAACCCTTAGGAAGTGGGTGGAATAATCTTTTTTTTTATTTTATTTTTTTTATTTTCCCACTGTACAGCAAGGGGATCAAGTTATCCTTACATGTATACATTACAATTACATTTTTTCCCCCACCCTTTGTTCTGTTGCAACATGAGTATCTAGACAAAGTTCTCAATGCTATTCAGCAGGATCTCCTTGTAAATCTATTCTAAGTTGTGTCTAGGGTGGAATAATCTTTAATCAGTTGGTCTGATTCCTGTTAAAGTCTTCCTAGGATAAGGAAGGGATGTGTTGCCAAGTGAAGTGTTTCCCCATGTTTTTCCTTCTGTCACTGACCATTTCTAAATGTACTTAACTTTGTGAGCTGTCCTAATATCAGTGAGGGTTTAGGTTTGCTCCTGCACTGGGAATTGATCTTTGAAAACTTCAAAGTTCAATTAAAAAAGATGAGTGGCTAGATACAGGATGTGAGCCTTGTGTGCCGCAAGTTGTGCGGCCTGTGCAATCTGAGATTATCTTGGCTTTACATAAAACACTGTATTGTATATATAAGGGTTGCTGAGAGAGATCCTAAAGGTTCTTACCGCAAGAAAAAAAGTTTGTAATTATGGTGATGGACTTACTGGGGCAATCATTTTGTAATACTATAAATATCGAATCATTATGTTGTACACTTAGAACCAACATATGGGGAATGAAAAGAAGTTTAAGATCTTGGGGGGCTGGCAAGAGGGTGTGTGTGTGTGGTTTCATGGTTATTTGTGGCTACACAATAAAATTAGAGCAAAACTTGGTGGCTTAAAACAACACACGCTTATTATCCCACAGTTTCTGTGGATTAGAAATGCAAGTATGGTTTAGCTGGGTCCTCTGACTCAGGGTTTCCCAACAGTTGCTGTCAAGGTGCTGGCCAGGGCTGCAGCTAACTGAAGTCATCTTGTGGGGGTGGGTGTGTGTGTGATTTTCTAAGCTCATTTGCATAGTTATTGGTTGAATTCAGTTGCTTGCTAGTGGTTGGACAGAAGGCCCTCGGTTTTTGCCAGTTGGCCTTGTCACACGGGCCTTTCCACTAGGTAAAAGCCACAGTCTTTTTGGAAATAAACCTTGGACCTACCATTCCATAATTTTTGCCACAGAAGAAGGTTGTTGTAGCCTACGCAGGGGAAAGAGATTACATAAGAGCATGAATAACAGGTGGTGGGGGTCTTTAGGAAGCATCCTTTTTGTTTGGGAGGAAAGGAGATGCAAATTATTTAGGAGCCAGAAAATGTACAACTGGGAGAATTATAAACCAAAGTTTATATCTAGGAACTAATGGTTGTCAGTACAGTCCAAAGAGATATCTTATAGAAAGAGGTCAGAGTAGCAAAGCATCTCAAATAACAGAGCATAACAAAACTTTATTCATTATAACACATTAGGTGAATTCTAGACAGTTTCGTTGTCTATGTTTTCTTTAAAAAAAAAAAAAAATTTTTTTTTTTGAAACCACTATTAAGATACAACCTTCGGGAGAAGTTCCTGTTTGTTGTGGCTCAGTGGGTTAAGAACCTGACTAGTATCCATGATACTGCAGGTTGGATCCCTGGCCTTAATCAGTGTGCTAAGGATTTGACTTGCTGCAAGCTATGGCGCAGGTGGGCAGCTGCAGCTCCTATTCGACCCCTAGTCTGGGAGCTTCCATATGTGGCAGGTGTGGCCCTAAAAAGAAGAAAAAAGATAGGGAGTTTAATCATGGGACTAATATAGTTTTATTCCTTGATGGACAACAATACATTTTGTTAATATTTAAAGCTGTATACATATATTTTTAGGTTGTGTAGAATATGTATATACACACACAAAGTTTCTATATAT
Source organism: Sus scrofa (assembly GCF_054392235.1). NCBI lineage: Eukaryota > Metazoa > Chordata > Mammalia > Artiodactyla > Suidae > Sus > Sus scrofa. The sequence goes on along the minus strand of NC_139392.1, from coordinate 16,102,101 downwards.
ATAAAGTTTATAATATATATATAATGCAAAGTTTATTTATTTATTTTTGTCTTTTTGCCTTTTCTAGGGCTGCTCCTGCGGCATATGGAGGTTCCTAGGCTAGGGGTCGAATCGGAGCTATAGCCACCTATATATATATGAGCTATAGCCACCGGCCTACGCCACAGCCACAGCAACGCCAGATCCTAGCTATGTCTGCAACCTACACCAAGCTCACAGCAATGCCAGATCCTTAACCCACTGAGCAAGGGCAGGGATCGAACCCGCAGCCTCATGGTTCCTAGTTGGATTCGTTAACCACTGCGCCACGCCGGGAACTCCCAAAGTTTATATGTTTTTTATTTATTTGCTTTTTAGGGCCGCACCTGAGGCATATGGAGGCTCCTACACCACAGCCACAGCAATGCAAGATCCAAGCCAAGTCTTCAACCTACACCACAGCTCATGGCAACCCTGGATCCTCAACCCACTGCGTGAGGCCAGGGATCAAACCTGCATCCTCATGAATACTAGTCAGATTCCTTTCTTCGGGAGTTCAGCGGGAACTCCCAAAGTTGATAACCATTTTTTTTTTTTTTTTTCCCCCACTGTACAGCAAGGGGGTCAGGTTATCTTTACATGTATACATTGCAATTACAGTTTTTCCCCCACTCTTTCTTCTGTTGCAACATGAGTATCTAGACATAGTTCTCAATGCTATTCAGCAGGATCTCCTTGTAAATCTATTCTAGGTTGTGTCTGATAAGCCCAAGCTCCAGATCCCTCCCACTCCCTCCCCCCTGATAACCATTTTTAATGTGCACAGTTCAGTGGCCTTAAATTACGTACATTCACATTGTTTAGTCACTGTTGCCACCAGCCATCTCTAGAACTTTTTATTTAATCTTCTTAAATTAAAACTGTACCCATTAAATAATCACTCCCATCCTTCCCACTGTCCTTGGAAACCACCATTTTCCTTTCTCTATTATTTTGACCACTGTAGAAGTGGAATCATACAGTATTTGTCCTGTGTCTGGCTTGTTAACTGAGCATAATGTCTTCAAGCTTCGTACATGTTATAGCAAGTGTCAGGATATTTTCCTTTCTAAGTCTGAATAATGTTTTATATTTCAACATTTTGTTTATTCATTCATCTGTCAATGGACATTGGGGTTGTTTTCATCTTTTGGCTGAATAATGCTGCTATATGAATATTGATGTACAAATATCTGTTCAAGTTCCTGCTTTGGGAGCTAGCTCAGAAGCTGCCTAGCACAGGTGGGCATGGAAAGGAATTAGCTTTAAGGTGTTTTTTTTTTTGTTTTTTTGTTTTTTTTTGGTCTTTTTAGGGTTATACCTGCAGCCTATGGAAGTCCTAGGCTAGGGGTCAAATCAGAGCTACAGCCACAGCCACAGCCACAGCAATGCCGAATCTTTTAACCCACAAGGCCCAGGTATCGAACCTGTGTCCTTATGGATACTAGTTGGGTTTGTTACCGCTGAACCACAATAGGAACTCCAGCTCTAAGTGTAATTTTGGTAAAAAAGAGTTTTAGAGTAGATAAGAGAGGTTTCTATTAGTTAAACAATGCCAGTGATAAATACCTAAGTAGTTAACTATTTCATTAAACTTTACGAAGTTACAAATGCTTTTTTACACATCTTTTTGTGAAGGACTGAACTTATAACAAGTTTTCATAAAAGTTGCAAGAAAAAAACCTTTTTTTTTTTTTTTTTTTTTTTTTTTTGTCTTTTCTAGGGCCACACCTGAGGCATGTGGAGGTTCCCAGGCTAGGGGTCTAATCGGAGCTTCAGCTGCCAGCCTGCACCACAGCCACACCAAAGCAGGATCTGGGCCGCATCTGCGATCTACACCACAGCTCACGGCAATGCTGTATCCGGATTCTTAACCCATTGAGCAAGGCCAGGGATCGAACCTGGATCCTCATGGTTCCTAGTTGGATTGGTTAACCTCTGAGCCACGACGGGAACTCTGAAAAAACCCTTTTCATAAAAGTTTCGTCTTATTTTCCTGACTGGTTAAAAGAATAATTAACTCTTATGCACTTACATGTAATTTAAATTGCTGGCATGTTTACGGTATTTTAGAAAATACCGTGGCTGGTCTTGTTGGCTCTGCTGACCTTCCGCATTTTCTATGATGATTTTGGAATTCAGAGTATAACTCAAGTGTTAGATACACTTTCCTGAAATTAGATAGTTTAGGAAAGTCAGAGACAGCTGCTGACCTAAAGGTAAGATTTCCGACAACCTTAAGGTCCAGAAGTCAGCCATAAAATAGAGCTTTCTAGATTATACTGTACTTATTACTGTTGTTTTTTAAATTATCACTTCATCCTGTACCAGGTCTTTGATTCAGCAGTTTCATGAGCCAGACACCAGTTAGTGTGAATATGTTAGTAATACATGATTCTTCCCCTCACCCCCGAATCTAGGTAAGGGGACATCTGTAAACACCATATAGTGTCACCCCTTCATTCAGTCTATATTCATGTTCAGCCCACTTCTTTGTTTTTGTTTATTTGAAAGGATCTTTTTTTTCTATTGTTTTAGGTTGAAATTTTATCTTAATTTTCTAGTGAATTCTTTTCCTTGCTAACTTGGATGAAAATAACTAGTTTCTTATATTATTTCATTTTAGCTATTCTTTTGAAAAATGGGAGTTGTAGTCCTCATATTGGCTAGTATATTTTAAAGTTTAGATACGCCCTGTAATGCTAAACTCTTCCATCCTATAGTAACACAGTCAGAGTGGTTAAAAATAATGGAATGGTGGGTGGTGTTCTACCATATGACTTATTCTAAAAATCATGTTGTATTTATATATTCTTCATTTGTGTGCATGCATGTGTGTGCATATCTAGTTTGAGGCATAAATTGCTTTCCACAGATTTTGCCTTCATGTAATTCTTTGAAGAAGGTTGATATTCAATTTGAAGGAAACTTTTCCTGAAGTATTAATTTTATGCATATGGTTTTTGGCCTTTTTTTTTTTTTTTTTAAAGGGCTGTACCTGTGGCGTATGGAAGTTCCTAGGGTAGGGGTCGAATTGGAGCTATAGCCGCAGGCCTACACCACAGCCACAGCAATGCCAGATCTGAGCTGCATCTGCAACCTACACCACAGCTCACGGAAATACCAGATCCTTAACCCACTGAGCGACGCCAGGGAGCAAACCAGAGTCATCATGGATACGAGTCGGGTTCATTACCATTCAGCCACAACAGGAACTCCTGTGCATATGATTTTTACTGCTATCTTTAAAATAAATCTGTGATAGTCTACATATGTTTTTGTAATAGTGTAAAGTATAATTTTCCCTAGTGAAATCCTCAGAATTCTCATTTTTTCCTATAAGAACATCAATTTCGACAAATATACAAACCCTTCCCTTAGCTTCAAATTAGTATAACATGAAGTACAGTGCAGAAGTATCTGAGGAGTTAATTTTGTTGAACTAATATAATTGACAGTTAGGCAGACTCTAAATCTCTTATTCACGTGGAGTGCTCCTATGTCCAGATTCTGAAGCAGACTTGCTGCTTTGAATCCCATTTCACTTCTCACAGTATGGCCTTGATTAAATTAATTCACTTCTCTGTCTCAGTTTCCTATCTGTAAAACAGGAATATGAGCAAGCACTTGCCAAATAAAGTTGTTGAAAAAAATGAATGAATTACTAAAGGCAAAGCACGTAGGACAGTGTGTGACTCTTAAGTATTATCTCCCCATTAGTGTTTATTATTAGTATTATTATCATTATCACAACACTGGCTCAGTAATTCACTTCCTATGTCACTTAATTGTCTCTAGATTTTAGGCCTTTATTAATGTGAAGAGATTTGGATTCTTTCTTTTTTTTTTTTTGCTTTTTAGGGCCACACCTGTAGCATGTGGAGGTTCCCAGGCTAGGGGTCCATTCGGAGCTATGGCCACTGGCCTATAGTTCGAGCTACACCACAGCTCATGGCGATGCCGGATCCTTAACCCTGAGCGAGGCCAGGGGTCGAACCCACAACCTCATGGTTCCTAGTTGGATTTGTTTCCGCTGCACAACGACGGGAACTCTGAGATTTGGATTCTTTATGACTATAACTGGGGATATGTTAATCTTCCCTGGATAGTATAGATTGTAATCCATTGATACACTTTCCCTCATAGATTTTGTTGTGATTTTTATGCTTGCAATTAAGCAATACTTTGAAACCTAGACTCTGAAAATGTTTATCTGTGGATAATTGGAGAATGCAGTTTCCTGAAACAGTTGGTTTTAAACTGTTTAAAATAAATAAATCATTTGCTTTATTTTTGTTAACTAGCCTTCTGTATCATCAGAAAGCTGGGGCGGGGGAGGAGGGCAGCGTTGAATTTATTCGGGCTTCTCAGCAGCAGGCCAAGGCTCCTTTAGGACATGCCCAGACAGTTGCACAAGGAGGCAGGTTTCCTTCCAAGATTTTCTGTCTTCTCAGCTTCTTTTTTTTTTTGACCTTGCCCATGACACACACAAGATCCTGGGCCAGGATCAGACCCATGCCACAGCAGTGACACTGCGAGATCCTTAATTGCTGTAGGCCACCAGGGCCCTCGCAAGTTTCTTAATCCTGTTTTTACTTCCTGCTCAATGTGATTTCATTTTCTTTTCTCTTCACAGACCCTTATAAATTCCATCCAGGTTTTCTTCTATTTTCCTATGGTTTTGAGAATATCTAAATTGTTGAATTTTCATTTTCTTTATTACTCCTCTCTCTCCAGCTATATTGTTGGCAGAGGCAGGCTCTTTTTGTTGGCCAAGTCACATTTATAGAATTTTGCGCATTCTATGCTTTTAAGATGTATTGATAATTAAAGTCAAATGGTACCATAAATATTTTTTTAAAAGATTACTCTCAGGCCTAAGCATACATAACTGCATCTAATAAACCCCTCCTTTCAGGTGCTTTTTCTGCATATTAGTTAACCTAGTGATTTCTCCTTTTTTTTTTTTTTTTTTTTTTTTTTAAATTTAAAAATTTTGGGAGGTTGTGCCTGTGCCATGTAGAAATTCCTGGGCCAGGGATTGAACCTGCGCTGCAGCAGTGACCGTGACCCAAGCCAGTGCAGTGACAACGCTGGATCCCTACTGCGCCACAGGAGAACTCAGCATTTTTTTAAGAGATTTTTTTTTTTTTTTTTTTTTTTAATCCTGCAGGATAATCCAACAGATTTCACTGACATGTTTTCTAAAACAAGCTATCTTGCTTTAGATATATGGCTCATTTTCTGTGGTTCTGTGGCTGTTAGATTACATTTGTACTTTGCATGCGCATATAGATGTGGGATGCAGAGTTTAGTGGTGACATTGATATTTTTGCTTTTTTTTTTAAACCTTTTAATGTTTCTCAGAAAGATGAATGGCATATAGCTGTATGGTCTTCAAGGGGAGTTTTGCTTTTCAATGTATTTGGAGCTGCTGCCTCCCAAATGATTTTCTTGCCTTGCAGAAAACAAGTGTGTCCACTGCCATTATTTGGATCTGCTGTTTCTCAGTGACATTCACAGTGTTTTTGCTGTATCCCTCCATCAGTGAGCTATGACAGCAGCACCTAATTGTTATTAGCAAGCAGTACCCCCCATTCCTAGCAAGTTTTCTGTTTATGAATGGAATATGAAAGGAGAAAAGCTAGTTAGTATTTTATAAATGTACCCTGTAGTAGAAGCCCTTGTAATGTAATATGGTCTATACTGGGGATTTTGGTTCATTGACTGACCTAGTTAAGAGTTTGGTATCCTTAAAAATGACACATACCTTTGAACATTTTAGTCTACTTTATAACTTATGTATTAATTCTGTGACCTTTTTTGTGTTATTTTGTTATTTTTCTTTTCCTAAAGCATGCCTCTGTTTGATCTTAAAGTTTCAGCTTTGGTTTCTTAAAGTAGAGAGAACTTAAGAAATACACAGGGAATTCCAAATGTAGCATTCTGCTAGGCATGTGTGGTTTCCCCATCTTTTATGTGTATCTCACAATTTCTTAGTGACTCATCTTGATAGAAACTTAATTTTCATAGAATTTCTGTATAGTCACATTGTATCCATTTATATAATTTTTTTGGTCTCCTTTTTTTTTGTAGGGCTGCACTTGGGGCATATGGAAGTTCCCAGGCTAGGGGTTGAGTTGGAGCTGTAGCCACCAGCCTACACCACAGCCACAGCAATGGAGGGTCTGAGCTGCATTTGTGACCTACACCACAGCTCTTGGCAGTGCCAGATCCTTTAACCCAGTGAGCGAGGCCAGGGATCAAACCCTTGTTCTCATGGATACTAGTCTGGTTTGTTGCCATGGAGCCATGATGGGAACTCCCCATTTATATAATATTTAAATTGTGTAATTGCAAGTACGGTTGGAATGAATTCATTTGGTCACAAACCTAGCTGACTTAAGTATCCAGCCTAAATGCTGGGAGCAGAAGAGTATGGGGTGATCAGAGTAGTTTATAGCTTAAAACTGAGTTTTTTAGTGCTAATGGTATGTTTTATAGATGGAAAGGAGAAGACCTCCGAGATGATCCATCTGGGCGCTGGAAGTCAGAAAAGGGGACTTTCACTGGCATGTTTTGGGGCTCTTATTCAAAGCTTGTAGATTTTACTTTTTGCAGTTAATATTGCACACTACTTTCCAAGTCACTCCTTGAGCGCATCTTTTTTTTTTTTTTTTTTTTTCCCACTGTACAGCAAGGGGGTCAGGTTATCCTTACATGTATACATTACAATTACATTTTTTCCCCCACCCTTTCTTCTGTTGCAACATGAGTATCTAGACATAGTTCTCAAGTTGAGCGCATCTTAATTAGGAGAAATGAAATGATACAGTGCCAGCTCTTCAAGGGTTTTATATGATGTTCGAAAGATTAATATGCATCATCTATGGTGAGAACACAGAGCGTGAGTCCCTATTTTTAAAAAAGTTATTGACGTATAGTTGAACTTACAATGTTGTGATAATTTCTGCTGTACAACCAAGTGATTCAGTTATACATATTCACACATCCGTTCTTTTTCAGATTCTTTCCCCATATAGAGTCCCTATTTTGAGTGGGAGAGGAAAGGCTTTCCAGAGGATGTGACACTTCTGTCTAAATTTTAAGGACAGTATCAGGCAGGGGTATTTGGGAGGAGGAAAGTACAAGGCATGTGCCAAGGCGTGGGTGTATGGCCAAGTCTGGCCTAAGTGTTAGTGCTGTGGTGCATATTCACAGCCCCCCCTTAGCAGCGGCAGAGTAGAATGGGGTCTTGTACACGTAACAAACAAGTTGTAAGTGTTTGAAAGAAAGTGCACATGTTGAGAAAGAGGCCAGCTCATAGTGGGTCCCTCGTGCCATGCTTCCAAGCCAGCGTTTATCCTGAAACGAGTCTTTGGAGTATCTTAAGCACAACAGTCATGGGATGAGATTTGATTTAGAAAAATTTCCCTCTGGAAGCATTGGGAGGGAGGGAGTCAAATTGTGGTCAGAAATACGTTAGACATAATCCAGATGAGAAATTAGGGAGGGCCCACATTAAAGCTCTTGAGCATTGTGAGCGAAGGGGACAAATGAATTCAGAAGTTTTTTAGGAAGTAGAATTGATAGGCCATGGTGACAGAATACCTGGCAGGGGGGGAAGGGAGTGACCCCTGCGTTTTCAGGATGACTAGAGCCCAGGGTGGTGAACTTAGAGAAAAAGCCTTCTATTCGTAACTTCTTTAGTGCTTAACACAGTATAGAACATGCTATGTATTGTTTACTTTCCTATTGGGAAAAAAAAATACATGTTTATTGTTCCTGATTTAAATGCATGGTCTTTCTGTAACTCTTAAGGAGCCGTGGAATGTAGCTTTGAAAAAGATTTGTGGAATTGAAATCTAACATTGTGTTTACTCTAAGCCTTTTTTAATACCTGAAATGTTATAAAATTGCAGCCTTGAGCAAAAAAAAAAAAAAGTTGGCATCAGAGAATAAGATGGAAATACTGTCTTTAAAATTCCTAATTTTTTGTGTAATTTCTTTCTTAATATTTTATCTTCTAATAGCTGACATCTTGATTCACAGAATGACTTGGTATCATAACAGACAAGGTGCTGATTCTCTTAGGGGTAAACTCTCGAAGTGGTTGGTAGCAGAGTAGAGGTTACTGTACAGGTCTTGATAACTTCGCGCAGAGTAGGCTCTGTCACTTGAAGATCCGTGGCCTTCTCCTTTTTCAGAGATGCTGAAGATATGTTCATTTGTGTGTGAAAGTAAATTCATCGGGACCATGACTTACAACAGTGACGATCTTTATAGCATGTCACATACTACTTTGGGAGAATCAGTAAAATGCTGGGTGGTATCCATAATATTTCTCTTTCATCTTACCTGTACTAGCAAATCCTGTGTCCTCTGTTTGATGTCTCTGTCCTATAATGCTTCCTTCTCCTTTATTTCTAGTTTGGGCCAAATCTCGCCGTGCATGTCTCACTGGTCTTCCAAGCTTGCTTTCTTGATTTCCTTGCCTGTCTCCCTGAATTCCTTCTCTAATAGTAGCCAGAGTCATCTTGTGTAAGCCATGTTCTGCTTAAGAGCCCTCAGGTGGCTTCCCAGTGCCCTTGGAGTAAAAATCCCAGCTCCTCCCTATGGCTCAGATACTGCCTCCTCAGAGAGCCCTCCTTGTGGAAAAATTAATGAACACTGCGGGAACTCAAGGGGGAAGGAGCTTGGGGACTCCAGAAAGACTTAATAGAAGGAATGGTATTTGATTCAGGTCTTGAGTAGAATTTTGTTAAATTATGTACTGAACGAGTATTTAAACAGTGCTTTGCTATGTGCCTAGGCGTTGCATATTCATGCTTTCTTTGACAGTGATTATTTTGAAAGGAAGTTGCTGTTTTCAAAAACTTGGCTTTATTGCAACCTCAATAAATAGCACATACAAGAATAGCCAAAGGATCCTTAGTTTAGTTGTTAAATACCAAGAAACATTTCATTCATAGGTACCTGTAAAAATAGAATTGGGCAAGCATTCTCTTCCAACGTATATACCTGTTCAGGAAAATTGACTTAGATATGGAAATTAATTTTGACAAAGCCACAAAATTGGATTGTAGTGTCATGGCTCTTACACTTTTTTTTTTGGCCCTTTTAGGGCCGTACCTGTGGCATATGGAGGTTCCCAGGCTAGGGTTCGAATTGGAGCTGTAGCTGCCGGCCTACACCATAGCCACAGCAACTTCAGATCTGTGCTGAATCTGCGACCTGTATACCACAGCTCACGGCAATGCTGAATCCTTAACCCACTGAGTGAGGCCGGGGATCAAACCCGCAACCTTATGGTTGCTAGTCGGATTTGTCTCCACCATGCTACGATGGGAACTCCTATACTTTTTTTTAAGGCCAGCCATCTCTAGCCTGCTAATGCCAAATTTCATTTAAAAAATTAACATCAGGAAGATGAAATGCAACCGATTACATATACCAATTGCATTTGGTCATAAAATGAAATTTTTATTTGTGGCTAATTTAGTGCCTGATCTTCGCAAAACTACGGTTTAGTAATATAGTCATGTAATCTTTTGGGTTGTTCCTTTACGGACTCAGAATGTTGAAGGCTTTGACTAGGTATTCATTTTGTGGGTGGTTATAATGCGGACAGAACAATAGTATAAAGGTAATAAAATTTCTGTCTTTTTTGCTGTGCTCATTTAGATTGTCATTAGATTTTTTTTTTTCTTTTTGACTCTTCAGTAGCTGTGATTCTTAAATCTTGCCTTCCTTCCATGTTACTTTTCCCTGAAAAACTGCACATATGTGAATTTTTGAAATTTTAGCATTTTAGAAATTCACTCATTTGGTTTTCTCATCTAAAAATCCGCCTAGATAAAGCTGAAAATTCTTATCAGAAGAACCTCTCTAAGCTAGAGGCCCATGGTGGCCTAGTGGTTAAAAATTTGGCATTGTCACTGCTGTGGCCTGGGTTCATTCCCTGGCCCAGGAACTTCCACGTGCCACAGATGTGGCCAAAAAGTAAAAACGAACAAATAAAAAGAGAACCTCTAAGCTGAACCTATCATTGCTCTAGTGCTTGTATAGGCAGTTGCGTTGTGACTCAGACCAGTTACATAGTCATACATACAAAGCAGCCTTATAAGTATTTCCCTGGACCAGGGAGAAATGAAAAAAAAAAAAGTGGACAACATAGAGAATTATATAGAATGCTAGTTATAATGTTTATAGTATATTACATTGTCTTTATTTTGAGGTTTTTCAGTTCCAGAAGTCTTCATTTTAGTAAGTGATGGTGGTACCCCCTCCTGAAGGGGTCCTCCCTGGAAAGTAGGCCAACATTTTGTGTACCTATTCTATTTTGATTGAGCCAGTTGGTTTTGAAGTTTATGGGTTTGTGAAATCCAAAACTGGGTACCCCTGGCTTATTGTGCCCGCTGTCATTGGAGTTGGTGTCGTGAGTGGTTTTCTTTTCACATCAACCACCAGTTCTCTTTGTTTTGGATACCAGCTGGATGTCCAGCAATTCAGCTGAATTCACACGCCAGTTATCTAGAATTAGTACAGACACCATAGGTTGAGGGCTCAGTGCCGCAAGATTGCCCCCACTTTAGACAACAGCTGCTGTCAGCTAAAAAAAAAAGAAAAAAATTCACAGCGAAAATAGTGAGTTAAGTTTTATTTGGGGCCAGATGAGGACCGTAGCCCTGGGAGAAGGCCTCTTGGATAGCTCTGCTCCGAAGAGGCTGGGGGAGGGTCGGTATAACGTGATTCGGGTGAATGGGGTTACGAGCATTCAGGCACAGATGTTGACCCAAGAGTGCTGCTAGTCATGAGGAGCAGATATCTCCATTCGTGATTGTAGTGGTTTTCTAGATAGGAGAAGATGCAGGAAATTGGGCTCATGAAGCCTTGAAAATATCTAACTATCTGAAGGCTGGTTCTGCTAGTTTGTCCCAGACCACAGAGTGCCTCACTCTTGATCTCTGCCCTGAACTCCTTTCAGGGGTGTTGAAGCTCAGCCACTGCAGTGACTAGTGGCTTCATTCTTGTAGAGCCAGATGGCAAATGACAATTTTTAGTTGGCACTGCCAGTGGTGTACTGAGATTACCCACACTTAGGCCCACCTAGCTACCAATTCAGGGGTTCCCATGCCTCCCCTTCAGGCTCGATCATTTGTTAGAGTGATTCCCAGAGCTCAGGAAGGTACTTTACTCACCATTACTGGTTTATCATAAAGGATGCAACTCAGGAGCAGCCAGACGGAAGAGATGGAGAGTTCCATACCCTCTCCAGACTTGCCGCCCAACCAGCACCTCAGCTTGTTGGGGTGTTTTTATGGAGAGCTCATTGTGTAGGCATGATTGATTAAGTCCTTGGCTATTGGTGAGTGAGAACAGTCTCTCTAGAGGTGGCAAAGGGGTGGGACTGAAAATACCTACCCTCTGATCAGTGGTTTGGCCTTTCTGGCTCCTAGCCCCCGTCTGGAAGCCTGGTCATCTCACTAGCTACCAAAGACACTCTTAGTGCTCAGGAGATGCCAGGAGTTTTAGGAGTTCTATTCCAGGAACCAGGACAAAGACCAAGTATTTTTTAATAACTCCAGGATGTGTGTGTCTTTAGTGAGAAGTTCTAGGTGTGTGGAAAGGAATGGCCAGACCCGACTAGATCACTAAGCATCCCAGGAGGCGGTGCCGTCCCTTCCTGGCTGGACCTTGATGTGGCTTTTCCAGGTGCCTGATGTTTTCTAGAACTGGAAGTTATTTGGGGCTTCACTTGTATCTTCACAGTTTGCCATATAACCTGTGTGGCTACGATTACATCCCTAATAACATTTCAACTCTTATCCAACTCGTACTCTTTTTTTTTTTTCTTCCTTTAATCTTAGCTTCTCTAGGTGCTTCTTGGCTTTGTTTAGAGTTGGATTTGTATCCCTAACATCTCATTTTGAACATTTCTTTTCAGTGTCATTAGAAGACTGATCAACTAATTTTTGCAATTTTGTCCTTTCTTGGCTATTTTGATACATTCATTTAGAGATGTCTTTGTTTCTATGGTTATAATTTCCCCAAGGAAGTTGAAATCACCAGACATTTGATTGCTAAGTGGTTTGTGTATGTGCCTTGATTAATTAAGCACAAGTCAAAGCTCTTTAGTTGACTGCGTGCTTCAGTATTTGGCATGTCTTTCGCAGCCCACTCTGTAGCAATGGGGAAAGGAAAGGTGGAGGAAAAAAGTTGGGACATTATATATAACTCTCCTGGTTTTAGATTTCTTAACTTTTTTTTTGAGAGATGGAATGACCTAATTTACAAAATAGGGGTTTAACTATTGCTTTAGCTTCTACAATCCCACTAGAACTTATTTTTTTTTTTTTTTTTTGTCTAAGGCCATGGCATATGGAGGGTCCCAGATTAGGGTTTGAATAGGAGCTGTGGTTGCCGGCCTATGCCACAGCCACAGCCACAGCAATACTGGATCTGAGCTGCACCTGCAACCCACACCACAGCTCATGGCAACATCAGATCTTTAACCCACTGAGTGAGGCCAGGGATCGAACCCGCATCCTCATGGATACTAGTTGGGTTCATTAACCACTGAGCCGTGATGGGAACTCCCCACTAGAATTTCTCGAAGACACATTCTTTCTTTCTTTTTTTTTTTTTTTTTTCTTTTTAGGGCTGCACCCATGGCATATGGGAGTTCCCAGGCTAGGGGTTGAATCAGAGCTGCAGCTGTCGGCCTACACCACAGCCACAGCAGTGCGGGATCTGAGCCACGTCTGTGACCTACACCTAAACTCATGGCAACGCCAGGTCCTTAACCCACTGAGTGGAGCCAGGGATCAAACCTCTGTCCTTATGGATGCTAATAGGGTTCATTACCAAGGAGCCACAGTGGGAACTCCAGAAGACATTATTTATTGAACCTTGGTAAACATCATATATGTCCAAAAGTATTAATTTTTGAAAACTGGAAAATATTGTTCTGTATTGATTTGCAGATTTGTTTATTGACTTGTTATTTACAGTTGGTTGGTAAATTTGTTTCTTAGATTGTATGCTGTAAGAAGTACTTTGTCTTAGCTTGTTTCGTTTAATCTTCCTATAAGGTTATGTAAATGCAGTCACTTAACAAGTATTTCTGTTGTGAGTGATGAAGAGATTCCAGTTGCTGACAAAGACTTTTTTAATTGAGCTTTTAAGACTAATTCAAGCTTTAGTCATTGGCTTGTTTTTATTTCCAGGTCTATTTCCCCCCCCCCCCCCCAATTCAGTGCAGCATAAAAATTTAGACAGTAAATTTAGACACTGGGTTTACTTTGGTGCCACAAAGGTATAGTTACAAGTTGGTTTTTGTTAGATTTAGCTAATGGAAAATGATAAACAATTATAACCATTCCAAGTGGGTTTTGTGCTTAGTACTGTGACCTCTTTAGGTTTCCCAGGATCCTCTGTCTTTAAGTGACGGCAAGTCCTGTAAAACACATACATACATTGTTGAGAAATGGGCCAGGAGCGTGGGTAAGAAGGGAGGGCATGAAAGTGACTTTTTGTTTGAGTATATTGGAGAAGAACCCACAGGATCTACTGTTTAAAATCTTTGATGCTAAAACTGGTGGAATGAGGAATGCTTTCATCAAAGATGGGATTTGAGGATTTACTTAGCATTTCCATTAACAGCTCCTTGAGCATGAGATACAAGCATGAGCTGAGTTTTCTATGTGGCGATTGAGTCATTTGACCCAATGGAGTTAATATACCTATTTGCGTCTATGTTCAGTTTTGGTGTTTGATTTTTTTAAAAAATAAAATACGGTATAAAATAAAATTCCAATCAGTCTTTTTTGCCTGCTAGCGTTTTGGAATATTTGGAAGATGAAACTAGTGCGGAATTAAGATCATCTCTGCATTTTATTTATTCATTTATCTCAGGCTTACTTGGTGATAAATAATTGAGATGAAGCTGACATTTAAAGATTCTATCATGGAGTAGGTCTGTTTTTCTTTACTGTTTTTTTGTGAAGGTTAGAATTTTGTTTCTTTTTGATAAGCAAGAAATAGATTTATTAAGATAAGGACACTTGTGAGAGATGCCAGCGGGCAGACGAGGCACTGCTGTGAAGGTTAGAATTTAAAATCTAGGAGGATCCGTAGACATCATCTCATTTTACTTCCTCATTGTAAGTGAAGAAATTTGAGATATAGGATGTTATCTTGCCTGAGTGGAGTCAGGGACTCAGTTCCTGGTGCCATTAATGCAGTTAGTGTCCACTGAGTATCTCAAGGGGCCGATAGGGCTGAGCAGGATTTGTTACATAGACCTGGAAAGCAAAGCCCGATGATAAAAGTAATTTTGCCAGTAAAGAGGGGTGATTGATCACAAAGAATTCACCAATATTATAAAATAAGTCTACACACACAGAGTTAAATGATGAATTTATTCTTGTTATACTAGTTTAATGTATTTGGTACTCAGATTTAGAAGACAGCTTACGTATGTCACTTGTCATGTCACTTGTCGAAGCGCTCTTTGTGGATCCCAAACTCCTCCTCCTGGTCCCTCTTTGCACTTCCTTTTCTTTTGTCTGTCTTCCACATTAGACTCCACCCGGAAGGGCAGGAAGCATCTATTTTGTTCACTGCTGTTTCTAGCACCCAGTAAAGCACTCATTGTTGACCGACTGCTAGGTCACCTAACTCTGTTTTCAAGGCTATGTGGGAAACTTCGCATATTTTAAATATATTAAGTTTGCTTTTTTTTTCTTCTCCCTAGTGAACAGAGTATCTGTCAGGCAAGAGCTGCTGTGATGGTTTACGATGATGCCAATAAAAAGTGGGTGCCAGCTGGTGGCTCAACTGGGTTCAGCAGAGTTCACATATATCATCATACAGGCAACAACACATTCAGAGTGGTGGGCAGGAAGATTCAGGACCATCAGGTAAGGGTCTGTTCATTCTTAAAGTCATGTAGGATTTTACAAGGACTTGACATATTCAGTAATATAAAGTGGTGCTTTAAAACTGTAGTCAAAATAATCCTTATGGGGAAAACTGAATGTAGGTTTGCCTTCCCACCCTTTCTGCTTTATATAAAGCCTATCTTTAGATGAGGATTTAGAACTAATCATTCAGAGTTCCCATCGTGGCACAGTGGTTAACGAATCCGACTAAGAACTCTGAGGTTGTGGGTTCGATCCCTGGCCTTGCTCAGTGGGTTAAGGATCTGGCGTTGCCGTGAGCTGTGGTGTAGGTTGCAGACACGGCTCGGATCCCACGTTGCTATGGCTCTGGAGGAGGCCGGTGGCTACAGCTCCGATTCGACCCCTAGCCTGGGAACCTCCATATGCCGCAGAAGTGGCCCTAGAAAAAGGCAAAAAGACAAAACAAAACAAAACTAATCACTCAAGAATATAAATCTGAGGTTTTCGATTATGAATATTCATTAGATCCTCTGGCCTTAAAACTACCTAGGTTTTGGAGCCTAAAGTAAATATAAGACAAACTAAAATGTGAAATATCACATTAAGTAGCAGGTTGTGTTTAAGGAATTAATTTCCTACCCGCAATAACGGGGTATGGGACTAGAGGAGAGAGTTCAAAATATAAGTAGTTTCAGGAAATATTGTTAAATTCATATATGGTAGAAAAATTGTAGATATTAAGGTTTCTGGAATAGTTAGGCTTTTGTAATTCATGGCAGGATAACTAAGCTTTTACTAAATCCCTGCTCTGATTTCTTAGAAGGGTGACTGGATTATCTGATGACTTGATTTTTTGGGCCTTACGAGATCAGGAGCAGTAGATAGAGGGGAATGTAGGTAGGGTCTTGCTAGCCATACCTGTATACTGACAGCAGTGAGGACTTTCATAAAGATCAGATTTACAGGATACTTTCGGTTCTGGCAAGATGATGAAATCAAGCGTTGTTAAGCATATGCAGGAAAACTGTACCACATTTCCAGCTGAGCTCTGACTAAAGAAAGGTGGGTCCGACATGTGTGGTGTGTAACGAGACGCTGCAGCAGCCCTGTGTTTTGGGAAAGAACTTAGGAACTGCTAATATCCAGGGACTTAGATTTGCTCTATGTGCAGGTAGGGTTGTGGCTTGTGAGAGGCGGGGCTTTGAAACTGGGGTCTGCCTAAAGCTGAACCTCTTCACGGGGCTGCACACCGCAAAGGGAGAACTAAGAAAAATCTTCCTCATCAGCACAGGTAGGCAAAGGAGTTTGTTTCTGTCTGAGCGGAATGCAGGCCACTGAACTCCTAGGGCACATGGCAAAAACACATGCATTGTTCCCCTGGAGAGAACTTTCCAGAGACCTGAATCTGTTTGCAGAAAGAGCAGTTCACTGAATTTAGCGAGTGTAGCTATTTAATGCGAATGGTCCGGGTCCCAGCCAGCCTGCTCTTTCTGGTTCCCTTCTTCTCTCCCTGTGTTCCACCCCCTACACTGGTCTTTTTTTTTTCCCTTTTTTCTTTTCTAGGGCCCCACCCTTGGCATCTGGAGGTTCCCAGGCTAGGAGTTGAGTCGGAGCTGTAGCCGCAGGCCTGTGCCAGAGCCATAGCAATGCAGTATCCGAGTTGCATCTGTGACCTTCACCCCAGCTCACAGCAATGCCAGATCCATAACCCACTGAGCGAGGCCGGGGATGGAACCCGAAACTTCATGGTTCCTAGTCGATTCCTGTTCTTTCTCCTCCCTAGCCCCACTCCCTTTGCTACCTGCACTTATTGCTCCACCCAGTCTCTGCAGCAGGAACTCCCCTGCCAGGCTGGCACCCAGGTTGTCCTGAGTACTGCTCTCGTCTTTAACTTTCCTCCAGCAAAGTGTCCGAGCAGTGACTTAGGCCAGAGATAAATGGAATACTCCCTGAGATGCTGCTTTAGAGAGAAGATGAAAACCAGACAACCAGAACTTTGTGGAAATTATTGAACGTTTTTAAAACAACATTCCAAACTAATAGCTGTAAAATAAATTTTTGGTAAATTTGGTAAGTTGGTCATTTAATATACTGATGAACAAACCTAAAAGTATTTAAATGTTGGCAAAAAAGAAAATGAATATTTAAAAATAATTGGATCAAATCATTATTTTATACACTTGAAGTGGATGTATGTCAGTATACCTGAATTGAAAACAGTTAGAAGTCTGAGTAAGTCAGGAAATTTCCATATGAAACCCTCAAGTTTTTATTCATGAGAGAAGTAAACTATCCTGTGACTTGCACTTTTGACAAATGGAAAGTTTCTTAAAATGTTGGAAAATTTAAAACATACTTCTAAATAATTTGTGACACTAAGATAAAATCATTATGAAGATTAGAAAATATTAAAAATAAAAACAAAAAAACCTTGGCCTGAGTGACAAGAGAAACCTGTGGGACGTCTGAGCTATCCTTAGATGGACAGATTCCACAACCTCCCCAACCTGCTTGTTTTCTGTAGCTATGAATCTGTTTCTGTTTTATTATGTTTATTGATTTACTTTATTTTTTAGATTCTGCATATAAGTGAAATAATAGAATATTCGCCTTTCTTTGTATGACTTAATTTACTTAACATAATATCCCCTAGGTAGATGGACAAATCTTAATGGCATATCATAAGCAAAGCCAAAGAAAGCAGAAGGAAATATGAAAAATAAGAGAAAAAAATTAATTAAAAATAAATAGAAAATTAATTATATAAAAATAAATAGAAAATATTAACACATGCTGCTTCACTCAATAGAAAAATTGGCAGAACCATACAAAAAAGTTAAAATTAGACAATACTAGGATTGGAAAGAGATATCACTATAGTTAATAGTAAAGAAATATATGACAATATTATGAATAGCTTTATACCAATAAATGGGCCATTTTGTAGAAAAATACAGTTTTCCAAAACTGACAGAAAGGTGTAAATATGTAATATATTTCAATCATAAAATATATCAGTAGTTAATAATCTACCCCCAAAATTAAAAAAATGAGGGAGTCCAGAGCATTTATAAACAATTTAAAACCTTCAAGTTACTACTTTGTGCAGATTGTTCTAAAGAGGAGTGTTTTGTGAGACCAGTGTAATGTTGATATATAAAGCCTAGGAGAACATTTGAGAGAGGAAAATTAAAAGCATGGTTCAGTTATAAATGATATAGATATAAAAGTCCTCAGTAAAATATTAGCAGCGTGTATATGGGGGCAAATAAGGTTTAGCTTTCTTTATCTCAGTTGTGTAAGGGTTAACATGAGATAACCTGTTAATGTAATTTACTGGAAAATCTACAAGAAACAAGACTCAGGAAAAACATTGATAAAATTAAAATCCATACATCCTAATTCTCAGCATATTTGGCATAAAAATAAGTTTCCTTAAGCTTGTGAAGATGAATAATATAAACATATAGCAAACATAGGATACTACAGTGTTGGGAGGATTCCTCTTAAACTCAGTAGTAAATTGAGGATTTCAGCTTCAGTCAGTCTCATTTAGCGTGGCAGAGGAGGAAAGCCCACAGTATGAAGGCGACGAGATAGAAGCTCTAGGGACTGAAAAGGAAGAGACAGAGCTGACCTTATTCACTGACATCATTGTCTATGTAAAAGAAGTCCCAAGAATATCTGCAGATAAAATATTAGAACTAAGAAGATTATTCAGCAAGATTGTTAGAAATAAGATCAGTATATGGGTGTTCCTGTTGTGGTGCAGTGGAGACAAATCGGACCAGTATCCATCAGGATGCGGGTTCAGTCCCTGGCCTCGCTCTGTGAGTTAAGGATCCAGTGTTGCCGTGAGCTGTGGTGTAGCTCGCAGATGCAGCTTGGATCTGGCCTTGCTGTGGCTGTGGCATAGGTCAGCAGCTGCAGCTCTGATTTGAATCCTAGCCTGAGAACCTCCATGTGCCGTGGGTGCAACCCTAAAAAGCAAAAAGCAAAAAAAAAAAAAGATCAGTATATAAAAATTAGTAGCATTTTCTTATAACTAGCAATAAACAATTTGAAAATATTATTTTATAAACTGCTGACAGTAACACAAATGATAATGAAGTAAGTGGTTTACTTTCATTCCAGAGTACCTTGTTACATTTCTTTTTATTTATTTGAAGATTTTTTTATGGCCACACCTGCAGCATATGGAAGTTCCCAGGCTAGAGGTTAAATCGAGGCTGCAACTGAGGCCTATGCCACAGCCAACCCAACACCAGATCTAACCACATCTGCATCCTATGTCGCAACTTACAGCAACAGTGGATCCTTTACCCACTGAGTGAGGCCAGGAATCAAACCCACATCCTCAAAGAGACTGCGTTGGGTTCTTAACCTGCTGAGCCACAATGGGAACTCCCCTTGTTACATTTCTTTTTTTGTTTTGGTTTGGTTTTCACATATACATGCTGTGTGACATGGGTTTTATGTGTCAGTTTGACGACGCTCCAGTACTCCCTCCTCTTACATTTCTTAACGGTTATCAGTCTGTTGTAAGTAGAAACACATTATTGTAATTTATTAAACATCGTCTAAACTAACTAACTTCCTCCCCCCGCCCCTTTCTTTCTTTCTTTCCCTTTTCTAGGGCTGCACCCGAGGCATATGGAGGTTCCCAGGTTAGGGGTCTAATTGGAACTGTAGCCACTGACCTACACCAGAGCCACAGCAACGCAGAATTGGAGCCGAGTCCGTGACTGTGGTTCTTAGTTGGATTCTTTAACCACTGAGCCACAACGGGAACTCTGAACATCATCTAAACTTTCTGTAGTAAATGCCATTTAAAAAAATTACCATTTATTTGTAAAATTGAATATGTACAAATAATACACATAAAAGTTACTATTTTCTGCCTTAATACCTAATTGGTTACTAAGTTCTAGGCACAGTACTTAGGTTTTATATAGATAATACGTTCCTGACTTTGAAAGAACAATATAGTACAGAATGGGGACATGAAGCATATAAGAAGCTCAGTAAGTTTTTTCATTTATGATAAATCATAGCACAGCAAGTGCATAAAAGAATATTTGGTCAAGTTTGTTGAGAAGATGGGGAAAAGGGTTGTGGTGGACTTGATAGACAAGATAAAAGCTGTTGAGCGAAGTCAGAAGGACATATAGAAGTTTACTGCATGGTTTTAGTCTGTTGTGATCAGGCTAAAAATGGATGAATGTATGTAATATGGAAATCACCACTAATCTAGACTCAGGCTCATTGGGTCTGAGGTAATAGAATTATGAAGAAGTTCGAGCCTGGTAACATCCTTCGTGAACATCCAATAAATGGTCGTTATTAAATGAAAATATATACTTTCCCCTTTTAAGGCTTTTTGAGATTATTTACAGCATTGTCCATCCTTGAAAGTTAGAAATGAAACAATTTGTTCAAATTCTAAAGTTTCCATATTAGAAAGTGAAACAATGATGTAAATAACAATTTTGATTCTAGTAATATTTTCCTCAAGTTTTTCTAATGTTCTGTTACTGAACAACTGAAAAAATGAGCACAGCTATCTTTTTTATTTGCCCTTTTAAAATGTTTGCCAAGCAAGGATATATGATTTACCTTAAAATGAGGTTTCTAATTATCTGGTAATGTTAAGTTCTAGTAGCTTTGGGTTTCTAGTAGCTAAGGATGTGTGACTTCTCACCCCCGTATGTGTATGAAAATCATAGGGTAAGAGGTGATCATATCTTTTTAATTGTAGTAAAATAACAGCATTTATCATTTTAACCATTTTAGTAGACGGTTCAGTGATAACTAAATACATTCACATTATTCTGCAACCCTCACTACTGCTCATCTCCAGAACTTTTCCATCATCCCAAACTGAAACTCTGAACCCATTACAAAATAATTTCTCACTGCTCTTTCCCTTAGGCCCTGGCAGTCTCCTTCCTATATTTTTTTTTAAATGAATTTTACTACTCTAGATATCTCAATTAATTGGAAACATATAACATTTGTCCTTTTATGTCTGGCTCATTTCATTTAGCATAATGTCATTAAGTGGTTGTCGTATTTTAAAAATAATGTCAAGTTTCAGTCTTGGTGGATGAAGTAATTTAGATAAAGCCTCTCACTATTTACACTAATCAAAACTTGGAGACGGTGTAAGCATCCATCAGCAGATAAATGGAGAAGCAAGATGTGGAATACTACCCACAGAAAATAATGAAATAATGCCATTTGCAGCAACAAGGGTAACCTAGGGATTATCATACTCAGTGAAGTAAGCCAGACAAAGACAAGTATTATATGATATCACTTATACGTGGCATCTAAAAAATAGTACAAATGAAGTTTTTTGCAAAACAGAAACACACTGAGAAGTAGAAAACACTTACGGTTACCCAAGGAGGAGGGGGATAAATTGGGAGTACGGAATTGGTAGATGCATAGGACCTTATGTTAAAGAGAAAAACAAGAAGGACTCTCTGGATAGCACAGGGAACTATATTCAATGTCTTGTAATGAATTGTAATGGAAAAGAATTGAAAAGATAATTTAGAGATAAATATATTTGTATAACTGAATCACTTTGTTTTATACCTGAAACTAACACAATACTGTAAATCAGCTATATGTCAATTAAAAAATAAAATAAGTAGAGCCTCTCTCTGTGAACTAAAACAATTGGGCAGAATAAGTATTTGGAGAGCTTATATGACTGTGAAGAATTAATGAGTCCATGGCCTAAAAGAAGAAGGAACCAGAGAAATAAGCCCAGCTTTGGACTTTTGTTTATCTGGAGGCACACACTCAACAGAGCTTTTGGCAGACTCGTGGGACTAGTAGAACAAAAATTAGAAATTAGGGCCTCCTAACGAGGGGAAGGTTGTCTTGGTAATCCACCAGGCCATGATTTGGGCCTAGAATCCCCATCCCCTGGGGAGGAAATTTGACTCAGAAATAGACTAGCCTCAGAAGTTCCCTTGTGGCACAGTACATTAAGGATCCAGTGTTGTCGTTGCAGTGGCTTGTGTTGCTGCTGTGGCACAGGTTCAGTCCCTGGCCTGGGAACTTCCATGTGCTGCGGGTGCTTCCAGAAAAAACAGCTTGTGTTCTTGCTGTGGCATCGTGGGTTAAGGACCTGGTGTTGCAGCAGTGGCATAGGTTGCAGCTGTGACTCAGTTTTAACTCTGGCCCAGGAACTTCCATGTGCCATGGGTGTGGCGGGATTAAGGTATTTGAGATTGTTCATTTCCCTAGCTGCTTGCCAGAAACAAATGTAAATCTCTCCTGGAAAAATATAACATCATTGTAGGCCTCAAGATTTCCATATAGTCCAGAGACAGTGTTTGGCATTGAATCAGATAATCAGCATGTGAGCATGTGAGGAGAACAGGGGATAATAAGAGGAACAACCCACTGGGAATCCAGCTAATGGAATTATCAGAGGTTGACTTTAAAATAACTATGCTTTATGTATTCAAGAAAACAAAGGGCAAGACTGAGCATTTCAGTAGAGAAGTGGGAAATTTGAAAAAAGAACCAAATGGAAATTTTGGAATTAAAAGAATTTCTATCAACAACTCAGTGCTGGCTTTACAACAAATTCAAAACTGCTAAAAACAATTAGTAAACTGAAATACAAGTCAGAAGGAAATACTCAGTCTGAAGCTGTTATGTTCTGAGAGAGACAAATATGGACATATATAAAAAGGTTAAGAGAGACAAGGAATACAGTAGAAAAGTGTAAGATGCGTGTAATTGGAGTCCCAGAGGAGAGAGTGGGGCAGGAACAATCATTGAAGACATAATAATAAACAAGAATTTCACAAAGAATGAAAGGACATCAACTTAGAAATGTTGTAAACCTTAAGTGGGATAAATACAAAGAAAACCACATGTAAACCCATCATCTTAAAATCACCATAAAGTAAACTCAAGGTGAAATTTTTTTTAATGAGTTTTATTACATTTATAGGTGTACAGTAGTCATCACAACCAAATTTTACAGCATTTCCATCTCAACCCTCAGTGCAGTCAAAGAAACCAAAGACAGAGTTACAAGAAAAAGGTTTTTCTTTAAAAAAAATTTCAAAGAAACATTAAAATATCAGCTAACTTCTCAATAGAACTAACAAAAAAAAGCTAGGAGGAAGTAGATTTCAAAGTACTAAAAAGAAAATAAATGGCCACTTGAAGTCCCATACTAATTTAATAATCAAAAATGAAGGTGAAACATTTTCTTACAAACAAAATTGGAGATAATTCATCACCAGGAAATCTGCTTTGAAAGAAATTATCAAGGGTGTTCTTGAAGATCAGAAATGGTCCCAGGAGTTCCTGTCGTGGCGCAGTGGTTAACGAATCCGACTAGGAACCACGAGGTTGTGGGTTCGGTCCCTGCCCTTGCTCAGTGGGTTAACGATCCGGCGTTGCCGTGAGCTGTGGTGTAGGTTGCAGACGCGGCTCGGATCCCGTGTTGCTGTGGCTCTGGCGCAGGCCGGTGGCTACAGCTCCGATTCGACCCCTAGCCTGGGAACCTCCATATGCCGTGGGAGCGGCCCAAGAAATAGCAAAAAGACAAAAAAAAAAAAAAAAAAAAGGTCTCAGCAGAAGCTTGGAGAGGGCAGAAGGAGTAAAAAAAGAAAAAGCAATAGAAAGTATAAATATTGGGTACATCTTAAATGATCAACTGTATAAGACTTATGATAATCTTTTATGGGGTTTAAAATATAAATGAAAGTAAAATAGTGTAGGATGTGTGGGATGGGCTTTGGAAAATGGGGTATTAGAAAAAACAGTTTTGTAAAGTCCTTGTATTGTTGCGGTAAAGATAAAATACTGATTTTTATTTGTCTTTGCTAAGTTTGAGATGCCTGTTGTAATCTCTAGGGTAACCGCTAAATCAGCAGTGAAAGCATGTATAACTACCAAACTAATAGAGGGGACAGTGCTAAACAACTCTAAAATAAGGTTTAGACCCAGATTTATATAAAATTTACATCAAATGTAAATGGACTGATCACTAATTAAAAGCAGAGAGTGGCAGATTGGATAAATAACAGAAAATTGATAATCAATATAAAATTACAGCTGCATGCAAAGCAATATTGAGGAACAGCCAAGTAGGAGAATATACTCTAGTGGCTCTCAGGACCTATGGTAAACTACAATAATAAGACACTGTGATGTTGGCTCAAAGATGGGCATATGGACCAGTAAAACAGTAGAGAGCCATTTAGACACTTGATTTATGCAAAAGGTAAACCTGCAGCAAGTTAAATAGCCAGTGCTGGATCGGTTGGATGCCATGTTGAAATTAAAAGGACACTTGAACCTTGTTTCATACCATAGGCATAAATCACTTTTAAAGGTAAATGTGGAAGTTAGTACAATAAAATTTCTTTAAAATAAGATCGGTTAATGTCTTCATGACTTGGGATTGAGAAACATTTCTTAAATAGGTTACAAAAAGCATTAATTATAAAGGAAAAGATTGTGAATTGGACTGAGTAATTATTAAGAATTTCTGTTCATCAAAAGACACCATTAAGAGAGTGAAAAGGCGGAGTTCCCATTGAGGCACAGTGGAAACAAATCCTCCTGGTATCCATGAGGATGGGGGTTCGTTCGATCCCTGGCCTCACTCAGTCCCTGGCCTTGCTCAGTCGTTGCTGTGAGCTGTGGTGTAGGTCACAGACGTGGCTCGGATCTGGCATTGCTGTGTCTGTGGCGGCAGCTGTAGCTCCAATTTGACCCCTAGCCTGGAAATTTCCCTGTGCCGCAGGTGTGGCCCTAAAAGAGAGAGAGAGAGAGAGAGAGAGAGAGTGTGAAAGGGGGAGCCACAAAATGGGAGAAGGTCTTTGTAACACATAACTAACCATGTGATCAGCCAGTATATATAGAGGAGTCTTACAGATCTATGAAGAAAAAGATGGACAACTTAGAAAAATGGACAGGATATTTAATTTTAGCAGGTATTCATAAAAGAGGTCTCTAGATAGCCATTAAAATGTGATAAGGCCCTGTATCTCAGTAGTAATCAGGGGACTGCTAACTGGAACCATAAGGATACTGTGTTCATACCCAGCAGAATTGCTGAAATAAAGACTGACAGTACTGGTTGTAATATTGCACTCTGTGTGTGGCTGTGCAAGCTCTGATAAACTGCTGCGGAAGTGAAACTTGATAGGACCACTTGGGAAAGCTACTTGGTGTTTTCTACTAAAACTAAACATATGTATTAGGGCTCTGACAGTCCCGCTCCTGGCCCAACAGAAATGCGTGCTCACGTGTACCAAAGACATTTTGTAGGATGTTCCTAACATTGTTTTTCATATTCCCAAACTGCAGATAATTCCATTGTTCATTAATGGGAAAGTGGGTAAATAAACATGCATTATACAGTGGAATGCCATAGAGCAATGAAAAAGAATAAACCACAACTACGTGCAACACACATAGAAGCCTCTCATCAACAATTTTGAGGGAAAGAGGGCAGATAAATTGTCATGTGTATTGTGTAAATCCATTCATATAAAACCCCAAGACTACAAAACTGATCAATGATATTAGAAGTGTGGCTAATACCCTTTTGGGAGGGGAGAAAATGAGGAGGTTTCTCAGGTTAGTGTCCTAATTCTTGATTTGGGTTTTGGCGGTATGGAAACAGTCTCCGAGATACATGCTTATGTTTTATATACTTTCTGAATTTATAATACATCAGTAAACATGTTAAAATATATTTAATGAGGGATATAGATTTTCTTTTGTTTTACTCACTTAATCTTTTAATGTCAGACCTTTGTAACTGTCTGATAGCCAGTTACAAAGGCTGCTATTTCTGCAGACTAATTTTACCCTGTTTGAAACGTTTTTTGCCACAGTCTGTCAGGAGCAGGTTTGAGTGAATATGTCCATTCAGGATTTGTTGCCTTTGTTGATTTTGCCCATTATTAGCTTGACTTTGTAAAGAATTACTCTCTTCTAGGTCGTGATAAATTGTGCCATTCCTAAAGGGTTGAAGTACAATCAAGCTACACAGACCTTCCACCAATGGCGGGACGCTAGACAGGTGTACGGTCTCAACTTTGGCAGCAAAGAAGATGCCAATGTCTTCGCGAGTGCCATGATGCATGCCTTGGAAGTGTTGAACTCACAGGAAGCAGGTAGGGTGTCCATGGGTTACTTGTTTTCTTGACCCGAAGCCCACGTGCATGTTAAAGTGAATCTTCTCTGACCAACTTTTATATCATAGATGTAGTCAAAGTAATGCTTAGAACTTCTTTTGTTTTCTTAAAAAAATGTGAACTTTTCTTTGTTGATGATATATTCTAGAAGGGTACTCTTAGAAAACTGCTTATTACTTAGTAATATTTTAACCTCCTCATTTGAAGTTATTTTGTTTCTTTATTCTGATCTAGAACCTCAACTTTCCTTAAAGGGACATGAGGCCCAGAGAATAGATACAGTGGATTGAATATGCATATTTATCCTCATCTTACTTTTTGTGAAAAACGTTACATTTCTAAAACAGTTTTAAAGCCACCGATGAGCCCATGAACTTCAAAGAGGACTAGGTCTCCTTCTTAGTTGATAAAAATGTCATTCTACAAGTTCTTTACAGATTTTAGGAGTGCCCTCAGGTGGTAGATGCCATGAATTGCATGTCCTCTGCCACGGCTTGGTGGTCAGAGAGATGTGTAGAAATAATTCCATTTAAAAAAACCCACAGGATTTAAACTGTATACATGTCAGAAATAAGCTCTGTTTTTATTTTGGCTTAAGAAATAGAAAAAAATATACCAATGTGTTGTTTCTCTCTCTGGGAAGATAGACTTCATAATCAGAAGATTAATGTTACAATAAAACACAAAGATGGTTATTCTTGCCTTTGTGTATTTAGTGGCAATCTTACTGATATAAGTCTGCTGTAAATAAAATTTATATATTTTTAAGATGAATGGTTTAGATTAGAATTTGATATTCTGTTGAAGGTATAGAATTTCAAAACCTTTTATAGATACTTAAAATTTTATGTATACCTTGCCCTGTTCTCAGAAGGACTGAAGCCCAAGAGTTAGTCTGTTTCAGATATGAATTTCAGGGCAAGAAGACACTTTGAAATCTTGCTCAAAATACCTTATTAATTATGCTTATAGGTGGTTTATATTAGATTTTATTTTGAGGAAATTAATATCACTATAAAAATTTGTACATAATTCTCTTATCTATTTTGAGAAAATAAATCACTGGAACTTCTCTTGGTTTGTCAATAAGTTCAGAAAATAGCATAGAAAAGTCTGCTTGTAGGTATATAGTCTTATATGTAGAAATCATAAGTCATTGTACTCTTCTTTCAGGCATCGGTATTTTATCGGCATTCCGTAGGTGTAGAATTGCTTTTCTGTTACCATAGTTTTACCATAAGAAAGCAACTCGAATTATGGTTCTTAATATTAAGCAGATCAACTACATAATAAATAATTAAAGGGCCACGCTTTAGAGAGTGTATGTGTAAGAGTAATGTTTGGCTTCTCTACGTTTGGAACAATCTAGCATTATTTTTTAATTTTTTAACCTTTAAAAGAATATCCACTGATAGTAGAACAAAATGTTACCAATTTAAAGTAGCTCAAATGACTGTTGTTCATCTTGTCATCAATTTTTTTTTAACCAATTGAAAAATTGGTTAAATTAGTGGGTAGTCATATAGTTTGCCGTATTGGATTCTGGTGTTTTTTTTAATTAGGTGTTAATGTTAGTATTAGTCATTGAATGTTTTTTTTCTCCTGGTCTTGATTTTTTGCAATTAATGAGTCTTAATGTGGAGAGACTCAATTACATTCTCTCTTAATTTCCACATGATAAAAATTTTGGTAAACGGGAAGATGGCCCATCATCTCACTAGCATTTTTAGTATGGCAGAAAAATTGAATTCTTCCATGATTTTGAAGCTTTATTCTCTTCTCTGTCACAGTCTCAGCCTATACCTGCCATGGGCTGGGGAAAGAGAGAGATTAGTGGAAGCAGTTGGTCCCTCCCAGCCGTCTCCTTGCATCGTGTCCCCAGTCATTGGCAAAGAAGCTTTTGGTTCTGTAGCTTTTTCATCAAAGACAAAGCATATAAAATGGTTGAAGTTCTTTATAGTCTGATTTATTTGGAAAATGGCTATTTTCATAAATTAAACACTAATCTCCGATTTTTTTGATGCCATCTATTGGCTTGGAAGTGGAGGCATATGAGGATTGAGATACTGTGGATCAGAAGTGTCCTTGGGAAAGCTATAATCTTTTCTAAAGATCTGAAAAGTAGGGTAGGTTTGTACCCACTCAGTGTCATTTAGTGAGCCCCCACCCTCCACCTAAACAAATATACCCAAAAACGTTACCTCTGATCGTGAACGTATGTTCCCTTCCATAGCGGTTTGCTTTGGGTTCATAGCCTATTCCTTGCTAAAATCATCTGTTCTTTTCCTGCCAAAACCAAGTTGGAAAAGCTTAACTTGCATGTCCCCTCCCTGACCAAACAATGTATCCCACTAATCTCTGATTAGAAGCAAAAGAAACTAATTCATAAAGGTAAATTAAGTACAGCTCTTAGTCTTTTTTACTTTGTGATATTTTACTTTTTAAAACCTTTTTTACATATTGAGTTCTGGGGTTTTTTTTTTTGCCATTTCTTGGGCCGCTCCCATGGCATATGGAGGTTCCCAGGCTAGGGGTCCAATCGGAGCTGTAGCCTCTGGCCTATGCCAGAGCCACAGCAACGTGGGATCCGAGCCACATCTGCAACCTACACCACAGCTCACGGCAACGCCGGATCGTTAACCCACTGAGCAAGGCCAGGGACTGAACCTAGAACCTCATGGTTCCTAGTTGGATTCGTTAACCACTGCACCACGACGGGAACTTCTGTTTTTTTTTAAATTAGGTGTTAATGTTAGTATTATTCATTGAATATTGGTTAATGTTACTATCATTCATACTGATTTTCAGGCTTTTTAAAAATAGAAACACATTTGTTCAAACAGTCTTTTACAAATGATCCATGTATAAACAGGACTCCCCCCCCCCCCGCCCCCGGAAAAAAAACCCAAAACCTGGGAGCTTCTCTGATTAATGTGGGAGTTGGGGGCCTGGAACCACTGGGGCGCCCACGTGCGTCCCTAGAGCAGGATTTGGAAATTACTAACTCGTCTTTTTTGCCAAAATCAAAAATCACGCAATTCTCTCTCCCTCTTTCTCCTGCCCCTAGAATCCTCTAACTCCTCAAACAAATTTTTTAAATTAAGAAAAAACAGCTTTCTCTGGGGATAGTCATACTGACCTTTCCAAGGTGCTCTGTGTGCATATCTAATATTTCCATTTCTTTTATGAAAAGGTTGGGTGGCAGGAATGTTTTCCTTTATTTTGTTTTTAACTTGGTGTGCAATTATCTAATATACTGGAAAGTACAGGAGGTGCTAAATACAGTGAGTTATATTTGGAATTTTAAAAACACAAATCACATGTTCTAACATCTTTGAAAAAGAGTTGAATTAGTGCTCTTTCTTTTATACCAAAAGCTACAGTTTATCTGTTTCCTTTGTCTAATGTAAATGGACTCAGTTTTAAATTAAGTGCATTCAAAAATGCATTATCCAGACTGATATTTCTGATTTCTCTGTTGTTTCTCTATTACATCTACAGTAGTTTTGCAGATAATAGTTATGGATTATATAAAATATAAAGTCAGTCCTTTATATTTTGTATATTTTATAAAGGAGATTCGTGGAAGCAATGTTACACAATCTTTTTCATTTTGGAAAAAGATTTAAGCCATTGGAAATAGGAAATAATTTTAAAAATCCACTTCTTAAAAAAAGGAAAATCATATGCATATCCAGTGAAATTATTCTCCTACTCTTGTTCTACCGAACAGGATTAAACAAACCTTTGTAAGAAGAAAACACCTAAGACTGCTTTTTATATCTATTGAAAATGAGAATATAGGCGTTCCCGTTGTGGCTCAGCAGAAACGAATTGACTAGTATCCATGAAGACACAGGTTTGATCCCTGCCCTCTCTGGACGTTGCCTTAAGCTGTGGTAGGTCGCAAACATGGCTTGAATCACATGTTGCTGTGGCTGCGACTTACACTGGTAGCTACAGCTCCGATTCGACCCTTAGCCTCGGAACTTCCATGTGCTGCAGGTGCGGCCCTAGAAAAAAAAAAAAAAGTTATACTTTAGGACAGAAGTGATGGATTGGTGAGCATGTGGTTACAGGCATGGAGATCAATTTAGGGCACTGTTGTGATGGTATCAGGGAAAAAGACGAGACCCGAAATGACACAGCTTGAAGAGGCAAGGGGCAGAGCCAAGAGGAGGTGATGAACTTTACTTAGTGCCTGTACCTGTGAAGGTATTGTTCTAGGGCGTCTACTCATGTCCTCATGTAGTTGTTAAAACGATTCTGAGACAGGAATAACGATCTATTTATTAAGTACTGGATGTATGCCACTAATTGGGCACATACGTTACTGATAATCTTTTTAACTACACTGCAAAGTTGGTGGCATTATCCCTGCTTTAGAGGTGAGAATGGGGCTTCCAGAAGGTCAGTGGACCAGCCCAATGGC
The DNA here is from genome assembly GCF_054392235.1 of Sus scrofa. Classification (NCBI taxonomy): domain Eukaryota; kingdom Metazoa; phylum Chordata; class Mammalia; order Artiodactyla; family Suidae; genus Sus; species Sus scrofa. The sequence goes on along the minus strand of NC_139392.1, from coordinate 16,071,553 downwards.
CCCCAGCTAGACAGTGGCATAAGTGGCATTTGTGCCCAGATTCAGTTTTAGGATTCAGCCTCTTTCCACTGTGTCCGTGAGATGCAAGGGACAGGTCAGGAAGGGGAGAGATGGTGTCTCCAGGTGGTTACCAGATGGAAGGCACTCTAGGCTTATCGAAAACCACTCAGAAGTTCTAAAAAAACTGTTGTTGACACTTTCAAAAATCTCTGGATCTCGTGCCAAGATACTGATAAGAAAAGTTGAACTGTCTCAGTACCTGAATTGAACCTGACCAGTTACATATCTTTGCTTACTTAAGAAAAAACAAAGCTTAATGATAAGTACAGTTTCTTAGGGGAAGCTCTAAGTATCACTCCAGGGGGATTAGTTAAAATAATAAAAGGGTTTCTAGCTGTTGAAAATGTTGAGAACTACGGAATCAGGCCTTGGGTTCCTATATCCTACCTGTTATATCTTGCAGCCTCTCCCGGCCTTTCTCAGTCAGGGTTCCATAAGAGAATTAAGCGCTTGTGCAGAATGACCGAGTGACTGATCTGTTTTCCCCAGGAAGATACATAGGCATAGGTGTTTTTTTTTTTTTTTTTTTTTATCTGCCATGGATGCATTGGCCAAATGCTTGGAAAGCTGCTTCTCTTCTGTTCCCCCCCCTTGGTCTCCCTGTGTGCCTCTGTTTTCTGATTTTTCCAGCCACCCGCAAGAACTACTGGAAGTTCTAGGCTGGAGTTGGGACCAGAAAAAGACTGTGGATTAATGCAAGTGATAGTTACTAATATATCAGAGCCTTCTCATTTGTTCAGTATAGCACGATCTTCCATTATGTATATTTAAGACTTGAAATGGTTCTCTAATTCTTCGTCACTAGGAGGGAAGTTTGCATTAATAAATAATTGCAGCTACTCCTCTTAGTTTACAAGCCTCCTCATCATTAGTGGGATTACTGCCTGGAGTACAGTCTACTTGACTGTTGCCATGTGCTTTTTTTCTTTCGGGCTAACCCAAGTGTCTCAGTTTAAAACCCTGACTCAGGGATTCAAAAAGTGTGGTTCAAGGACCCTGGAGGATCCTCTCCTTGACCTTCTCGGAGTGGGGGCGGGGGGGGGGAGCGTCTGTAAGGCAGTCCCTTCACTTCATTACACTTCAACCAGATGACATAACACAGCAATACTAACTGCAAAAGCAAACATAATCCAGCTGTCTCCTTTTTGCTTGGCCAACATTCTCGAGATTTGTAAAAATAGGAGACTGGGTCTTTTTTTGTCTTTCATGGCTGCACCTGTGGCATATGGAAGTTCCCGGGCTAGGGGTGGAATTGAAGCTGTAGCTGCCAGCCTACACCACGGCAACACTGGATCCAAGCCACATCTTCGACCTACACTGAAGTTAGCAGCAATGCCAGATCCTTAACCCACTGAGCGAGGCAGAGATCAGACCTGCGTCCTCACGGAGACGGCGGCAGGTTCTTAACCTGCTGAGCCAAAATGGGAACCTCAAGACTAAGTCATTTTTATCACTGATTTTTTGTTTTGGAGAATAATCCTGCTTCATAAAAATGTTTTCGTTAACATGTAATAGCTTTTTAATTGTTTTTAAAATGAACTGCTAAAAATTAAAACTAAAAAAAAAATATTTAGGAGTTTCTGTCGTGGTGCAGTGGTTAACAAATCCGACTAGGAACCATGAGGTTGCGGGTTCGGTCCCTGTCCTTGCTCGGTGGGTTAACGATCCGGCGTTGCCATGAGCTGTGGTGTAGGCTGCAGACGCTGCTCGGATCCCGCATGGCTGTGGCTCTGGTGTAGGCCGGTGACTACAGCTCCGATTCGACCCCTAGCCTGGGAATTTCCATATCCCGCGGGAGCGGCCCAAGAAATGGCAAAAAGACCAAAAAAATATATATATATATATTAACACAGCAAATAGTGATATAATCCACATTAACAGAAGCTCCTCAGGGTCTTTAATCATTTTTAAGAGTATGATGGGGTTCCCACGACCACAGCCTTTGAGAACTGCTACCCTAACTGGTCAGGGAGAGCTGTTGACTGAGAACAGAATCTCCATAATGTCTTTTTATCTTTTCTAGGCATCCTGGCAAAGAAATCTTAACTACTGGATAAGATTGCCCAGTAGATGAGGATCATTTTATATTCTTTTCTCTTAAACGTAGGATTCTTTCTCTTTAATGTAAGACCAGCTTTTCCTTCTTTAGCATTGTAATTCCTTCTTTTCCTGTTTTTCATCTCCTCTCCTCCCCATAACAATGACTACATGGGGGACTAGGCATTTAAGAATTGGTTTTTGGGAGTCCCTGACATGGCACAGCAGGCTAAGAACCTGGCATTGTCTCTGGTGGTATGGGTTCAATCCCTGGCCTGGTGCAATGGGTTAAGGATCCGGCATTGCTGCCCCTGTGGTGTAGGCCAGCAGCTGCAGCCCAGATTCTATCCCTGGCCTGGGAACTTCTGTATGCCATGGGTGGGGCCAAAAAGAGAGGGAGGGATTTTCCCACTCCTAGAAATAGGCAAATATTATTATTCTAATTCCTGCCATCATCATTATCAGCTACTAATGAAAGGGAAAATGTAGATGCGGTAGCCTTATTTCATACCTAATACATAAAAATTGTTCAGTGATAAGGAGGGTTTTTTTGGATAAATCTGCATTTCATAATCATATAGAAAGTTATTTTAGCCTGAAGTTTGTTGTCAGACAGACGCTGTATTCTGTTTGTCTATCACTCTTTTTTTTTTTGGCCTTTTCTATGGCTGCACTCGGGGCATATGGAGATTCCCAGGCTAAGGGTCTAATTGGAGCTGTAGCTTCCAACCTTCACCACAGCCACAGCAACGTGGGATCCAAGCCACATCTGCGACCTATACCACAGCTCATGGCAATGCCAGATCCTTAACCCACTGAGCAAGGCCAGGGATCAAACCCGCCACCCAGTCGGATTCGTTAACCACTGAGCCACAACGGGAACTCCTGTCTTTCATTCTTTTTTCTCTGTTTCTCTGGCAGTTGTACATCTTATAATGGATCATGTGATAGAGGTCCAGCTGGTCTCTTCAGTCTAGCTGGTGACTTCTTTTTCTTTTTTGGCTGCCCCACTGCATCTGGAACTCCCAGGCCAGGGATCAGATCAGAGCTGCAGTTGCGACCTGAGCCGCCCCTGCAGCAGTGCCAGATCCTTTAACCCACTGTGCCAGGCTGGGGATCGAACCTGCTTGCCGACACTCCCAAGATGCCACTAATGCCATTGCGCCAGAGCAGGAAGTCCTAGCTGGTGACTTTTTACAGTAAGCTTGAAATTTAATTAATGGTGCTGCAGTGAGCTGAGGAGGCCATTCCGTGGTGATTGATATGTTTTCCTGCGGGAGATGTGTACAATTACTTGTATTCCTGAATTTTCATCATATTGGTTGTTCATAAATTGGTGAAGAATTTGCTGGGTATTAAACTATCCAATTCTGGTACTTTTTGTGGGATTTTTTTCATCTGAAAACAAGGATGCAGGAGGGAGAAACTTCGATAGAATAGAAATCTGTCCTGTCCATTGATGATAGGACACAGTAATTGTAGGAGCTACTTTGCCCCTGGTGAGAACAGTGATTACACACAGTGGCAGCCAGTCCTGTTCCACAATTTTTATAGCCTAATTTTTTTTCCAGTTGAAGTATAGTTGATTTACAATATTATATTAGTTTTAGGATTGCACAGCTTATTTTGGGACATGCTTTCATCAGACAGTGAGTGATGGTGTGTGCCGCTGGGTTGTCCATGTTTGTATTCAGCCAAGCGCATGTGCACATTAGTGCCTCAGAATTAACATTGGGCATTCCTGTTTTTATGATCTAGGCAAGATAGAAAAGTCCTTTTTTTTTTTTTTTTTCCTTTTTAGGGCTGCACCAGTGGCATATGGAGGTTCCCAGGCTAGGGGTCAAATCGGAGCTGTAGCTGTAGCTGCCAATCTATGCCACAGCCACAGCAACCTGGGCTCCGAGCTGTGTCTGCGATGTACACCACACCTCACGGCAACACTGGATCCTTACCAGCTAAGCAAGGCCAACAGATGGAACTGCGTCCTCATGGATGCTGGTCAGATTCATTAAACGCTGAGCCACGACAGGAACGCCAGAAAAATTCTCATGAATCTTTTGAAGATGATATTAAGTGGTTATCTTTGACACTTGGTTTTTTATGTCAGGAGTCGTGTGACAGTGTTTTATTAATCCATTGAAAATTCCTGAGAGGTAGATGGTCTTGGAATCGAAAAGAGAAAAAGTCACAGTAAAATTAATTTGTACTCCTAGTAAGGTACTGTGTTGCATGATATGACAGAAACAGAAATCAGTGACTCAAAATTCTGGAGTTCCTTTTGTGGCTCAGTGGTTAACGAATCCGACTAAGAACGATGAGGTTGCGGGTTCGATCCCTGGCCTTGCTCAGTGGGTTAAGGATCCGGCGTTGCCGTGAGCTGTGGTGTAGGTCGCAGACATGGCTCGGATCCTGTGTTACTGTGGCTCTGGTGTAGGCCAGTGGTTACAGCTCCAATTGGACCCCTAGCCCGGGAACCTCCATATGCCGTGGAAGCGGCCCAAGAAATGGCAGACAAAAAAAAAAAAAAAAAAAAATTCTGACCATAAGGCTGTTGTGTCGAGACGTGGTCAGAAATATCTCCAGGACAGTCTAAGTCATAAGTACTATGAATGGTGCAGAGTGTTGATCAGGAAGTAGAATAGGCGTATAATAGCATCCTGCTCATGGAAAGACACCAAAAATAATTCCTGTAGAGTAGATCTGCTATTTCTTGCAGTTTTTGTGATGATTCATGTGAAGAAAGAAATGACTTGTGTTTTCTGGAAGTTTTCAGGGATATTTGGCTATGACAGTGACATTTACGTAGGAAGAAATACATTTTTACTAAGAAGTTTCCTGTGCAAGTTGTGTCCTGATCTTTACTGTGATAATACACAAAGGATTACTTTTTCTGGTTCAGATTTAAGGTCATTTAAGATTCCCATGGATTTAACATTTTCCTTCAGCCTTGGAATCACACATCCCCAGTTTGAAGACACTGACAGGATGAGTGCTGCTACTTCCCAGGTCTCTAGTGTCTTCTGCAGGTGATACTGGGGGGTGACCTTATGTTACTGGGAGGTAGGCTGGGTTTTGTATACCTCTGTTGTGCAGTTCAGATAATCTTGCAGCAGCTTTCCATTGCCCTCAGGATAGAGTACAGACTGCTCTGAGTTCCTTCATGAGCTGGCCCCTCTGGACTCTGCATTAACTGGACACGCTCCCCTGCTTCCAGGTCCTCGTACCTTCTGTTCCTTCTTTTACTACAATGGGACTTGCTGTTTTCAGAAACACTTGAAAATGATAGGATTGTATAAATAAACTTGGCAGAACCATAGTTAGTGATAATCCTAATACAGTGATCTTTAGCAGGTAAAGATCAAATTATTTAGTGTCTCCTTATGCTGAAGGCCGAAAGATAAATAAATACTTGTTTCATTCTCTCATTTGTTTGTTCATTTATTTTGGGGGCAGCATATGGAAATTGCCAGCCTAGGGGTTGAATCAGAGCTGAAGCTGCTGGCCTACACCATAGCCACAGCAACACCAGATCTGAGCTACGTCTGCGAATTGCCACACGACTCATGGCAATCCCGGATCCTTAACCCACTGAGCGAGGCCAGGGGTAGAACCTGCAGCCTCATGGTTCCTAGTTGGATTCGCTTCTGCTGTGCCGTGAGGGGAACTCCAGAATATGTATTTTTTTAATGTAGCCTACAGTCTTATTAATCCAGCCTTAGATGTGATATATAAACAGCTATCGAGTATATTTAATGCAGTAATAGTAATTTATAGTATTTACTTGCATGTATAGATGTTTGAGTATCTAGAGTTCTGTTCTTAGGAAGCTATAACTAATTTAGTGCTCTAAAGGGGTACTATTTTGGGAAATCAGCTTGAATTGTATCTTTTCCTTCTTAAGTCGGTGCTTTTGCCCCAGTTTGGGCAGTACAGTTTTATTTTCAGGTATCATATTCCAGACAAGCGCTAGTCGCTCAGGACTCTTTGATATTCTGTATTATCAATTGGTCCAGCAATTACTTCTCTGCCGGTATTTATCCTTTTATTTGAAGCTGAACAAGTGTCATTTAAAACTTTACACAGGTATTTACTGTGTGTTTCATTTTCCTGTGAATAGTGAATAGGAACAACAGCCGCCTGCTGGAGTCCTGACTCATTTAAAAACAAATTCAGCATAAGGTTGTTGCTGGAGAAGACAGAGCCAGATGGCCTTTCTAAAGACACCTCCCTGTTTTCTAGAGTCACCCTTCTCTTGAACATTTCTCTCATGCTCAGCCTTCTGATGGTTCTTTGGTCATGGGGCTTGGGGAAATAACTTCTCTTCACACTGGAAATTGCCCAAGGACCAGGTGTCTTCCTTGCTCAATTTTAAAAAGATTTTTTTTTTGGGGGCGGGGGATGCTTGTGGGATCCCAGCCTTACAGTCCATTAAAAACCTCAGCTATAGGAGTTCCCATCGTGGCACAGCGGAAATGAATGCGACTAGGAACCATGAGGCTGCGGTTCGATCCCTGGCCTCGCTCAGTGGGTTAAGGATCCAGCGTTGCCGTGAGCCTGTGGTGTAGGTCAAAGACTCGGCTTGGATCCCACATTGCTGTAGCTGTGGTGTAGGCTGGCAGCTGTAGCTCTGATTGGACTCCTAACCTGGGAACCTCCATATGCCACGGGTGCGGCCCTAAAAAGACAAAAGACACACAAAAAAACATGTCAGCTAGAGATTTTCTTTATATTATACTGAACTAGGCTTTATAGGAATCCCCACTTACCCATCCACCTAAGGGTTGTTTTTTTAGTTGAAGATAGTTTTATTTCACTGATTTTTTTGTTTAAATATTTCTGGTCTTGTCTATACCTCCTGCTTCTTCACTATAATTATATGCAAATGTATTCATTCTCATATTTTTTTCTCTCCCATTTGCATTATTTAGATGCACATACAACACATAAATATAGTGTTTAAGTTATACTGATTTTGTAGAAAGCTCCAGTTAACAGATTTATCAGTTACCTCCTGTGTGCCAGGCACCGTGCTGGTTGCTGTTTTGGGGAAGGAAGTTGAGCGTGACAGTGATGTTATACTTTGGAGCATCTTGAAGTCTATTGAGGTAGACAGCTGACACAATAGGTAAATGTAAAGTTTATCACTAATAGCTAATAGTGAACAGAGTAGTTAATAGATTCTAATACTTAATATAAAGTTTTTGATTCAGCAGTCACACAATAAATTGAAAAGATCTTAGTCTCGACCAGTTTCAGGGTTTTCTTTTTCCTCTCCCTTGCTTTTGTGTTTTTAAATAAAAATGTGTTGCAGTTGCTTTTGTATTTCATTTTTAGAGGATTAGAAGTAAAAGACTATGATTTTACGTGGAAAATGTCTAATGAAGAAAGTAAAATAACATAGGCCTATAGGTTGAACTTAAATATTAAGAATATCATTTAAAATATATTTTATATGCAGTTTTCCAGAAAAAGAAGTTGAGTAACATTTATGACTTCTTAAGAATGGGAATATAGCATGCCTAATTTAAGTTTGACAGCATAAGTGATGGCTTTTTTTCATTTTTTTCTGTCTGAATATAGTTTCATCTAAGTAAAATACTTTCACATTTGAATTGGCATACCAAATTTAAGCCAGTAATCAAAATTGTGAGACATTTTGTTTTTAAAGAGTAGTGAAATAAAGATACATATTGTTATGGATGCAGTAAATTTCAGAGACTAAAGTTAACAATGTTTAGTTGTAGAACAAATTTTATTTTTATGTCCTTGCTCACAACCCACACTGATTATTTATATTTAATTCTATCCGTAAAACCCATGTGAGGTAAACCAACCCAGTTCATTTAATTGTGTATTCAGTGAAATTATTCTTTTAATAAAATTTTACATACTTCTGAATTTCAAAAAGTGAACACGGACACCTTTGTCCTTTGTAAGCTGCCCTGTGTTGTTTTATTTATTTATTTATTTTTTTGTCTTTTGTCTTTTTGTTGTTGTTTTTGTTGTTGCCATCTCCTGGGCAGCTCCCGCGGCATATGGAGGTTCCCAGGCCAGGGGTTGAATCGGAGCTGCAGCCACCAGCCCACGCCAGAGCCACAGCAACGCGGGATCCGAGCTGCCTCTGCAACCCACACCACAGCTCACGGCAACGCCGGATCGCCAACCCACTGAGCAAGGGGCAGGGACCGAACCCACAACCCCATGGCTCCTAGTCAGATTCGCCAACCACTGTGCCACGACGGGAACTCCCCTGTGTTGTTTTAGATAGAAGTTGCTTCTTGTTTTGCTGAAATCATGGATTACTGTGCAGAGAAAAGGAGAAGGGCCAGGGCAATAGGGTTCCCGTGGAGAAGGAGAGCGCTGTCCTGGTTTAACTTCGGCTTGGTTTTCCGTGAACCATCCTGAGTGGATGTGTATTCAAGAGTCATGACCTAAGAACTTGCCTGGGATTTTGTTTTTGTTTTTGTTTTGTCTTTTTAATGCCGCAGCCTGGCATGTGGAGATTCCCAGGCTAGAGGTTGAATCGGAGCTGTAGCTGCCGGCCTACACCACAGCCACAGCAACATGGGATCCAGGCCACACCTGTGACTTACGCCACAGCTCATAACAATGCTGGATCCTTAATCCACTGTGTCAGGTTGTTAACCCATTGAGCCATAACAGGAACTCTTTTTTTGATTCTCATTCTTTTTCTCTTATAAAAGTAGGAAAGAACAGAGATGGTCTTTGAAAATCTCTGTATCATACTTTTAAAATGAACATGTTTTCTTGGTTAAGAGGTTCAGCTCTTTACATGTGGATAAGGGAGTGAAGTTACCTGAGCTTCCTTAAAAATGGTCTGAGGCATCCCCATATCACTGGATGTGCCCATTTAAAAAAATATCACACAACCTAAAAGTTGAGAGCTAAGTCTTATTTGGGGCAAAATGAGGACTCCAGCCCTGGAGGCAGCATTTCGGGGAGCTTTGAAGTAGCTGCTGTGGGGAGACAGGGAAAGGCCAGTGTACCCGTGATGTTGGTGGAGGGGGAGGTACACGCCACCCAGCGCACGTTTTACGGAAGGTTACTACTGTTCACGAACAGCACATGTCACCCGAAGGATTGTAGTGCTTTTCTAAACACAAGCAGAGGCAAATATAGGGCTCATAAAAATTTTCTCCAGAAAATATCTCCGACCTGTTTGGCCTTATCCTGGTCTTGGTCAGAGGTTGTCGAGGGTCGGCAGCTGCAGCGGCTCAGGATTCAGCTCATGTAGAGGCAGCTGGCACGTGCCAGGCTCCACCTCCACGCTCCACACCCCAGGTGCCCAAACAGGCCCCTGCCGCTGCCCGTGAACCTTATCTGTGGGGTTGGGTGCCTGTGTCATTTCTCCCTGAACTTTGATGCTCTAGGCAGCCACACATTTCTGTCTCGTACTTCCTTGCTTGTCTAAGTTTGGGCCACTTTGCCTAATGTTAGTGTTCTACTAAAACTCTTCGCCTTCGTCTTCAGACAGATTTTTCATATTTCTTAGAAAATTTGGTATTACCTAATTTTACTTATTTTTATTTCTTTTTCTTTTTAAGGCCCCACACCTGCGGCATATGGAATTTCCTGGGCCAGGGGCCGAATTGGAGCTGCAGCTGCTGGCTTGTGCTACAGCCACGGCAACACCGGAACCAGGCCGCATCTTTGACCTTCCACAGCTCATGGTAACACCGGAATTGTTAACCCACTGAATGAGGCCAGGGATCGAACCCGTGTCCTCATGGATATTGGTTGGGTTCATTACCGCTGAGCCACAACGGGAACTCCCAGCTCATTTGACAGTTAGAAAGACTGATGCACGTGGAGTGTAGAGGCACACAGTATGAACTGGATGAATTAGATCACAGTCACGTCATGGGGAGAAAGCACTGGATTTGGGTATTTATCTTAAGATTAAGCTACGGAAGAGATTTTACTAAGAGATACCTTGATTTGGTTGAGTTAAGTATCCCTGTCTACTGTGGGGAAGGGGAGAGATGTGGAAATCAGAATGGACAGCTTAATTAGGTGATGGTATTTAATAATCTAGACTGGTGGCCCCTGGAGTTTTTATCTTATTTCCTAATGCATGTGTGTTTGTAGTTATCTATATGTCTGGTGTTGCCATATTGCATACATTCTGAAACATGGAAGAATACAAGTGTAAAAAGGATAAATGAGAAAAAAAGTCACAGAAGTAGAAGTACCACTGTTTAATTTCCCATCTTAAGTGTATGTGTAGCGTTCTAGGGCACACGAGTCCCGCTTTGAAAACCAAGACATCGTGGATCTAAGCAAGAGATCAACTATGGAGTTAGTTTGGAGAGAGAGGTGAGGAGATCGCATGTACAGACCTTGGAAATGGGTTAAATAGTAATAGAAAGAAGAGACGAGAAGGGCCCTAGATTAGTTTTGCATAACCGAATGGGTAACAGCACTGGTTAGAGAGGTAACAGATACTCCAGTAGTAAGCTCATCCTGTTTTGTTACTGTGCATTCTACCTGCAGTGGTGTTTTTTCTGAGCATATACTTAATGGTGCCGTAGCAATGCACGAGGCTGTTGGCGGGGTGGAGATGGAGATGATAAGGTGATTTGATGGACAAGACTGGATCAAGACTCAGGAGGAAGGAGTAGAGACGTGAATGTGAGACAAGGTTGCTTCTTGCCTTTAGAAGTGTTAGCATAAAGGATACGGCAAAATGGGAAAGCTGCAGACCCCTCCACTTCTGGTTGACTCGTGTAGTTTTGTCAGCTGGAAGCAGTCACTCATGCCACCTCTAAAAATAAATGGCTTAGGAGTTTCCATTGTGGCTCAGTGGAAACCAACTCATCTAGTGTCCATGAGAACTTGGGTTTGATCCCAGGCCCCTCGTGGTGGGTTAAGGATCCGTGTTACCGTGAGCTGTGGTGTAGGTCGAAGAGGCGGCTGGGATTTGGTGTGGCTGTGACTGTGACATAGGCCAGCAGCAGCCGCATCTCCGATTTGACCTCCAGCCCGGGAACTTCCGTATGTCGCAGGTGTGGCCTTTAATAAAAAAAAAGAAAGAAGAAAAACAAATGGCTTACAAAACAGATGCTGTACTGACACTGTTGCCAGTCAGGCCTAATAAATTATCAGCCATTTGTCAGCTGTTAGCAGTCATTTTCATGCTCACTTAGGAGGGAATAAAATGCATTTGAAGCCCTAAGTTGGAGGAGAATGAATGAAGAGAGGCTGGGGAACCCAGTCATACAAACAGTTTTGCCTAAGATTCAGTAATGGACAAAATGCATTTTTGTATGATGGTTTTTTTTTTTTTTTTTCCATGTGTGGCTATAGATGCATGATGCTTCATTTCCCTAGATATATAAAGATTTTTCCTTTATTAAAAACGGTAATTTTAAAACAATTTGAAATTCTTTTGAAAATGTTTTAAAGAGCCATTTTAAAAATACCATCACTGAATAAAACTTACTGTCTGTACCTGTCATGTCTTTTAGCCCAGTGCCCTGCAAATATGGTGCCCTTTTTTCCTCCTGGTTTTATTGAGGTATAATTGACAGATAAAATTGTAAGATATTTAAAGTGTACGTCACGATGATTTGATAAACGTACACATCATGAAAGGGTTTCTTCCATCTGATGAACACATCCATTACACATTTATCTTTTTTGGTTGGTTGGTTTTGGTAAGAACATTTAAGTTCTACTCTCTTAGCAAACTTCAGTTATACAGTGCAGTGTCATCAGTTATGTTTTACATTAAATACTCCATCTTTATCATCTTAAAGTTGAAAATGGGTATCCTTTTACCAGCCTATTTCACCTACCCCTCTAGCTGCTTGCATCCCCCTTTTCTACTTTGAGTTTCTATGAGTTTGGCATTTTTAGATTCCACATTCAGGTGACTGCATGCAGCCTTCGTCTTTTCTCGGTCCGGCTTCCTCCATTTAGCATGATGCCCTCAAGGTCCATCCATAGTATTGCTTATAGCAGGATTTCCTTTTTCCTGTGGTTGAGTAATATCTTTATCCATCTATCCGTTGGCTCTCGTGACCAATGCTGCACTGAGCATGGGAGCACGGGTGTATCTTTGATATCCTGTTTTCATTTCCCTTGGGTATACACCCAGACGTGGGATTGCTGGGGTCGTACGGTGGTTCTCTTTTTTAATTTTTTGAGGAATCTCTGTGTTGTTTTCCATGGTGGCTGTACCCATTTATTCCCGTGGTACCTGTTTTGAACAACCATACTGCTGCTGTGTCTTCCTTCATTCTGGTCTAGATACTTTAGAACAGACACAGCCGCTTTCATTCTCTCTGAAAAAATGTCTACAGTAGAACCTGGCCATCGTGGAGGCGATGCCTGAGGGCCCGAGTGGTGTGGTCCAAAGTAGCACCGCTAATTTGGGTGCCCATGCTGTGCCCACTCCACACACCAGCTTTCCAGAGAGGACAGATCCGATGAAACCAGATCTGCATTTAAGCAAACTGCATTTACTCCTCAGGAAAAATGCTGAGATAAGTTGTATCCTTGTTACCAATTGCCTTGGGAGTAACTGCCCGATAGTGGCAACCTCTAGTGTTGAAAGTCGGAGCATCGGGTCGGCTGTAGTCGTTACATACAGCAGTAAAGTTCAGTAGTGCTGACAGAGGTCAGCTTGTCATTTTCCTTTGCTGGTGTCTCACCCAGGGGTTCTGTTTCCCTGCTTGTATGAGACACCTAACCATGTTGGTTAAAAGGCAGGGGGAAGCCTGAGGGACAGTTGGTTTACAAACTACATTAGGAATAAATGAACAGCACGGCAAGACCACTTTATGTCCGAGTAACTCGTAAAGGTGGCCGTTTTTCTCTTCTAGAAGTCTAAGATAGGTATTAAAGTTTCCTTTTTTGATATACCTTAACCTCCTCAGTTCATGCTTTCCTTTAGGGCCGCGTCCTTATTTCTCTCACCCTAAGGCTATTTTAGTGTGCAAACTTAAAGCACCCTTTTTCTCCCCCCTGAATTTACACAATCTGAACCCTGAACATTCTTTTCCCATATGCCACCCTCCTCCCTTGACTGAGTGAGGAAAGAGTTAAGGGCATCAGTGTTAAGCCGGAAGTGCTCTTATCCTTATGCATATGATGGAATGAATAATTTAGTATCTTCGGGAAATGCAAACTGCAGTAGAATTCAAGCAACCTTAGGTCAGTATTTTACACGATGGTATGAAGTTAAAGTCAGTAGAAAGAAGATGTTTTAAAGATACCAAGTGCAAAAATGTTGCATAATAGTTTAAATTGTGACAAGATTGAGAGTTTCTGGCTGAAAATGCTTTGTTTTCTGCGGTAATAATGTTTTACCTGCATTCTGACAAATGTCGGATGACTTTTGGCCAAAATGATTGGTAATGGAACGTGGCAGTTTCTTTGCTGTCAGAGAGGAGATAATTTCTCAGGTTTTTCTTGTAAGTTTTTAATATTTTCCTTATGTTTTTCCCTCCCTTAAATATAAATTAAAGAAACTGAAGGATAAATCCTGGAGACTAGGCATGCTTATTTAATAAAGGCTTTATAGAAGTAGTCTTTTACAAACATCGGTAAGACAGATTTTTTAAAAGTTTAAACTTAAAATATAGTTACTGAAAATTTTCTAAGTGGTTTATCATCTTTGGCATGACCTGATTAGGCCAGTAGACATTTTATATTTATGTCTTTTTTATGTCATTACTGTAAATATTGTGCATGTGACTTTAATAATTGATCGGATGGGTTGAAATACTTAGCAAAGGTGACATTCATCAATCTTTATTTTGTGTTCGAAAATATCTGCTGTATTAATGTTCTTAAAGCAAGATTTAAACAATTGGATTATATTAAATCTGATTTCTAAAAATGATCGGAAATTATCTTGATGATTTAAGATTTATTACCATTTTCAGATGTGCAGTCTTTAAATATAAATTGGTTTGGTTCTGATTCTATGCCAACTTTTTTAGTTTACATTGTATTATTGAAAGAATATAGTATTAGAGGAAATCTAAAATGCTGTCTTGTTTGCCTTTATGTAGTCTTTCTTAAGTCAAGATTTTTTAATTTGTTCATTGTTTCATGATTAATACTAACGGAAAGACAAAAATCTTTCCTATGCTGAAAAGAATTTCTTTAGCATTTTATAGAAAAGTATTGATGTAAAGTTCTGAATGTCACTAATATAAGACTGAAAAAAAAATTGATTTTGTTTATCCCAAACCAGTTTTGAGTGTCACCTTGATTTTATTAAAAGACTTTTTCCCCTTTTCGTAAATTATCACCTTCTCATTATATTTTTTCACTTATAGAGAATTTACCTCGTTAATACCTAAGGGTAAATTTTAGTGTAGATAGCCTAAATATTAAATTGCTTTTTGATGTGGCCACACATTTTTTAATAAGATATTTTATCAAATATGTATACATATATACATACTGGAGAAGAAAGGAAAATAAAAATGTGGCTTGATAAGACAATGATTTTGATGTTTTTCAAAGTGAAAAATGAAGATATTCATATTTACATCACTTTAATTGCTGGAGGCGGTTGAAAATGGCTTTGGTATTTTTCAAACAGTAGAAACAAGTTCATCTCCTGTTAAGCTGATCTTAAGCATTTTCCCTAAATTTTTTTCAGCTGCAAATTCTTTTAAATTAGCAATACTAAAAAGGGGGTAGATGTCATGAAATTCACTCTAATGGCTGTAGATCTTGACTTCCTATGCCTCAGATCCATCTACTTTTAAAAATATAATTGTGCAACGCAAATCAATTGCCTCCTCTGATTGTATAACTCAGGAAATAAGCCTTTAAGTGTGTCACTTGATCTGTGGCTTCTTATAGGGTATCTCCACTAATAAGATAACACCTTCATTTCTTTAAGTTTATGTTAAAGAGGATACGTTTTTACTAAATTGCAGAGTGTCCAGTACAAGGATCTAGCTAGGACGTATGTGTAATACGTTTTGAACCTTTCCAAGCACCTTTTAGTTTGTGTGAAGTTCTTCAGATGGCCCCATTGTCCTTTGAAGCTTCTAACACCAAGGTGTCTGTTGCAGCCCAGAGCAAGGTTACTGCTACGCAGGAGAGCACTAATTTGCGATGTATTTTCTGTGGTAAGCAACATTATGTTTCCATTACTTTTTCAAGCTGTGGTCCATACTACTTGCACATTTCCATAACTTTTGTTTCCTTAGGCCATGGTCTGGTTTGTGGCATTTGGGATATACAGCAAGCTCCTGTTTTATGTTGTGATATTTGTTGTGGTTCGTGTAGGTGGTTTGGTCAGCTTTTGAGTTGGCTTCTTAGGATTTAGTCAGAATCAGGATCTTACAACTAAGTCTTGCTCACTTCTTCCAACACGAGCGGGCAGGGGGGAGGGGGTTTGTTCGTTTTTTGTTTTTAACCCTTTTGTTCGAGAAGTCTTTCAGATTAGAATTTAAGGGAAAAGGGTGTAGACCTCTTACTATGATTTGGGGAATGTCAATGTGATTTATTGGAAGGGAGCGTTTGCCTAACTTGAGTTAATCCTTAAGTGTACATTTTGTGAGGCAGATGTAAGCAGTTGCTTAACTGTAATAGGTTCATTTCTGATCCTTTGCTCATTAAGTTAGACATCTGTGGCTTAGCAGTGAATTTGGGCTTCAAGAGTGTTTTCTTTCACTTTCACTCTCATACACACGTGTGCACATATGTGTGTTGTCTGCATGGACAAACCTGTTATGTCACTTAGCCATTCCACACTACAGTTAATTAGATATATTCATATCCTTACATATCTGCACATGGACACACATGCTCAGACACACACACCTGAACTCTCTTTATTCTCATTTGACTCTAAAACTTTCTGTTTGAAAACCCAAGTTCAAAAAGTTTAAATCTTTAGAGCCTTTTTGTTTTTTTGAGTACTGTATGTCTTGACTGGCCAGATTATTTTATAAGAAATAAAATGATATAAATAAATATATATACTACTAAAATTTTTTATAAACACTTCAGCTGTGTACATGTACTTTATCCACGTGACTCAAGAGTTTTTGATGTGATTATTCAGTATTACTAATATTGTTTCTTTACCTTCAAAGAGAATTGTGTTAAGGTTTATATGCTTGCTGGTTTAGGCAAAGAAGCACGTGTTACACTTTTCCAAAAAATGAAAATTCTGATGCCTTGCCTGATCACCTGAGGTTTTATTTTACAGTCACTCCAGGTGACAGTTGCAGCCTGAGCCTGTTGTGCGGCTCTTTATAAACTCCCCAATCCTTCTCAGAGTCCTCAGTTAATCATTGCAGATTTAAAGTGTTAATTAGTGACTTTTATAACTGATTTTACTGCCTCCTCCTGGGGGCTCTTCCAGGCCATCTTTTGAACTAGCCATGAGGGATTGCTTGTGTTTGTGTTTGTTCTTAGCACTTTTTGACCTCTTTTTGAAAACCAGCTTGATGTCTATA